>NC_141363.1:3512500-4112500 GCF_057382095.1 Aulonocara sp. 'chitande type north' Nkhata Bay | reverse complement strand
AGTCTCAATTCTGCTAGTGTGCTGACACCTTTCCTACTCCCCTTTGGGTGTGAGAGTGCAGACACTGGAAAGAGGTGAGCAAATGAGGAGGGATGGATAATGCAGCCAGTCTGACTGAACTGCTGCCTTTCTGTCTGTGAATAAGGGGAAAGAAGTGTGCTGCAGGGCAACTGTACTCTGCAGTAAAGCCTTTTTCGTGCAACATCACCAAGAGGGCAGTACACTGTTGTTGAGGAGAAATAACTCATTTGTATTCCTCACCTGCCTCTGCCTACTTCCCTTTAATCACCTGTCCGTGTTATTCAGGTGACAAGAGGCTCATTAGCACTCTGCTAAAGCTTCACTGCTCTTCCTGAGATAAAGAAAAATACACCAAAGTCATGACCACAAGAGGACAGGCATGAGTATTGATACTTGTGATGAATGTGGGGAGGTAAAATCAATTGCAGTGATTTAGCTGTGAGACTGATTCATTCTGATGTTTCATGATGGTGCATGATCATTTGACAATTTATGTTTGCTTAAATAGAAGCTTGGATTTGAGGCTCTTTTTCTTTCGCGTATATGAAGAAGCCTTGCTGCTTCCCAGAAGAATACATAATATAAATAGACAATGAAAACAACCTCTTGTCAAGAGAAACCTTCAGCTGTAAGGAAAAATCACGCCTGTTCATTTTTCCACTGCTTCATGCTGTTGATGATTGCAGGTCCTTATGTGCTGCCCTTTGCTTGTTTAAAATGCGGCGATAGTTTCATATTGCTTGAGTTCTTTTGTGATTTTTTTCCCCTTCAATCATAAGAACTGCACTCGCTCACAACAGTTACTTCATAGATTATGGCTCTAGTGCATCTACCATGCATGCCTTATTCTCTGTGGTATCCTATAACATAGCATGTCTGTGGGTGTGTGGAAAGCAGGGGTTGCTGAAAATAGATCAAACAGCTTATCATGTCAGCAGGATTACTGCATCAACCCTTGTATTCTCTGTCGAATATGTTATGCAAGTTGTGTGTAGGGTGTTTGAGCCAATCAGCAGTATAGTATTATGGCCTAATTAGGAGCCAAGCAGTGAAGCTGTATGGGCATCTAATGTTTCTACCTTTTCATACATCACTTTAGTCTTCTATTGGTGCCAATGGCTATACCAAGAACAGTAATACAAAAAAAACGCAGAACATGGCACACCGACTGAGACAAGTCCCCTAAGTCTTTTCACAAGTTTCATGTAAGCTGCTTCAGCATTTAAGCTCCAGCAGTGGGCCAAACTTGTTCTTCATTGATGCACTAAACTTTTACAACATACATGTAATTTTGAAAAAGGATGTTCCAGTGGATTCCATAAATTAAGTGGAACTCAACCTTTTTAATATAGATTCCATATTTTTTACACCATACAAACTTCCACCAAAGGTAATCTTTAGACCTACTGAGATCACTGGCAAAGCTGTCAAACAGAAAACAACATCACAGCTCAACAATTGCTTCAAGCACGAAAAAAGGCCCAAGGATCTGAATGAGTTTTGCAAGGGCCTGACTGTGACAGCTAGATGACTCAGAGCATCTCCAAAGATGCAGCTTTCACCTATGTTCACCTGGGACAGCAACATCCAGGTGGATATTACTTTGCGATCGTGGCTCAAGAGTTGGGTGTTCGTCTTGTAATCGGAAGGTTGCCAGTTTGAGCCCCGGCTCAGACAGTCTCGGTCGTTGTGTCCTTGGGCAAGACACTTCACCTACCGCCTACTGGTGATGGCCAGAGGGGCCGATGGCGCGATATGGCAGCTTCGCCTCTGTCAGTCTGCCCCAGGGCAGCTGTGGCTACAACTGTAGCTGCCTCCATCAGTGTGTGAATGTGAGAGTGAATGAATAGTGGAATTGTAAAAGTGCTTTGAGGGGACCCGAAAAGCTCTATATAAATGCAATCCATTATTATTATTATTGCAATGTACCGCCAAGCTAAGCATTGTTGCAAACCATGTACACCCTTTAATGGAAACAGTATTCTCTGATAGCTGTGGCCTCTTTCAGCAGCATAACGCGCTCACAGCAACAATTTTATGTAAACACTTATCCTCCTTGTTTGGCTCTCCAATAGACAGTTAGCCTCACTGTTTCAGACTTTACACTAAAAGAAATATAAAAACAGGGAGAACATCCAACTTGTACACTGAGCCTTATCATCAGGAAACCTATCCGATTGTTCAGTCTGACGTCACTAGCCGTGTCTGGGTCTAAACTCCGCTGCAGGTCCATATATCAAACGATCACTATGGCATTACTGAGAGTTGAAAAACTGTCTAAAGTCTTTCATCTTTAATAAAATGATCAGCGTTCTGCTCTACCAGGTGTAACAATTGAGTTTAACATCCAGGCATCCACGAAAACGGAATTTATGACAGCTCCAGCTTCAACCAGCTTCAACAAAACAACGTTGGTGAAGTCTGGAGAGGCCTCAGAACCATCTCGGGCCACAAACAGCAGAACTCTCTGCCTGGGAGGGATGTGAGGTGGGCAAATGAACTGAATCATTTCTTCAACAGATTTGACTCAGCCATGAGGCAGTCTGCAACATCGGCTGCAGACTCACCCACCCCCACTGCTGCTGTTCCACCTCTGACACTTCACACCTCCTCTATTCACCCTGCTCACTCCCCCCCACCCCCAACAACAGCATCCAATACACACTCAACACAAGGCTCCAGCCTGTCTCTCTCAACCACCCAGGTTAGGAGGGAACTGAGGAGGATTAATGGCAAGAAGGCAGCGGGTCCAGATGGCATCAGCTCGAGGGTCGTCAGGTCCTGCGCGGACCAACTGTGTGGGGTGATGGAGCACCTCTTCAACCTGAGCCTGAGGTTGGGAAGAGTCCCACAGCTCTGGAAAACCTCCTGTGTTGTACCAGTGCCAAAGACTTCAAGCCCCAAGGACCTCAACAGCTACAGGCCGGTGGCTCTGACATCCCACCTGATGAAGACCCTGGAGCGGTTGGTCCTGGCTCAGCTTCGGCGCCTAATAAGCTCATCACTGGACCCACTTCAGTTTGCCTACCAGCCTGGCATTGGAGCGGATGATGCCGTCATTCACCTCCTACATCGTTCCCTCGCTCACCTGGAGACCGCTGGAAGCACTGTGAGAATCATGTTCTTTGATTTCTCCAGTGCCTTCAACACCATTCTTCCCTCGGTTCTAAAGGACAAGCTGGTGAACTCTGGAGTGGACCATCACCTCACTACCTGGATCCTGGACTACCTCACCGACCGACCACAGTATGTGAGGACTCAGGGCTGTGTGTCGGACAGGGTCGTCTGCAGTACGGGGGCCCCACAGGGAACGGTTCTGGCTCCGTTCCTCTTCACCATCTACACTGCAGACTTCTCCCACAATTCCACCCAGTGCTTCCTGCAGAAGTTCTCTGATGACTCTGCAATAGTCGGCCTCATCACTGATGGGGACGACAAGGAGTACAGAGGTCTGACCCAAGACTTTGTGGACTGGTGCCAGCTGAACTACCTCCAGATCAACGCCAGTAAAACCAAGGAACTGGTGGTAGACTTCCGCAGGCACAAGCATTCTCCACTGCAACCACTGAACATCCAGGGTATGGACATTGAGGCTGTGGACAGCTACAGGTACCTTGGTGTTCATCTGAACAATAGACTGGACTGGACTCATAACTCAGACGCCCTCTACAGGAAAGGGCAGAGCAGGTTGTACCTGCTGCGGAGACTCAGGTCGTTTGGAGTGGAGGGCCCACTCCTGAAGAAATTCTATGACTCTGTTGTGGCTTCTGCTATCTTTTATGGCGTGGTCTGCTGGGGCGGCAGCATCTCTGCTGGGGACAGGAAGAGACTGAACAGGGTGATCCGAAGGGCCAGCTCTGTTCTAGGATGCCCTCTGGACCCAGTGGAGGTGGTGAGTGACAGGAGAACGGCGGCTAAGCTGTCATCCCTGATGGACAACATCTCCCACCCCATGCAGCAGACTGTGACAGCACTGAGCAGCTCCTTCAGTGGGAGACTGCGGCACCCACGGTGTGGGACGGAGAGATTTCGCAGGTCTTTCCTCCCCACTGCTGTCAGACTCCACAACAAAGACTTTAACTGATCAAGCACACACATCCATACATATGCAATAATACTAAGTGCAATAATCCTTTCTGTCATCGTTGTATTTTTACTCAGTTGTATATAGTATTTGTATTTGTATTCTATTTTTATCTTATTGTATATTTATTTTATTTTATTCTACTGTATATAGTATTTTATTTTATTCTATTCTGTACAGTTGTGTACTGTATTTATTCTTATTGTATTCTAATTTTTGCGTCATAACTCTTGCACTGTCCACTTCCTGCTGTGACAAAACAAATTTCCCACGTGTGGGACTAATAAAGGTTATCTTATCTTATCTTATCTTATCTTAACGGAGTTAGAAGTTAGCAGGGAGTTAGCTCGCCAGCTTCTATCTAAATACAATATAGCATGTCCTGACTGCGGGGTTTTGGAAACAAATTAAAACGTACAGCTCTGTTATCACTTCCAACATAAATGAAGACAGAAAACTAAACAGCAGTGACGTTTGTAGGGTTACTGAAGTTTGGCTAGCTGGTATATAATGATGTGCTACGTGACCGCTAGCGACACAGCTATGTTAGCAATAATATAAACAAGCTAACTTTTTTCCACTCGATAAAAGTTAACGTGAGTGTTCTCGGTGGTCAGGAACAAATGTAATCGCATGGCAGGATGCTGTAAAAGGACCAAACTTCAGCCAGGAGAACAACTGAGATAATCCATCCACAATACGAGGTTAGTCATTCATATACTGCTGCATGGGCTGGGCTGTAGTTACATCGTAAGGTTTTAAAAACTGAGCTTAAATAAATGATTAGCGGTAATAAAAGCCGAGGGAGGTCAACAGTGATCACTGACTGTTTTAGGAGATTTTTGAGATCAAATAGAAGAAAATACATAACATCAAACATGTTAACAACACAAAAGCCATATTAAACGCAGACTACTTTAGACCCGGAAGTAGGATTCGTCGCGTCATCACTGAACAACCGGATTGGCCCTTGTTGATTTTAAGATGCCTGGATAGAAACAAGAAAACCTTTGGTCCAGGGTTGTTCCTCCTAAGTTTATAAAAAAAAGACTACAAACAGAACAGTCTTACTAAAAGGCAAAATTTTAACCCATGTTACTTTTGTGATGGTTGCTATTGCTTTATTATGCAACATCACATAATACAGAACCATTACTACAGCTGCAGCACTATTATATTAACCATTTTAACCAGAGGATCACTGTAAACAGGGATATGAAAACCATCTTGACCCAGTCAGTGGCCTGTGAAAAGTCCACCTCTGACTGTACTGACACTTCTATGCCACCTCACAATGATTAATCCATGGTGATGTGTGCCAGGAGGGCACTGCAGTACTTAAAGAAGCAGAAAATGCATCGTTTTTGTTTTTTGTAACAAAAAAGACTGGAGAAAATGTTGGCACCGTGTCCACTGCATTCATGTCAAAAAACTATACTCCCTGGGGAGATTGTGAGTGTATGTACGTGCACTGTGTTGTGAGTGTGCAGTGTGTCTGGATACTGTTGGAGATGCTTTGTACAGCTGTATTAACTAAACTCCCCGTGCTGCTAATGTCTGTCTTGGTTAACCAGCCTAAACCACAGTCAATGCTGTAGGACAATTAAGAATGTAAGCTGCAGGAAGCTCTTTTTTTGTCATTTTTTCAGTGATATACCCAAATGGATTCATGTCATACCAACTGTTTATTCTATCAAGGTTTCATAATCAACTTCCTGTGCTGTCAATATGTCACATCAGTAATATGAATTCAGCTTTTCATGGCATTAATTTACTCAATTCTAGCATCAAAACCTATGGCTTTTTTTGTTCATGAACGAACACCTAATGGACCTGTTGTAAAGGTCACTGCTTACAAACAGATCACCGGGTGATTCATGATTCGCTGCCTCTGGTCTGCATGGCCGACAGTGCTTTAAATGAGCTGTCAAGTAAAGATGTCACAAAAACAGGAAGTTGTTTTACTATTATTACAGATAATAGTGTGTTTCTTTTAAATCCATCAGACATTATTCTTCAAAGTCATAAAGGATTTTTGGATTCGGTCAATATAAGAAATCCTTATTTTCCTCCTCAGCTTCACAGTCCAGGCTCTTATTTGCGTCAACTGTGGTGGGTAATACTCTAAGCTTATGTAAAGCCAGTGCTGTTTCAGAGTAATGCTTAAAAATGCACATATGTCAGATGATATGTAAATCTCCATTCCATCACATCCCAAACACACTCTGTTGGACTGAGATCTGGTCCTGTGGAGGCAATTTGAATGGAGGTGATTGTGGGAGGGAAGGGAGGATATCGCACAGTGGCTGCAACACAACATCCGTGGATTCGGCAACCCCACTGACAGAGGAACTGAACTAGACACTGAGAGAATCACAGCAGCACCCAGTCTCGTTCCTTCAGCCACTTCCACACTCCAGAGCCCAGACTCTCTATACAATTACAACAGTAAATGAGCCAGGTCCTCAGGTTAGGGAACACAAAGAAGACTGGTCCTGACAGGATTACCGAGAAGGTGCTAAAAGTGTGTGCTGACCAACTATCACGTCTTCACCAACAAAAGACTGCAAAAATCATTTCTGTAAAATAAAAAAAATGACAATGTCAGTGACTATACCCCAATAGCACTTACATCTCTGGTGCTGAAGTGCTTTGAAAGGCTGGTTTCACATCATATCAAACCTCCTATGTTCAACATGCACATTCAACACATATTCCTGAGGATGCCATTGCCATAACTCTCCAATGCACTGAGTGACTTAGAATGCGAGATTGCTCACAGAGATCCTAAAATTGTCAGCTTGGTGTTCAGAGAACAACCTGACACTGAACATCAGGAAAGCAAAGTTAAGGAAGAACGCTGCAGACTGGGACCCAACCAACAAATTCTGGGCTATCTTCATCTCTGCTGGACTGCAAACACCTTAGCAGTAACTGAAAAAGCTCAGCAGTGACTTCACTTCCTGAGAGGTCAGGAAGAATAACCTGAGCGAAAAGCTGCTGGTCACCTTTCTCCACTCCTCCATAGAAAGCATGGCTCTCACCTGCTCAACTTGCTGCCCCCTTGTTGCACTACAGGCTCCTAAAATAAAGGACAGCAGACTAAGAAACAGGCTGTTCTCAAGTGCCATAACAACAATGAAACCCTCACTTCTTCCTCCCCATCACCACTACCTCCACTTCCTCTTCCTGCAATAATTTCTCTCCGGTGTAATGTTCCAGCCAAGTGCAATATTTACTCAATGGGCAATACCTTAAATTATTAAAATACATTGTGCAGTATTGTCTCTTATCAATTAAGTCATAGTTTTTGTGCCATCATTCTGCTCTCCTTGATTTTAGTTGTGTAATGATAATTTTGAGCTTTGTTACATGGTGCACTATCCTTTTGGAAGCAGTTGTCATCAGATGGGTACACTCTGGTCACAAAGGAATAGATATGGTTAGTAAAAATACTAAGCTAGGATGTGACATATAAATGATACTATGACTAGCTGATTCTCTGCCCTGAAAATATCCTCCACACATTACAGGATGGAGCTATACTTTCATGTTCTTTACATCAACATTTTACTTGTTACCTGAATGTTGCTGCAGAATTCAAGGGTCATCAGCCCATCTAATGTTTTTCCAGACTTCCGTCAAAAGATTGTTGAGCCTTGGTAAATTGGAGCCTCAGTTTTCTGTTCTTAGCTGACAAAAGTTGCACCAGGTGTAATCTTCCCCTGCTGTAGTCCATCTACTTCAAGATTTGACATGTTGTGTATTGAGATATGTTCTTGTGTTGACTTCCTATCAGCTCGAAGCAGTTTGATCATACTCCTCCTGACACCTGACATTAACAAGGATTTTCATTTTTGCCTGGATATTTTCTTCCTTTCATCCTCTATAAATTCTTGAGATTGCTGTGCGTGAACAATCCCAGTAGAGCAGATCAGCAGTTTCTGAAATACTCCGACCAGCACATCTGGCACCAACAAACAAGCCACCAAAATCACCTTTCTCCCCAACTGCTCGGTTTGAACTTTGGCTATCTGTCTTGACAATGTCTACATACCTAAATGCACTGAATTGCTGCCATGTGATTGGCTGATTAGATATTTGCCTTAACACACAGTTGAGACGTTTTACTTAATTAAGTGACCAGTGACCAGTGTGTTCTCCATGATTCTGGGAGAGCCACTGTGATATTGTTGTGCCCTCTGTTGGTTAAAATTGTGAAAGCACCATGCAATGTGAAAAGATAAACTAGGTAATTAAATAACTACAATACAGCTAGTGTCCTGTTATGTCTGCATTGTTGAATAAATGGGAGGGTGAATTGAGAAAATATTACACATATTAATGCAATATCATCAAGAGATGATTTTAACACTGTTTGATTTAAAGTGTTTTATTGAGTCTGCTGTTTAACAACATCAGAAATGTTCAAATATTGATTGGTGTTTTTCCACAGGTTTGCGCAATTCTCCTCTTGTCTCAGAACGATTACCATCGTAATCCTCGCTCCTCCCTCCATCTCCTCTCCGGCTGTCGAGGCAGGCTGGTGAGACCTCTGCTGTGGAGGGAGGGCTTCACTGCCATCTGGGCTGCAGCAGGGAGTGGCAACCGAGACAGCACCAGCAAATGTACCCCAGATATGGGTGAATAAAAGCCTGTTTTTCTGCAGAGCTTAGAACTGAGGATAATCGGAAAGGACAAAGAAAAAAAAACTAAAGCCATCAAAATAACCAAGATGGCATGTAGGTATGGCCATAGCATAAATCAAAGACATCATCTCTAAAACCATTTGCAGTTACAAAGCCTGGCTTTAGATGCCAGGCTTTGCAGAGTATCCAGCTTCAAGGCCTTTTTGCAAACTGTTCTGGGATTATAGCATGTTACAGCTCAAATCAGGGATGTGTTTACTGCACATAGTGACCAAAAACAGTGCATCTGAAAAAGCTTGGATTAGAGGGGAATTAATATGGTAATATAATCAGAAAACAAGAACCAAAACCAGTGATTCTCAAGTAGGAGAGAAGGCTACAGCAGAGCGTTGTTCCATGATCTGCTATGACACTAATGAGCAAATCTGTGTGCACATTGTGCCACACAAACGAGGCATATACACTTGCAATAGGAAATGAACAAATGTTTTTTGGGTTGTTTTTTTTTTGGGTGCTTCGTCTGAATATTTAGCCAAGAATATGTCTGATGTACCCGCCTCTTCGGCTTGATTCGCTGTCCTTGTTCAGATGCATGTCTTCATCAGTAACAAGGCCAACAGTCACTGTGACAAATACCGCAGTTGTTCAGATGCCCTCATACAAAGCTTGGCCAGCTGCCGGCTCTCTCAGCAGACAGGTTTGTCTATTAGCCCCTCCTTCTCTGTGTGTCGCTCTCTCTCCCTCTCACAAAGATAAACGACCTCATCGCTGTCATCCCACCGCGGCCGCCATCGATTATGACTGCTCCCGTCTCACTCTCCCTTCACCCCACCCTCTTCTTATACCTCATTTAATTTGTTTTCTTCACCCCTCGTTGCCTTATTGATTGGAATGCAGGGTGGCAAAATCTTGATGTCTCTACTGCAGTCTGGTGTTTCTTTTGTAGTTGGACCTTAAAGTCATTGCAAAGGTTAAAAGCAAAGATAATGGAGCAATGAGAAGTCAGTGAGCTCACAGACCACACACACTAGTCTGTGCCAGGTTAAGATGCTTCACATGAAGAGTTACAAGTTACAAATGAGGACATAATTATTAGGCAGACATGAAATTTTCATTTTTAAAAAGTATTTTCAAATTCCAAACATCTGAGTTTGTTTGTTTGTTTGTTTGTTTTTATGCTTACATTATTTTATTTTGCTCACAGAAACAAAAACGTTGCACAAAAGCCAAAAACTGCCAGGTTCAGAATATATTAGCCACCCTGACGCTAATCACCAATTGTGTACCCTTTTTCCTGGTAACAGGCTACACTTGTAGCAGTTGTACTTTCTTATGAAGTCTTTCACACATCCTGGGCAGTTCAGGTGCATTCTTCTTCAGTGAGCGAGCTGCTCCAGAACTGAGGGTCTTCTGGCATGAAATTTGGTCTGCAGTTCACACCACAGATTTTTAATGTGATTCAAGTCAGGGCTTTGTGCAGGCTGGTCAACAATGTTCACTTTGGTCCTCCGCAGGTAGTTCTTGACAAGAAGCAAAGTATGTTTTGGGTCAAAGGATAATCCAGACCCAGTTTTGCTGTTGCCTGCTTGAAGTTTTCTTTCAAAATCTTCACCTACCTTTTTTCTTCATCATTCCTTCCACACTGATGAGATTCCCAGTTTCAGCCCCATAGTATAATACTCCTACACCGTAAAAAAAAGAAAATCCTAAAAAAACAGCTGGGGCGCCAAAATAATACCATAAAATAACAGAAAATAACTTTCCCATGAAAATACGGTTATTTTCAGTAATGACAATACAGTTTGTTGCCCTAATTTACATGGGATTTTGCCTTTTTCAAGTGCTTTTAAACATTAAATTAGGAACATTTTAATGTGATTAAACAATGAAATTACCTATAAATAAGGTCAATGAATGCGGCAATATGAATAATAATACTTAAATATACAGTTAGTTTAAATAATAATGGATTGCATTCATATAGCGCTTTACAATTCCCCTCTGGCCATCACCAGTAGGTGAAGTGTCTTGCCCAAGGACACAACGACCGAGAGTGTCCGAGCCGGGGCTCGAACCGACAACCTTCTGATTACAAAGCGAACTCCCAACTCTTGAGCCGCGATCGCCCTAAATAACAATAATTATTATTATTATTTGATGTAAAAAAATTTATAAGAATCATTTTATATATTTTTCCATAGCATTACATTTGAATTTAACAGTTCAATTTCAAATAATGGACAAATATTTGTGAAATTATGATACATTTGTGAATGTATTTTAACAATCTCAATATGCATATGTACAGACAAATACATTTAACAAACAAGAAAATTATGTTTTGTTACATTTACAGTGATCTTACGTTAATTTACATTTGAAATGTAAAATCACAGTCTATTTATGTAAATTTAATAATATTCTAGAAGAATAGTACAAAACTGTAAAATACACAGTAAAATACTTTTATATTACATTACATTACAGTGTACCGCTGTTCTTCACTGTGGGGACGCTGTTGTATGCCTCTCCCATCCTTTTCTAAACACAAGCAATGTTTCTGTGGCAAAAGAGCTCGAGTTTTAGTTTAGTTTACTCACCAAAGGACATGCTTCCAGTATGCATAATCTTTCTCTTTACCTTTAGCATGCTTCAGCTTGGTTATAAGGTGTCTCTTCAGCAGAACTGTTTTTCTTCGTTTGTCATTCATGAGTGTCTTAGCAGTTGTTCCGGGGTCTTTAGATATATATCTCTCTCACCAGTTTTCTTTACAGAGTCTATAAACGTAATCTATGCTTTTTAAAGAAAGCTGGTGTGCTGAGAATTTCATAAGGTGGGGGTGAGTTCACTTTAACGTTCACTCCGTTTTCACAGGTCAGACCACTCTTACCTTGAAACTCAGTGTTTATTGTGATCTCAACTACAGACCTGAAAATCGTTGTGACTGTTGCTGCTGATGCTGCATGGTTGCTGCACCATGAAATTGACAAAGTCTCAGACACACATATTAACACCTGACAAATTAATTAAAACCATATTTGCAGTAATTTTCTGCCACAGTAGGTGTCTCTAGCAGCCCATTTTGACATGAAGACACACACACACACAAGCACACACATATGCACACTGTTATAAAATGAAGACAAATAGTGATCTCAATAGCAAATGTTAAATAACATAATGGATATGATCGTAAAGAAGAAATAGATTAGAATACCAGTACTCACTGATAAGTGTTCCTCCTATTTAGCATCTTGACCAGCAATAAACAAGAAGGTGGATGTGGCTCAGGCAGTAGAGCAGCTTGTCTACCAATCAGAGGGTCAGTGGATCATTCTCCAGTTCCTCCTTTCATCCTTGAGCAGGAACCTGAGCCCCATGTTGCCCCTGATGCATGTGTGAATGCTCGATAAAAGTGCTTAGATAAAGATAAAAGCACTGTATGAATGTGTGTGATTGGGTAAATGAGGTTAGAGTGCTCAAATTGAGTAGAAAGGCACCAAATAAGTACCAGTTCATTTACCAAGCTGAATGCTGGTTATAACTCTGTTATATCCACAAGCTGCTGCTTTGACAGAATGATTCAAGTGATTAAGCAAGAGTGTCATTCCTGCTGTAAAGATGCTTAACTTTGGGGTCAGCAGCACTTTGCCTTTGAGTTAAAATCACCCACTGCAGCCATGAAAGCTGGCAACAGTCTGCCATTAAAACCATAAACAACAGAGTAAAGGGAGAAATGACCTGGCCATAAAATCCTGCTGGTCTCTGAGTTTGATGTACAGTTCTGGGTTCTGTAAGAAAAAAAAATACTGCCTTTGCTTTGAGCTGCACGACCATTAGTGGGAATGATTATGGCCATATATTTCAACCTGTAGTCGCCTACTGAAGCTTTAGGTAATAGCAACTCCAAGGTCCTGCTTGTGACAGTAGGGAAAACAAATGATTATTATAAGAGAGTAAAGGTAATTGGCCATAATTCACAAAGCCCACGAAAGACTTTCTGGCCATAATCAAAGCTGGTTTCCATACAGTGAAGGTGCCTGTTTGACAGGCCATTTGTCTGGCTGCATGCTTGTTACACTCTCAGCTCTCGATATATGAGCCGACCTTAAGAGCAAAATAATTTGGAGTTGCAGAATTTTGATGATATAATTTCATCGTTACTTAAGAGTGTAAAGGCACATTCTGTGTTTAACATTTAACACAACTATGTTATACATATTTACTGGATACGAATGTGTTAAAGACACAAAATAAAGATACAGTAGAGTGATTTAAAAAAAAAAATCACTTCATTACTAGTAACAGGGCTGATCTGAAAACGTAATAAAACGGTATTACCAGTGAAACTAAACACATTTCAGAAAAGAGTCCTTGTGAAGCATTAAGCCATGTAACCTCTTAATATGTAATGTAATCTCTAAGTAAAGCTCCTGAATCAATGCAATAAACTCAAAAGTTCAATGTTTATATTTTAAACTAAGGTAAAGTGCAGTACCTTATGTTAGCCCTCAAGCACAGAATGAATGGTGAAATGAAAAGACATTAAATTATAGTTGACATAACTGTTGATCGCCACTAGATGGTATCAATAATGTCACTGTGGATGATGATCTGATGTAATGAAATTGAAGCTTGAGAGTCCACCCATTTTCAAGTGTCAGCATGTTGCTGCGGGCTCCCAACAGTTGGAGACACAAGCTGTATGCTGCTCCGTGAGATGGACTACCGTGATCCTGCAGTATTTCCATGCACATAAACCCTGTTTTACTTTACTGTGACGTGGCTCTTAACGCTCAGGCTGACTGCGAAGACTCATTTTGTGTTTCAGAGCATGATGATTAAAATCCACAGAGATATCTAATATCTACAATAGCGCTGAAGCTAGCCAAACAAAACAAACAACACTCCTAGGCTGTCTCTATAGATAGCATAAAGTTAATTTAACTAAAAAAAGTCAAATGGCTTTCATGTGCAAGAAATATTTTCTGACACCACAGTGAAAGAGCGAGGAACTCGACAGAACAAGTAGCAAACTTATACATGAAGTCCTAAAAGTAAAGCAATAAGAATTAATAGTGTCCTAAAAATGTAATGGTTTGTTAAAGCTCGTGGACACACACAGACTTCAGTAAGCACAGTGGCCTGTTTGACTCTCAAAAGCTGGTTCTCTGTAGTCTTTTCCTTAGGGTCAAAGGTAAAGCCCTGACCTGAGACCAACATGCCCTTATTAATAAAACAATAAGCAGCAGTCTTTTCTCAACAAACCTCACCAGCAGGGCTCAAACCAAGGCTTGAATCTCATTACTTTTACCTCAGTTGCAACTAACTATGCAAATGTATACAGTCAGACACAGTTTCACCAACTACAACAATTAAAGAATCGTACTCAAGATACACGCAAAATCCTGTTTGCACGAGTGCTAAAATTGATTTTAATAAGACTTTATTTACTCTTTGCCCACCATATGTGATGTTCCTGAGTGTTTGAAATCTAAGATCAGTCACAGAAGGGGGCCCTGTGGCTCCCAGGACACCTAATACTCTGCGTGCTCCAGGGCCGGTGAGAAGAAAAAGAGCACAATTGGATTAGATAGCAAAATAGGGTCAGTGTTTGTTTTAATCAGTCTGGTGACACAGGGAGCTCTTGAAAGGACTAAGTGAAGAGAGCCTGGAGAGAGAGAAAATGAGAGAAAGAGGGACTGCAAGAGTGAGAGTGAGGGAGACAGATAGCGAACAAGAAGGAAAAGGGGGAAAGAGAGACAGAGAGGGCAGCCGGGGTGATTGGTCCCCAGGCAATGACTGGATAGTGGAGACTGGAGGCCAGAGGGGAAGCAGTCTGGGGGGTGGTTGACCTTTCCGAGTTCATTGTCAGGTCTCCAAACCGAGAGCATAGTGGCCATTTCCACTAGCCTAGCATTCGTCAAATGACCTTTGACAAATATGTAGTGTAGCGGGTTTGTTTTCCACACTACACCAACAAACCATCAGACTAAAAGTACCACTGAAGACACTGAGGATTAACCAGTCCAAAACTGCAACAACTGTTGCTTTGAGGAGTGAAATGTTTTGAACATTTGAAATTTGAGACTAAATGATGACTGTACATGTCTTTTTGGGGATTATCTGATCAACAAACTTATAAACCTCAGCACATCGGATAATAAATTTAGCGCCGGTGATACATATTATTCTTGGAGAACAACACTGTCAAACGTAGAAAGGTCTATTGTAAGATTACACTCTCACAGAGGCAGTGACCGGTGGTTCTTGGGGAACAAATTATGGTCACAGCTGACTAGACTTTCCATGGCAGGGCTTAAAATCCTTACTGTGATACACCATTGAGTCAATATTTTATGGACTGGACTAAAAAGTACTCATACCTATAATCAGCACTGTCAAATTCCCCTGAATAATGAATGGAGGAAGGGAAAAAGGTCAGATTCTTCACCAAATAGCACTAAACAGTGATAGTTTTTAGTACGTTTCAGACTTCAAAGTCAGTCTTCAATTTATAGACATTAGGGTATCCCCAGAACACAGATCTAAGTGTTACTAAGTCTTTCTAGGTTACTTAGTTCTAAATTACTCAGTGAGACACGTTGCATATAAATATGTGCTATTTCCTTTTCAGTGCCACCCACTTACTGAGAATTTAGTTACACATAGTGGGGAAAGTAAGAGCAAGGATATTTAATGGGAAAAATTCAAATCAAGATCACACAATATGTTGAGGTGTCATAACCTTTAGACAAGCATGCACTTTTGTGAGCACATATCTGCTTGAGTGAACGTCTCTGTAAATATACAGTGTATTTGTGTGTCAGAAAAAGGCAAAATAACAAGACCAAGACTCCTACGCTCTGCATATCCATCAGCCTTCTCCGTGGTGTTTGGTAATAGTATCCCCTGGTCGGAAGTGCAAATCCAGCTGCTGCGAAGTGGCCATAAATTAGATTTTCTGAAACTTGGTGCAAGCGTAGCCTCCAGTGTGTCATTCACTGGACTGCTCGAGCACCACTCACCCACGGCAGCTTTCATTATCATTACCTAAACCCCTTAAACTTTGCTGCTCCATTGTCACGTAACTCAACTTATCTGAGTTTGCAACCAGCTAGTTTTATTTTCTTTTTGTCTGTAGCAGGGCTGTTTCCCTACATTTCAATGCCAAAAAAACCCTATTTGAGCATACCTCGGAACACCAGCAGCACAATTTATATGCTTTAAGAATGTGGAGAACATGTTGAAAACATTACGATTCATGCTTTTGCACTTTAAGCCTAGAGGCTAGTGTAATATGCCCGCTGAAAGCTTTTCCAAATC
This sequence comes from Aulonocara sp. 'chitande type north' Nkhata Bay, assembly GCF_057382095.1. NCBI lineage: Eukaryota > Metazoa > Chordata > Actinopteri > Cichliformes > Cichlidae > Aulonocara > Aulonocara sp. 'chitande type north' Nkhata Bay. Next base: position 4,096,420 of record NC_141363.1, on the reverse strand, counting down.
ACTGAGAAATCAAGTGAGTAAGTTCAGATTTTTGCAGCTGCTTTCTATTCCTCAATGTGCAGAGTAATTCCAAACAGTTTATTTTCTATCCAGCCACTTCAGCCCCCAAGGTCATTTGCGTTTTCTCTTTATAAACAGGCAGAATTCTCAGATGTCCTTTTTGGTGGAACTCCACTCAGTCTAATTTGCCACGCTGGTCTGTTCTTCCCCAGCAGAGCTGTGACAGTCTGATTCAGATGTGTCACAGTTCTTTTCATTTACAGACTCATCCTTCTCTGGAAGCCATCTGTTGAGAAAAAAACAGGACCACTTTCACCGGCATGAAGCCTTTCGCTCAGGTCACACAGTGATGACTTTGTGCATTGATGGAAAAAGATCCCTTCTTAAGTAATCTTTTCCAGGTTGGAGAAGGGAAAATGTAAAAGTGTGAATCTCTGTGTCCACTGCATGTCATGTATGTTGATCGGCAGCATCTTCTGACACACAATAAAAGCAAATGTGAAGTGTTTGAGTCAGAGCTGACACAAAAAGCTAGAGCCACCATGTTGGCTTCAATGAACTCAGTGGTTGAATGGTGTGTCTGGGTGGCTGTCTTGGGGGTCGTGCACTGTGCCCAGGCCCTCGGGGCACCAGTAGCAGGATGGGCCAGAGCATCCGCTGGGAGGTTGACCTCCGCTATCCCTGTGGAGTTTGGCTTGTACAGCTGTATCTGATTGGACAGGAACAAAGGGATGTGCTGCAGCAGGGGGTTTGGAATTCAGCAGATATAGGAACTGATTGTTTTCTGATTTGAATCAGAACTATATTTTCATCAATATTTCATCAGTATAATATATATATTTCATCAGGCAGTGATCTCTGCTCTCTAATCTGATTATTATGAATTGATTTAAAAAAAGGTTACATGGAAAAATTGATAAAAAATGTAATTTTTTAAATTTTTCATTACTTTGAATTGTTCACTTGAATGTTTATTATCAGGCAACATTTCCTATCTATCTATCTATCTATCTATCTATCTATCTATCTATCTATCTATCTATCTATCTATCTATCTATCTATCTATCTATCTATCTATCTATCTATCTATCTATCTATCTATCTATCTAGCTTGGTAAAACCTCTTTAAGTATGCTATTATAGTCTATTACAGCAACAGAGAAATATTATCACGTTTAATTGGTTATCATTTTTGCAGCTGTCAACCCTTCCCTTCCCTGAACTCCCCAAACAGGCTGATTTATTGCGAGACACTCCGTGAAAAAAAGTACAAAACAAAAAAATTCGTGTTCTTCTTCTGGAGACTTTTACAAGTATTTGTCCAGAATATATAGCTGAAAGATTTTGGGCTACCGGAGACCTCCTGTGCGTCAGTTTTCTCATTTGATGCGTTGGAGACGGAAGCCGCTGCCAAACCCGCAGGTCCTGTCTGGAGCCTCAGGATTACAGACCTGTGTGCGTCTGTTTATCTGTGCCAGTGCCAGACAAATCATACAGACTGTCACACGGTAAAATGGAAGCTGCGATCTTGAAAAAGAAGAAGAAGATGAGACGAGGAACATTAACTCAACAACACAGCTATTTGACGTTCTCCGTCAAATAGAGCTGCAAATCTGTTATATTGATTTAAATTAAAAAATAATAATGATGTAATAAATAATAAGATATGTTTTCGATGTTTTAATCTGCACAGACTTGACCATCAAGTGGTTGCAGTATAACTTCTATTTTCTTTTCGTGTAGTTCATAATTAATGTCACTAAATTTCAGCGTCACTCCAGGGTAAATATCTCATTTCGTTCGTTGAAATGTATTTGGCATTTTTTACATATATATTATTCTACTTCTTTACAAAAATCGAACTCAATAAACAAATAGAAATAAATTGTATTTCTTTGATTATGTTACAATTCATTATCGCGCAACGAAAATGTGTTTTTTAAAAAGGAAAACAAAATAAACCTTTTTCTTCTTTCTTTTACCGATTTTCTTTTAAAAATACAACTTACCATAAATATTTTTTAAATATCTAAAGCAGACGTTCGTACACGTGAGAAAATACGTTTTAATGGCTTCTTCAAAGAAATGATTAATATAAAAAACGTCTCTAAAAATCTATTTTGGAGTTCTGTATTAAAGCAGCGATTTTATTTCAATGTCACAGAAGTGGCGATAAACCAATCGGCTTTATGCTTCCGTTTGTCATCGTCAGGTTTTGCATATGCATTTTAAAAACTATTTTATTTAGACCTACATATTTTTGAAACTCATGTCAGAGCCAACTTGACATTGCTTTCTGCGTGCTGTTTATCCATTTCCAGACTTAGCAGCACCGGTTATCTGGACCTTTTTATTAATCATCTCACCGGAAACCCGCAGTGTCTGCAGGACAGGAGAACCTGGGGAGGTTCCTGTTTTCTAGCACTGGATAATGAAAATCCCATGATCTCCGGTCCGTGCGGTTCATTGCTGGTCACCACATCTAATTCAATTCCGAGACTCTGGTCGTGGGTAGATTTAAACCAGCATCAATCAAATTTGGGCTACTCACCTCAAGAGCCAGCGCTTAGGAGCAATTTGTCCAATGTTGGGCCTATATTATATATTTCCCCCAGAAATAAACCATTACCTCAAAAAAAAATGCTAACTCAAAAAAACTTGTCCAGTGGTTAAAGCAAACAAATATCAGACGCAAATCTCCTACAGAAAAAAATCCATCGACATCAAGGAAACAGCCTTATTGACCATTTCTAATCCAATGCTTATTTAAACCTGCGACGTTGATTGTCTGCTAGTTTATGTTTGACTTCATTCGGGGGAAATGGACCAGCTGAGAGTAGCAAAGTATCCATTTAAATCATAAAAATAAGAATTGATATGCGGCTACATAAATTGACACTTGACAAACGACCCAGATTTGTTTTACGGGAAATTGCAGGCTATTTTTCAGTCTCCGTTACGCATGCGTCACCGCCTATCAGAGCCGCTTTGCCAACAGTCCCCAGCCTGCTTTTAAACGCATTTAGGGATTATTTATTTTTGGCTCTGGCGTGTGTCCGCTGTATCGAGGCCTTGCCGATACATCCAGATGGTTTTGCTGAAGTGTATGTTTACGGATTCCTGGAGATTGTGCGGAGTGAGGCTGCACCGGTCTGTCCTTCATTAAGCCACTCAGAGCATGGAGGCTTTTATCACGACAGACTGCGCTTTCATAACGACATGTTGCCGGACACACAGCGTTTCTGTGTCTGCGCTACTGTGCAGAGCGAGCCTCCTCATTCATGGCCGATAGAGAGGATGTTAAATGCTCCTTTTAAAGTGCTGAGACGTTAGAGTTGAAGATAACGCCTGCAAGGGGCCTTTAGCTTGTTGTATGACTGCACCCTTCAGCTGCAAATGTTTCAGATAACATCAATGATTTTTGGTTAAACTAGGCCTGTTAGAGACTGGTTCCTTTGTGCATTTGCGCCAAAAAGCTAAAAATGTATAACATAAAAGTTCTCATTGTGATTATTTTTATTTTAAACTGACAGAACTGACAATTTTCATAAACTTTAGTATTGCTGTGGCCTATATGCACCTTTATGGTAGTTCTGCCTTGAATTTTAATCAAAAAATCCCTCATTTCTAAAACACAGAGAGAACTACACTGAGCAGATATTGCAACAAGTCTTTTTATTTTGTTTATTTATGTATTGATTGATTGATATATTAGTCATATTAATGCCAATTTCCATTCTAATTAGTTCTGAAATATTGCACTATTTGTCAGTGCAGACTGTCACACGGTGTCTTCTGGTTTGAAAATCATCAGGGGGCTGACTGAGCAGTTTAGTATGAGGTGATCTTTGTAGCGGAGAAGTATGGAAAAATGTTTCTGTTCAGAGATTTATGCTCCTGCAAAGTTCTATGGAAAATAGTTTTGTTTCATGCAATCAAATTCATCAGAAAAACAAAAAACAAAACATTTATAGTTTATTTGTCTGCGTAAGTCTGTGTCCCTTCATCACTGATGTGGACAGGTCTTCTACTGTGTGTTGTGGCTGTGGGTCCTTTTTGCTGCTAACACTCACTGGGTTCCAGTGTGCACTATGACGCCTCGTATGAGGTCAGAGAGAGGACAGCAGTCCTACTTCCCATTTTCCTTCACCCCCCCACTCCCCAAACAAGCACCACTACAGCAGACCAACTTAAGCTTTAGCTTCCCATAATGCACCTCTCTAGCCAACTGACCCCAAGGTCGGCAGCTGTCAATCTTAGCCTCAGCTGGCTCTACAGCTTCTGGACATTGACTGGAGGATGTGAGGGAGGCCTCTGAGAGGAGCCCCGGCTCTGCATATGGGATCATCTCTGTGCATTCATGGTGCCTAATTAAATTAGCAATCCTTCTCCTATTCTAATGCAAACCTCAGGTTGAATTGCCACCCTGAACGTGAGAGGAAAGGCCCCAGGCACTGATACCCGGACAAAGACAGCCAAAGTTGTACTTCATTCTAGCTGGCAGTCTGTGATGGTATCCATGTGGCAGGTGGATCGTAGCAACCCCTCCATCTTCTTGCTTGCTTTTGGGGTGGGATGGGGTGTGTTTGTGTGTGTCTGGGTGTTGGGGGGCGGGCGGGGGGGGGTTACTGAGAAAGACTAGGTCACATGTGACAAACTGTATTCACCTTCATATTGCGCTGATAAATTATTGCATGTACATCTTAAAGGCATTAGAGCCTGAATATTTTACTCAGCAGATTATTAAAGTGTGTGTGTGTGTGTGTGTGTGTGTGTGTGTGTGTGTGTGTGTGTGTGTGTGTGTGTGTGTGTGTGTGTGTGTAAGTGAGAGGATGTAAGGTTTCACAGGTCGCCCTGTAGACGTGGAAGTGACTTTAGCTTGAGGGCTGCACAGTGTGCAGTGAGAGTGCAGGGTCACCTTTATCCTATCTGTCTGTGCCCAGAGCAGGGAAGGCAGTGGAAGGAGGTTGGGGTGGTGGTGGGGAGTTGTAGGACTCCCAACAGGCTGAACTGATTTCCTGTACAGGGTCATGCCCAGGACAGACTTGGAGGACAAGGGTTTAAGACCGCAGGGAGTAGCAAGCGGCACTGGTCATGACACATACCAGGAGAGTTGATGCTATTTTCTGCTATTTCAGTGTTTTTAACCAACACATACTTACATACATACATATCTGTCTGATTTACTCAGATTTGCACATAATGTGCTCGTTTAATAATGGAAAAGTACAGTACTTGGTTTAAGGCTGGAATTTCAACATCTATTTTAGTCTAAAAGTAGGAGCTTTAAGTTCTTGAATGAATGGATCCTCCACAACACCAAGATTGATTAGCCAAGCCACAGCACACATGAATTTCTATATAGACCTAAAGAAGACCTTGATTCCTCAACAAATCTAACATACCCACACAATCCACTGCATCTTGTGCTCTCTTGATGCAATATTCATATAAACACTGTAACCTGGGGCAGCTCAGAGATTATAGCATGGTCCTTCTTCCTCTTGCCCACATTTCTGGAATGCATTTACTCAGCTGGGTCTGTGAAAGAGAGCTCTGCTGCCTCGGGCCACTGAGGGCATGCTTGTCATGAGATTTGAGGAGCATATATACGTGGCTGCAATGTGTACATCTTAAAACTTGTACACCTCTAACGGTGTTAAGAGGTTTTTAATGGTGGTCAGCCAGACAAGTAGGCAACTACACCTAAGCTTAAATTTATGAGGAGGAACACACTTAGAGTGTGGGAGGATAAAAGGTGGCACTGTGGTTGTGATTAACATGACAACTCGACTGACCCACACATGTTAATCTAAGTCATGTTACTCATAAATGTCATTATGCCTTATATCTAAGGTCACTAATCATTTTAAACTTTAAGGGGCTCTTCTCTTTAATACAAGCAGCATTGTCTTTGAGATTCGAGTCCAGAAAAAGTTTTGTTTTATTCCAGAAACACACTTTTTGTGAGAGAATGGGTAAAAGAGGGAGGTTATTTTTTTATCATCTGCTCACTCCATAATGGACAGTGATTGTTATTAATATATTTCTCATTGATTCATTTGACGGATTTGTTTTTTGTTTTATTTCTTTTTACAGAAAGAATTGCAAGTTTTCTCAGATTTCTTTAATTTTTTTGTAGCTCACTTTGTGAGCAAATTTCTTTCTGCAGAGAATTCCCCACACTCAGCCGAAAGGTGGATACGCTGACACTGAAGAGCATAAACTGGAATTGTAGGAAGCTCATGTGGCCTCTCTGGCCAAATGGACCCTTGTTTACGCACTTGTCCATCACTGGAGCCGTGTGAGGCCTCAGGTATCCAGAGAGATGTCCCCAAACCCAACAGCACCATGGCAGAACCTGGTAAGTGCACAGTGTTTACATGAGGTTTGTCTAGATCAGAGATAAGGTGTTAATCAAAAAGCATTTTCAGTTAATGCTGAGTCTGTTTCTGAGGATGTTTTCATCTAAAGGGCAAAAATGAAACATTGATCTAGTGCACAAAATATAATTTTATGACCTTATTTTTGATATCGCTGTTTTATAGTAGAAGACTCTTATTAAAGCCGATGTCACGTAGTTAACAGGACAAAAAGAAGAAAAAAACGCACAATCTAAGAATAAAATGGCATAATTAAAACTGTGTATCAGCAGGGAAATGTTATGAGCCTCATAACTATTGTTTTGTTTTTATTATTTCTTTCACTATTATTTAGCACAGCCGCATGAACTCGGCTTCATAGTTTAGAGGAGAACGACACACTGAAGACTCATGCACACACACATGCAACAAAGTTGGTATTTTGCATTTAATCTGTCTGACTTCTACGGTAACAATTACCGATATTTCGGCCGATTACTGTTTCAGAGATGGCTGCTTATTGAGGTGTTTTTTTTTCTTACTCCCATTTTGTAAGTGGATTAGAAATGTTCTTGCGGTTAAAAAAAGCATTTCATACCGCCTCTAAAATCTCGTCCTTTACAAACGAGCTCCTGGAAAGGATATGTACTCTTTAATATATATTTATAACATTTTTTTTGTCACCGACAGCGTATTTTTAACGAACACAATTTTATAATTTTCATGATCTATTAAAAAAAAGCAAAAACAAAAGAAATCAAAAGAAAACAAACAAAACAAAACCAAACAAAAAAAGGTTATCACAGTGGAAAAAACCCCACTTTTAATGTTTTTATCAGTAATTACCTTATTTGATCATTTATAACAATTTTATCGTCCCTGCGACGTCGGAATTTATTTGAATGGACACCGCAGACACCAAAAGCAACACTAGGGCTTTTCCCCATTTGTTAAAAGTCATTTTAATATCACAAATAAAAGTCACAAAACAGCGAATACTATTGTTTTCTTTTATCTAAAAAGATATATATGTCACCTTTTCTGGTCACAGGACAAGTTTGTATATGTATCATCAATAGGATGTACAAAAAAAATAAAGAAAGAAAGAAAATAACGTTGCTACGTATTCAATACTTCATACCTGTTTTTCATATAGATCAGAATTATAATATATATAATTTTAATGCATATAACATATATATTAGAATGAAAAAAAAAGTTCAATGAAATAAAACACTAACGGGCAGAGTTTTGGTATCCGCCATTTTTATCGTTATTATTATTATTATTATTATTTTATCTTGTCACTTTTCTGTGCGTAAACTGCACCGTCTGATGCCTGCCTCTCCTGTCTCGCTTGATTTCGTGATTAGGATCGTAACAGCATATGAAACAGAAATTAAATGCTTAATTGGAAGGACAGAAACCACACGTGATTGAATTTTTGGCGGATTATGTCAGACTTGTGGAGAAACGTTCTCTCTCTCCCCCTACCTCGCTCCTTTTCTCTCTCTCTGTCTTGCTCTCTCTCTCTCTCTGTCTGTTTGTCTCTCGCACACACACACACACACACACACACACACACACACACACACACACACACACACACACACACACACACATATGTGCGCGAGCGCGCGATCAGTCCCGGTTTCACGGGTCTTTGTTTCTGATCTGTTAAATCCCACCCACTTGACATGAACATAGAGGAGAAAAAAAATCTCTCACTCGGGCGCCCACGTTAACGGCACCCAGTTGCTGTTGTCGACACAGCCTGCTGGACCTGTAAGATGGAGACGGAGAGCTGTTTGCCTTTCTCTTCGCAGACCAGCAGGAGGACGCCAACAAACTCTCCGGGACTCGAGCACGGCGGCTCCAGCTCCTTTCTCCCCTGCGATGAGCTCCAGAAATCGCACCTTCCTCCGCCTTCTCTTCCACACCGTCTCAGCCTGAGAGGGGATCTCTACGCGACCGCAATGGGGAGGTTTGGTGATGCTGCGGTGGACTTTACGCACGGCGCTTCTCCAGCGAACCCGACCGGTTCACCGTCCAAACACAGCAAGTTCTTGGACAGTATCAACCAGGACCAGAAAGGGGTGGCAATAAGCGGCAAACCGTCGTTTTATGAGAACAACACGGACGGTGAGTTAAAGAGTTTTTGAGTGAACATTTACTGGAATTAGCCGCGTCTTAACTATCTCAGTTTTAACTAAAACAAAGTGCAGTAGCTTGATAGCGGGCTTTGGATCAAATAAGAATCATTAAAAGTACTTTACGTTTGATTTGCCCCACCCCCTTTTTTAATTTTTTTGTAACTTAGGTTTTTCTAAAGAAAATGCTCGCCATCATTCACTTGGCAACTGGTTGAAAAAAATAAGTAAATGGGAAAATCAAATATGGAAATCATTTTACACTTTTTTTTTCTGGTTATTCAATTCAGTGGATCCTTTTTACAAATAATTTTTAGTATGCTGCATTTTGTGTACTTTTCATATAGTAATAAAAATAAAACAAAAGTGCATTTATGCAAAGAAAAGTGTGGTTGCAATAAAAATGTCACCAAGTTTTCTTTTTTCACTTAACAGTCCTTGATGTGAAGTTACAGAGGTTAAAGGTCAGCCTAACAGCAAGTTGGGTGTGTCATTAGACTACTACTCTTCTTTTCAGGCCAGCACTCAGCTTGGTATCTCTGTGTTTTTGCAGACGCTCACGCTTTCAGTTTCTCCTTCTTTTGCAGACGTTTTGGTCACACAAAACAGAACTGACTTTGTTTTGCAAGCACGGAGTTGCACAAATGTCAGACACGATCGCCCACAAATGTCCATCTTGGGAAGGAAAGCAACCGCTGTATATGTTGAACTGAAGCCTGAAGAAATTATGTGGTCTTTCACTTGTTTATTGGTGCTGATGATTCTGCAAATCAGCAGAGGATATCAGCCCCGATAAGCTTCTCGGTATATCAGTGTCCAGAATAATATACATTAGTTTCATTCAAGTTAATGCCAAAGACAGCGAACACATTCATTAAATTTTCTTTTGCACAATTACTTATGATAACACGATAATATCAGCCGGCTTCTTTCGAAATTAACTTTTATTTTAATTCTTGCTCAAGGAAAATGAGGTGTGCGTGCTTCCCCTTTTCCTTTTCTGTCTTTATCTCGTGCGCGCACACAGACATGCGCAAGATTTCCACTCATAACTACTTAAATAGTTTGATTTATTTTGCAGTTTAATGCTTATTGGTGCGAGTGTGTAAACCAGCGCATGTACGTGCAGAACACGTGCGCGCGTGTGTGTTCTTACGTTTTCTCTTTTAAACTTTCAAAAGCAGACACGTCTTCCTGTTTCGTCTGCAGTGAGAGGAAAGTTTAACGTAAAAAACCCCAAAACTTTTTTACATTGGTTTGTAATATTTTCTAGTTTTTCGCAATCAGCTATATTCTACTATAAAAGTTGAAAAAAATTAGAACGGTCAGATTTTAACTCAGTTATGGTGATTAGCCGATCTGTGGCTTTATCGTCGGGCACTAAAAGATTAAAATTTTAAAAATACTATATAGAAAAAACCCAACGATTCTGAAATGCAAAAGCAGTCCTTTATTTTTGCTTTTCTTTCTTTCATTTGTTATTTGGGAAGATGTAAATTCTTTTGGTGAAAAGAGAAAAATTCAGTTTTAATGATTGCACGTTGTTTTTGTATTTATTAGACTCATCTTCGTTGACACTCATTTTCTTTACGTCTGTTTGTTTGTGTTTGTGACTGTGGCGTAGCTGCCACAGTTGAGTTTTTTTAGATAAACTGCATGCACAGGCTTAATATTTCTTTTATTATTCCTATTTTACTCCTCAGAAATATGCCACACATACCTTCATTTTTTTCCAATCATGTTTAACCTTCTTATACTCCACAGATACCATGTGCTATAATAACTTAATATTTTAACTGTGCAACTTAATAACTTACTACACCAATCACGGCTAATAAATATTCTTTATTCAGAACTGAACAAATTCAGAATATTTTAAAACCTCGGAGTAACATTTTGTCCAAATTTAAGACAAATTTAAAACATTAAAATCCATAGCAAAATGCCTGGAAAAATGCCATTTAAATTTCCACAGTCGCAAAACAATAGCTCATCGTGCTCGCAGCATGATATTCCTGCCTTTTCATTTTGAACTTATCTCCTTTTTGCCTTTTCCTGCATTTCATATAGATCTCCAATTACACTTGAGTATAGTCATAGCGGATATGGTTGCTTGACAAGGTAAAAGCTCAATGCCCCCTTTTTTTTCCTGCAGTTGAGTATATTTTCAGCATGTGGTGTAAGGTTGGAACTAATGGACTTGAGGAAATTAATGTTGCAATAAAGAGTGTTCTCTGTTTGGCCCTATATTGAATTAAGAGCACAGCAAAGTAGTGTTTCAGCTGCCCAGAGTGAGTGAGTGCCTCCTGAAAGATGGAAAGTGGTTTTGTTTCGTAGCTCAGGGTTAAACATAATGAACTTGGACAACAACATCCAAACACTGCAGGAGGAGCCCTTTCCATGGTCTGTTAACAGGAAGGAAAGTAACGCTTTGAGATTTTCCCTCACTCCTGAATGTAAATGGCAGAATATATAGAATTAGTCCAAAACAATCATGTGCTTTAACAGATAAAAAAAATTGTGTTTCTCTTAGACTTTCTCTACATGCAATGTAAAGAGCCTGGGCGGGACTGTTGCTGTGTATTGCTGCTGTATAAATAACAGTTAATTCCTCTCTTCAGATATTTGTGACATATTTCAACAAGTTCCTATCAAGTGTAGGTGACCCTGAAAATGCCCTTTGTTCTGCATATTTTAATCAGCAGGTTAAAGTTTAGCCAGTTTTTTGAGTATTTTCTACCTAAATATGGCTCGTCTGGCTAATCGGAGTAAATCTGAATTTGTGTTGCTTGTGCATTTTCTCTGGCGGCTCACAGTTTTTAGTATAATTTGGGACTATTTTCTCAAACTGAGAAAATAGTCACATACATCACAGACAAAACTTTTGATGTGATACACAATTTGTGTTTATTTTAACTGCAGTGTGTTGGTTTTAAAATGTGTCCATGTGGGCCAAAGCTGTTTCCAGGTGAGCTGTGCTGGTTTAAAAAGGACTGCTCATCTCTATTTCTTTGCACAAGGGCCTGAAAAAGCTTTCAGCAACTTTGTATAAACTATGTGAAAAGAAAAAGGAAAGTACACAAAATCAACTCTTTCTGACCAACAGGTCATAAAGGCCAAAATGAGCAGCAGCAAGACAAACAAACCAGATCATTCATTATGTTTGCAGAGATTTGTACTTAAACAATTGTAAAATCTAAATAAAATTTGGCGTTCCATAAAAAGTCATTTAAGCTGTATCTTCAGGCAATGATAGCCTCAAATGATTAAATTTCAGTGTATATATTGATGCAGATGGACTTAGAAAAAACTGTTAGAATTTGTATATGATTTTATATTTTTTTAGTGGATGTGTAACTTTTCCTTTGCGTTTTCCTGCCTTGCTTCAGTTCGGGACAAAGACACTCCAAAAACCATGGGCTATCCTGGGATTGTCACGGACTGTTGTGGCAAGCTCAAAGAGCCAGGCAGTGGTTTACAAGGAGATTCTATCGCTGACTCCATTGACTTATCTGGCAAAAACAAGAAGCGACGTAATCGCACGACCTTCAGCACATTTCAACTGGAGGAGCTGGAGAAAGTGTTTCAAAAGACACACTACCCCGACGTGTACGCCCGGGAGCAGCTGGCGCTGCGGACGGAGCTCACTGAGGCTCGGGTTCAGGTATGCCAGGGCAACTCCATCACAGTTGACAGCTTTTTTATTTTCTAAATGTAATCAGAAGAAAGTATGATGCCCTAACAAAAAGTTGTCTTCTGGAAATTTACTGTTATACTATTTTGTGTTATAATATATTTTATTTTTAAAAGGTTTGGTTCCAAAATCGCAGAGCCAAATGGAGGAAACGAGAACGCTATGGGAAGATCCAGGAGGTTCGCAACCATTTTGCTGCTACATATGACATTTCTCTTCTTCCTCGCCATGACGCATACCAGGTAGGCCAATGTAGCTCTCACATGGCATGCATGTTGTAGTCGTAAACTTAACATCATAAAACCTGCTGAGAGATTGCTTTTTGTTTTCACTGTACAGGACTGAACAATATTAAAACTTTTGCTGATATCATTCTAAATCTCTTCCTATCCAGATGCAGAGCAATCTGTGGCCGGGGGCAGCTTCAGGAGGAGGCGGTGGTTCGGGTGCAGGCTGTGTCCTAGGGGCTGACTCTATCTCCTCATCCTGCATGAGTCCGTACCCTCACCCCCACAGTAATCTGCAGGGCTTCATGGGCATGCCCACATCCTCCAGCCACCCGCACCATCACCATCACCCGCCTCACCATCCAGGCATCAACAGTCTCTATTCTCTCCACGGCTTCCCAGGAGGCCTCGGGTCGCCTTCCATCGAGGGCCCCGAGACCGAATACAAGCCAACAGGCCTGGTGGCGCTGAGGATGAAAGCCAAAGAACCAGGCAGCATTCTCTCCTGGCCAACATGACCATAATAATGCCAGCTCCCCATTATGCACTGACTGAGCCGCAGCATATTACAGTCGTCACCCATACACGATCCCAGATGTACATTTGTGGATTTGACTCGAATATTTCCTCCAAACATTTATATAAATCAACTTAGAGACGTGTTGCTATTCAGAACTGTTGGAACAGGCATTTTGCAAACAATAAGGCCAACTTGAGAATCTTGCACAAAACCCAACTTATTAATACAAACATTCTTGTTTCCAGTTCTTATTTTGTATCACAGTGCTGAGACCAAAGAGGAGAATTATTTAAGCATGTAAAAAATGTATCATATTAATCCCTTTTAATGTCTGTTGTGTTGTGCGTGAGTAATAAAGGGCTCCATGTAAATTTAACTGTCTTATTCAGCAGCAAACTATTTTGGGGAAGATGGATTTTCTTTTTCTTTCTTTTTTCAAAATGAACAAAAACCATCTCAGTTATAATTATTTTAGCCATGACTCTTTTGCAAAATAATAGCCATGTTTGCGATGCAAATATAACTGGCAATGTGGTTATGAGGTAAAAATACTTTACAGACTGTGGAGAAAAAAAAGGTTTCTGCTGTGCGGAAAGTGTACAGAGTGAATGTGCAGCCCGCTAGGCTTCACTTCAAGTTGCACTCCATGCATCAGGGGAAAGTGGCAGGTTCATAATGGAAAAACTAACCTGGTGACCACACTTCACTACTGATAATAAAGTAGATAACCACAGATGGTTATGTATTTGTCATGCATGTCCTACCATGTGAGGTGTTTAATCGATTACTGTGGCTTGCAGCATATTTTGTATGCTGAGGCCAGGTCAAGGTCAAATGTCTTCTGCATCCATGTGTACAAGCAGAATAGAACAGAATATACTCACATTATCCTGAATGCTGTCCTAATAATCGTTTTCAGAAAAATCTCCCCAAACAATTTATGTTATTGTCAAGGAAACATTGAATTGCACGGTACATCCCATATGGTGTGAATTACTAAATGCCAGTGCATTCATGTCAAACTGGCAAACATTTCAATCTGTGAGACTGATGTGAATTGAGAAAAAGAGTTTCACTGCGGGACAAAGCCCCGCCAAGCTGAACTCACTCCCCGGGAGTGTGCATGGCTTTCAGGGGAATATATTGGCTCCCCTTTGTCTTTGCCTGCTTCGGTTTGACAGCGATGCAGGGGCGGATTAGCTGCCTTCCCCTAAGTCTGTGCCGGAGTTTCCTGAGAGCCACTAACATGTGGTTCCAATAGAAGAATGCAGAAAGCCATCAGAAACACTTTCCACACCCACAGCTTCAAATTCCAGCCAGTCCCTGGGAGACGGCAGCTCTCACTGCAGTCACATAGTCCCCCTGATTAATTCCCAGATTAAGAGGAGAAGATAAGAAGACCTGTCAGAAGGGATAAGGGATTGAGGAGATTGCTGTGTTTAGGAAAGCTAGAGAAATAGCAGATGGTGGATCAGAGCTTAATTTTGATATTTATTTTTACAGTGTGAGCAGGTTAATCAAATCCACCCGTAAACAAAAGAGGAAGCTTGGTGGTTTAATGATTTTGATATTTTTATTCCTTAAAACAGTCAGAACAGCTGTAATAGATTAACTCAGGGGCTCATGATCATAGTTTGGCTTATTCTACTTCAAAAATGTCTCAGAGTGAACACACGGTGATGTCATTTCACTATAGGGGGCCATAGGTTTTCATCAAGCTCTCATTAAAGTTATCATGCTGTTGCATTGGCTTTGATCTGTGTTAAATCAATGTATCAGGATCCAAAGAGCCTCTATGAGTTTTTCAGAAAGAAATGAAAAATGATGAGTCATCGCTGCACAATGCTAGAGCTAATCATCACTCAGTATGTCACGGTTGCTAGCTGTAGACTGTCACAAGAGCCTGGAAGCTAGTATACCCTCGGCCTCATTATTTGACTAAAAAAATATGATTTAAGGCTCATTAAAGTCTGTAAAGCTGACTGCTGGCCACTGCTCTGAGCTTTGATCTCAACAAGATTGATCTTGGCTTCAAGGTGCAGCTATTGAGACACAACAGATAAGCTACTTTTATTTAACATATCCCACTAAGGTAAACAAAGTAGTGCACTGTGTGATTGACTCGGTTTCAGCAGTTTGTCAAGGCTGCTTCCAAAATTTTATCGCTAGGAAAAATGTTTTGGCAGTTCATTCGAGAAAATCAAATATTCAGAATATAAAATGTTTGTGCCGAAGTGCAAACAGCAGTGCTTGATTTGAGCCAAAGCATGACTTGTAAAAAATGGGGAAATACTGTGAGACATTAAAGAGCAGACATTAGTAGGTTGTGATGCTTTCAACTTAAAAACTAAAGTGTTTTAATCGTCTCCATGAAAAGGCTGTAATATCTACTGCTACATGTGGCCTACACTGTAGCAGATATTAGTCAATATCAGCAGCTTGATTTGCTCATATAGTTGCCAGGAAAGGCCCTTTCCGCTCAACGCTAAGGGGAGTGGGCTGCTGCACTTTCTGTTCAATACTGCCATCTTGTGGTATTGGATCTAATTGAAGATAAAAGGATTATCTGCTGGCCCCGACACCATAATTAAGTCTCACCTCCCGGGAAAAACGAAATGAATAATATTCTTACAAAACCTGCCCACAGTATTATGCTACAGTTAACAGTGAATGGACAGCAGAAACTGGCGTTGTGATATAAGCAATAAGATTTATCTTAAGTCTTAAGGTGCAGCCATTTAGACCTAACAAATAGGCCACTTTTATTTAAATAAGTAGAATAGCATACAGCTCAACAAAATAAAAATATAATATGACAATGCAAGTGTCTTAATAAGGTAAAAGCTTTTCTGAAATTTCAAAGGAATACAAAATACAAATAAAGTAAAATGTACGTTTATATTTAAACAAACACAAACAATTTCGATAACTTATTTATTCGTTTTTTATTTTATACTCAATTTATTAAGAAAATATAAAAAATATAGTGCCTGCCGCTGGGTGATTGACGTGCGCTTTAAAGCTTCCCACCCACTTTCTAACCAATCAGAACGAAGGGGTGGGTCTTCGAGCTAATCTTTACAAAATGGCGACTGTTGTTGTTTTGCCGCAGGGTCAGTGAATAAACCTGTTTTTCACTTCAGTAAATTTCTGCATTAAATTGCAGAAAAAAATCGCACCAAGGAAGAGCAAGTGTCCCGACGGTCGACACCGAGTGGGCCGAAATGAAAGGTAAAGAGCGGTCGCCGATTAAAAAACGCTCCCGGGCCCTGGACGATATTCGAGACAGGGGAGGATGCCATCCGACCAGCAAGAAAATGGGGGCTCTGTCCGTTTCCAGTGGGAGTAATAATGGAAACAGTTCGTCCAAAGGCGACGGCGGCTCGACAAGACGGAGTCTCCTCGGGGAAAAAAGAGACCGAGATTTCGACGGTCACAGCCGGACTGGAAATAATCACAGTTGTCAGTCTGCAGCTGCCGCCGCCGCTGCAGCGAGCTCCGTGGGCAAAAACCACAACCTGAGCCTGACGCTGGATTTAGCCTCACCAAGGACCACCTCTCGGGGTGAGCCGCGGTTGCAGCCACCCAGCACAGAGAGTGAGTACAAAACGCTTAAAATCAGCGACCTCGGCACTCAGCTTAGCGACGAGGACATCGAGGACGGACTCTTTCACGAATTTAAAAAATTTGGCGATGTGAGCGTCAAGATAGGTCGTAGCAACGACGAGCGGATAGCCTTCGTAAATTTTAGGAAGCCGGAGGACGCCAGAGCGGCTAAGCACGCCAGGGGACGGCTGGTGCTGTACGACCGGCCGCTGAAAATCGAGGCGGTCTACATCAACCGGAGGAGAAGTCGGTCTCCGGTGGAGAGAGACGTGTACGGTGCGGCTCAAAGCCACAGACATTTGCAGAGACCCCTCTCGCCCACCGGGCTGGGATATAGAGACTACCGGCTGCAGCAGCTAGCCTTGGGACGGCTTCCTCCACCCCCACCCCCACCTTTGCCGAGAGAACTGGAGCGGGATAGGGAGTTCGCTCTGTTTGAAGCCAGAGCACGCCCAGCCTTCATTGCAGAACGGGCAGCTTTCCGAGAAGAGGATTTTATTTCTCCAGAAGATGACCAAAGAGCTAACAGGACGTTGTTTTTAGGCAATCTGGATATAACTGTCACAGAAGCAGACCTCAGGAGGGCCTTTGACAGGTTTGGAGTCATAACAGAAGTGGACATTAAGAGACCAACACGGGGGCAAACCAGCACGTATGGATTTCTGAAATTTGAGAATCTTGACATGGCTCATCGTGCTAAGCTTAGCATGTCTGGTAAAATAGTGGGCCGCAATCCCATAAAAATAGGCTATGGGAAAGCAACACCAACCACGCGCCTGTGGGTGGGTGGTCTTGGACCTTGGGTGCCCTTAGCTGCCTTGGCAAGAGAGTTTGATCGCTTTGGCACTATAAGGACCATTGACTACAGAAAAGGGGACACTTGGGCCTATATTCAGTATGAAAGTTTAGATGCTGCACAAGCAGCATGCACACACATGAGAGGCTTCCCACTGGGAGGTCCAGAGAGAAGACTTAGAGTGGACTTTGCAGACACTGAACATCGTTATCAGCAGCAGTTCCTGCAGCCTCTCCCAATACCACCATTTGACATGGTGGCTGAGTCATTTGTCCACCGTGCCACACCTGAACCACTGAGGGTCAGGGAACGAACTCCACCGCCGCTTCACTTCAGGGAGAGAGAGCTGTTTCCTGGAACTGACTGGCCCAATCCTGCTATTCGCGAGCGAGTACGTGCCTCACCTTTTGAGCCTCTGGAGCATTTGGACCGTGAGAGGCGAACTCGTGAGCCCTGGTCTTTGGAAAGAGAGCTGCAGGGGCGAGAGCCTGCTCGAAAGCGGCGTATATTGGAGGACGGACGCCACATAGACCACTCCCCTGACAGCACTGAGAGGACAGTAAGACGCAGACGTGCTTCTCCAGATGCCAGTCCTGGAGGCAGCAGCAGAGATGGGGGGCGCTTTAGTGACTCAGAACGCCCCCTGCGGGGCGAGAGAGCCTCTCCTGCGACAGAACGCCACAGCAGCCTTGAAAGAAGCGTGTCAGACCGAAGGCCCAAAAGCCAGAGTCTGTCTGATAAGGGACTTTCAAGCAACATTATTTCAGCAGTTGGAGAGCGCAAGCGCAAGGCAATCGATGGTGGCAAAGGACCAGCCAAGAGAGAACGTTCTGAGAGCAGCTCAAAGGGAGGCCAGCCATCCAAGCTGGATGGCACCAAACTCAGTTTGGCCTGGCATGGTATGCTATTGTTGAAGAACAGCAACTTTCCAGCCAACATGCACCTGTTAGAGGGAGACCACAACGTCGCCAGCGACCTGCTTGTCGACAGCGCTACAGGAAGGCGAGTGAGCGAGCTAAAGATCACGCAGCGACTCCGGCTGGACCAGCCCAAGCTCGACGAGGTGTCTCGGCGCATCAAGGTGGCAGGTCCGGGCGGCTACGCAATCCTGTTGGCGGTTCCCGGCACCACAGAGGATGCATCTTCATCTGACCCTGCAGCTTCAACTCAGCGGCCGCTTCGCAACCTGGTGTCCTACCTCAACCAAAAACAAGCGGCTGGAGTCATCAGCCTGCCTGTGGGAGGAAGCAGAGATAAAGACAACACAGGGGTTCTTCATGCTTTCCCTCCCTGTGATTTCTCCCAGCAGTTCCTGGATTCCTCTGCCAAAGCTCTGGCAAAAAGTGAAGAGGACTATCTAGTCATGATTGTGGTCCGCGGAGCATCTTAAAGAAACAAAACACACTAAATTCAAATGGAATTAAAAAAAAAAAAAAAAAAAAAAAAAAGGATCTGCTGTATGTCAGTAACTATTGCATGCTGTGTGTTCTGCATCATGGAGTACACTAGTATGGTTATTGAGTGTTATGTTACCATGTAAACCACTTAAAGGACAAACAGTGCCCCCCTGCAAAGCTAAAAGTATGTGTGTTTCTGAAGTTACTTTTCAGAGGTGTCAGTCACAATCATCAATCTGCAGTAATTTAGCCAAAATTCTGTAAAGCGGTTAAAGTTTAGTAAGCTTAATTTATGAACAGAGAAGTCATGCAGACTATATTTTTCTTTGTAGTTCATTTGCAGATTTAAAATGTTAGCCATCCAGGTCTGCAACAGAAAAAAGGAAAAAAGAAAAAGCAGGAGCGTTAGAAGTTTAAGAAGGGGACACAATAACAGCTCCATTTAAAATCGAACCACAAACTCTGTGTTGAAACCTCACCTTCCACAGGGCGCTAACAGTAACAGAAGAAGACATGTTTCTATTATAATGTCATGCATTAGACAAACAGGTGCTGTTATTGTGTCCTGATATTTGCACCAGGCTTTCAGAAAATACAAATTTTTTTTTCAAAGCTTTGAATTGCAGTGCAATAATATGTCTACTATTACCACTTTTTGATGAAGGGAGACAAACGCGATTTGAATTGTTTTTCTTTTCTTTTTTTGTGTTAGAGGGTCGGTGAACTATCTCTGGTTACATTTCAAGGTCAAAACATGTTGCACAATTTTTCTCTCACCCACCACATTACAGCGTTGTCCCATCTCTCATTTATTTTCATCCTTAACAAAAAGTCAGGCAAATGAAGTGTGGTTCACTGAGGAAGAGTTGTGCAATGCCTTTTAAGTGTTACGATGCTCATGCTTGTCTGTCGCTGTGGATTTTGAAAACTGGAAAACATTGTGAAGGTCAGCAGATTCAACTTTCCTAGATACAGCTCAGTTTAATTGCATTAGAAATTCAGTTTGGAACAAAAGTACAGATTATGTTCAGGCTTGTTGTTTGGGTTTAGGTGTATTTGTCTTGTACTCCTCTGAATTGGAACGCCAAAATTGCAAGATAGACAATGAACTCAGTGTGAGTCCACTGGTAAAGCTAAATGGTCATGTCAACTCTGTATGAAATGCTGAATACTAACAGAATTTATTTTCAAGGGAACAGCCCATTACACATAGCGTAGTTTAAAAAACAAAACAAAAAAACAGCTACTAACATTTTTTTTTTTTCACAAAATATTTTATTTTGTGCATCCCTGTCTTTAGAAATGGTTGTGAAAATGTGAACTATGAAAAAGTATAATAGTAATGGATAAAAAGCTTAGAGGATTTTGTGTTGATTTGACAGACTGCTTCATTTATTTACCCTAAAACCAGTAGGTCCTTCAATAATAATAATATTAAATATGCCAGTACAAACCTAATATTTGTACAGTAAGTAGGTCTGTGCAATTTTATAGTTTTAGAGGTATCTTAACAGTTAATGTTGATTTTATTTTAGCAGTCTAAATTTGACAGTATTTCACTCACGCTTGCCAACATTTATTTATTTTTCCCCAAGGCCTACCCTGTTTTGTTTTGCCAGTGTAGTTTTGCCATGTAGTAGTAACCTGCCATGCACTATAATTTGCTGAATTTGGTTTAATATGTATTGAAAACATTTATATGTGGGGGGGGAAAAAAAGAAAAGAAAATTGTTGTATATGTGAACATCACACCCACTGCGGCTTTGGACTCTTGAGGAGACGAGCACAGAGCTGAAAACCTCTGCAGAGAAGGCACCCTGGTGGTTGTGAGTCCTCACTGATGAGGCAGCTTTTAAGTTGTGTAGCCCATCTGCACCTGTGATGACTTCTGTTTAAAATGGAAAAATTGAGCAATGTACACTTTGATGTCATGGGGAAGGAAAATCCGTAGAGCCCATGCGAAGCTGTTCACATACCTGCAAGTGCATTTGGGCACTTAATGTGACCGATTATCAATAAATTGTTCATTTGAAGGGAAACATGTTTCTTCGATGGAAGTGAATTGAAGAAACGAGCTGCCCGTACCTTATTGTGTTTCGAAAAAGGAGTTGTCACTTGAAATTTTGTTTCTGCACACGAGAGGGGAGACGATTTGCAGTTTTAGCACCAGTGAAGAGAGACCCCCATTTCGAGTGAGGATTGCTGCTTACTTGCAGGCCAGTTCTGACCTCCTCAGTTGCCTAAATTACTTCCTCCCTCACGATTCCTGCTTATGTCCTCAACTGTTCCTGTTGGCATGCGAATGACTGATCAGGATCGAGGAGCCAGAGTCCAGTTTGCAGTGGCGGCACGTGCCAGTATCCTGTTGTCTCCTGTGGTCGTTACTCTAAAGGTTTCATGTGCAGTGTTCCTGGGTCTGAATACGAGGCGAGGGAAGCTCATCACCTCCGTCGCACACTCCACTCGGGAGATTGTGGGCGACGCCGCTCTGAAATTTCCATAGCATCTACAGTTCATGCTGTCACTCTCACTGCAGAGGCCAAGCTGAACCACTGGGCTGATTGTCTTTATTACACTTTGCCCAGTTATATGAGTTGATTTGACTAAATGTTTGTATCAGGGAAGAGGATTGGGCCAAACCTCAGCTAGGAATATTGTTTGTGTTCTCCTCTGATTGAACTCTCTCCGAGGAGACGAGTGAGGAAGCTCGTTTGCTTTTCTGAAGTCGTATGCCGTCATCACCCGAGGTCTGCTGCTGCTGCATGGAGCTGAAACACAAGCAGGCCTAATCCTTTACCCTTTTTTTGCATCGCTGGAAGGAATCTACGATGCACCTCACCACTTCCCCAAATTCATCTAGGAGACTTGTTTATTTTGACAATTCCCTTTTATAAGTTTAAGACCGCTGTAGACAAAAAAAGAGGAAAGAAAGCTTCCATTTCCCCCAACAACCTGTTATAGTCATGTTAGTGTGAAAGCAAATGCTGTGTTCTGTGCTGAGGATGAGCCCTTGCTTCACTAGAGAAACATTGCCATCTTGAGGACCACGGAGCACCTGCTTTCCTCTCTCACCATCTACCTGACACCATACAGAGCTGCTATCACTAAAACTGCTGTACAGAGACAGCACGATGGTGAGTAAGGTGACCGAGCGCTGCCTGCCAGGTCTGTATCGTTGGCTTTGGCAGCAGTGGTGAGTATTGAGTGTCAACACCTCACGTTTTCCAATAACAAATGGACAGCAGCACGGTGATTTTCATTACTGGGGTTATTTTTCTTTAATGACAATTGGCATGAATCCCAAAGGGCATGTAGGACAGAATGAGAATACAGTGCTGCGCTGACCGTCGCCAGTTTTAAGATTAAGCTAAATAAAAAGATAAACTGTCCCAAATGATCAACAATTGCAAATTAAAATTTAATAAATTATGTGGAAACATTTGCTTGTTAGGCTACTGCAACTGCCACACCTCTAGATCACGTACAAAATCCTGGGTATTGTTTCTGCAGCTTTCAGGTCAATATCATTCTTTCAGAGATCAATCATGTCACTGATTGTCAGGCACTAAAGGCAACACTAATATTGTGCTCTGTGAAGTTACTGGTATAAATTCAGTTATAAGGATCTCATTCTTTTATTGTGTGGCAAAAGATGGCTTTAAGCATTGGTGATAAATGAATGCATTATTGAACAAATCCTTTAGTATGAAATTTGAGGTGCTTTGAGTATGTATCAGTATGCTCATACGAGATTTAGAGACCTTTTTTTTTTCACTCGACTGCATTTGTAACCTGTAGTTGCGGATTCCTGTGCAGATCTTAATTACTCTGACTAAATTACAAGTGAAACAACACTTTATTGATGTATAGGAATATAAAATAACTAAATGTAAGCCCCACCTTTACCAGTGAGATGCAGACACTAGTGAATGAGTAATTATAATCTGTATTTTATAATACTTGTTGTTAAATACTTCTTCCAAAATTGTTTCAAATCACTGTAGTTCCTTTTAAGAGTACTTTCTGTCATAGATAATATTAATGATTATGCATGCAGAAACCTTTAATTTATTATAGTCTCCAGTTAATAAAAACAAGCAAAATTAATTGATTGATTGCAGAGATCTAGTCCCAGATCCTCTAAATCCAACATAGAGCAGCTGAAGCTAGTAAAAATAAAAAGTCCAATCTGTGGTCAGAACTTCAGTGCGTGTTTTTTTTGAGGCTGTGTAAATAGAAACAGAAACAGTGAGCTCAGATACTGTCAAATAGGACACTGTTTAATGGAAAGCAGAGTGCAGTAGTGTTATTAGGTATCACTCTACACTAATGTATCTTACAGGTCAGCAGCAAGATCATAGCTGGTAATGTTTTCTTCTGTTGTTGTTGTTTTTTAAATGTTCCCAATTATAGAAAAATCTACACAAATAGAAAGATTATTTAAATCACAGCTGTATAAAGTTTTTAACTTTTTGAGAGAAGGAATTCTGCAGATTCACACATTTCCAAGATTATTTGCTGAAACCGATGCAGCTTATTAGACCACCACCCAGTGTAAGGTTCATGCCACAACTAAATTAACAGTTTTGGTAATTAACATAATATTTTTTTAAATGTTTCTGTAATGGTTAATCCAGCAGTATGCACAAAATATTTTAATAGTTAAAATGTACCTGTTATTTTTATCCATGAATTCAAAAAATTAAGCACATGATGTTATTTTTTAACTTTTGATTAAGAATTAGTTTTAGTGGTTGAATGTTATACTTGATTAATTTCTGACTTCTCAAATTTGGACATAAAAACATGAATTCAGTTTGTTAACAAAAACAAACAAGACATAATTTTTAAAAAACGTTTTTTTAGACAGATTTCTAAAATATTTGTTTTCTCATTTTTTATCACGTGCAGTCAAAACTCTGTTAAGCACTGCATATCATCCAACTATACTGACTCTGGTTATAGTGTCACTACTTACATGATTTTGTGCAATCAATGTTTGCAAACACCTTTTTTGTACATAAGTATTTTTGCAAATAATCTGAAGCGAAGTATAACACTGTGAAATAAATCTCTAAGACCGAGGTACGATATGATATCCTTGTTAATACATTATTGTTAAAAGATGATCTGATTTGCTGTTATGGCCACAAAAACCACATATTCATACTTGCTTGTAGTATCCATGCTGACTGCAGTGTAGTTCGTTGTAGTGTTAAGCACCAATTTGTATATTAGCATTTTATGCTGGTGAGATTTCCTATTTCTTGATAAGTGTTTCTAATATTACTTTTTTCTTTTCTTTTTTTCACCTGACACACTTTAAAGTGTTAAAGTTTGCAATCATTTTGCACCTTTTATGAGTGAAACCATGTTTGTATTTTTTTTTTTTCCTCTCAGGGTTCAGCTGGACAGCTCTTTGTTCCCAGGATACTTGACACACCACCAGGTGTCATCTGCAGTAAGTACCCCGTATGTTGTGAGTAGCTGTAGCATGAAATCTGTGACAGCTGTAGATGAATATCTGGTATTTAGGAAAATGAGTGTAATTCTTATTTAGCACGTCCTGATAATGTGTCAATAAAACAAGTTTATTTGTTAAAACTTGTGTTTCTTGGCCTGGTGTTAGTTTGTCATCTGAATCACACAATAACAGACTGAGGTACACATCAGTTTATTACAGCTGACCTGCACACTGTTACAGCGCTTAAAAATGAACTCTACTGGCTTAGAACCAGAAATCTATGATTGGTTAACCATATCTCCTAAAGTCAATCAGTTAAAAAAAAAATCCAGGAGTGAGAGTCAGGAATTTAAAATAAGTACCTTACCGAATAATGTGTTTGCTGCAACAAAAGCATCCAATCAAATGTCATCAAACGGCACATGGATATTGTTTAAGCGTACAGCTTCTTAACATATCCAGATAACTAGCAAGTAAAATGATCCCTAACCCAAATCTACCTTTAAAGCATCAAATACTTTTCATAAAAGATGCATTATAGTACAAAATAGTCAGTGGAACTAAATCACAAAAGCATACTGATGGTGAATGCAACTCGTGAGCCAAAAGAGCCTTTGTGCATGACTGCTGTTATAGAAACAATACAAAGAACCTCGCTCAGTATTGTGAAAAAGAGTTGAGGGGGAATAATTTGGTACTAATTGAGACAGCATTCTTTGAGCAAAAGCCTCATTCAGCCACACGAGGGCAGCAAAACAAAGCGCACGATTCAATTAAGACATTAAAAATAACTGAATAGTGGGTGGTCATAGTGGTTTAAAATACGTACATTTTTAACCAGCAATAAGCTTCAAGTTGAAGGTTTTTTCTAATGTGATCTTTGGCTGATATCAGAGGAAGTTAGTAAAAGATACATTACCTTGTAAGGCAAACAGTGGTGAAAAACAAGGAATCCACTGAAAACAAAGAACAAAACAAAACCCTCTCTACAATAAAAAAAAAAAAAAAAGATTTAAGACTCCCATGTACAAATACAATATCATTAGAAGTTGCATTGCCATTCACTGGCTGCCTGCAGGCACTGTAAAGACTGGGCAACAGTTTTAAACAGTCCACTTGTGGCACTGTGCATTTACATGGTCAACATTACACTATCAACACAGTTGGTCAGAGACATACAAGGACGTACAAGGATGACAAAATAACAAACAAAACAAGAACAAAATGCTGCTGTTCAGGGGAGCTCGTCGGCTCCATCACTCCTCAGTCTAACTGCGACATAGAAAACACTGAAACCTTAACTGAACAACAGGCTTTCGGGAGCTGGTGATAGTTGCAGAGAAGGAAACATGTGTTTATGTGCGCATTTACCAAAGGAAAATCTCTCTCTCTGCATTTGCATAGAACAGCTCATGAGCGTGTGCTGACAAGTTAAAGATAACTGACATCTGAATGTTTTTGTCATCATCAGTGACCTAGAAAAGGAGAAAGTTGTTTCCTTATATAATTATAAACTACCTAAGGTTCTAATTTAATACATTTTTAAAAAATCTGAAGAAAGTACTTCAGAAGATTGCAGCTGTAATCACTGTGTAAAAGATTAAAATATCCTATGTGATCAAAAAAGATGAAGTAAGTCTGAACTGTATTTGAAGCACCGAAAGGAGGTTAGGCGAACTCAAAGTGTTGCAACTGAATTCTCAGTTTACTGACCAGTAAAACAAGTTACTTCACAGGAGAAAGCAACTGAATAATAATTTGCATTGTTACATAAGAAAGTTATAAGCAAATAGTGAGTGATTAAAGCGGTAAAAAATAAAATAAAGATAGCTGAAGAGTACGGTGTGAAAGTATTAGGTGAGTAATGTCAGCAGCTGAATGTCGGTTAAAATAGTTCAATAGACATTTGAGTAGAATCAGTTAAAGTGTCAGCCTGCAGTGCTGAAAGCAGCCTAAATGTCAGTTAAAAATAAGGGACAAACATTTCAGCAGATGCATTTACTGCTAAAAGGAGCCGATGTGTAAAAGCTTTAAAAGGGCTACTTTGCATGACAACAGTGAAAGAGCTGGGGTAAGTGAACGCCCCACAAGCAGCTTGCGTTTCATGCAAACGTCCTGCAGCCCTTAAATGCTCAAGCTGTCTGAAGACCCTCCCACGGCACAATGCACACCCATGAAAACTCCTGGGCTCTAAAAAGCATAAAACTTCTCATGTGACTCCAGGAAAGCCATGAAAGGTATGAAAAACTGAGCTAATGCCACCATTAGCATCTGTGCACAACTGAAAATAAGTATGAATGTGGTAAAAAAAAAAAAAAAATCCAGAGGTGACAGGCACAGCAGAACAATTTCTGTCGGGGGAAAAAACCTGAAAGCATGATGCTCAAACATCTGAGAAAAAGGTCAACAAGACTGAATTTTGTGTCATCATAAAAAGATGCTGAAATACTGAACGGACAAAAAAAGTGTTTGGAAAAATGAAGAATGCCACTGCGAGTCTCAAAGTGAGTACACCAGTAAACCACACGCCTACAATAATCAACTTAGCAAAGAGATACATTTTCTCGGTTAAACTGCAGAAGCAATGCAGGCTTTTTGGCTTCGTATTACAGATTATGTATTGTTTCACAGGCGCAGGCTGAAATAATACGGCAGCTCGGTATCTCGGCTATCTTGAGAGAATGTCATGCAGCATAATCACAAGCTGGCCCAAAGTGCATATCAGTGAGTAATGTTTACCAGATACAGGTAAAAGCTTCCCAAAGACATCAGGTGAAAAGTACTTTATCATGGATGCGTGCTTCCATGGATCATAACAAAAAAAAAAGAAAAGAAAGGAAACTCAACAGAAGACAGGATTTCGAGTTCAACTGCAGAGCTTCTTTCCGAGCAGTGTAATAAGCAACAAAACATTTCTGCACAGTCAGTGCAGTTTTATGTTTCTCTCCCAATAAGTTATGCTTGCATATGTGCGTATAATAAATTGTGGCAGGTGTTGTACGCAAGGATTTTCTCCAGTTTTGAATCGGTGTGCCTCTCATCAGAACACCGGGGGATAAAGTATTTTGAAGAGCACTAACATTTTGGCTTTGAAGGTTCAGAAAAGTCATTTTTTTTCCTCATCGACATCCCGACTACTGTAAGTTCTTAAACATCGTGTTGCTGTGCAGCCCGCGTTATGCTCCCGCTGAAATGAACGGACAAGGTCCCGACTTCAAGCTGGAGTCCAAGGTGAACAGTGGGCAGGTCTGTCATCGTGAGCGCGTTGGTTCCAGATTGAACCCTGGAGTTAATTCCTACACAGCGCCGTTCTGCAGGCGCTCAGGGGTGAAACAGCCATTGGTCTTACAGCTGCTTTCTGCTCTTTTGGCCTGGGACAGTTTCCTCTTGGCCTTCCAGCGCTGAGCCAGCGGCTCCATAAACAGAGAGAGGGAGGAGAGTAGATAGCAGAGCCCCGCCAGGTAGAAGGAACAGTCGTAGGTCTGAGTGTAATCATATAAGAACCCTAGAAAGCACAAAGATCACAAGGATGCGTTAAGAGCCTGTGTGTTCATCTGTGAATACAGTTATTATGTTTTCTTCTTCTGGCCACCCCCACTCCCTTTTTAAAAACAGGGTCATGACTTCACGATAAACTACAAAGCAACTCAACTGTTACTTTCTTCATTCCTGTATTTCTATTTATTTCCTTTACACAAGCCGTTTTGATACAAGCATGCGAATGCAGATGAGACGGAGCAGAAAGGCAGGTGTAAACACATTACACAGCCATCTGAAGTTTGAGCGTTTATCCTGACTGTAATATTTGAAAACATTTTTTTAATGCCCTACAGCCCGAGGCAGGGGCCATGGCTTGCCAAACGTTTAAACAGAAGGGATAGTAAACAGAGCCACACGTTATTTCCATACGGCCATAAAGGGGGCCATTACTCACGTTTAAAACTCCCGAAATCCATAAGCTCCTCTGTGGGGATTGCTCAACACAGTGTGAGTGGGTTCAAAGCCTCTCACTTTAATGTGGGCCAAATGTTACCAGATACATTTATTTTTCCTAGAAGTAGCTCACACATATGAAGACGAAAAAAATCTAGGGCACTATATCTGTATTATGATTCAGCATTTTGTATATTTAAGGAGACAGCCTGCCAGTTGAGCACACAGGCAGATGTTACTTCTGCAACAATCTTACGCTGCAAAATCAGTGTAACAATAATACCGTTTACAAAGCAGCTCTCTCAAACCTACCATGGATACATCGCTGTTATTCTAAGGGTTTGACATGAAGAATGCAATCTGACCCTGTAACCTTTGTATACATTTCCTTAAACTGAAATTCCAGTTAGTCTCGATGTCTCCAGGCGAGCTCTGACTGTAGGTTGTTTTTCTCCTGTGTTTCAGTTTTCACACTCCACAGTGACTGCATACACCCAGACAGGCTGACACACATTTGGGAAGCACCACAAGGAATTCAGGGCCCCAGGAAAATATGTACACACACACACACACACACACACACATATATACATATACATATATATACATATACATATATATATACACATATGTATATATATACGTATATATATATATATATATATATATATATATATATATATATATATATATATATATATATATATATATATATATATATATATATATGTATATATATATATGTATATATATATGTATATATATATATATGTATATATATATGTATATATGTATATATATATATATATATGTATATATATATATGTATGTATGTATGTATGTATGTATATATATATATATATATATATATATGTATATATATATATATATATATATATATATATATGTATATATGTACACATTCACTCACTCCATGTCAGAAATAGCACACAGACACACACAAAAGTAACATCTTTGCTATCATCACATCACATACAGATGTAGTACATATGGTTATGTGTTACAGTATGGGTTTCTCATTATGTACCTTTGGAAAAGTGAGACAGAACATGCTTGAATGTTTTCCAAGATGTGAATCACTCACCTGCCAAAGGAGGCCCTGTGAGGCAGCCCAGGCCGACAAAGAACATTGAGAAGCCCATGGAGTTATTGAGCTTCTCCGACCCCACGAGATCTACCTGCGGGGCAAAACAACATACCAAGCACTTGTCACTGCCATCTATTTGCATTTTAAACAGCCCATTCTGCAGCACTACAAACCATGAACATTACTACAGGTTTTCCAACAAACATTTGAGAGCACAACAATTTTAAATAAAGCGAGAAACTGGAAAAATTTAGCCCGATAACGATAGAAAAGCCAGTTCAAAATAATGGAATATGTGTTAAATGTGTTTAAAAAATGCTTCACTTTTATTTCTGCAGTCCCTAATTTCCATGTACAGCAAACATGACCTTCAGTGTTGTGCAAAAGTCTTGAGCCCCCATCTTTTCTTTATATGAAAAAACATAAAACATAAATGCAAATACAGTACATAAGGTTATGTATACGCTTGCATAAGCTTTCTTGTAATTTCTTTAGTATTCTTCAGGAATAGTTCTCCAGGCTTCCTAAAGGATATTCAAAGCTCCTCTTTGGATTTTGGATGCCTTTGGTTCTGTTATTTGACAAGATGATCCCACACTACTTTAATAATGTTGAGATCTGGGAGTCCAAACTCTGACTTTATCGTTTTCTATCAAGATAAAGTTTTGCTGACAGAGCCTCCACCATGTTTCACTGTTGTACCTCTCTCCTGACCTCAAACTGGTGATGTTCTGCACCAGAAATTTCAAATTTGGATTGATCACTCTATAAGACCTCATGACATTGATTTTCAGTACAGTTCTTGCGTATTTAGTCATATTTCAGCCTTTCCTCCCTCTTTCACTTCCTTAAGAATGGCTTCTTGATAGGCACCATGCCATAGAGATCATTCCTGATGAGGCCTCAGTGAACAGAAGAGCTAGATGCATCTCTCTGGCTGTGTGTCAGGTCTTTCCCGTTTTTCTTTCTTATTTCTTAAGGACATGACTATCAGTTACTGTTTATCTGCTGTAGATAATTTTGTTTTCTTTTTTGTTACTAAAAGAAATAAAAAAAAGATCAAAATGGACTGAAAATTAGTTAAAAACAGCCAATGTCCACGAAAAACTTTGAAAGACCTTCAGAAAGAATGGAAAACTTGCTCAAGACACAGAAATAAATGCTGTTTGAAGACTTTTGCACTCTACTGTAGATGTATAAAGATAAACCCGCATTGTGCCTTTATATCTGTAATAACCCAGCATGATTCTGCTCCTCAAACATTATTGATCTTAAAAAAAAAAAAAGCTTTAGCTGCATTTAGTTGTTGTATAGTCCCCGCCGCTGCGCTGATAAACCACTCAGTTTAATAGTGACAGCATTCTTCACATAAGCACTTTATGTTGGAGAGACTCTTAGTTCATAAATCAATAAATTACAGATTACTGCTATGATCTTCCTTTCTTAGAAAACCTTTGCCTGGAAAATAAGTAATTTCCATCAGCAGGCTGGTTTTATCTGTTTGTCACTGTCTGTTGGTTCTTCCAGTCAGATTTTCTAAAAAAAAAGACGAATCGGACGTCATCCCTTCAGCCCATAGATATATCCTGACCTTTGAGACCATACCATTGGCAAGTGAGGTCAAACGTGTGTCCTCATGCTTTTGTTTTGAGGGGTGATATATCTACAAGACACTGGATACCCACTGACTTAATGTGTTGGTCCACCCATAATAGCAGTTAGGAAACATCTCATACCACCTGCTTCAAAGTTTTTCTTTCCATGTGGGATATAATCTAATTACTAAGCCAGTTCACCTTTACATGGCCCTTAAACTGCCAGACAAATCTGATATTGCTGACTTTGCAAGGTGAATGAACTACAGACTAACAGTATAGTGAGGGTGATAGCGGCAAGTTTGGTAAAAAGTCAAACAACACTAAGAGAGCACCCTGCGTTTCATTCCAAAGATACCACTGAATATGTAGCATTTAACCACCATTAATAGTTTTCATGCATTTTCTTTTAAAAAGAAAAACACTGAGAAATCTTTTCCTGCATGGTGTAACAAAGCAACAATTTTAATCCTATTGCATGGATGAAACATTGTCTAAACCTCGTGACTTGTTCATCGAGGTTGACTAACATTTTAGTTTTCTGGTTCTGTCATTTCCAAGTGTTTTTGGAGTATTTTGGAGAATTTTGCTCTGTTCATACTCAAGACTTAAAAACATACACTTGTTAGCATTGCTGTTATCACCGTGGTCATATCAGCATGCTGACATTAGTGTTTAAATGGTATACCTGCACAGCCTTGCAGACTGACCTGTTGTTCACTGACTAAAGGACACTAGAATTGATTATTTGCACATGCACCAACTGAACCTTTTCATCTTAAACATATATTAAATGACACGTCTATTCCAGGGATGGTATTTTGAATTATGTATTTATATATTTCATTTTATTATATACACTGTATATATTTACAAAAAAAACTTATAAAGTGTTGAAACCATGGGGAACAGATAATTGAGGTTGTTTGTTTCCAAAGAGATGCATGCATCCCACTTACCAAAACAGGCAGCAGCAGAGCCATGTAGCCACCACAGAAGATGGCGAAAAAGACTGCGTAGACCATCAGCAGCATGTAAGAAGTTGCCAGTGGGGAAAGCAGGTTGACCAAGCCACACAGGATCAGGTAGGCTTTGTGGAAATGGTACTTGTGGAAAAGATTCCTGTCTGTCACCCAGCCCGAGGCCAACTGGGCGATGGTCTCTGTGATACCTGTAACAGGCAAAGGTGGACAGACAACTGGATGAGAAAGATATATATTTATATGACTTTAAATTTTGATATAAATGTGTGTAGGGCCATTTTTGATCTGTGCATTTATACTGATGAATTCATTACAGCAGAGAGTGTTACGATGAATAAAACGATTCACATTTTAGAATGTTGTGGTTGTAAAATAAAGGTAACACAGAAGTTCACCGCGCCTTGAGGCGACTGTTGTTGTGATTTGGCGCTATATAAATAAAATTGAATTGAATTGAAGTTTCTCTGGTTCACAAAGATCCAGCTGAAGATAGTTTTAAAAGCAACTCAGTCTCAAGGCACCCTTATTAAAATTCCAGCCAATTTACACATTTAACTAGTATGCAAATCTTGCATACATACGGGTGTGGCCACTTCTCAGGTAACTAATGTTTTTTTTTCCAATGTTCTAATAAAACCTTTAAGGTTTTTTTGTAAGTGCATTACTTCCTGTCTTGCTAATTAAATAAGCTTTCAATTCATTTTATATCAAGGTGAAGCACTAATCTAGCTAGTTTTGCAGGACTGTGAGCTGATGGAACTTCCTAGCTCTACATTCTTCTCTAAAATGATTATGTTCAGTTTAAAACAAAGATGCCAAAAAATCCCACAAAAAAACCAAAAAGATCATGACCAAAAACCAGGATTGTAACAGTCCACAAAGCAAATGATCACCAGTTTTATATACAGGCTAGTGCACAAAGACATGAAAAATATTCCACTAGCTGTTACTTACATGCATAACAGCTGCATAAAAATGATGCAACATTTCATTGCAATTTCAGTATTAACGCTATAAGAAGCAGCTTCATGTTGGACTGCATTCCTCAAGTGTGTTTGTTTCGACATCTATGAAACATTTTAGTGTTAAATCATCTACAAGCTCAGCTTTCGAAAGGAAGGGGCCCAGGCAGAACTAGATGATCCTCGAGTCTGTTACACTGACACTTTGAGCCATTTAATGATCGGTCATTATCAACACTTTTTCAGATAAATAAATGACGTTTTGAACAGCCCTGTATCTCCTGATCTTTCTTCTATTCCCACAATAAGGTTGTTGTGTTTTTAGTAAAATACCTTGACAACAACTAGATGGATTAACATGAAATTGAGATCTCACATTTCAAATTTAAATCCATCAACTACTACTTTAGAACTTGGTTCGAGGCTAACTCTGGTGTTGAGAATTAGGATTACAGGTTGATGCAGTTATTATGTGCTTAACGAAAACAACGCCAGGAGGAACTGTGAGTACATTTCTCAATGTGAAGGGTGTCTGTGCAGATAAATGATGTGTAAGGAAAGGGTAAAGAAAGCCTGTGAGGAGAAGGAAACTGAACTAAATAAAATAGGTCACTATTATCCAACCTAACTTCCCTGTTGCTCCTGTTCTCTTGACACAAGAATACTGTGTAACCGGCACAGTGGGTGGCAACACACCGACCTGTTAACATCTGCATTACACCAGCAACAATAAGCAAACTACCTATTAAGCATTTCTTCTCATCTGACTGATTGTTTGCTCTACTTGGGTATGATGACTGGGCAGATATGGACTGCGCTCTGCTGAGGTCAACTGGAATGCGATAGGTGATGTGGAAACTGCAGTGGTGTATTGAGCGTCGCAGGAATAGCTACAAGCAGGCAGTGCTGAGCAATTAATCAATGAAACAAACTGGTGCGGTACGGATTCAGAATTATCCATCCTTTGCACAGCCTCTGCAGCACAACTCCGCAGGCTGTAGGCAACTGTCAACTTCAATGCATGATATAAAAATCCTGCTGAATATGAGCTTACGTAGTCTAAATTCCCACTTTATGTTTTACAGTGTCGCTCTTCATAGCAAATTTGAATAAATCTTACATTAATCTACATTAACATGCAGATGTCAAGTAACAACAGTAAATTAGTAAAAGAATAGACTATAAAATGCTTCATCATCGAACATCTGTGCTTTCTTTATATGACAGCATTCTCCATGGAGGTTAGAAAATTGACATGAGGCAGCTGTTCACTGTTTATGTGTCCTCCTCTTGTGATCCAAGACATATCCTGCAGTGTCTCCTGCTTGCATACTGACAAGTTGTGAGTTTGTTTGTGTGTTTTAGCCTCAGCAGGTCGATTCAGCTTTGCAGCTGTCCTTGTTCAAACTCAGCACATTGCTATTTAAATTAGGCTTCACCAAGTAGCACCTTATGCCAAGTTCATGTGGTACACTGGTTTTGACCAGTTCTGTTAGTAGTACTACCAGGTACAGACATTTGTGAATGCCTCTGAGAATTAACAGATCATGAGGGGGGGAGGGGCATGTTGGTTTTCCCAGTTTCTATGAAACTGCTTCCTTCTCGTCTCGTCTCTTCTTCTGCACACACTTCTGCCTCAGAGCTCCTCTGCAAAGTATCAGCTACTTCAGGACTGGGCTCCAAAATTAAAAAACAAACAAACAACAACAACAACAACAAAAAACTGGGAGCCCCACTTGTCAACACGCCAACAACTTTACTCCATTAGCTGTTGCTTAGCGACTCCGGTTTGTTCCAGTGCTGGTGACTGAGGGTTGACGAAAAGACTGACCCGGACGATAGTGGCCTCTCTAACCGAGCCAAGTTAATGGGCCTCAATGACAAGCACTGGGTCAGAGAAAGAGGGACAGCGGGACATTGGGATGGTGGCTTTGTGGTGTGAGCAGCACCCCATCTCTTTAACTTTGTCTCGCTTTCTCCACCATTACAGCACATGAGCAGAGAAAGTGACAGAAAAAACGTGGCTGACAAAAAAGAACCTGTCTTGCTGCTTTCTGGAAGCTCTTCTGAGTAAACCCACAGACTATTATACTCTGGCTTTACAGCTTTAAGAAACAACAGACAGTTAATCTTCATATATTCTGTAATTGCATGAGTCTGACTCCAGTTCAAATGCTGCTGTTCCATACAAATACTGCCTCGGTCTGTGCCACATCATATCGTCCACAATGATCGCCATATAAATTGCGACAAGACTTAAAAGTTATATGAGGAGAACAATACTATAGTAACGCCACGTTACTATAGTAACTGGCCATCGGGCATACCGGGCATTTGTCCAGTGGGCTGATGGTGATTTTTCGTTTTTATGGGCCGATGACTTTTTTTTTTTTATAACAGTATAAACAATGAAAGGTGATGGATTGGCCAGAAGCTGGCAGATGTGTAAAAATAACTCAGTTGTTTGGTGGTGGCTATGGCGGAGCTGCCACAAGAGGCCAGGTGGATGAGGGAGAGGGGAGGCAGGAGGAGCAGAGATCCGAAGCGGCCGCTGGTCCGAGTGTCAGGTGAACTGAACTTCAGGTAAGAAGTTATGACCTGCAGTCTATCTGGGTCAGATATAAACCAAGTTTAGGTGGAGTTTATTTTTG
This sequence comes from Aulonocara sp. 'chitande type north' Nkhata Bay, assembly GCF_057382095.1. Taxonomy (NCBI): domain Eukaryota; kingdom Metazoa; phylum Chordata; class Actinopteri; order Cichliformes; family Cichlidae; genus Aulonocara; species Aulonocara sp. 'chitande type north' Nkhata Bay. Next base: position 4,060,971 of record NC_141363.1, on the reverse strand, counting down.
TTGTGCTGAGTTTTTACCGTCAGTTACAATAACTTGTACTGCGTACTAGCTAGCATGACGGAGTTTCTACAGCTGGGTGGGTGCTATGATGTTACTGATAGTGAACTTTATTTTATTCACAAGGTTAGTTAGTAGAGTTGCCAACCGTCCCCTAAAAAACTGAATTGTCCCGCATTCAGAGAAAATATTACACGTTTCGTATTGAGGTGAAAAGGAACACAGTTTGTCCCGGACTTCAGCTAGGATGGAAAAAGACACAAAGCTGGAGTTTTTCTCTGTCTTTACGCTGCAACTGTCTCTTCTTCTCTCATTCAATCGTGAAACTGATCAATGATCAGCTGATCGGCTTTTCTCTCGTGTTTGTTTATCGCCCACTTTGGGCCAGAAAGAGGAAACCAGCGGATGTTGAGCTAAACAACAGCAGCACGTTTAAGCTTGATCAGCTGTTGTTAGAATTGATTTAATATTAATTTCTAGTATCAGCTGATGTTTGCTGGAGCCACAGCTGTAAAGCTGCTGGTCATGATGTCGGTTTGGTTATCTGGGGAGAGGGAAACATGAAGATGAAACCAGGAGATGTCCTTACTGAATCATCAGAGCTGAACAGGTGATGGAGAAACAGGTTTAACTTTTAGGTGACATGACTGAGTTGAAGGGAAGTTATGAACTGCTAGCCCATACATAAGCTGCCTTTATAGGTTAAAAGTATCAGAATCGGTGTCGATATTGGCAATACTGACCCTGTATTTACTTGATACTGGATCAATACCAAAATTTGCAGTATCACTCAGCACTAGTGAGTGTCACTGGACCACTTGCTAGCTGCACTCCATATGACACAAAGAGCAAACAGTAGATGGAAATTACAGATGTGGTTACCTGGTGGAAGAGCAGGGCTTTAAGCAGATGGTGAAAAAGTTTGAGCCAAGATAAAAAACTTTTAGATAGAAAATGTTCTGTGATAATATTATGCAGCTCCTTATGAGTCACAAAGCTACATCACTTTAGTTATTGTTAAACTATGTGCTCAGCAATTATTATTTATACTTTTACTTAAAATATCCAGGAAAAACACAACACTGATATTTCATTAAAGCTGAGTGACTGTTATTGGGCTACATGCTGCTGTTGCATTATTGTTATAGTATAGTCACACTTCGAATTAGGTTATCAGTGACAGCAGCTCACTGATTAAGGATGGAAAATTTACATTTAATGTGATTGCCTGCAAGCTGCAAGCATCACATTTTCTAGATGTCCTGTGATTTAATTCTGAGATCCTTTCTCCCACCCACTAATGCTGACACAGATTGGCTACAGGCAATTTTAAAACCAAAAAGATGGGCTTTTTTTCTGAACGCACAAAATGCATGATTTTGACACTAATAAAAAAATTGTACACAAAAGTTTTGCTTTAATTCAAACAAACAAATGCACTTTTGTTGTGCTATCACATAAGAGCTGTGATATAATAGAAGTTTGATTTATTGATACCCCCTTTTCCTCTCAAACCCCTTATCACTACTACACCAATCAATAATAGATGTACCTATGTGTCATTATTTATAGCTAAAGTATGCCTTTCATTAATATTAATACAGTCTCTATCGGGTAACAGTTATTGATTATCAGTGGACAGATTATAAAACAAAGTGGTTAAAAACAACCACACATGGAGCTTTTCAGTTATTCATAAATCTACAGAATTACATGCATGGTGTGCATAATGTTAATGCTGTTCTCTGTTCATATGGAGTGGCCTCATCAGTGGCACACTGCTGAACCCACCCACCCTGGCCAGTAGACCAAAGTTCAGCTTTTATGTAAGAACATCCATTACATAAGACTGCAGAGTCTGAGCAGCTCACAAATAATTAATGGCTAGAGGTTGACTGAACACTTTTTTGCATCCCTCCTCAGACTCAGTCTGAAAAAACTAAACTAAACTGGAACTTCATCTTTATACTTCAAGGTCACTACTAAAGGTTATTTTTTATAAGACATAGCTGTTTAATTCTAAGTTTGTCACATCTGTGAAACTACTTCGACTCTTACTGTCATAAACTTAAGGATGTCTGAGCACTCTAGTGCTGCAGAATCAAGCCAAAAATTCACTTCTACTTTAATCTACATACAGAGATTCTGCATATGAACATGCACAACCTGTAAGCAAATAGCAACATTTTTGGAAACCAAAGCTTTCTTAGTTCTTTTTGTAGTCAGAGTACTACAGAGCAGCTGAGCTGGCACTGGTCACATGTACGTTAAAATCCATGTGGATAACAACAGAAGGGAAACCTTTCCCGAAAAGCCACCTCAAAACTATCAGCAATTTTATTTGAAACATGGCCAGCGTAGCTTAGATATTGTAACTACACTCTGGAACGCCCTGAAATACTGCCAGTTGTTTCCAGAAGACAACCAGACAATAAGTTTCCACATTGATCCAGCTTAAACGAGTTAGAAGTCATGCAACAGTGCAACAGTGTTGCAAATTAACTGACGCTTGCAAATGTTTCTCTCATTGGCACAAGAGTTAAGTGGATTAGAAACAGTCATTTTTGGTAAAAAGTTACACATAAATATTTCTCATTAAGTTGGAAACAAGCTTGATATTGATGACTCTTCTTTAAAAAGGGGGGCCACTGGCTGTAGATTACAGATGTGATCTTGTAATCTGCAAGTATCTTTAATTCAACAGTGATGTTAAAAAGGCTTGGACCCCAGAAACCCTATAATATTTTTAGCTTTTGATAAACTTTATAGATGACTTTAGATGGCTTGTATTTATTTAAATTGTGTTTTCATAATAATTTAATTTAATTTTATATTAATTTTATATTATATACTATTGCTAAAATATTTTTAAAAATGTATTTTCAAATAAATGTTTTTGAAACTTATCAAATCTTTGTAATTGTTCATCACTACATCACAGAAACATGTAAGGAAGCAAAAACAAAGGAAGCAGAAAAGTGTATAAAAACAAAATTTGTCCCACTGCCCAAACTTCTCACCATGACTGCAGACCACATGAAGGCCATAAGCTGTATTGCTCTAGCTAATTATTTACAGCACAGATGAAAAAAAAACAAGAGAGTTCTATTTTCCAACATATCACACTGCTCATTAAACGCTTGGAGTAACACAGAGAATCTATTAGCCAACATAAACCTTACCTGCGACAGAGATGATAAAGGAAGCATCCATGGCATCAATGTTCAGGGTTCTGGCTCGGGCAGACAGGTGGAAATAGGGAATAAAGTAGGCAAGCTGACTGAAGACCAAAGACCAAGTGTATATGCAAAAGAAAGGGTCCTTCAGCAAAGAGAAATCCAGTACTTTGGCTTTTGTGACAGTCACCTCACTTGGCGAGCTTGCATGTGAGGAAAATCCAACAATCGTGGACCCATTCATACTGCCATTGAGCTCCGCTGAGCAATCTGGAGTTGTGGGTTTACACTGACCCAGGTCATGATGGGGCTCATGGCCATTTACTCCATTCAGGACCAGTCTGGTCAGTTCAGGGTTCACTGACTGGTCCTGGAGTCCCTGAGTACATTGCCCCCCCACGTTCACGGTGTCCCTATGAGAGGGAGGAGGGGATTGAAGACAGTCTGATTTGGAGACGCCATTGGAAACATGAGTGGACCCATTCAAACAGTTCTTGGAGTACTCCTTCTCTGAGGAGCTCTTGAGAGAAACAGCAGGACTCTTTTGGATGGCAGAGGAGGTAGGGTTTGAAACAGGTGGCTTTACATTGATGGGTCGCAGCAGCATGCCAGAGGCCACCAGATTCAGCATGAGACCACTGAGAATCAACATGGCTCCTAAACATGACAGTGAGAGTTTAGGATCTAAAACATCACTTTTAGATCACTCCATGGCCTGTATTTCTACACTTAGGCACAAAATTTCTCCTTCTTACCTTGCCAAGCATACCGGTCCAGAAGCAGCTGAGTGAAGGGAGCGAGAGCAAAGGTCAAACCCATACCAGAGCGTCCAATAGCATATGCCGTTGCTAACCTTTTTCTGAAGTACAGTGCTGTGACCACTGAGAAGGCCTGATACAGTAGTGCAAACCCCATTCCTGAGAGGAGCAAACAATGTTATTATCTGACATTGCGTCAGTCACGGGGACACACAGGTTGGTTTTACGAATTAATAACACGACACAGAAGTCGTCTTGTTACTAGAGTTCGTGTGGAAACAGCAACATTAAGGTACTTTACTGTTTAGCAATTAGTTAAACTCACCAACTATCACGCCCATGCTGATGTAGAGGAATACCACGCTGTTGGCGAATATACTCAACAGGAAGCCTCCGCTAACCAGCACTGCACCGGTGATCGAGGTCACTCTGGCTCCCACCTTGGCACATGCCACAGAGGCGAGGGGCGCTACAGAAGTGAGAGGAGACGAAACACAACGACAAAAAGCTAAATGCAGACATACAGACCACAAAAGGCTATTAAATACATTTTGTGAAGGAGAGACAGTAAGTCACAAGAAAATAAAACTGTGGAAAATGACGATAAAGATGTGATGCAATAGAAGGAAAAGATTTTTTTTTTAGTTTGAACCTCCAGACAGACGCAGACTTGACATGATGGAACCGATCCAGCTGATACTTTCTGCTGAGCCACCAAACTCATCTTGGAACGCCACAAAGAAGATCCCAAAGCTCTTTAGGGTGCCCATAACGAGGACATTTACCTGCACAGACACGAATGAGAATATACAGATAATGACAGATATATTTTCTCTGAGAGAAACTTTCCAGTTAATTATATATAAATAAATGGTTCAGTGGGGAAAAAAAGGAGATTATAGAGAACAGAGGTACGCATACCAGGAAGCAATGTAGCACGACCATCCAGCCCCAGCCCCCATCTGGAGGGTCCTCATACTGGATCTCTTTCTCTTTGTCCTTCTTCGAGGTCATGGCATCCTTCCTGAACAGGTTCATTATGGCCCTGGTTTCACTTGGAGAAGAAAGATAAAATCAATCACCTCAAAGCTGCAGAAAAAGGATATCATATCAGAAGTTATATTCAGCATAAGACCAAGAAGCCTTTCAGAGTTTTTTCAAGTAAAGACAAACAGACATGAAAAAATAAAACAATAGAACAACAATGTTCGAAATAAAACTGTGACTTTCTGCTTTTTGATTTAACTTTACAGAAACCCACAAGCCAAAACGTTAAATCATTTCGAATCAATAAAAGTAAAGTCTGATATTATATATGATACTGACATAAAACATCCATCCATTTCCTTCTGCTTATCCAATTCAGCATCATGGGAGGGATGGAGCCCATCCCAGGTACCATAGGGCGAGAGGCGTGGTACACCCAGGACAGGTCTCCAGTCTGTCACAGGGCTACCATAGAGAGACAGACAACCATTCACACTCACATTCACACTTATGGGCAATTTCACATTTAGAATTACCATTTAACATAACCCCACTAACTGCATGTCTTTGGACTGTGGGAGGAAACGGGAGTACACAGAGAGAACCCACACAGACAGATATATTCAAGAGTAATACTCTATTACTTTTTCATTTCATTGAGCTGTGAAGTGGGGTGACCTCAGTACTACTAGACCTGGTAACATCTCTTTTGCACCCTATTCAGCTATTGGACTGGATATAATGCTAACACTGCTGAGATATTGTCTCTACCAATGTGTAATGTGTAAGTGTTGATTATTGACTGCAGCATCTTCTAAGTCCCTGTTAGAACTAACACTGTGTCCTGTGTGTACCTGGTAGATGATTTCTTGTCTTTGTTATGTAATAAAAAATGGTTCGTTGGGTTGGGCAGCTAAAAGAGAAGTAGTTGTCTTAAACCAGCAGCAAAGTAAACCTACAGCTACAAAGCAACATTTCAACAATTTTAAACTACACATTCTAAAGCAGGGGTCTCAAACTTGGCCTGGGGGCCACTTGTGGACCACATCACCCCTACTTGCGGCCCGTATATTGACATGAAGAAAGATAATGCAATTTGGCTTTTTTGTTGGGGAGGATTTGTTTGTTGTTGCATGCACTGTTAAAATAAGTTCTTGAAAAAGCAAAAAATGATTTAATATAAAGGTAATATGAGCAGAGAGTACAAACATGTGGAGGGATTGGCTACGTTAGCTCAGTGAGAGAGTTATTTGTTAAAAAAAACATTTGTCAAACTATCGTTTTTGGCTTGTAGCTTAAACAGAACTGACTTTTCTTCCCTGTTTGAATTCAAAGGGATGCACATGATAACCTGGTAATTAAGTAGAAATGTAAAACAGAAATGCAGCATTAAAATAAAATGAACTTATACTAGTAGTGATGTCCTCACTGGCCGATACCAGAAGAGGTGAAAGAGGATAATAATGGATTAGTGAGTGGTTTAATAATGAAATGATTTTTAACGTATTGTGCTACGTGTAGCACAATACGTGTAGCACAATAGACACATAGACACACACACGTATTGTGTGTGTGTCTATGTGGTCTATGTGTAACTAAACAAGTTAAGACTTAAGCTGTAAGACTTTGGCTTATTTCAAATGAACCCATGCCTCTGTTGTTAACAGATTCAGAAATGACTTGCTCTTTTGTGAGCCAGCTTCACTGCAGTTTGACTCCCAACGGGCAACATGTGACCTTGAATTACTTCGGGCCCTTGTTGGAACATGTTTTCAAATACGCTGACTTGTATTAGCAAACATATATATATATATAATCACCCTTATTTGAAAATACAAGACAAAAAAATTCATCCATGGAGGCAAAAAAAGGCAAAAGTGATTTTAGGTGAAAAGGTAACAGCTAGATAGAGTTAAGTTTAAATAAACCAAATGAAAACTTTCTCACAATAAGGAATAATGACAAACTGAGTCAGCAGCTGAATGCAGGCTGTGCCAGGGTCAGCGATAAAACACAAGGGCAAACAGCAGCACAGATTAATGCATCTCAACAACAATGCAGACAGCAGTAAACAAACTCAGCTGTAAGTTTAGAAACTCGTTTAAAGTTAAGCATCTGTGTTGAGATCCAAGACACAGAAGGATGTGCATTTTAGCTTTCGTAGTGATGGTTTATCCTTAACATCCTCTTTTACCTGTAACTGTTGTTTTACTGGTGTGGAGAAACTGTGATAGCTTCCTCTCCAAACTGCGCTCTAGACACTCCTTGACTGATAAACTTCATATCTTTACAGTTGCCATCTCCACCCATAGATCCACCCATAGCTTTGACAGCCACACATGGTATTTAGCAACCAAACAATAAAAGCGCTTAGGTACCCCCAAAATGTTTCTTCTGTTTTTCTTCTGCCATGGAAGAATATGGCAGCAGCTGGAGCTGACTGGGGTCAGTCCCTTGATTGTTTTTACAAAGTTTCATGTCTGGGCCTTGGGCACTCTAGCACCACTAATGGGCTGAAGTTGGATTTGCGCCTAACTTCTGAACGATATGCCCAATTTTCAAACAAGAGTTGCGGTGACCTCTTGGATCAGCCTGGATTCAAAGCAATCCATGATTCTCAAGCAAATTGGATTTTTTGAAAAGTTTTACATGTTTGTTCAAAAGCTCCTTTATTTTTTGCAGTCCTTACCATAATCAGCAAAGCTATCCTTTACACGAAGACCTTTTAGACCTCACCAAATGTATCATATGGCGTGTTCATTTTTAAAAGCTTTGAATCATCACAGCCAATGGAAACGTGCAGCGAGGTGCCAAACAACTACCTCATAAGTTGGCAAAGACATGCATTTAGGATCTTACTGAAGGGTTAAATCACAATTTACCTCATCTTGGGGCGACAGTGGCTCAGGGGGTTGGGAAGCGGATCTGTAACCGGAAGGTCGCCAGTTCGATCCCCGGGCTCTCTGTCCTGGTTGTTGTGTTCTTGGGCAAGACACTTTACCCTCCCGCCTACTGGTGTTGGCCAGTAGGTGCAATATGGCAGCCTCACTTCTGTCAGTCTGCCCCAGGGCTACAACTGTAGCTGCCTTCACCAGTGTGTGAGAGTGAATGAATAGTGGCATTGTAAAGTGCTTTGGGTGCCTTGAAAAGCGCTATCTTCAGAAAGTTATAATAACTGTGTGTTACAATAAATCAATATTCATTCGTTAACATAACTGTTATTATATCTCAGCAACTGTTGCAAGTTTTACACTATAAAGCCCCCTGTCCATTGTGATTGCAGCAGAATACATGATGGTAAATTATCCCAATAAAATACTAACGCGTCCCTGCTCAGTGTTTGACAGTCAGTTACATAAGATTGCCTCGTATTTGTGACCAGAGATATATACGCTGTCGATGAAGGTTTAATAAATAAGTAAGCCATTCGGTTCTGCTGTATCTGCAGAATAAAGGATTGTGACTTTAAATATTAATCGTAAGTTCTGCAGAAAGAGATAATATGTGTATAAGAAGACGGTACTTCAAGAAACGAGCAAAGCTGTAAAACCACGGGGCAAACTCCAAGTTTACCAAAGTATTAGCTGTAACTGCCTGTCCTGTGCCAGGGGTACCGGACAGTCTAACACAGGGCAGAACTGTCTTTCACGTAGCTCTGAAAAAGAGGACGTGAAAGCAGGATTCCAGTGTGCAATGTAAAGACAATATTTGAACAGAGCTATCCTAAAGTCTAAACAATGCAACTCTAAAGTGATTCCATACTGACCACAGATGGGTTTTGGCTCAGGCTAACAAGGCAGCTGCACCGGCTGGACAGAAGCCAAAGTCATTGCTCCTCAACACTGCCACTGTTGCCTGATGCATCCCATACATTCTTAATGAGCATTTCTCACACTGCAGTAAAGAGCTGATGTTGAGTGGTGACTACAGACAGATAGGGCACCGCACATGCAGCTGACTCTCCAATAACCTTAGTTTTTTTTTTAAAGCTGTTCAGATGATTCGTTTGCTAGTGAGTAACCAAGTTACTGATGTTTCTATGATAACTACAATATGATGAATTCTAATATGAATTATATTGTATTGACACAGATGTTCCATCAAGTTTTGTCATGTAGCGGGTAACCCTAAATTACACTGGCTTAAGAAAACGGATGGATGGATGTAGCAGCTGAGTCAAAGGGGACCTAACACTCGTATTTCAAGTTTCCAAACTTTTTATTGTGGGAGTCAAGTATCCACCAATCCTCTTTGAGATCCTCTTCTTTAATCAGGCTCCATTTTCAGCATCCTGTGACTGATATATCCGCTACCTCTGCTCGACACATGTCCAAACCATTTCAGCCTTGCTTCTCTAACTTTGTCTCCAAACTGAGCTGTCCCTCTGACATACTCATGTTTACCCTGTCCATTCTAGTCACTTCTGTAAAAAGTCTTGATATTCGTCTCCAGCCACTCTACCCTGCCTGTGCTCCCTTCTGAACTGTCTATTGTTTTGAATGGTTGAACCCAGGTATTTAAAGGTATCTACCCTCACTACCCCCACTCCTTGCAGTTTTCCTGTTACACCCTTCTCTCTCAGTCACACACAGCTGTTTTGCTTCTACTGACCTTCATTCCTCTTCTCTCCATTGCATACCTCCACCTCTCAACACTCTCTTCCACCTGTTCCCTACTCTCACTACAAAACACGATGTTGTGTCTGAACATCTTAGCCCATGTAGACTTCTGTCTGACCTCATCTGTAAACCTGTCATTTAACACTGCATTGCTGGATAAAACCTACAGAGCACACAAGTTTATATGGTAAAGAAGCATATGAGATTAATAATGTTATGAACAACTAATGAACAAAATCCATGTTTGACTTTTTTTTTTTTAAAGTTAACAGTAGGTGAAGCTGTGTTTGGTGTTCACAGCTGTTCCCCGCTTGGTTTACTAAAAACCAACAGCTTCAAAGGACCACCCAAAACCAGTTGAACCGTATGAGCATCACAACAACTTTAAACCTTTGCTGCATTTAAACAAATGGCACAACAGCAGTCTATAACTATCGGTTACTACTGACATAAAGGCAGTTATTCGAAACTGTTTGCTGTCAGAGAGCAGTCCTAACCACCTGTTTACCCTAAGTCTTTTGTAGCCAGCATTGCTAACTCAGTCTGACTTAGAAATGTATAAAAAGCCAGGCCCAAACTAGAGAGAGAGAGCACACAGAGCGGATTAAATGGGAATGAATTGGGCCAGTGTAGTGCAAGAAAAGTATTTCCCCCTATGTGCGGTTAACAAGTTGTCCTTAGAGAGTGCTTGAGCGCATGTTTGTGAATGTGCCGAGTTTCAGGGTTTGAGCGACAGGGGACTGGAGTCCAGCACTTTGTAGTGTGGTGTTCACACTGTGTTACCGCAGATCTTTCATGCAAACCTTCTCTTTGCAAGACTTCATATGTGCATCTGGTCTAATACTGCATTTCATTGAGGTTACTGTGTGTGTAATGTTCTCCAAAACCTGTTCCGCACCTACATTTCCTTCATACTGCTATCAATGAAACTACTGCCCACCAAAACACAATGAGAACAAATATTTTGCAGCTCCACCCACTGAGTGCAAGACTTTACATGACATCCACACTGAGCTAACTTGTGCACTTTCCCATGAAACACTTGCAATTATATTGCAATTATATTTTTTAAGTATGGCAAATCCAGTATTTATGACATCCATCTAACAATTCAGCACATTCATATATACCGAATTACAGTCTCCCGCTTCCTGACTGGCAAATCACCATAAATATTTGCATGTAACCTCCACATTGCATAACATGACCTTGTTTGTGAAACCTTTCACAGAGTAACAGCTGAGTCGAGTCCTAGAGCACCTTTTAAGGTCAAATCAGGCAGACACACCTAGCCTGGCTTTGTACTATTCAAAATAAACCCACTTATTATCAGCCAGCTATTGTTGTTGTGAGGCAATAACAAAGTTTTCATGCTAACTCAGCATGCAAGCCTCTCTCTAACCTGAGAGCAAACTGGAGCTATAAAATCAAAATTCAAAGATCCAACATTAATGTTAAGTCACCGTGTCTTGAACACACTCAAGCACTCTGCTTTAAGTTTAGCTGGTTACAATTAGCCTAAACAGGGGTCTAAACCAGTGAGATAATTCAAACTCTGAAGTACAGAATATTAAAAATATCCAAAGGCCTTTATGCAAATTATCCAACCATGACAGTACACCTATTAGACCAGTTTAGTGCTCACTAGAGACACATTTTGTTCATTCTGAAGGGAGAGCTAATTGAATAAATAAAATGACGTGCTTTATTTCCTTTACTACCAGGATGAACTTCTGAGAAGAGGTATGGGGTCTTCAGGGATCTAATGGAAGAATGTGTCAACTTTAATTCACCTGATTCTAAAGACAAATGTTTTGGAGTACAGGGGAGACACTTAACCCCCTTTTGTGCTCAATTAACTCATTTCAACAGTTTCTTTTCTCCACTATGCAGTATCTATGGCAACCTGATCTGTGGGATAATATTTCTGGTTTATGAATTGGACTAAATTTTTTTATACTGTGAACAGGACAATGGCAATCACTGGTGACTGGTCTAACCTTATTTGAGATGAAAATGCAAAAAAGGCAATCGCATTCAAGAGTTTGCATTTCCAATTTGCAATCTAGACAGCACTTGATTTTGAGTATTGACATTTTTTTCTCTATTAATACCTTGCTTAGAAATGACGGCAAAAATAAAAGGTCTTTTAACTCTTCAGCATTCTAAGTTTCTATTTATTTCTCCTTTTCCTTTACAGAAGTGGACTAGTGCAGCCTGCAGGTCAGTTTGTCGAAACCTGCAGATAAACTCAGGCTAAGAAAAACAACCCAAACTAGAGAAAAAAGAAAATAACTTATGAAGTTAAATATGACAAATTGCCAACTAAATATAACAAAAGACAAAAACAACTTCATTTCAGGGCGGCCCCTGAAGTACAGCCACTGTTTGACACCATTGTCTGACCCTTACAAGAAGCTAAACTCGTCTCTATGTATCCTCAAGTTCACTCCAGGAAATATTTCATAACTGTGTTTCATCTGTTATCCAAAAGAAAACTGTAAATAGGTAAACAGTGTTTAACAAAAAGCATATTAATGAACATAATCTCAGACTGTTTAAAATCAACACATCACCCAACACTTTCCCAAATGTGCCCCTCCTTTGTACTGCAGTTGGCACATTACTTCGGGATCTTGATTATAAAAGCAGCCTGGTTTGGCCGCTACTGGATCCAAACCCGAGGAAAGCCAAATACAGTTTGAAGGAGAGGTGAGAAACAGATTAATTAAGTACACATCTTAAAATGTGATATGTTTCATTATTTTAGAATCATACATGCAGGTTTATTCTGCTCTGGTTGGAAGTTCTTGCCCACAGAGGCTTGAGTTTTCTGCTTCAGGTAGAGTTTCCCAAAAATGTTGTGTCAAATTTTAAAAAATAACAAAAAAAAGTGCTCCATTAACACACTTAAAAAAAATTATTAGTGTTAAAAATATCATTAGAATAACACCCACAAAATCTTTCACCTGGTTATTTGTGTCCCAATTGATGTAGCTCTGCACCCCACTTATGGGGCCCGGCTCATGGTTTTAGAACCACGTGCTAAGAGTAATATGAGACTTTAGCAGCTGGAGGGTTCGAATCAGGAGGTTCCTATAGCATAACAGTATAAATTTCTTCCAGCTTGAGCTGAAGTTCTGATGGCACCAAAAAAAACCAGGCACCGTGGTTTTCAAACTCCCAACTCATACAAGTTCTTGTCTTTTGGACTTGTGCACAGTAAACTCAAAGACTGTCTGTCTCTAGAAATTATGTCAGACTCTAACAGAAAGTTGTGTATCCTCTTAATAGCATTTTCTGTGACCCCAATACTGCCCCCCCCCCCCCCTTCCCCACACACACACACACACACACACACTCACACACACTAGTTCTAGAAACACATGGCACTAAAGAGATCAAGGAAACCTTTGCAGATATCAGATCTCTTCAGTGAGGTCTTATATTCAGAGGTTGCAGAAAAAGAATATTCAAAAAGCATCAACGTTATACAAAAAAAGAAAAAAAAATCAAAGCTCCACTAATTATATATGCATAATAACTGAAATGGAGACAGAATATAATTATTATTCCATTATTGTTCCACCATCCTGCAGAGTAACAGTTCTCTTTTCACCTGCTGTGAATGACTATTTAATTCGAATTACATTTTAACATGTTTAAATCGATTTCTTATTCAGATGAAAATCTTCCTTTAGTAGAGCTTACCTGTTATGTTTTGTAGGTAGAAGCCCTGAAGGCACTGTAGGTGAAGATAAATCTCAGAAGTCCTAGTTTCTGAGTACCACCCTCAGAATGATTGAAGGGCACTTGGAACTACAGCTGCACCAAGATCAGCTTCATAACCTACAAATATAAGTGAAATAAAAACAGAAGAAATCATTGTGTTGAAGCATATGTTTTAGCACCTGTCAATGAGGCACCATTTAGAAAGAAGAAAGATAAATAAAACCACAGAGCCTGTAGGGAAATCCATTACATTAGAATACAAGCAAACTAGTTGCATTATTGTTCATCAGTCGTAAAGAAGACCCATCAAGATGTAGTGATAGATCTAGAACAAGGTAAAATAAATAAATAAATGTGTCTATTTCACCCAGAGAAGTGTCTTACCTTTCTCATCCCGAGCTACAAAAAAGTCTAAATCAAGTTATCCATGTGTTCCTGTGCTGTTGAATTCTAAACTATGACTTTGAGAGAAGTGTAAACACCTACAGAGGAGTTTGTGCTTAAAAAAAAAAACAAAACAGGTAGCCTATCTTGTTTAACAGGTTTTTACTAGACTAGAGTTAACTCTGTGTAGTTTGTGGTGAATAGCTACAGGCTAAACAGCGAATAATAACTTTCTTACTTAAGTGGGCTCTGTCTAAAGGCTTAGGGCTAATACAGGAAAATCAGCTTCACGGTGCAGCAATTGTACAAAAAGTGGGTCAAACAAAGATCACACTTCCAAAATAGTAACACACTTTACTCACATATGGCAAAACATTTGATTGGGTAGGAGTCTGAAAAACAGGATAGTTTGAGAACATACTCTATCACTGTAATATTTATAGTACCATGATTTGAAATTGGTGAAATGATCTCCCTGTGCTGCATTCCTACTGTCAGATAGAGCCTGTAAAATGGGTTTCATTTGACCACAAGATCCAAAATCAACTGAATCCAAAAAGTACTCTAAAAAAATAAAGATTTTGATTAAAAAAAAAATCAAAGGATGTTTCTATTGAACTGGGTAGCACCGAGCTCCATATGTAGGCCATAATGAAAGAGGGATGGAGTATAAATGAAAAGCAGGTTAGCGCAGAATTCATGTTAAAAAGGGCAAATGTCTTAAAAGGAGGAGGTATGTTACTTATAACTACACATAAACTACCATTTATTAATCAGTTAAAGGCACATCAAGTGTGGGAAAAACAACAACTGGCTTCTTTAATAGTGCCTTCATTTAAAACCAGAATCAGAATCAGAATGGGTTTATTGCCAGATGTTGAGGTTTACAACATTAGGAAATTGCTGCGGTGCTTCAGTGCAAACAATAAGAATTAAAGTGCTATGTAGAAAGAAAGATATGTGCATGAGATATACATGAGATATATACATGAGAATAAGAATTATGAGTGCTACGTAGAAAGATATATACATGAGTGCAGGTGGTGATCAGTGCCAGACATGAAATGATGCAGTGACACAGCGTAGGGTCATGTGTTAATGGGGGGGACAGTCATGTGGTTATTGTTCATGTGTCCAACAGCAGAGGGGAAGAAACTGTTCTTATGGCGAGAGGTTCTGGTGCGAATGGACCGGAGCCTCCTGCCTGAGGGGAGCAGGTCAAACAGACTGTGTCCAGGGTGAGAAGGGTCAGCTGAGATCCGGGCTGCACGCCGCAGTGTCCTGGAGGTGTACAGGTCCTGCAGAGATGGGAGTCTGCAGCCAATCACCTTCTCAGCAGAGCGCACAACACGCTGCAGTCTCTGTTTGTCCCTGATAGTGGCTCCAGCGTACCACACGGTGATGGAGGAGGTGAGGATGGACTCGATGATTGCGGTGTAGAATTGCATCATCGTCCGTGTTGGCAGGTTGAATTTCTTCAGCTGCCTCAGGAAGTACATCCTCTGCTGGGCTTTCTTGATGACGGAGGTGATGGTGGGCTCCCACTTCAGGTCCTGGGTGATGGTGGTACCCAGGAAGCGGAATGAGTCCACAGAGGTGATGGGGGTGTCAGTCAGGATGATGGGGGGGAGTGGGGCTGTGTGCTTCCTGAAGTCCACAATAATCTCCACTGTCTTCTGGGCATTCAGCACCAGGTTGTTGTGGCTGCACCAGGACACCAGACGTTCAACCTCCCTCCTGTAGGCAGACTCATCCCCGTCAGAGATGAGCCCAATGACGGTGGTGTCATCTGCGAACTTGATTAGCTTGACAGACTGGTGGGTGGAGGTGCAGCAGTTGGTGTACAGGGAGAAGAGCAGAGGAGAAAGAACACAGCCCTGAGGGGAGCCGGTGCTGATGGTCCGGGAGTCCGAGACATTCTTCCCCAGCCTCACGTGCTGCTTCCTGTCTGTCAGGAAGTCAGTGATCCACCGGCAGATGGGATCAGGCACATTCATCTGGGAAAGCTTGCCTCGGAGATGGTCTGGAAGGATGGTATTGAAGGCAGAGCTGAAGTCCACAAACAGGATCCTGGCGTAGGTTCCTGGGGAGTCCAGATGCTGCAGGATGAAGTGTAGGGCCATGTTGATGGCGTCGTCTACAGACCTGTTGGCTCTATATGCAAACTGCAGGAGGTCCAGGAGGGGGGCCGTGAGGGTCTTGAGATGGGAGAGAACTAGGCGCTCAAATGACTTCATGACCACAGATGTCAGAGCCACGGGTCTGTAGTCATTTAGTCCAGTGATCCTAGGTTTCTTGGGGACAGGGATTATGGTAGAGGACTTGAAGCAGGCAGGCACATGACATGCCTGCAGTGAGGAGTTGAAGATGCCAGAAAACACTGGGGCCAGCTCGTTTGCACAGTGTCTGAGGGTGGCAGGAGACACACCGTCTGGGCCGGGAGCTTTCCGAGCATTCAGATTCTTAAACTGCTTCCTCACATCTGCTTCATGAATATGAAGAGTTGTGGTCGGAGGAGGTGGTGTGAAATCCTCTTTTGTGTGGGGTGAGGAGGGGGGTGTTGTAGGTGAACAGTTTGAAGGTGGTGATGGCTCTATGGAGGGGGGAGAGGTGGGGGAATGAGTGTCCAAAGTGCCTCTATTGTTGGAGGTGTGAAGGCTGCCTGATGGCTCGTCAAAACGGCAGTAGAAGTCGTTGAGGGTGTTGGCCAAGAGCAAGTCGTCAGTGGAGTGGGGGGTTTTAGGCTTGTAGTTTGTAATATTCCTAAAACCTTTCCACACAGAGGCCGAGTCATTCTCTGAGATCTGCTGCTGCATCTTCTCAGAGTGCTGATGTTTGGCAATGTCCACTTCCTTAGTGAACTTGTACTTGGCCTCTCTGTAGCAGTCCCTGTCTCCGCTTCTGAACGCCTTACTCTTTTCTGATTCTGATTCTGATTCTGATTTAAAACTTGCTGAACTGGAGCGCTTTCCTCTCTTCTGTCAGAGACGAGAGGAATTGTTTTGATAATACATCAAAAAACTAAAAACCTGTTTCTCAAAAAACTTAACCAAACTTTTCATTCTTGACCAAGGTTCTAAAGTTCCTTCACCAAACACACTTTTTAACCACATTTTTAACACTTTTATCATTTAAAGTTATGCACTTAAATAATTATTGAATGGTTCTACAGTTTCAATGTTAATGCCATGCTTTTAAAAATATTTTAAATTGAGAGCCTACCGATTCAAATTCCCAGCCACGGCTGGCCTCAGCTGCTGTGTCAGGTGTCTCTGTGCACAAAGAAATGCCCACGTGATCTCTGTGCCCCTCATTATAGTGGGTGCCTGCCTGACACCTACTCCTCGTCCCCTACCTGTGTGACTTTGCCTTCTTCCACCCTTAGCTGGGTAATTACCTTGCCCAAATGCCATTAATTGTGGCCCCTAATAAAAAGCGATACTTGATCAAAAAAGGTCAACCTGTATTTATTTTAGCATTGACTAATGAAATTGATCTTTTTTCATTATTTTTCCATTAGGTTTACCCAAAACTCATGAGGATGCAACCTATGTATGCATGACGTATGTTCAAACCTTCGGTTGTACAGTTCTCTAAGGACCTGTTTACAGAAAACAGGGGCACAATCGAGATATCCGTTATCAGTGCTGACTGACAGCAGGGCTATTCAACTTCTATAGCAACAGGTAGGAAAACTACTGAGGGTCCATACAATAATGTATACAGTATAACTTTAATAGCTATTTTACTAGGTGGCATCAAGTAGTCACGCGCATTCCTTTTCCTTTGTAGTATCGTTTTAAGTGATTCTAGACAGCAGCCAATCCATATAAAAAAGTAGGACAGTCTTCATTATGATGCACAAAAAGCTATATGTAAAAGGAAAAAAAACAGGACAAGAATAAGTTGCTGGCAGGCACAACAAATGTAGCTGGTTGGATACTGTATAACTGTATACATCAGACTAACGTTAAGCTTACATTAATTCGGGGCCTGTTCATAATAAGAAAAACGCATCTAATTATATACATTAAGTCTTTAAACCAGGTCTATAAGTGTAAAATGCTCACAGTAAGACAACACAGTTATCAAAGTAATTATAAACTGGCATGTCCATGGCAGAATCACAACCTATTCCAAGCAGTCACAAGTGGCTTGCAGCAGGTTCATATCCATATTTGTTTAAGGTGAAGTCACTAAAACAGTATCCAGACTAGCAGGTCTGTTTGCACTATCACAACAATAGAAAAATAGATGACAGTCTTTGTAGTGTCACTAATACAGCATTACATGCTTTAGTAACATTGTAGACTAACCATACATACAAAAAAATGGGTAATTTAAAGTTGTTTCAGCCAATGAGAAAAGCTGGGCTGCCATTTCTTTGCTTGCAGCATTATGCAACCACCCCTGCATCCAATTTCATGAAACTGGAGGGGTGGGGGGGGGGGGGGGGGGGGGGGGGGATAAAGGGGAGAGGGGACATGAGCAAATGAGAACCCAATGAATTTTGGGGCAGTTCTTTAGAGGTGGAGTGAATAGGGCATAGGTGGGTTCGATTTGACGGAAGACGTGTCCCTCTAACTCGGCAGGGAACAGCATGCTCTCGTTGGGGATTGAAAGCATTTTCATAATGGAAAGGGACGCTTTGTGCAGTGGGGTGCAGTGGACTTTTTAGCTTTACAGGCCAACACTGTAAAGCCAAAAGTCAAAAGTCCACTGCACCCTCACTGGAAATGCTGTTTGTAGCAAAGATAGAGTGCATTTGACCAATTCAATGTGAAAGATGCACTCATCAATACATTGCTTTTACACAGATGTTTGCCTTCTTCGCTTGCAACCTATTTGATGGAAAATAGGTAACAAGAACACAGCGCTAACCTCAGTAAGAACATCCTGTGAATGTGTCTGTTATGATGGGCGTCCTATCCGACCAAGATTCTGTGTGGCACACAGAGGTGTGGCACACAGAGGTGTGGCAAGAGCAGACGTTTTGCTTTTAGTTGATAAGTAACATACCTGATTTGACTTTCTGTGTCCTGCACTTTAAGTTTCACAGTTTCCCTTCTGTCATTAACAGGCTTATCCAACACGCACTGCATAGATTTGATTGTTCATTATTTGTGTTTCCTCAGGCTGGAAAAGATGCATTTTCCAGGCGGAGGTCACATAAAAAGTCAAGAATTATTTCAGTTTTTTTCAGGTATGGATGAGGTATTTACTAGATTAATGATGTTATAGACTCAAGATTAAATGAATGAATGATTAAATTAGTGATCTTTGCGCACAGCATAATGTCAAACCTGCGATTAGTGAGCCTCGGCATCTGATCTTTCACTCCAATGATCCTAGCTACAGTCACCATCAGTAACTAAGAGAACACTGTTCTGTGAATGCAGACTTAGTAAATAACAATATTTAGTTATAGAAGACCTAAAAGTACTAGGTTAGTGAAAAACAGTCATCCGGTCCAAAAGTGTTCTATAGCTGCATTAGTGAGAAAGACAACTCAGATTATTTAAAACCCTTAAACATGCTAGATCAACCTTTAACCTTGTTCCCTAATTATCTCGCATTAAGTTTCTTCTTATAGATTTATCACCTCGTGTGCAGCTTGGGACCTGAGACTTGCTTGTTTATAATTCCACTTAAAAGTAAAAGGCATGCCCTTGTATGCAAAACCTGTGAAAATAAAAAATAGTGATGGACATAGTTGTGGTCACCTGTGCTACTTTTCATATGCACACAGGGCTTTGGAACCACACCGGAATCGCCCCTGGACCGGAGATGCAAAGTCCTATTCATAGTCTCCAGGTGATCAGCAGAGGAACAAGTCAACACTTCATCATAACATGTTTTATTTGGAGTACTCCAGTCAACATAAAGTGTTAACAAAGCACAAGTATTAGTAATTAGGCCTGTTCACTGCCAGTGACATACTTTTGTGTGGATTATGCATCGATAGCTGAACTTTTTTTTCTCCTGGGAGATTAAATGGGAGTTTACATCTCCTAGGAGATTACATAAACTACGACTTTGCTAAAACTCACAAAAAAGTTAATTTAATTATACTTCGTTTATTATTGCTTGGTGACACTGTCTTTATGACTTTTGGTCCCATCAATCAAAATAACCCATATCATCCAGCAGTCTTGCTTCTACATCAGGAATAGTGAGATTATGGCGCAAGCCTTTGACTTGCAGTCGTATTATAGTGAGGAAAAAACAGGGTGGTCTTACCTTGTGTAGCTGCAAGCCAGTCCTTATCTTCACTTCGCAGGCCGGTTGCATTGCGCCGCTCACTTCAACTCAGCACCGCTGCGAAGTGAAGAGAAGGGTCGCTCAAACAGATGTGAAAATTCAGGCAGACATGGGATGGCACTGACACGAGATTATATCTCTTATCCACCAGACCAAAAAAAGAGGCCCGAACCTGGACTGACGCAATCTAGGTGAAACTCTCTTAACCCCGAAATAACTTTCATGGGTCAACGAGGATACCGGTCTGTTTTTGGACAGTTATATTTCTGTCCGTGTCTGAGCTTTGTGTGTGGGAGAACATAGATCTTTACCAATAAAAGAAAAATCCGGTTAAAATGTAATCCGAACATTTCGTTTACTCATCTGAGGAATAAGTAAGTTGAAACGTGTTTGCAGTTAAAGAAAAAGCTGCTCGTACCTTTGATTTCCCCCTGCCGTCGACTTGCTTCTGTCCCGCTTTGAACTAGTTTGTTTTGACGCGTAATTTGGGGTTTTCTCGCTCAGAGCTTCTGCGCCCATGAAAGACGTGCGCGTCACCATTGAGGGACTTCTCGGCACAGAGAGACTGCTGCGGGACGTTTTTCTCCGGGGATGATCGTGCCATAACTTTGCCTCTATGCGCGGGACCCTCTAAGTTGCATCTCACATCTCAGCCTCAGCATCGCTCTCTGTGCCGAGGAGCTGCAGAGGGCAAAGCCTTCGCGGAGGAGAACCACGTGACTGTAGCACCAATGAGCCCCAATCTGAAAGCTCGGAGACTAGGAAGGAAAAAAAAATCCCCTCTGCGGTCAGAACCTTAGAGCGAGGCAGACTTTACTCACATTACACGGTCTAGTATGTGAATAGGAGACCATGTGCTATAGAAAGCAGGATAGGCGGGAACTATATCTAAAAATAGGCCATCTGCAAGCAATATTACAAAATCAGTGCAAGTTCTTACAGAGAGGAGAGCACCCAGATGATACCTGTTCCCACCTGCACCTACTCTCAAAACGACTGGGGCTTTATAGCAGCTCCGTTTAATGATTGCAAACACTGAAACCAGTTTGTTCTCACCTCTGCAGCAAATATCATCCAGCTTCCAAGAAAATGGCTCAACCATGTAAGACTGAGCAAAGGAGAAAACAATGAATACTTAACACACATTAGGCAATCTCAAAGTCAAGTTAAAGTTTATTAGGGGTTGTTACTCTGTGTACGACAGCCTTGAAATCAAAAAGACACAGGAACAGAGAGCGTTGATATAACAAAGCACGGAGCTGGTTTTGGAAACGATATCAAAGTAACAGTATTACTTTCAGATCAGCATTTACCATTCAATTTAAAGAACAAGCATCTTCTTATTGAAATATGGAGTCTGAATATACAGAAGCAGCAAATCAGTTTTTGGATTGCGTGAATAAACTTAATGTGCATACACTTCTTTACAAAAAGAGAGAAAAAAAATCCTCAGCGAGTCGGTTGTCTTCAAGATGCAATCTTATGAACTGCTACTGTGATGGTCCCGTGACTCCTCACCAGAATGTTCCTAAAGAACAAATAAAGATAAAAAAAAATGTAGAAACTCTGAGCTGATAAACAAAAACTGTACTGACAAACAGGGATTAGTCAAAGGTGACAAAGTTCAGGAAATGCTCTGTTTTTCTCTATGACATGTTTTCACCTTTGACTGATAAATCTTTTTCAACCTGTCAGTCGTACACTGCTAATCTGATGATCAGTATGAGCAATCAATCAATGATTATTACTCAAAAAAAAATTTTTGTCATCATCATTACCACAAATTTCAGTAAACGAGGTAAACTAGCACAGAAAGAAAGCACCACTTCCTAGATTTCATCACAAAACCACAAATTTGTTCTTATCAAGTGGTTACAAATGATCAAACTCTAGAAATAATCAGAACAAAATAAATAACCACCTTTAAAAAGGAAACAGTTAAAAAACAATAACAACAAAAAACAGGCTCATCCATTGTCTCTATCCTATCACTTTAAAGTCTTAATTTTATTTTTAATAACTTCTCCTTTATGGTCACAAGTATTTTGAGAGCTGATGTTAATGGTACACCAGAAGGGGGCAGCAGAGCTGCAAAAATAAAGTCTTTTTGTCAAGCCTGTGATCAGTTAGAGAAATTAATCATTTGATTTTGGCCTGTTTTCAGATGTTTTTTGGAGGTACTGAAGATATGTTTAGCCTACTTTAGAGTTCAGAAATGTAGAATTATTGTAGAGACACTAACACTGCCCTCGATGTAATAAAGGCCTGAGTGTGTCATAAACTTAGGAGTAGATTTCTAGGAGACTTTCCCCCACTTGAGCTGTGAAAGTAAGACAAAGAGAAGTTAATGTTGAGTGGAAATTCCCCAGGTGAGACCTGGGTGGCGGTCTCAGTGTTTGTAATATGTTAACTCTGTGTTCTCTGTTGTGTAGAGGAATTTGGTGTAGCTTAGGTGAGGAGATTACTTTTATGACCGGCAGGAAGTCACGTACACAAATACACACACACACACACACAGTGCTTTGACTGTTATGACGCACCCACACCTACATGCACAGTCACTCACGTGCACTCACATAGACACACAGGTACGCGGGCACACAGGCACTCACATGCTCGTGCATACACACACAGACACAGAGTTTGCAGCACACCATGGTGGTTTTATGATGGAGTCGCTTCTACAAAACTGTGTTTCACAGACAAAGGAGTGAAGATCTGCAGAGGGACACCGGCCTTGCACGTCCTCCCTTCTAGAAGATGCATGCTTAACTGAAGATGAATAAAGGTTTTGTGAAAATGACTACTGAGTTCCGGTGCCGTCTCTGGATGCCCGAGGAATAAAAAGAACTGGGGTGAAACTGATTTCGTAACAGTACTCATCTCCCTGCATATTAATCAGTGCAATGCTTGAATTCACTGAGATGGAGAAAAAAAGGAGAGATGAAAGTCAGTCAAACAAAAACCAAAAAGACAAAAGTCGTGTCAGTGCTCACCCCGACTCGGACTCCAGGCATACGGTTGGAGTGTCTGTTGGGTCTTTTGTGAGAGCTGCAGCTTGTTTGGCCAAAACGGACACAACACCGCCATGTTCATCAGACAGGGACCCGCGGCCTGGAAATAAAAGACTTTTTTTTAGAAGAAAAAAAAACACTCAAACCAGTGTTGATTAATTTCTGTTTAAGGTCATCGTGCATCTAACAAACTCGTGTTGTCTAGCTTCTAGCTGAGGAGCCAAACCAACATTTTTTGATTTTAACACATTTCTTTGTTGATAAGGAAAACCAGGCTACACCTGAAGGAACAAATCCACGGTTTTGGACAAGCACACTAACTTCACTGCGTTTCCAGGCCTACTCTTAGCAACAATCCAGAAAGTTTCTGCACCTGGTCAAGAAAACCCTGGAAAACACAATTTGCTGTTTCTGCACTTCAGTTTTTGTAAGATGAACAAAAATGAAAATTTTACAGCATTATGTGGATAATTAGTTGGATTTGTCTGTAGATTTTGTTACGTTAGGACAGACAGTCTGTATGTAAGTTGAGTGGCTGCTACTTTACTACGCAGACATGAGAGTGCTGTGAATCTACTGAACTAAAATGTAGGAAGAAGTCAAATCAATACAGAAAGCTGTCAGAGAGTCAGACAGCAAAATTGTTTGGCCAGTAAGATTTTATTCATAATATTTTAATGAACTTCTTTTGAAGCATATACTTCAAATACACACAACTATCACACAGTGGACATTCCATCGCAGTGAAAAGTGAGCCTGTGAGTAGAGAGTCTACTTGTATTTCAATGATATGAAAGTCTGTTGGTCAAATGTAATAAAATCCGCAAATGCTGATAAAGCAGCACATAATCTGGTGTAAGTGATAACCCTTCCAGCTGAGTTATACCACTATCAATATGCTAATTATGTTTTTGAATGAAAGATACACGACACACAATTTGTTATTAAAGAGCAGCAATTTTTTGTATCAGAGAAAATCTAGTAAAACGTTTACATTTACAGTGGTCCCTCGCTATAACGCGGTTCACCTTTTGCAGCTTTGCTGTTTCGCAGATTTTTTTTGTGCAATTTTGCATGGTTTTTATTTTATTTATTTATTTTTACAGCGCGTTGTGTTCTGCGTCCTGATTGGCTGTAGACCATTGTCAATCAATCGTTCAGCTTGTCAAATTTACATAAATCTTCAATCGCTAGCAGTGTGACTCTGAAGTGCTGTACTGTATGTTTGTATGTTTTCTCCCCAACAAACACAACAATGTCAACGAAACGTTTTGCACCGTCAAGGGCGACCGCGGGTGCCTTTGGTTTCATTCTATAATACTGGAGATTATTTTTTATAATTATTATAGATGAAGTTGGCTACTTCGCGGATTTAACCTATCGCGTGTTATTTTTAGAACGTAACCCCCATGATAAACGAGGGACCACTGTACATTTGAAAAATACCATCTGTAACATTTATACCCATGTTTGGATGATTTTTACAGGAACTACATCAAAGTTAATCAAGGGATCACTAAAACATTTATTAATCCTTGATAGAGCAAGCATAGGAGCAGGCTGCTGACTCTCAGTCATGTAAAAAAAGAATGTTTTCACGGGACTCGGTGGAGCACACTGCAGCCATCTTGTTCATGATGTTTAACATTTAACACATTTACCATGAGACATCCACTCATGGGAAGATTGTGGCATTGTGTGTTAACACACACCTGAATCCTGCAGACCACCAAATTCCCAAAATTTCAGCTTTCATAATTAATTGTCTTTCATTCTCACTTGACTTATATGCAGAATGAAAATTAATTCTCCATCAACATAGTTAAAGTTTTTTAATTATTGTATTTTATTATTGTATTAGAATAATGTATTAGTAGTGGATGGTTTAAAAACAACTTAGAACTTATTATTCTAAAACTAATGATTACATTTGACTACAAATACAGTATGTACAATGCTAATACTCAGATCAGTATACAATATAGTTTTACTACAATTTTAAGTTGAGAAGCTTCTATTCTTTTTGAATATTTTTTCCCTTCATAATGATGTAAGTGCGTCTTTCTGTTTCATGCAGTGACAAACGTCACTAACCCATTATGATCAATGCTTTAGGTAGAAATTTTAGTATGGCCGTTGAGCTTCAACAATTAACAGATTGCAGGTAAAAAAAAAAATCCCCACATTTCCAAAGAAATGCCCACAACCTTTTTATTATGAAGGAGCTTAACGTGGATTTTTTTTAATTAATACTTGTGTTTTTACTTTGTTTATTTGAATTATTCTTTTGCTCTTGAATCTGTTTTATATTGTCTTATGTATTACTTTAAATGCTTATTTGTAGACCAGTATTGATCAATAAGAACTTAATGTTTTCGTGAAAACAACACCACTCGGTACTCTCTCTCCCATCCAAAGCGTAATGACTTATGGCTAAATAACCCATAACTTTGAGCATCTGAGCAGTGACACCAGTGCACTTTGACAAGTAAAAGGCCAGTTAACGTGAACTAGTTTGGGGTTTCCTCACTTACAGCCCAGGTTGTGTCCTTGTTGATCCGTGCAGAGCACACCAACCACTGCTGGATTCTTCATGCTGCCACAAACAAACACACAGAAGGAGCGAAAGTCGCTTTAAAGGTCACAAAACCGTAAAACATATACTCAGTGCTAGAGTGGTTTTAACTTACGTATCATCGAGATGCTGTTCGAGGGTCGACTCCATTCTTATCAATCGGGAATAACTTAAATCGAAGTTTGCTCAATGAAGCTGTATTTTTGTTGTTGTCTGCTACCTCAACGTTTCCGGGTAGAGTCAGCTGACTGTCACATGAACTAAGGGTCCATATGAGGACCAAAATATGCCAAGCGCGGAAATATACAATAGTATTGTAGGACCAAGTGAGTCATGCGCATTGAAATAAAGCGTTTCGTTTTCGATTTAATGATGAATGATGCATCAAAATACATTCCCTCATTCATTCATTTATTGGACATTCAGGCATTAATAAAGTCAATAATTATTTGATAATTCAATCGAAAATAAAAGGACTGATCATAAATAAATATTTCTAAATGAACTATAAATCCATTAATTTAATAAATATTTAAAATAAAATGGCATTAAACTAACAAATAAAAACTTAATAAAAAAAACATTTTTAATGCCAAATTTAAAAACTATTTTTTCAAAACCCTTTTGAAAAAATGCAATTTTTAAAAGAGACATCACTAAATGGATTTAAAAAATCAATTACAAATACAAATGTATTTCTGACATTTAAAATGATGATTCACACTCCCCAGTTTAAAATCTATTGCCTGCTTGCATTCGCCTTTTCTGTTTTCTATGGGGTTAACTTCCATATTATCTAATTCATAATATATTGGCCGTTCTTACGTTCATATAAAGCACAGAGTTTGTGACTAGATAGATCGATATTTGCTAATACACTTTTGTAACTTCCATATTTACACCCTAGAGAATTAATTGTGCAGGAAAATCCCCGTAGATCAGCAGTTTCTGAAAAACTCAGAACAGCTCACCTTTGTTCTCCATTCTGATACTCAGTTTGAATTTCAAAATGTCATCTCGACTATCTCAATGCCTAAATAAAGAGTCATCAAACTTGCATATTTAATGAAGTGGCCAGTGAGTGTATGTCACAGTTTTGTGTGCAATGAAGCCAGAATGCAGGACACAACACAGAGGAGTCAATAGAAAGCTGATAATAAGTCCAAAAGCACAAAGTACAAAGAATACAAGGAGACCTGAAGACAACAAAAGCACATGCACAGGGAACAAAACACCAACATGACAAAGATGAAAGTAATCAAGACAATTCAACAGACAGAAAATACGATTCAAAAACAGGAAATCAGAGAGAAATAAATCACACTAAAGCAGGAAACAATCCAAAAGCTACAAATAAACACAGAGACAGGAAAGCTCATATTAAAAATGAAGGGAACACTGGAGAAGGGAACACTGGAGGACACAGAAAGATAAGATGAAGGGAATAACAGAGGCAAGCACAGAAGGAAGTTAACGCATGAGAAATAACTCAAACTAGGAACTGAAGCTAAATAAAGATCATGGATCCAAAACAAGCAGTAGGTTTGTTACCCATCTGAAAAGGCATCCAAAACACCATGAAAACTAAACAGTAGCCAGAACTAAAAAAATTAAAAAAAACAAAACAACAACTTTGCATAACATGAATAAACAAACAAACAAAAACCCAAATAGACTCAAATATAAAAAGGAAAAATTCAAAACCCAAACACTGAACAAAAAACAAACAGTGGACAAAACACAGGACCGTAACATTTACATCATGATGAGATTTCATATTCCCCACTCTGCGAAAAGTGTTTGATTCATGAGTATAATATTCAGTACAGTTTTCCGTGTCCCGAGGTCCTCATTCACTGAAGTAACTGTCTACACTAGATAGGTTATGTAATGAAACCTTGCTCCTCTATATTTCATCATTGATCTGTTACTCTCTTCATACCCACCTCCACTAGAAATTGATTTTGGTACTCAGAGGTGTATAAATATAAAATCAGATTAGTTTAGTTTTTCTTCTGAATATATTTATTGATTATTCACTTCCCAATGTATTCCTATGGAGCAGTCACTCGACACCCACAAATAAGCTGAGGTTGCCTAAAACAACTCCAATGTCGAAGGTGCTCCTCGGTACTGAGAAGCAAAATCACCCCTTCAAACACAATCTTCACCATCCATGTAACATAACAGAATGACTCAGCATAATAAATACAAGGACGGTAACAATGGCTTTTATTGCATGTAAAATATAGCAATAATACTTTGGGTTTAAAACAGAAATCTTGTTTCTTGTACCCTCTTGATGGCAGATTTTGTTAATGCAATTTCTTTAGAAGTTAGTGTGAGGCCTCTGGGCACACCTCCACATGATTTCTGCTGCCTGTCCCAGGATGGCTTGGCTTCAGTGCTCCTGCTGACAGGGCAAAAATGGGTGAATGTAATTATATGGCCACTGCATTGGAGGAATCCATCACCTGTGCAGCAGCAGGGTAATGTCCTGCTGAGTAACCCAAGGGGTGCTCTCCCCCTCCCTCCTTCCCTCTAATTTTTTTCTGTCTTTGGCTCTCGTCTTCTCTCGCTCATATTTCTCTTTTCGCAACTTAAATCACAGTCTGCCCGTTTTCTCTGACAACCAGCTGCTCATCACTGTCCAAGCAGTCACGTACTCACAGACGCATGTAAAAGTATAAGTCTGTGCATAAGGAACAATTTTCAGCCTGCTTTTTATGCCATACATGCATGCTCATGTATCACGTACACATCACATACACACAGTAACTCCTGCTATCTTCATGAGGACAGCCAATAAAATACTAAATCCATAAGCCCATTGCTGTAACCTTAGCCGTCACAGCAAATCCAGTCACTCTAACCTTACTGAATTCTCAATGAAACCCTAAATCTAAGTCTTTTCCCTAATTTCAAATTAAAATTTGTCCTCCAAAGATAGTAGAACAGGCCTGCACACACACAAACACACACACACACACACACACACACACACACACACACACACACACACACACACACACACACACACACACACACACAGGAAATCTTTAATCTTGTACAACCAGAGGTTGGTATAAATCCAGTTATTCGTGACCTATACATTAGAGCTGCAGTAAATCTGCAAATGAGCTGGATCTGAAATAGAGACCTGACTCAGAGTCGATGTATCACTGCGATCCTCACTACCATAATTCAGAGACATTAAGACTCATTATTCCTATTCTCGTATCACTTTAGTGGCACTGTAGCTTCGACGTCTCAGTGAGGAGTGGTGCGAGGTTTTAATCATTCATTTAAACCTCTTTAAAACACATAGCATCATGACACACACCATACAGCAGGGGCCGGCAACCCTAGGCACGCGTGCCACAGTTGGCACGCGAAAGGGTTAACTGATGGCACGAGTATTCTCATTGTGCTGACTTTTTACAATCAGTTACAGTAACTCGTACTGCGTACTAGCTAGCATGACGGAGTTTCTATACAGCTGGGTGGGTGCTATGATGTTACTGATGTTGAACTTTATTTTATTCATAAGGTTAGTTAGTAGAGTTGCCAACTGTCCAGTAAAAAGATGAATCGTCCGTATTCAGAGAAATTATTACGTGTTTCGTATTGAGCTGAGAAGGGATGCAGTTTGTCCCGGACTTCAGCTACAATGAAAAAGACACAAAGCTGGAGTTATTCTGTGTCTTTACGCTGCACAGCTGCCTCTTCTTCTCTCATTCTCTCCCCTCCATCTCCTGTTGCTACTTCAATTATGAAACTGATCAATGATCAGCTGATCGGCTTTTCTCTCTTGTTTGTTTATCGCCCACTTTGTGCCAGAAAGAGGAAACCGCCGGATGTCGCGCTAAACAACAGCAGCGCGTTTAAGCTTGATCAGCTGTTGTTAGAATGTATTTAATATTACTTTCTAGTATCAGCTGATGTTTGCTGGAGCCACAGCTGTAAAGCTGCTGGTCATGATGTCGGTTTGGTTATCTGGTGAGAGGGAAACATGAAGAGGAAACCAGGAGATGTCCTTACTGAATCATCAGGGCTGTGATGGAGAAACAGGTTTACCTTTTAGGTGACATGAATGAGTTGAAGGGAAGTTATGAACTGTTTCTGAGAGACAAATAACACCAGGATCCTTTTTTTACTTAGCTGACAGCTGGTAACTGTGCAGGGGCGGGTTTAGCAAAGTTTTGCCAGGGGGGCAGGTAGGGCATTAACAGGGAGAGGGGGGCACAAAGAAATACTTTTCTTTCTTATTCTCATTTAAAATGTCTGTTATTAAATAATTATCTGAATCTTACAACCAAAGTTTTTATCTGACGTAAAATATATAGAAATCATATATATACCAACAAGACTGTACATCACTGTCACAACAGCGTTTGTTTTCATTTAAAGGCTTAATGGCTTTAATACCTGGTGGGCCGGTCTCTAGTCAAAATGCCCGGGACGATTTTTGTCCCAGT
Source organism: Aulonocara sp. 'chitande type north' Nkhata Bay (assembly GCF_057382095.1). Classification (NCBI taxonomy): domain Eukaryota; kingdom Metazoa; phylum Chordata; class Actinopteri; order Cichliformes; family Cichlidae; genus Aulonocara; species Aulonocara sp. 'chitande type north' Nkhata Bay. Next base: position 4,030,990 of record NC_141363.1, on the reverse strand, counting down.
CCAGCCCTGGGCACGACACGCAGTGAATTAATATGAGAAGGTGCATTAAAAAATAAATGGCCGCGTCAGCGGTGCACATCGCAAATTAGCTCTCATAGACACATTAGTTGTGCTGCTTCTTCATGACGGTATCTTAGCTAACAACCCCAACTACCAGATTCAACTTGTAATTGGCTAAAAATAACTTAGCCTACTGGTGAGAGGGTCGTTGTTAGCTTTCCATATTCCGACATTTCAAAAGCTTCAGGAGCTCTCCGCTCAGCACAGCATCAGCACCACGGAAATACACGGATACATCCGTAGGCTTGAGACACAAGGCGTTTTTGGGACTTTCAGGTGTATGGACCAATTTTTTTTTTCTGATCAAACCAGAAATCTTTAATGAGCAGCTGGATTTGTCTCACATTAACTGGCTGAGTTAATGCCAGTTAATGCAACATCGAAGCAGCTGGAATCCACAGCTGTGCGTGTTCATGGAGCTGCATTTTCACCTGCTGGACATCACTACCTGACAAGTTTAACTGTCTTCAGAACATTGCAGAGGCCTTATTGACAGTATTTGACTCTACATATCTGTGTGAGCGGATTTTCTCTCACATGAGTCCTCAGGCAGCCGTCTGAATGCTGGACACTCGGAGACCTGTGTCTCTGAGTGGGAGACCAGAGATCACATTTTCCCTGTATTAACAGACATGCCATATTGGCCCAGTTTATTGTTCTTATCATTGTTGTGAGGAGACCATAAATAGCATTTGCATTTTCTGTTGTACAGTTCATTTGCTGTCATGGATAAAAAGTCTTTTTTTGTTTCAAAATAGCTGATAACTATTCACTGATAGCTGCCAACATCTGCGAACAAATATAATTCTATAAAGTGGTTCTATATAGTGCGTAACTGTTCATGTAGAGCGTTATTAAATTTATTGCTAATGCAATCATATGGCACACTGACTTCTGAGGAAATTTTAAATGGCACTCGTCATCAGAAAGGTTGCCTACCCCTGCCATACAGTAATGTGATAAATAAGAAATATTGCGTTCTTGTTTCTGTTTTACCAGAAGACCAACCCACAAGTCAGTAATGTGGTAATGTCAGTAAACTCATTAGATGGCTTTGATTTTTATTTGTTTTGTCTTGATCACTTCTGATTGACAAATAGCTCAGGACTTGTGCCCTTTCTTCCACAGACATGTCAGATTTATTTTAGTTTGTCAACTCCTGAATTGGTTCTTTTGTTTTTGCTAGCTTGGTGGAAACTCTTACAGCTCCGGTCCAGAGACGATGTAGTCGAACCCTAAAGTGAGTTTTCGTAAGCCATCATCTGGATAGGTGAGATGACAGAGCTTCTGAGTGGACAGGCAGAAGGGGTGTAAGGGGGATTTTTCTGGCATGAGGAGGGAGGAAAGAAGAGAGGGAGGGGAGAGTGTTGGGTGGGGGGGTCACAGGTGGATAAAGAGAAGGAGAAAGGGAGGCTGCCTTCTCTAAGGAGTTGAGTAATCGTTGAGGAGTGGCTGAAGAGTCGGGGAACCAGCTTGACGTGCCACAGAGACAGTTCACAGTTGTTGTGTGGTGCTGGGGGTGCTGAGAGAGTCTAGTTCTCTTGTTGCTGTCATGGGTTTCAGGGAGGTGCTGCTGTCCTTCCTCCTGTTGTCTGTTGGGAGCTGGTGCAGAGGAGCTGTTATCACAGGGGTAAGATGGAAATTTCTAATGGAGCAACTCAATGTTAAGGTTTTTGATTTATCAGACTAAAGCAATATTTTAATCAACTCATCAATCTGTGTGTTGTCATATTGAAAGTGCATTTTACATTGTGTCTATCATAACTGTAACTGTTGCTTCAGTTCTGGGGCACTAGTATATTCAAATAATTTTTTAAAAAATCAAGAAAAATATTTAAAATGTCTGTTTCTATCATTATATTTTCATCATCACAAAATCCTTTTATATATATATATATATATATATATATATATATATATATATATATATATATATATATATATATATATATATATATATATATATATATATATATATATATATATATATATATATATATATATATATATATATATATATATATATATAAATTTTTAGTTTTATTTTAAATTATTAAAATAAAACTAATAACTAATCCACACATTTTTGTGTGTGGATGAAAACTGAACACATCACTTCTCTGGATAATATTGTTAAATTTCATTACAAATGACTAATGACAGATCATATCCTCCCCCGCTTGAAGTTAACTAGAAAAATCAGAGGAAATTATCTCAGCCCCCTGAATGCTATTCATTTGTAAATGGGTTAGGGAGAGGACAGGGAATAAATCAAATGGATTTCACTCGCCAAACATGGGAGGGTATCTCTATTACAATAAGTAAAAGTTATATATATGAAAAGATAAACTCTATATCTATTACCATATATGAAGATGAAACTGATTTACTGGGAACAATAGAATTGCTTTTATTACTTTTTGTCTAGACCTCTGCCACCTTGTCCTTCTATCTTTCCTGCAGGCTTGTGAGAGAGATGTGCAGTGTGGTTTTGGCCTTTGCTGTGCTGTCAGTCTATGGCTGAGGGGTCTGAGGATGTGTGTCCCAAGAGGTGTGGAAGGGGATGAGTGCCACCCCTTTAGCCACAAGGTGGGGATAAATGTGATGTCAGTTATAATAATCTTCCAGTGTTACACACACATACGCGCACATAGGCACACACACACGTTTATCCTTCTTTCCTGTTTTAAGAAATTCTGATTGCTGTCAAGCTGGCTGAAGCCTTAGAAAAGCTGCTGATAAGTGCAGGGGGTATTGATTCTACTCAGCAGATCTGAGCCATATATCTCTTTGATTATCTGGAACAGGCGACGATTACTTCTACTAACACCACATCCATCTCTGAAACTCAGACCGATTAAGAGAAGCTTTAGGGCCTGCAGTTCCAGTTGTCAGCTCATAAAGGATTTAAGCTGTCAGATTACCCCAAAGCTACATTCCCTTTCCCCTTTTTCACGCTTCCAGGTACCCTATCCAGGGAAAAGGCAACATCACACCTGCCCCTGTCTCCCCCACTTGGTGTGCACCAGGTATGCTGAGAGCAAGTACAGGTGTACTGAGGACTTCAAAAACATGGACTTTTAACGGACGAGAGAACACCCAGAATGATGCAAGCACAACAGCAAACAGAGTGGAAATCTGAACGGCCTGCGGATCAAAATCTTCTTCAGTGACTTTATTCTTCATTTGTGTACTCTATGCACTAAAATGTATAGGTTCTACTGATGCACACAACAAGCACATAAAAAGAAACAGGGAAGTGTAACCAACAAGATCTACAATAAACATGAGACAGCTTTAATTTAACAAGCCAAATGTTACCCCGAGAGTTATTTGTGAACCTTTAGCACATCTGCTGTTTCTTTCATGCTCATTTTATATTAATTTATCATGAGACGTGTTCGAGTATTACTGTCAATAAACATATACATAAAGTTGTGTTTTATAGAGGGCTCAGTTAATATTGTTGCATAAAACATTATGTTCAGTATGGAATGGAAATGTAAACTGGTTTTAATCACGGTGTGATAACGGTCATAAACAGAATCTTAGTGCAAATACTTTCACACGCAAACTGACCTTGTATAATATATTTGATTAGTGCATACGTGAGTCAAGGTGAAATTCCCTCATGTTAAATCGTTAGTAGTTCTTTGTTTCTTCTGTCTTAAATTGAAATGTACCGTGTCCAGTGTGAAATCATGACCTGACACGTGGACTTCAAAAGCTTTAACTAATAAAAAATTAATAACAGGAAAACATTAAGGGAAAAAGTAGTATAGATCACCAGAGATGTTATGAACTGGGAGTATTACCCTGCAGCTGTGAGGTACTTGTGCTGTCCTTTACTTACTCTACTTGGTCTTTATATTTATACTCCACTGCATCTGTGTAAAATATTGTCCTTTGTACTTATATTTATTTGACATCTGCAGTAACTACTTACTTTTTAGGTCGAGTTACCACATAGAAAACATTTATAATGCTCATCAAATACAGCTCACCGTTACAGTATATAAAGACCACTTATACATAAATGCACAGCAAATAATAATAAACCAGAATAAATTCAAAGACTAGCCACTTACATCATTTGTTTAATGTAGGATTACATTTTGCTAACTGTAATTGAGTATGTTTTGATTGGAGTACTATAATTGCTACTTCTATTGGGTGTGAATACTTTATGCTACCAATTTGTTAAATGTTACTGCAGCGTAGTACAGAAAAACAGCTATTGTTTTTCAGTGAACTTATGAAAATTGAGAAAAAGTGTTTGTCTAAATCTTAAACCTAACCCTAATTTCAGTTTATTAAGTCAAAACTTTGAGATAATAATGAGAAATTTTGACTTATGGATGGCAAAATAAGCAAATAAATACAGTGGTGGAAACAAGTTTCTGTAATTTACGGCTCACACTTTCACATGATTACATCTTTGCTTGTCCTACCTTTGTTTTATTGTTATCAGATAAACCTTTCCAAGTAATTCAAGCTCACATCTTTGGAAACCTTGAGGAAAGTTTGCATACTGGTATTAAGTAGAAGGTCTGGACATCATATCTCCTGAACTGCACACCAACACATTGGTGTACCTGTTTAGCACTTACAGTGTATTTAAATGATGTGACGAATAATAAAGTCAATCCTTTGGAAGTTAGTTGTCATTTTCAGTAGATACCCTGTAAATACAAGTTTGACTTTTAGAGTTGCAACTTTTAAGTTCATACAAAACATTTTTTTTACAATCTTCCTGAACACTTTCAGTGTTCACAAGCTTAATGGGATATTTGTCCCCAGATAAGAGTCTGTTTTCTAAATCATATGCTTCTTATCACCATCTTTCATATCAGCTTATAGGAAAGGGCATTTCGGAAAAACAACCTTGATTAGTTGTATATAAGGGCTGGCCTCAGCAACTGGACGTTCACTCATCTGAGTCTACCTGTAGAGACAGCAACATGATGAAGTGGCTGGTCGTTTTGGCTGCCCTCGTGGCTTTCGCTGAATGTCTCCATAAGTAAGTCTGACTTGATTGGTTGTTTCTTTATTTGTTTTATGTATTTGACATTAAATACATAAAAAATTGTGAAACTCTCCGTGTTCCTATGAGGAGATCTAAAGGTCCTCCTGCTCACCTGAATATCGCACAGACATTTCTCCAGCTGTAAAGTTCAGGCCTGCCTTGCTCATTGCATGACTTTCTGCTCACATTGCTACATGTAGGATGCCCCTGATTAAGGGAAAATCTGCCAGGCAAACCCTCAAAGAGAAAGGGTTGTGGGAGGAGTACAGGAAGAGTCACCCATACAACCCAGCAGCCAAGTTCTACAGCAGTGGCACCGAGTCCATGACCAATGACGCTGACGTAAGCCCAGATTAGTAAAAAGCTTTAGATTTTGTTCATGTCGTTGAAAACATACCTTGCTTTACTTTTTCAAAATTGTCTTTTTAAATCTGAATCTGCATCTGTGTACTTGTTCCTTCTTTATCTGTCCCTCTAGTTGTCCTACTATGGTACGATCTCCATTGGAACCCCTCCTCAGTCCTTCTCTGTCATTTTTGACACTGGCTCCTCCAACTTGTGGGTCCCTTCAGTGTATTGCAACAGTTCAGCCTGTGGTGAGTGCCACTATGATGACTGCCGAAGCTCAGACAACATGGTACAACCTGGCCAGTATGGTTGGAACATACAGAAATGTGTACTTCTGTTATTAGATACTGTTCAAAAATATCCCTTTTTCATTTTAGGCTCTTTTTCATTCATGAATTTTATCCATAATGTAACTTTTTTCCAGCAGAAAATATGCTCTTAACTCGTGAGGCGAAATCAATATACAAGCCTAGATGAACTTGACCGCTAGCAACACTGGAATCCTTCGAGCATTAGTAGAAGTCATTTAGCAATAATAACAGAGCAGCACAGTTTGATTATCACAGTGACTTGAGATTTCTGCAGTATTTGCACTTGCAACTCTGATTCTCCACATAATGAATTGGTTTACTTTGGTAGCACATTCTTTCTAGCTTGTTCTAGTTGTAACTTTACCAGCAGAACAACACTCATTGCCATCACTGAAATGCTAGACATCCAAGTTGTATAAAATTGCAAAACTTAAAAATGCATTCCTCTGCAGAGAACCACAATCAATTCAACCCATCACAGTCATCCACCTTCCAGTGGGGTGACCAGTCTCTGTCCATCCAGTACGGGACTGGCAGCATGACTGGGTTACTGGGCAGCGACACTGTTGAGGTAACCAAAACCCGTGGAACAAAAAACTTAGTCTATTTAGACTTCAGATGGGCATCTCTTTGTGGTTTGCTGAACTGTGAGTGACAGCTGTTTTGCATGTCCAGGTGGGCGGCATCTCTGTGGCCAAGCAGGTGTTTGGATTGAGTGAGACAGAGGCTTCTTTCATGACTTACATGCAGGCTGATGGGATCTTAGGACTGGCCTTCCAGAGCATCGCCTCTGACAACGTTGTACCAGTTTTTAACAACATGATCACTCAGGGGCTGGTGTCAGAGCCCATTTTCTCAGTCTACCTGAGCGGGTACTGAAATGAAATGGAATTCAGTTGGCTGGAAAATCTTTATTGGGTTTTTCTTTTTGAGTATATTTTGTGAATTTATGATATGATTCTCTCTCTCTCTCTCTCTCTGTGTGTGTGTGTGTGTGTGTGTGTGTGTGTGTGTGTGTGTGTGTGTGTGTGTGTGTGTGTGTGTGTGTGTGTGTAATATCTTAGCAATAGTGAACAGGGCAGCGAGGTGGTCTTTGGTGGTACTGACAGCACCCACTACACTGGAACAATCACCTGGATCCCCCTGTCTTCTGCCACCTACTGGCAGATCAACATGGACAGGTGCCAATAAGTCATCCAAAAGCTGTTTTCTTCATAGCCAACATCTTTGCTTACAGCTTCATATCAGACACAAAAAATCACAAGGTTATAAAACTTCTTGGCTTGACTGTAATTCAACTTTCCACTTCACAGTGTTACCATCAACGGGCAGACTGTAGCCTGCTCTGGCGGGTGCCAGGCCATCATCGACACTGGCACCTCCCAGATTGTTGGTCCAACCACTGACATCAACAATCTGAATAGCTGGGTTGGAGCCTCAACCGACCAGTCAGGAGATGTGAGTCATACCATCGTGACACAAATTTTCCCCTTTTTCTGAACCCAGAGTAAACAGACATTTAAGACCCTGACGTCAGAACTTTGAAATAAAAATAATTAAGTGGGATTCGGATAGCTGCTTCAGTTGGAAAACTGTAAAATACCAATAAACAGATTTTCTTCTGCCTCATGGCCTCTGACTTTGTTCTGCTGACAGGCTATAGTGAACTGCCAGAACATCCCGAGCATGCCCGATGTCACCTTCACTCTCAATGGAAACGCCTTCACAGTCCCTGCATCTGCCTATGTTTCTCAGGTCAGTAAGACCATCCTGCCAACCACAGCACCAAATAATACAATACAATAATGAAGATTTGAAGAAATATATCTTTTCTTTCTCCCCTGTCCACAGAGCTCCTCTGGTTGTATGACTGGCTTTGGTCAGGGTGGCACCATGCAGCTCTGGATCTTGGGAGATGTTTTCATCCGGGAATACTATGCCGTCTTTAATGCCCAGTCCCAGAACATTGGTCTGGCCAAGTCAGCGTAATGACATCAGTAATCTCATAAATACTCCAAGCATGTATTTTAATGGAATGGGAGAGTTTATGCAAACAGGAGTTTGTGGAAAACGTGCATGTGAACATGTTGTAGCTGCCTTTACATTAAACAGATTATAGCAACGCATAGCATTTCTCTGTGTGTGTGTATCTGTGTCGACTGGACTTGCATGGCTATCTACTATTATCGCACATCAGTAGAATAAAGTGTTTCTGTGTTGTGCTGAAATGTCACAGGAACAAGAATCAGTCCAGTGTGTTCTTTTATACACTCGACCTTTTACAAAGGATCTGAAAGTTTTCACTTTTTTATGGTAAGGACAACAGGCTAAGAAAAAAATGACCCAACTGCTCTCAGAAGAAAAAAGGGCAGGTTGCCACTGACATCGAAGAAGCTGATAAGGACAAACATTGATAGAACAGATGATAACCTGATGACATGATTTCACAACTCTGCTGCTATCTCAACCTGTGAACATGAGAATGGGGAAGTCTCAAACACAGACAAAGCACACATTTACTGCAGAGACAGAGTTAACTGTTTTAATTTCATTTCTTATGCTGTCAACATTTCTCCATTAATAGCTCATTATTATAAACATCATCAGATTTCAGATTTTACAGTCCATTCAAGGTTTGGGATACAAAATAATCAAAACAAAGTAGAAGTGATCAGTCTCTGCTTGATCATTAAACATCTTTTAGTATTTAAGCAGTTAACTGACATATACATAAAAACTTTCCAACAAAACACTGACAAAAGAATTAAAGTGGATCAGACATTAAAATCTGTAACTCAAATTCACGGTTGGATTGCCAGTATGGAGTATTCCACCATCCCAGCATGCTCTTCGTCAGCAGCTCCTGTTGGTGCGTTGTGCATCCTCACATTTGCATACACTTCTTCGGGCTTCTGCAGAGCCCTGAAGTCCACCATTGTGTAAACTACGCTGCTCGTTTCCTAGTAGAGACACATTTTGCCAAGAGACAGTATTTTAGAGGAAGTTTAAAGTATAAACATGTCTCCAATTTAACATGATAGTGAGTCACAGCGACTGCTTGTTCCCTGTTTAGCACGTACCGAAGCTTCTTGGTTCAGTGAGTCACGGTGAGTTTGTCCATATTTGTCTACAAAGAAAAACAACAGAACTTCACATCATTTACCCATTCTATAAGAGGAAAAAAAAGAATATATTTTATCATAAACTTTGGCAGACAGTCTGAGCTCTGCGACAGCAGTTTTCAGGGAACTGCTTACCTAGCAGTTTGGATTTTCTCCTGACTCTGCAGCAAACAACACCAATCACTGAACTGATGAACATCATCACTGTAATTGCCACAATGACAGCCAGCGGCAAACTAAAACTCCAGGAGACTCTGAAGAGGAGCAGAGCACAAAAATGAAAAAACTATTCATGTTTCAGACACAGGAACAATTTGACCAGTGAGCAACAACAAAAACGAGCAATGTGCAGAGTGACCACCTGTTGCTGTCACCGTGGTCCTCTGCTAAAGCAGGTCTAGTGGACTCTGGGAGTGCTGTGGATGTGCCGGGGGCTTTGGTGGTCCCTGTGATTGGAGGCTGTGAATGGCTGAAGTGATCTGAAACTTCTGCAAATTTCAGATATAACAAAGTCAAATAAAAATCATGCTTAAATACAGCTAATAAACAATGACAGTAACAACTGTTGCATGAAATGCATTTAGAGCATCCTGTCAAAAGTTTTATAAGAATACTCACCAGACACTTCTACATAATAGTCCCTGTAGATGTGATTTGGGGCTCCCAGCACGACACACCTGTAAAAGCCTCCATCTACAAATTGCACATTTGCTATTCTAAATTCAATCCAGCCATCATTTTCTATTTTGGTCACTCTTCCTTTCAAAAGTTCACAGGTATATCCTGAACTGTCCATCAGCCTGTAGCAGCCTCCCGGATACAGTTTACAGCAAGCCTTGTTGTAACTGTTGTAAAATGAAGGAAAGGAGAGTCTCAGGAAAATGTGCTCGAACTCTTTAATCCTCTCCTGGCCTTTTAGATGACAGATATCTGGAAAACAAACAGCTGTCAATACAACTTCTCAAATACTGGAAAAAGTGGAATAGCCTTTTTTTTCATACCTATTAAAAGAATAAAAACAATGGAAAACTTCATCTTCATTGTGATGCTCGCTAATTCTCAGCACTTTGGGACAGTTTTAGTTTTGAATTCTTGCTGCAGGATTGAAGGCTCCTCCTAAAGAGGAAAGAAGAGGAAGTTGTCAAAGACGTGCTCCTCACGAGGCTTTGGGAACTGTTGCTGGACACGTCTGTGGCACAACAGTTCTGTGGCTGATTCTTTTTTTGACTGTGTTATGTGTCTGCATATTGGAAATGGACACAAATGGAAATGGACAATGGAGAGTCAATATCACTGGAAAAGAAATATGAAAATGCTTTCACCTCATATCCAACAGCGAACATTTGTCTCATAGTTTTGCATTTACACAAGAATGTGATCGCTTTAGCAGCTCATTAAGTTGCATGACTAAAATCTTGCAAAACACAAAATGTACTATTGCTTTTTTATATGGTTACAATAATAAAATAAAACCAACTACATGAAACATATGCTGGTAGCTTTATTTTATTTTACTGCACAGACAAAGACACAAGGAGATTAACCGAACTAGTTCACTTCTGATGCAACATTTGTGTTTATTACATCGTGTGTGTGTGTGTGTGTGTGTGTGTGTGTGTGTGTGTGTGTGTGTGTGTGTGTGTGTGTGTGTGTGTGTGTGAGTGATTCAGCCTCCAATACTATTAAAAGATTTTACCATATACTGTGATTTCCATTAACAAGTTATACTGTCATAAACTACAACTATGCCTGCCAGTGACTTTGTGAGGTCATTAGACTTACTTAGAGCTTTTTATTCTCATTGTGCATTTTCTTGGGTAGCTGGACCACAAAGGTAAAGTAAGAAGAAGAGAAACCAATATACAACGAAGGCGGAAAATAAATAAATAAATAAATAATTAAATAAATATAATAAAATAAAAAACAGTGTATATGTATACATATGTGAGTGGAACTATATACATGGTGTATGTGTAGGAAACATTGAAACAGACTGGGACCAAATTAATTGCACATGAGCCAAAAATATTGCACATTAAAACAAATATTTACCAAAGCTGGAAAACAGAGTATTGAGAAAACATATTTCTGCTGAGACATTTGGATGGTACAGTCAAAATTTAAGGATACTTGCTTAAGTTTAAACCAAGCATTTACTTTGAATGTGGCGTGGTTGTTGGTTTTGGTTTCAGTATTTCAGAAAGCACTGATCCACTGGCATTTCCCACACAGTCATCTGTAAGAGAAAATATCCAGTAAACGGAGGTTCTTCAGAAGAAAATGTGTTGCTGATATCAAAGGTCAGAGGAAGAAGGCCAGACTGCTTCAAGGTGAAAAGAAAGCAACAGTAACTCCAAGAAGGAAACCACATCGGAGGCAACTTCTATTAACTGAAGTATATATATACATATATTATTCCCCGCTCACCCCTGCGGGTGGTCAATCCTTCAAGCTCGGGTCCTTTACCAGAGGCCTGGGAGCTTGAGGGGATCTTAGCTGTTCCTAGGACTGCGCTCTTCTGGACAGAGATCTCCGATGTTGTTCCCAGGATCTGCTGGAGCCACTAGCCTAGCTTGGGAGTCACTGCAAATGACTCCCAAGCTATATATACATATACATATGTATGTATATACACATACATATACATATATATATATACACATATCAGTTGGTGGCATGCAGTCTGACTTCATCACATTTTAGTACCTGCTCAGATCTCTTCGAAGCCCGGCCAAGCAGGCACCATTTAGTACCAAGTACCAGGTACTGTGACATAATGGAAAACCCTGAAAACTGTGGCAAACTGTGGCGAGTCGATCTGATTAATTTGCTTTAGAAAAAAATTGTTTTAATGATTGAATGTTATGTCTGATTAATTTCTGAATTCTCAGACTGGTCCGGTGTGCAGGCCAAAATATGGGTATAAAAAGATGAATTCAGTTCCATGGCTTTGACTTTTAGTTTTTAACAAGTTTTTGCCAGATTTAAAAACAATATTTGTGCTTTCCTGTTATTAATGACTGCTGGTCTAATAAATGTTTTAAGCATTGTATCAGTATGATTTGTATTCATTCTAATACACAAAACTATTTATACAATTTTTTGCACAATTTGTTGGTTTGATAAATTAATCTTGGAACACTCCTGTGAGTAAAGCTGGCATACAAACATGAAATCACTTTAAATACAAGAAAAGGATCTTTTATAAAACCCACTGAGCCTGGACATAAACCCAAAGCTACATGAGAGTTTCTTAAAAACAGGTATATGAGATGAATAAACTCCTAGAGAGAAAAAATGAAACAAAGTTTGATTTACCAAATCTGTTATGAACTAAACAATAGTAGTAAAGCACTCCCGGATCTCTCGAGTGATCACTGAACAAGCTTTTCTTCTTTTCGTCGTGGAAACATTCACGTGATCTTTTGTTTTGTTTTGTTTTTGCATTTGTTTTGCTGTAGTCTGATGTGACTATGTGTTTCACATTCATTCACATTGCTTTTTCTGTAATCGGGTGTCATTACACTAACTACAGTACTAGTGATGCTGTGATAAAACCCTGTGAATATGTCGAATCTGTCCGGCCAATTGCTTCGCCAAAACACAGATCACACAAAGCCCCATTCAACAGCTCATTTGGAAATACTGACATCTGCTGGTCATTCACTCTACAACAGCCCTGCTGTGATATATCAGTGAGTATGTGAACGTTAATCATGTATCAATTGCAGAATACCCCTATGAGTATGAGGTCCAGTGTGTGTGTGTGTGTGTGTGTGTGTGTGTGTGTGTGTGTGTGTGTGTGTGTGTGTGTGTGTGTGTGTGTGTTTATGAAACAACCCATCCACTCTACGATTGTTTTGCGAAGATGTCACATGCTCACAAAATGCTGATAATTTTAACATTTTAGTGGCTCCATAATGTGCTTGCATTCTCCTCGGAATCACCTCAGACCCAGATCACATAAAACACTGCCTGGAATTCTGTAATGTGTTTTCAAAAGCTTGAATGACATAACGAGGGAGTAACGTTGTTTAAGAGAAAGGGGGCTTCGGTTGTACTTGGTTAAATGACATTCTGAAGAACGACAAAGGCCTCGACACAGACGTAACTTCCCTACTAACTAAACAATTTAGAACGAAAGAAGCCCCCTGCGTACTCACATTATGATGAGTGTAGAATGGATGTTTTCACAGCAGGTATGGACAAGCATATGATCACAGCTACCAACATTTTCCCAGTATTACTATTTGTGTCACTTAAAGCACATTATGTCAGTTTGTTTAAGAAGCAGGGTTGCAGCCATTTCATTATGATGTCACTCTCAAAGATCACAGAGCAGATCACATAGCATTTGTAGAATCAAGAGATCTGGTACAAAGACGTGCATGTGGTGTCTTATTGCACCCCAAAATGATATGTGGCGGGATCTTTTAGTGGTTTTTGTACAGCGGATCAGTTAATTTGTGCGTGCATACCACCCCAAATGTACCTTGCATTCAAGAAAGACCTCAACTGTTACTGGAACATATGGCTCAGCTAAAATGCAGGTCCAGGTTTACAGGCCAGCTGTATTTCTGCTACGTGCACATGGAATTGACACTTCATTGCATATACATTTGCCTCCCGTTCCTTTTGTTGTTTTAGGTTAATACTTTAAAAGGCGATTTAAAAAAATTAAATAACGTGAGAGTTATGTCAGGTGGAATTGTATGTGTGTGAAAGCTGTACATTTCTCCTCAAATCAATGTTTTGATTCAGTGTGTCAACCCATGTGGTACTTTAAATTACACAAATGAAGGTTTAGAGTGCTGCAGTCTAGTAGGTATTGACTCAAGCAAGATTTAAAAAGCATTACAAGTTGATCATGACCCTAATTCAGAAAGCATTAATTTTTTCCTGCAAAAGAACACAACCTCCAGGCTTTTTCAGCATTGTCAGTTTGTGCAAAGAATCATTTTCCACTACATGTACAACAGGTGAAAAACAAATTAAAATAAACACATTAAACCTCCCAAGTGTTTTTTGTTTAATTGCTATTATTTTTCATTTCCTAAAGATTAATTGAAAGGTCCATGGAGTTTGGAGGGTGAGGACCCAGGAAACCGCAACAAGGAGGAGAGGGACAGAAAATGGCAAGTCGCAAAGGAGGCCTTGGAGACCATGATGAAAATGTCCACCTCACTCAGGCTTTTTGCTTTAGACTTTCCATTCTGGACCAATCTATGTGCAGAAATGTGCCTAAAACCCTGAAAACTGTTAAACTTACCACAGATATTCACTTAGTGTCTATAATAACAACATTTAATAGTTTCATGAATTGTGTTCATCTCATACCCAAACCACCTTTATCAAATTCTACTCTAAATTCTGCTCTAATACAATACCAGTACTCATGACCAGAGTGCACAAATGCAACATTGTTTTTTCATACTTGACAACACAATAAAACACAAGAAAAATCAGAATATGTTTGAGATTAGGATTTTTATTTGATGGTAAATCAATTTTCTTAAAATTTCATTTTGTTTTACTTTGATGCTATAATGGATGATTTTAAAATTCAGTTAAATCTAAGATTATATAGCATCGCAGCAAAACAAGAGTCTCCTCAAGGTGCTTTATAATGTAAGGTGAAAACCCTACAGTATTAGCAGGAAAATACCCAACAATCAAAAGATCCCCTTTGAGCAAGCACTAGGCGACAGTGGGGAGAAAAAACTCCCTTTTAACAGGAAGAAACCTCCAGCAGAACCAGGCTCAAGAGGGGGCGGCCATCTGCTGCGACCGGTTGGGGGTGATGGAGAGACAATATAGGGAGACAAGATGAAATATACTTCTGTTGGCCAATTACATTGTTTTTGAATAAATTATTAAATGCTTCGAGATCTTTAAAGAAGCATTGTAGTGTGTGTGTGTGTGTGTGTGTGTGTGGGGGGGGGGGTGCAGCTGGTCTTTTAGTCATCGCTGCTGCCCCTACAGCAGCTCCTAAACGGCTTCATTAAAGCTTTTCCCACTGCTCGAAAGAACCTTGTAATTTTAGACTTCAGTGGGGGATTGAGTACAACCTCAATAATCATGTCCAGGAGATCCAGAAAAAGTTCATCAAAAGTGTAATCATCTGGTGTAAGAGCCGAATGTACAAACTGATCTGCAGAGTCAAGCTCCTTTATAAGGGCCTTACTCATTTTCTTTAGCATCCGCCGTTTGTTATTTTTAAGAGCACTCAGATATCCTGGGATTCTGACCTTATCTAGAAGCAGATCTGTAAGACGCCTGGTGATCGCTTCGTAATTTTCTATATTCAGATAGTTTGTGTCGAAAAGACATTTCTCCAGGAGCTCATCTAACAGACAGTTACTGAAGTCTCTGACAATTTTCTCAGACTCCTCCTGTAAGTTTTCAGAGGTTGATGGCTGACTTTGAGCTTCTGTAAGCCCAGCTTCAGTGATTGGTTCAGGCTCAGGGCTGTTTTCTGGGGGTGGGCCCTGCTCTAGTACACTCACGCAGGAGACTGTTTCATTTTTGGGAGGACAATCTGGACGTGACTCTGGTTCAGACAGTCTGTCATTTTCTTTTTGCTCTGTTGGAGTCAGTGCTCTTAAAATCACATCCTGGATGTCTCCCACGGCACCAGAAATCTTGTCACTTTGAACAGTTTGATCCAAAGCAACCTCAATAATCATGTCCAGGAGATCCAGAAAAAGTTCATCAAAAGTGTAATCATCTGGTGTAAGAGCCGAATGTACAAACTGATCTGCAGAGTCAAGCTCCTTTATAAGGGCCTTACTCATTTTCTTTAGCATCCGCTGTTTGTTATTTTTAAGAGCACTCAGATATCCTGGGATTCTGACCTTATCTAGAAGCAGATCTGTAAGACGCCTGGTGATCGCTTCGTAATTTTCTATATTCAGACAGTTTGTGTCGAAAAGACATTTCTCCAGGAGCTCATCTAACAGACAGTTACTGAAGTCTCTGACAATTTTCTCAGACTCCTCCTGTAAGTTTTCAGAGGTTGATGGCTGACTTTGAGCTTCTGTAAGCCCAGCTTCAGTGATTGGTTCAGGCTCAGGGCTGTTTTCTGGGGGTGGGCCCTGCTCTAGTACACTCACGCAGGAGACTGTTTCATTTTTGGGAGGACAATCTGGACGTGACTCTGGTTCAGACAGTCTGTCATTTTCTTTTTGCTCTGTTGGAGTCAGTGCTCTTAAAATCACATCCTGGATGTCTCCCACGGCACCAGAAATCTTGTCACTTTGAACAGTTTGATCCAAAGCATCATTCTCTAACCACAGAAGAGTGTTTTGCAAAAACTTTTGCACTGAGTCTTCTACAGTCACATAGAGGACCTCGGGCGAAAAGGGTAACTCATCTGTTGGCTCTGCAGACCTAGAGATGACAGAGTCTGAAAGACATTTTCCTGATAGCATCACAGGGAGTACATATCTTTCAGTTGACTGGAGATGGTCATACACTTTATCTGTCAACTCCCTGGAAAACATCTCAATTTCCTTTATCTTTTCCAGGGGGTTCCAGATACGGTTCAAATGTTCTGGCCCGTTTAATTTATTAAACATTTGTTCAAGAACAGGTTTGATGGTGTTATAATCAACTGGGGAAGAACTCTTAAACATGCTATCCATCACTGGTGTGTTTACATAGCTACAAAAAGAACTGTAGCTGTCCATACAATCTGCTCTCTGATCATCAAGAGACTTGACCGGTTCGTGGAGACAGATGAAGAACCTTTTGTTTTTCTTCACCAGGTGTTTTATCTCTCTGATCATTTTGTAAAACTGCTTTTTGGCAAAAGCGCAGAAGTGGTCTTTGTGCAGCTTTTGGTCATTGCTTTTTCTGGATGGGATGCATGACGTGAAAAAGTTTTTCACCTTTTGGATATTTAACTGCACATTAAAAGCAGATTCGCGTGAGTCACATTTCTCACTAGATGTGACATCTTCACCATCAAAAGACTGCAGATTATCAATTATTGTGATTACAATGTCAGCTGCAGCTATTTCTGCTGGCGTGCTGGGACGCTGGAGACTTTCAGCTGTCTCAGCATCTGTGCACTTCTCTATTTCTGTGTCATCTTCGGCATTCGAATACTTCAGAGTGTCAAGTATTGCACTGACAACATCAGCCACGATCACTTCACCTGTGGTGCTGGAACGACTTTCCGCCATCTCTCCAGTTTCACTTTCTTTTATCTCTACAGGCGTCATGTCATTTTCATCCTTATTGTCCTCTGTGATTCCTGTGTCTGTGCTCCATTTGGTGAGAGCGCTGCTCACCTCCTCAACAACCATTGCCTTCTCAGAGATCTTTGATTCAGTACTCTCTGAATTAGACGGGCTAGGGGAACTAGCTGCGCCGCCCTTTGACATGCACTGGCTGCTTAGCTTACCTGCACATTTTTCCAAACACGAGGCTGCGTGAGAGACCATGCGTCGAAGGTTTTTTGTGGTTGTCATTTTTCCACTGACATAAACGGCAGGATCTGACCGTAAATCCGGGTTGTTCAAGAGTAGAGTCACAGCTGAGTCGACCTTTTCTGAGATCTCCAATTCAATCAGTTTTGTCAGCTTCTTACTGGACTGACAGTTTTCATGGGGGATGTTAAGAGCGATGCCAATGCTGGTTGAAAGAGAGTCTCCCAGCGACGGAGCTATTTTTGCCACAGGTATGCTGATACCTGTTTGGGACAATTCGTCTGTCATTAACTCCTGAAGTGTGGGAAGTGCAGATTTCAGGATGCCGCTAGAAACTATCTGAATGATTTCGATTATCATATCAGCCAGTAATGCTTGGAGATCAGAGTCCCAGATTCCCTGTTCAATCATTCCCCATTGTACCTGGGAGAACTGATCGAAACACTTGGTTATAGCTGGTAAAATATGCTCGGGAATAATGGGGATAGAGCCTGTAGTCTGAAATTCAGCCATTGTGGACGTTTCTGTTTCAGTAAAATTATTTGAAGGACTTTGAAAATCTAAGATTCTAGAGTGCGAAGATCGCGGTCTGTACATCTCATTTACTTAACGCTAAGTAGATTGTGAGTCCTGGCGGGTTCTATATATAGGCTCAGTTGACTGTAACGTCACGGGCACGTCAAAGCGTTCGCTTACGTCACAGTCAGGCGATCAAAGCGTTCGCTACTTCACGTCACACGCATGCGCACTGTATGTGTTTTGAACTCCCACGCACAGGCTTCCCGACTTAAACCGCTAATAAATTCTTACAGATGTCACAGGGTGGAAAGGGACAAGTTATCTAAGTTTTTCTACTATGCATGTTTTGCTGTGTTTTACCTTTTTAATATTTTAATATTGTACACTGGCTTATTTTTATGAGTTTTACTGCATGTTTTAATGGTATTTATTTGATGACTTGTCCTGGAAAGACTCCGCCCCTACCTGATAATAAACTGATCACACCTGCGAGAGATCCCAGAGAGGCCAATAAGAGGGCCTGGCAGACCAAAGGAAGGGGTTCGACCGAGAGGCTTGAGAGACGGCCAGGAGTAAGTGATGCCAGGCGGCAGCGCCTGCAAGCCGAAGGGGCTGGTGGAGCTGGGCGTTAGGAAAGGACGGACAGCACCAGCGACTAGGGACGCGGAGCGAACAGGCGGACGGCAGTAGTAACGAGAGCCCAGCTTGTGCACTGCGGGAGAGCAGAGGCGGCGAGACAGCTGGTGCCGACTTGCAGTTTTAAAGAAGCGGCGGGCGGAGTTGAGAGCTCTGCCCACCCGGGGTAAGTCTTCGACTTAGCCCCTTTTATTGAATGAAAATTGCCGAAAAGAATAGTGACTGCCGCTCCCTCCCTTTCTTCAGCGTACCAGGACGCGGAATGCGGGGAGGAAGGCGAGGACTCCGCTGGGTTTCCCTTTTACATCACTTCGCTGGACTTTTTTAGTTCTTTGTGACTTTTATATCGTGGCGGATGCCACTGGACTTTTAATGTTGTGTTTTATTGCTTTTTATTGTGTTACCCCTTGGCCAAGGTTGTTTTAATTCATTTTGCATTTTTAACTATTTAAATATAATAAATTATATTTTAATTATACAGTTTTTTAATCGTGTGCTTTCCCTTGGCGGCTCCACTGCTCTGTCCGTTTGGAGGAAGGTTTCCTTCCTTTAAAAAACGACACTGTGGAAATAAAATCAGCCTTTCCGCTCCGTTACACATACACATCGTGTTGGTGTAAAATACAGTATCTGGAAGCGAAAGGACATTTAGCCTCGTTATTTACTCTCTTAAAATGCACAACACCCATATATAAAGTAACCGCGTGCGGCATTTTAAGAGAGTAAATATTGACTCAAGCAAGATTTAAAAAGCATTACAAGTTGATCATGACCCTAATTCAGAAAGCATTAATTTTTTCCTGCAAAAGAACACAACCTCCAGGCTTTTTCAGCATTGTCAGTTTGTGCAAAGAATCATTTTCCACTACATGTACAACAGGTGAAAAACAAATTAAAATAAACACATTAAACCTCCCAAGTGTTTTTTGTTTAATTGCTATTATTTTTCATTTCCTAAAGATTAATTGAAAGGTCCATGGAGTTTGGAGGGTGAGGACCCAGGAAACCGCAACAAGGAGGAGAGGGACAGAAAATGGCAAGTCGCAAAGGAGGCCTTGGAGACCATGATGAAAATGTCCACCTCACTCAGGCTTTTTGCTTTAGACTTTCCATTCTGGACCAATCTATGTGCAGAAATGTGCCTAAAACCCTGAAAACTGTTAAACTTACCACAGATATTCACTTAGTGTCTATAATAACAACATTTAATAGTTTCATGAATTGTGTTCATCTCATACCCAAACCACCTTTATCAAATTCTACTCTAAATTCTGCTCTAATACAATACCAGTACTCATGACCAGAGTGCACAAATGCAACATTGTTTTTTCATACTTGACAACACAATAAAACACAAGAAAAATCAGAATATGTTTGAGATTAGGATTTTTATTTGATGGTAAATCAATTTTCTTAAAATTTCATTTTGTTTTACTTTGATGCTATAATGGATGATTTTAAAATTCAGTTA
Organism: Aulonocara sp. 'chitande type north' Nkhata Bay; assembly: GCF_057382095.1. NCBI lineage: Eukaryota > Metazoa > Chordata > Actinopteri > Cichliformes > Cichlidae > Aulonocara > Aulonocara sp. 'chitande type north' Nkhata Bay. Next base: position 4,011,065 of record NC_141363.1, on the reverse strand, counting down.
AATCTAAGATTATATAGCATCGCAGCAAAACAAGAGTCTCCTCAAGGTGCTTTATAATGTAAGGTGAAAACCCTACAGTATTAGCAGGAAAATACCCAACAATCAAAAGATCCCCTTTGAGCAAGCACTAGGCGACAGTGGGGAGAAAAAACTCCCTTTTAACAGGAAGAAACCTCCAGCAGAACCAGGCTCAAGAGGGGGCGGCCATCTGCTGCGACCGGTTGGGGGTGATGGAGAGACAATATAGGGAGACAAGATGAAATATACTTCTGTTGGCCAATTACATTGTTTTTGAATAAATTATTAAATGCTTCGAGATCTTTAAAGAAGCATTGTAGTGTGTGTGTGTGTGTGTGTGTGTGTGGGGGGGGGGGGTGCAGCTGGTCTTTTAGTCATCGCTGCTGCCCCTACAGCAGCTCCTAAACGGCTTCATTAAAGCTTTTCCCACTGCTCGAAAGAACCTTGTAATTTTAGACTTCAGTGGGGGATTGAGTACAACCTCAATAATCATGTCCAGGAGATCCAGAAAAAGTTCATCAAAAGTGTAATCATCTGGTGTAAGAGCCGAATGTACAAACTGATCTGCAGAGTCAAGCTCCTTTATAAGGGCCTTACTCATTTTCTTTAGCATCCGCCGTTTGTTATTTTTAAGAGCACTCAGATATCCTGGGATTCTGACCTTATCTAGAAGCAGATCTGTAAGACGCCTGGTGATCGCTTCGTAATTTTCTATATTCAGATAGTTTGTGTCGAAAAGACATTTCTCCAGGAGCTCATCTAACAGACAGTTACTGAAGTCTCTGACAATTTTCTCAGACTCCTCCTGTAAGTTTTCAGAGGTTGATGGCTGACTTTGAGCTTCTGTAAGCCCAGCTTCAGTGATTGGTTCAGGCTCAGGGCTGTTTTCTGGGGGTGGGCCCTGCTCTAGTACACTCACGCAGGAGACTGTTTCATTTTTGGGAGGACAATCTGGACGTGACTCTGGTTCAGACAGTCTGTCATTTTCTTTTTGCTCTGTTGGAGTCAGTGCTCTTAAAATCACATCCTGGATGTCTCCCACGGCACCAGAAATCTTGTCACTTTGAACAGTTTGATCCAAAGCAACCTCAATAATCATGTCCAGGAGATCCAGAAAAAGTTCATCAAAAGTGTAATCATCTGGTGTAAGAGCCGAATGTACAAACTGATCTGCAGAGTCAAGCTCCTTTATAAGGGCCTTACTCATTTTCTTTAGCATCCGCTGTTTGTTATTTTTAAGAGCACTCAGATATCCTGGGATTCTGACCTTATCTAGAAGCAGATCTGTAAGACGCCTGGTGATCGCTTCGTAATTTTCTATATTCAGACAGTTTGTGTCGAAAAGACATTTCTCCAGGAGCTCATCTAACAGACAGTTACTGAAGTCTCTGACAATTTTCTCAGACTCCTCCTGTAAGTTTTCAGAGGTTGATGGCTGACTTTGAGCTTCTGTAAGCCCAGCTTCAGTGATTGGTTCAGGCTCAGGGCTGTTTTCTGGGGGTGGGCCCTGCTCTAGTACACTCACGCAGGAGACTGTTTCATTTTTGGGAGGACAATCTGGACGTGACTCTGGTTCAGACAGTCTGTCATTTTCTTTTTGCTCTGTTGGAGTCAGTGCTCTTAAAATCACATCCTGGATGTCTCCCACGGCACCAGAAATCTTGTCACTTTGAACAGTTTGATCCAAAGCATCATTCTCTAACCACAGAAGAGTGTTTTGCAAAAACTTTTGCACTGAGTCTTCTACAGTCACATAGAGGACCTCGGGCGAAAAGGGTAACTCATCTGTTGGCTCTGCAGACCTAGAGATGACAGAGTCTGAAAGACATTTTCCTGATAGCATCACAGGGAGTACATATCTTTCAGTTGACTGGAGATGGTCATACACTTTATCTGTCAACTCCCTGGAAAACATCTCAATTTCCTTTATCTTTTCCAGGGGGTTCCAGATACGGTTCAAATGTTCTGGCCCGTTTAATTTATTAAACATTTGTTCAAGAACAGGTTTGATGGTGTTATAATCAACTGGGGAAGAACTCTTAAACATGCTATCCATCACTGGTGTGTTTACATAGCTACAAAAAGAACTGTAGCTGTCCATACAATCTGCTCTCTGATCATCAAGAGACTTGACCGGTTCGTGGAGACAGATGAAGAACCTTTTGTTTTTCTTCACCAGGTGTTTTATCTCTCTGATCATTTTGTAAAACTGCTTTTTGGCAAAAGCGCAGAAGTGGTCTTTGTGCAGCTTTTGGTCATTGCTTTTTCTGGATGGGATGCATGACGTGAAAAAGTTTTTCACCTTTTGGATATTTAACTGCACATTAAAAGCAGATTCGCGTGAGTCACATTTCTCACTAGATGTGACATCTTCACCATCAAAAGACTGCAGATTATCAATTATTGTGATTACAATGTCAGCTGCAGCTATTTCTGCTGGCGTGCTGGGACGCTGGAGACTTTCAGCTGTCTCAGCATCTGTGCACTTCTCTATTTCTGTGTCATCTTCGGCATTCGAATACTTCAGAGTGTCAAGTATTGCACTGACAACATCAGCCACGATCACTTCACCTGTGGTGCTGGAACGACTTTCCGCCATCTCTCCAGTTTCACTTTCTTTTATCTCTACAGGCGTCATGTCATTTTCATCCTTATTGTCCTCTGTGATTCCTGTGTCTGTGCTCCATTTGGTGAGAGCGCTGCTCACCTCCTCAACAACCATTGCCTTCTCAGAGATCTTTGATTCAGTACTCTCTGAATTAGACGGGCTAGGGGAACTAGCTGCGCCGCCCTTTGACATGCACTGGCTGCTTAGCTTACCTGCACATTTTTCCAAACACGAGGCTGCGTGAGAGACCATGCGTCGAAGGTTTTTTGTGGTTGTCATTTTTCCACTGACATAAACGGCAGGATCTGACCGTAAATCCGGGTTGTTCAAGAGTAGAGTCACAGCTGAGTCGACCTTTTCTGAGATCTCCAATTCAATCAGTTTTGTCAGCTTCTTACTGGACTGACAGTTTTCATGGGGGATGTTAAGAGCGATGCCAATGCTGGTTGAAAGAGAGTCTCCCAGCGACGGAGCTATTTTTGCCACAGGTATGCTGATACCTGTTTGGGACAATTCGTCTGTCATTAACTCCTGAAGTGTGGGAAGTGCAGATTTCAGGATGCCGCTAGAAACTATCTGAATGATTTCGATTATCATATCAGCCAGTAATGCTTGGAGATCAGAGTCCCAGATTCCCTGTTCAATCATTCCCCATTGTACCTGGGAGAACTGATCGAAACACTTGGTTATAGCTGGTAAAATATGCTCGGGAATAATGGGGATAGAGCCTGTAGTCTGAAATTCAGCCATTGTGGACGTTTCTGTTTCAGTAAAATTATTTGAAGGACTTTGAAAATCTAAGATTCTAGAGTGCGAAGATCGCGGTCTGTACATCTCATTTACTTAACGCTAAGTAGATTGTGAGTCCTGGCGGGTTCTATATATAGGCTCAGTTGACTGTAACGTCACGGGCACGTCAAAGCGTTCGCTTACGTCACAGTCAGGCGATCAAAGCGTTCGCTACTTCACGTCACACGCATGCGCACTGTATGTGTTTTGAACTCCCACGCACAGGCTTCCCGACTTAAACCGCTAATAAATTCTTACAGATGTCACAGGGTGGAAAGGGACAAGTTATCTAAGTTTTTCTACTATGCATGTTTTGCTGTGTTTTACCTTTTTAATATTTTAATATTGTACACTGGCTTATTTTTATGAGTTTTACTGCATGTTTTAATGGTATTTATTTGATGACTTGTCCTGGAAAGACTCCGCCCCTACCTGATAATAAACTGATCACACCTGCGAGAGATCCCAGAGAGGCCAATAAGAGGGCCTGGCAGACCAAAGGAAGGGGTTCGACCGAGAGGCTTGAGAGACGGCCAGGAGTAAGTGATGCCAGGCGGCAGCGCCTGCAAGCCGAAGGGGCTGGTGGAGCTGGGCGTTAGGAAAGGACGGACAGCACCAGCGACTAGGGACGCGGAGCGAACAGGCGGACGGCAGTAGTAACGAGAGCCCAGCTTGTGCACTGCGGGAGAGCAGAGGCGGCGAGACAGCTGGTGCCGACTTGCAGTTTTAAAGAAGCGGCGGGCGGAGTTGAGAGCTCTGCCCACCCGGGGTAAGTCTTCGACTTAGCCCCTTTTATTGAATGAAAATTGCCGAAAAGAATAGTGACTGCCGCTCCCTCCCTTTCTTCAGCGTACCAGGACGCGGAATGCGGGGAGGAAGGCGAGGACTCCGCTGGGTTTCCCTTTTACATCACTTCGCTGGACTTTTTTAGTTCTTTGTGACTTTTATATCGTGGCGGATGCCACTGGACTTTTAATGTTGTGTTTTATTGCTTTTTATTGTGTTACCCCTTGGCCAAGGTTGTTTTAATTCATTTTGCATTTTTAACTATTTAAATATAATAAATTATATTTTAATTATACAGTTTTTTAATCGTGTGCTTTCCCTTGGCGGCTCCACTGCTCTGTCCGTTTGGAGGAAGGTTTCCTTCCTTTAAAAAACGACACTGTGGAAATAAAATCAGCCTTTCCGCTCCGTTACACATACACATCGTGTTGGTGTAAAATACAGTATCTGGAAGCGAAAGGACATTTAGCCTCGTTATTTACTCTCTTAAAATGCACAACACCCATATATAAAGTAACCGCGTGCGGCATTTTAAGAGAGTAAATATTGACTCAAGCAAGATTTAAAAAGCATTACAAGTTGATCATGACCCTAATTCAGAAAGCATTAATTTTTTCCTGCAAAAGAACACAACCTCCAGGCTTTTTCAGCATTGTCAGTTTGTGCAAAGAATCATTTTCCACTACATGTACAACAGGTGAAAAACAAATTAAAATAAACACATTAAACCTCCCAAGTGTTTTTTGTTTAATTGCTATTATTTTTCATTTCCTAAAGATTAATTGAAAGGTCCATGGAGTTTGGAGGGTGAGGACCCAGGAAACCGCAACAAGGAGGAGAGGGACAGAAAATGGCAAGTCGCAAAGGAGGCCTTGGAGACCATGATGAAAATGTCCACCTCACTCAGGCTTTTTGCTTTAGACTTTCCATTCTGGACCAATCTATGTGCAGAAATGTGCCTAAAACCCTGAAAACTGTTAAACTTACCACAGATATTCACTTAGTGTCTATAATAACAACATTTAATAGTTTCATGAATTGTGTTCATCTCATACCCAAACCACCTTTATCAAATTCTACTCTAAATTCTGCTCTAATACAATACCAGTACTCATGACCAGAGTGCACAAATGCAACATTGTTTTTTCATACTTGACAACACAATAAAACACAAGAAAAATCAGAATATGTTTGAGATTAGGATTTTTATTTGATGGTAAATCAATTTTCTTAAAATTTCATTTTGTTTTACTTTGATGCTATAATGGATGATTTTAAAATTCAGTTAAATCTAAGATTATATAGCATCGCAGCAAAACAAGAGTCTCCTCAAGGTGCTTTATAATGTAAGGTGAAAACCCTACAGTATTAGCAGGAAAATACCCAACAATCAAAAGATCCCCTTTGAGCAAGCACTAGGCGACAGTGGGGAGAAAAAACTCCCTTTTAACAGGAAGAAACCTCCAGCAGAACCAGGCTCAAGAGGGGGCGGCCATCTGCTGCGACCGGTTGGGGGTGATGGAGAGACAATATAGGGAGACAAGATGAAATATACTTCTGTTGGCCAATTACATTGTTTTTGAATAAATTATTAAATGCTTCGAGATCTTTAAAGAAGCATTGTAGTGTGTGTGTGTGTGTGTGTGTGTGTGTGGGGGGGGGTGCAGCTGGTCTTTTAGTCATCGCTGCTGCCCCTACAGCAGCTCCTAAACGGCTTCATTAAAGCTTTTCCCACTGCTCGAAAGAACCTTGTAATTTTAGACTTCAGTGGGGGATTGAGTACAACCTCAATAATCATGTCCAGGAGATCCAGAAAAAGTTCATCAAAAGTGTAATCATCTGGTGTAAGAGCCGAATGTACAAACTGATCTGCAGAGTCAAGCTCCTTTATAAGGGCCTTACTCATTTTCTTTAGCATCCGCCGTTTGTTATTTTTAAGAGCACTCAGATATCCTGGGATTCTGACCTTATCTAGAAGCAGATCTGTAAGACGCCTGGTGATCGCTTCGTAATTTTCTATATTCAGATAGTTTGTGTCGAAAAGACATTTCTCCAGGAGCTCATCTAACAGACAGTTACTGAAGTCTCTGACAATTTTCTCAGACTCCTCCTGTAAGTTTTCAGAGGTTGATGGCTGACTTTGAGCTTCTGTAAGCCCAGCTTCAGTGATTGGTTCAGGCTCAGGGCTGTTTTCTGGGGGTGGGCCCTGCTCTAGTACACTCACGCAGGAGACTGTTTCATTTTTGGGAGGACAATCTGGACGTGACTCTGGTTCAGACAGTCTGTCATTTTCTTTTTGCTCTGTTGGAGTCAGTGCTCTTAAAATCACATCCTGGATGTCTCCCACGGCACCAGAAATCTTGTCACTTTGAACAGTTTGATCCAAAGCAACCTCAATAATCATGTCCAGGAGATCCAGAAAAAGTTCATCAAAAGTGTAATCATCTGGTGTAAGAGCCGAATGTACAAACTGATCTGCAGAGTCAAGCTCCTTTATAAGGGCCTTACTCATTTTCTTTAGCATCCGCTGTTTGTTATTTTTAAGAGCACTCAGATATCCTGGGATTCTGACCTTATCTAGAAGCAGATCTGTAAGACGCCTGGTGATCGCTTCGTAATTTTCTATATTCAGACAGTTTGTGTCGAAAAGACATTTCTCCAGGAGCTCATCTAACAGACAGTTACTGAAGTCTCTGACAATTTTCTCAGACTCCTCCTGTAAGTTTTCAGAGGTTGATGGCTGACTTTGAGCTTCTGTAAGCCCAGCTTCAGTGATTGGTTCAGGCTCAGGGCTGTTTTCTGGGGGTGGGCCCTGCTCTAGTACACTCACGCAGGAGACTGTTTCATTTTTGGGAGGACAATCTGGACGTGACTCTGGTTCAGACAGTCTGTCATTTTCTTTTTGCTCTGTTGGAGTCAGTGCTCTTAAAATCACATCCTGGATGTCTCCCACGGCACCAGAAATCTTGTCACTTTGAACAGTTTGATCCAAAGCATCATTCTCTAACCACAGAAGAGTGTTTTGCAAAAACTTTTGCACTGAGTCTTCTACAGTCACATAGAGGACCTCGGGCGAAAAGGGTAACTCATCTGTTGGCTCTGCAGACCTAGAGATGACAGAGTCTGAAAGACATTTTCCTGATAGCATCACAGGGAGTACATATCTTTCAGTTGACTGGAGATGGTCATACACTTTATCTGTCAACTCCCTGGAAAACATCTCAATTTCCTTTATCTTTTCCAGGGGGTTCCAGATACGGTTCAAATGTTCTGGCCCGTTTAATTTATTAAACATTTGTTCAAGAACAGGTTTGATGGTGTTATAATCAACTGGGGAAGAACTCTTAAACATGCTATCCATCACTGGTGTGTTTACATAGCTACAAAAAGAACTGTAGCTGTCCATACAATCTGCTCTCTGATCATCAAGAGACTTGACCGGTTCGTGGAGACAGATGAAGAACCTTTTGTTTTTCTTCACCAGGTGTTTTATCTCTCTGATCATTTTGTAAAACTGCTTTTTGGCAAAAGCGCAGAAGTGGTCTTTGTGCAGCTTTTGGTCATTGCTTTTTCTGGATGGGATGCATGACGTGAAAAAGTTTTTCACCTTTTGGATATTTAACTGCACATTAAAAGCAGATTCGCGTGAGTCACATTTCTCACTAGATGTGACATCTTCACCATCAAAAGACTGCAGATTATCAATTATTGTGATTACAATGTCAGCTGCAGCTATTTCTGCTGGCGTGCTGGGACGCTGGAGACTTTCAGCTGTCTCAGCATCTGTGCACTTCTCTATTTCTGTGTCATCTTCGGCATTCGAATACTTCAGAGTGTCAAGTATTGCACTGACAACATCAGCCACGATCACTTCACCTGTGGTGCTGGAACGACTTTCCGCCATCTCTCCAGTTTCACTTTCTTTTATCTCTACAGGCGTCATGTCATTTTCATCCTTATTGTCCTCTGTGATTCCTGTGTCTGTGCTCCATTTGGTGAGAGCGCTGCTCACCTCCTCAACAACCATTGCCTTCTCAGAGATCTTTGATTCAGTACTCTCTGAATTAGACGGGCTAGGGGAACTAGCTGCGCCGCCCTTTGACATGCACTGGCTGCTTAGCTTACCTGCACATTTTTCCAAACACGAGGCTGCGTGAGAGACCATGCGTCGAAGGTTTTTTGTGGTTGTCATTTTTCCACTGACATAAACGGCAGGATCTGACCGTAAATCCGGGTTGTTCAAGAGTAGAGTCACAGCTGAGTCGACCTTTTCTGAGATCTCCAATTCAATCAGTTTTGTCAGCTTCTTACTGGACTGACAGTTTTCATGGGGGATGTTAAGAGCGATGCCAATGCTGGTTGAAAGAGAGTCTCCCAGCGACGGAGCTATTTTTGCCACAGGTATGCTGATACCTGTTTGGGACAATTCGTCTGTCATTAACTCCTGAAGTGTGGGAAGTGCAGATTTCAGGATGCCGCTAGAAACTATCTGAATGATTTCGATTATCATATCAGCCAGTAATGCTTGGAGATCAGAGTCCCAGATTCCCTGTTCAATCATTCCCCATTGTACCTGGGAGAACTGATCGAAACACTTGGTTATAGCTGGTAAAATATGCTCGGGAATAATGGGGATAGAGCCTGTAGTCTGAAATTCAGCCATTGTGGACGTTTCTGTTTCAGTAAAATTATTTGAAGGACTTTGAAAATCTAAGATTCTAGAGTGCGAAGATCGCGGTCTGTACATCTCATTTACTTAACGCTAAGTAGATTGTGAGTCCTGGCGGGTTCTATATATAGGCTCAGTTGACTGTAACGTCACGGGCACGTCAAAGCGTTCGCTTACGTCACAGTCAGGCGATCAAAGCGTTCGCTACTTCACGTCACACGCATGCGCACTGTATGTGTTTTGAACTCCCACGCACAGGCTTCCCGACTTAAACCGCTAATAAATTCTTACAGATGTCACAGGGTGGAAAGGGACAAGTTATCTAAGTTTTTCTACTATGCATGTTTTGCTGTGTTTTACCTTTTTAATATTTTAATATTGTACACTGGCTTATTTTTATGAGTTTTACTGCATGTTTTAATGGTATTTATTTGATGACTTGTCCTGGAAAGACTCCGCCCCTACCTGATAATAAACTGATCACACCTGCGAGAGATCCCAGAGAGGCCAATAAGAGGGCCTGGCAGACCAAAGGAAGGGGTTCGACCGAGAGGCTTGAGAGACGGCCAGGAGTAAGTGATGCCAGGCGGCAGCGCCTGCAAGCCGAAGGGGCTGGTGGAGCTGGGCGTTAGGAAAGGACGGACAGCACCAGCGACTAGGGACGCGGAGCGAACAGGCGGACGGCAGTAGTAACGAGAGCCCAGCTTGTGCACTGCGGGAGAGCAGAGGCGGCGAGACAGCTGGTGCCGACTTGCAGTTTTAAAGAAGCGGCGGGCGGAGTTGAGAGCTCTGCCCACCCGGGGTAAGTCTTCGACTTAGCCCCTTTTATTGAATGAAAATTGCCGAAAAGAATAGTGACTGCCGCTCCCTCCCTTTCTTCAGCGTACCAGGACGCGGAATGCGGGGAGGAAGGCGAGGACTCCGCTGGGTTTCCCTTTTACATCACTTCGCTGGACTTTTTTAGTTCTTTGTGACTTTTATATCGTGGCGGATGCCACTGGACTTTTAATGTTGTGTTTTATTGCTTTTTATTGTGTTACCCCTTGGCCAAGGTTGTTTTAATTCATTTTGCATTTTTAACTATTTAAATATAATAAATTATATTTTAATTATACAGTTTTTTAATCGTGTGCTTTCCCTTGGCGGCTCCACTGCTCTGTCCGTTTGGAGGAAGGTTTCCTTCCTTTAAAAAACGACACTGTGGAAATAAAATCAGCCTTTCCGCTCCGTTACACATACACATCGTGTTGGTGTAAAATACAGTATCTGGAAGCGAAAGGACATTTAGCCTCGTTATTTACTCTCTTAAAATGCACAACACCCATATATAAAGTAACCGCGTGCGGCATTTTAAGAGAGTAAATATTGACTCAAGCAAGATTTAAAAAGCATTACAAGTTGATCATGACCCTAATTCAGAAAGCATTAATTTTTTCCTGCAAAAGAACACAACCTCCAGGCTTTTTCAGCATTGTCAGTTTGTGCAAAGAATCATTTTCCACTACATGTACAACAGGTGAAAAACAAATTAAAATAAACACATTAAACCTCCCAAGTGTTTTTTGTTTAATTGCTATTATTTTTCATTTCCTAAAGATTAATTGAAAGGTCCATGGAGTTTGGAGGGTGAGGACCCAGGAAACCGCAACAAGGAGGAGAGGGACAGAAAATGGCAAGTCGCAAAGGAGGCCTTGGAGACCATGATGAAAATGTCCACCTCACTCAGGCTTTTTGCTTTAGACTTTCCATTCTGGACCAATCTATGTGCAGAAATGTGCCTAAAACCCTGAAAACTGTTAAACTTACCACAGATATTCACTTAGTGTCTATAATAACAACATTTAATAGTTTCATGAATTGTGTTCATCTCATACCCAAACCACCTTTATCAAATTCTACTCTAAATTCTGCTCTAATACAATACCAGTACTCATGACCAGAGTGCACAAATGCAACATTGTTTTTTCATACTTGACAACACAATAAAACACAAGAAAAATCAGAATATGTTTGAGATTAGGAGTTTTATTTGATGGTAAATCAATTTTCTTAAAATTTCATTTTGTTTTACTTTGATGCTATAATGGATGATTTTAAAATTCAGTTAAATCTAAGATTATATAGCATCGCAGCAAAACAAGAGTCTCCTCAAGGTGCTTTATAATGTAAGGTGAAAACCCTACAGTATTAGCAGGAAAATACCCAACAATCAAAAGATCCCCTTTGAGCAAGCACTAGGCGACAGTGGGGAGAAAAAACTCCCTTTTAACAGGAAGAAACCTCCAGCAGAACCAGGCTCAAGAGGGGGCGGCCATCTGCTGCGACCGGTTGGGGGTGATGGAGAGACAATATAGGGAGACAAGATGAAATATACTTCTGTTGGCCAATTACATTGTTTTTGAATAAATGATTAAATGCTTCGAGATCTTTAAAGAAGCATTGTAGTGTGTGTGTGTGTGTGTGTGTGTGTGTGGGGGGGGGGGGGGGGGTGCAGCTGGTCTTTTAGTCATCGCTGCTGCCCCTACAGCAGCTCCTAAACGGCTTCATTAAAGCTTTTCCCACTGCTCGAAAGAACCTTGTAATTTTAGACTTCAGTGGGGGATTGAGTACAACCTCAATAATCATGTCCAGGAGATCCAGAAAAAGTTCATCAAAAGTGTAATCATCTGGTGTAAGAGCCGAATGTACAAACTGATCTGCAGAGTCAAGCTCCTTTATAAGGGCCTTACTCATTTTCTTTAGCATCCGCCGTTTGTTATTTTTAAGAGCACTCAGATATCCTGGGATTCTGACCTTATCTAGAAGCAGATCTGTAAGACGCCTGGTGATCGCTTCGTAATTTTCTATATTCAGATAGTTTGTGTCGAAAAGACATTTCTCCAGGAGCTCATCTAACAGACAGTTACTGAAGTCTCTGACAATTTTCTCAGACTCCTCCTGTAAGTTTTCAGAGGTTGATGGCTGACTTTGAGCTTCTGTAAGCCCAGCTTCAGTGATTGGTTCAGGCTCAGGGCTGTTTTCTGGGGGTGGGCCCTGCTCTAGTACACTCACGCAGGAGACTGTTTCATTTTTGGGAGGACAATCTGGACGTGACTCTGGTTCAGACAGTCTGTCATTTTCTTTTTGCTCTGTTGGAGTCAGTGCTCTTAAAATCACATCCTGGATGTCTCCCACGGCACCAGAAATCTTGTCACTTTGAACAGTTTGATCCAAAGCAACCTCAATAATCATGTCCAGGAGATCCAGAAAAAGTTCATCAAAAGTGTAATCATCTGGTGTAAGAGCCGAATGTACAAACTGATCTGCAGAGTCAAGCTCCTTTATAAGGGCCTTACTCATTTTCTTTAGCATCCGCTGTTTGTTATTTTTAAGAGCACTCAGATATCCTGGGATTCTGACCTTATCTAGAAGCAGATCTGTAAGACGCCTGGTGATCGCTTCGTAATTTTCTATATTCAGACAGTTTGTGTCGAAAAGACATTTCTCCAGGAGCTCATCTAACAGACAGTTACTGAAGTCTCTGACAATTTTCTCAGACTCCTCCTGTAAGTTTTCAGAGGTTGATGGCTGACTTTGAGCTTCTGTAAGCCCAGCTTCAGTGATTGGTTCAGGCTCAGGGCTGTTTTCTGGGGGTGGGCCCTGCTCTAGTACACTCACGCAGGAGACTGTTTCATTTTTGGGAGGACAATCTGGACGTGACTCTGGTTCAGACAGTCTGTCATTTTCTTTTTGCTCTGTTGGAGTCAGTGCTCTTAAAATCACATCCTGGATGTCTCCCACGGCACCAGAAATCTTGTCACTTTGAACAGTTTGATCCAAAGCATCATTCTCTAACCACAGAAGAGTGTTTTGCAAAAACTTTTGCACTGAGTCTTCTACAGTCACATAGAGGACCTCGGGCGAAAAGGGTAACTCATCTGTTGGCTCTGCAGACCTAGAGATGACAGAGTCTGAAAGACATTTTCCTGATAGCATCACAGGGAGTACATATCTTTCAGTTGACTGGAGATGGTCATACACTTTATCTGTCAACTCCCTGGAAAACATCTCAATTTCCTTTATCTTTTCCAGGGGGTTCCAGATACGGTTCAAATGTTCTGGCCCGTTTAATTTATTAAACATTTGTTCAAGAACAGGTTTGATGGTGTTATAATCAACTGGGGAAGAACTCTTAAACATGCTATCCATCACTGGTGTGTTTACATAGCTACAAAAAGAACTGTAGCTGTCCATACAGTCTGCTCTCTGATCATCAAGAGACTTGACCGGTTCGTGGAGACAGATGAAGAACCTTTTGTTTTTCTTCACCAGGTGTTTTATCTCTCTGATCATTTTGTAAAACTGCTTTTTGGCAAAAGCGCAGAAGTGGTCTTTGTGCAGCTTTTGGTCATTGCTTTTTCTGGATGGGATGCATGACGTGAAAAAGTTTTTCACCTTTTGGATATTTAACTGCACATTAAAAGCAGATTCGCGTGAGTCACATTTCTCACTAGATGTGACATCTTCACCATCAAAAGACTGCAGATTATCAATTATTGTGATTACAATGTCAGCTGCAGCTATTTCTGCTGGCGTGCTGGGACGCTGGAGACTTTCAGCTGTCTCAGCATCTGTGCACTTCTCTATTTCTGTGTCATCTTCGGCATTCGAATACTTCAGAGTGTCAAGTATTGCACTGACAACATCAGCCACGATCACTTCACCTGTGGTGCTGGAACGACTTTCCGCCATCTCTCCAGTTTCACTTTCTTTTATCTCTACAGGCGTCATGTCATTTTCATCCTTATTGTCCTCTGTGATTCCTGTGTCTGTGCTCCATTTGGTGAGAGCGCTGCTCACCTCCTCAACAACCATTGCCTTCTCAGAGATCTTTGATTCAGTACTCTCTGAATTAGACGGGCTAGGGGAACTAGCTGCGCCGCCCTTTGACATGCACTGGCTGCTTAGCTTACCTGCACATTTTTCCAAACACGAGGCTGCGTGAGAGACCATGCGTCGAAGGTTTTTTGTGGTTGTCATTTTTCCACTGACATAAACGGCAGGATCTGACCGTAAATCCGGGTTGTTCAAGAGTAGAGTCACAGCTGAGTCGACCTTTTCTGAGATCTCCAATTCAATCAGTTTTGTCAGCTTCTTACTGGACTGACAGTTTTCATGGGGGATGTTAAGAGCGATGCCAATGCTGGTTGAAAGAGAGTCTCCCAGCGACGGAGCTATTTTTGCCACAGGTATGCTGATACCTGTTTGGGACAATTCGTCTGTCATTAACTCCTGAAGTGTGGGAAGTGCAGATTTCAGGATGCCGCTAGAAACTATCTGAATGATTTCGATTATCATATCAGCCAGTAATGCTTGGAGATCAGAGTCCCAGATTCCCTGTTCAATCATTCCCCATTGTACCTGGGAGAACTGATCGAAACACTTGGTTATAGCTGGTAAAATATGCTCGGGAATAATGGGGATAGAGCCTGTAGTCTGAAATTCAGCCATTGTGGACGTTTCTGTTTCAGTAAAATTATTTGAAGGACTTTGAAAATCTAAGATTCTAGAGTGCGAAGATCGCGGTCTGTACATCTCATTTACTTAACGCTAAGTAGATTGTGAGTCCTGGCGGGTTCTATATATAGGCTCAGTTGACTGTAACGTCACGGGCACGTCAAAGCGTTCGCTTACGTCACAGTCAGGCGATCAAAGCGTTCGCTACTTCACGTCACACGCATGCGCACTGTCTGTGTTTTGAACTCCCACGCACAGGCTTCCCGACTTAAACCGCTAATAAATTCTTACATACACATCGTGTTGGTGTAAAATACAGTATCTGGAAGCGAAAGGACATTTAGCCTCGTTATTTACTCTCTTAAAATGCACAACACCCATATATAAAGTAACCGCGTGCGGCATTTTAAGAGAGTAAATATTGACTCAAGCAAGATTTAAAAAGCATTACAAGTTGATCATGACCCTAATTCAGAAAGCATTAATTTTTTCCTGCAAAAGAACACAACCTCCAGGCTTTTTCAGCATTGTCAGTTTGTGCAAAGAATCATTTTCCACTACATGTACAACAGGTGAAAAACAAATTAAAATAAACACATTAAACCTCCCAAGTGTTTTTTGTTTAATTGCTATTATTTTTCATTTCCTAAAGATTAATTGAAAGGTCCATGGAGTTTGGAGGGTGAGGACCCAGGAAACCGCAACAAGGAGGAGAGGGACAGAAAATGGCAAGTCGCAAAGGAGGCCTTGGAGACCATGATGAAAATGTCCACCTCACTCAGGCTTTTTGCTTTAGACTTTCCATTCTGGACCAATCTATGTACACACATAGATTGCAGACCAATCTATGTGTGTATCTGGAACCCCCTGGAAAAGATAAAGGAAATTGAGATGTTTTCCAGGGAGTTGACAGATAAAGTGTATGACCATCTCCAGTCAACTGAAAGATATGTACTCCCTGTGATGCTATCAGGAAAATGTCTTTCAGACTCTGTCATCTCTAGGTCTGCAGAGCCAACAGATGAGTTACCCTTTTCGCCCGAGGTCCTCTATGTGACTGTAGAAGACTCAGTGCAAAAGTTTTTGCAAAACACTCTTCTGTGGTTAGAGAATGATGCTTTGGATCAAACTGTTCAAAGTGACAAGATTTCTGGTGCCGTGGGAGACATCCAGGATGTGATTTTAAGAGCACTGACTCCAACAGAGCAAAAAGAAAATGACAGACTGTCTGAACCAGAGTCACGTCCAGATTGTCCTCCCAAAAATGAAACAGTCTCCTGCGTGAGTGTACTAGAGCAGGGCCCACCCCCAGAAAACAGCCCTGAGCCTGAACCAATCACTGAAGCTGGGCTTACAGAAGCTCAAAGTCAGCCATCAACCTCTGAAAACTTACAGGAGGAGTCTGAGAAAATTGTCAGAGACTTCAGTAACTGTCTGTTAGATGAGCTCCTGGAGAAATGTCTTTTCGACACAAACTATCTGAATATAGAAAATTACGAAGCGATCACCAGGCGTCTTACAGATCTGCTTCTAGATAAGGTCAGAATCCCAGGATATCTGAGTGCTCTTAAAAATAACAAACGGCGGATGCTAAAGAAAATGAGTAAGGCCCTTATAAAGGAGCTTGACTCTGCAGATCAGTTTGTACATTCGGCTCTTACACCAGATGATTACACTTTTGATGAACTTTTTCTGGATCTCCTGGACATGATTATTGAGGTTGTACTCAATCCCCCACTGAAGTCTAAAATTACAAGGTTCTTTCGAGCAGTGGGAAAAGCTTTAATGAAGCCGTTTAGGAGCTGCTGTAGGGGCAGCAGCGATGACTAAAAGACCAGCTGCACCCCCCCCCCACACACACACACACACACACTACAATGCTTCTTTAAAGATCTCGAAGCATTTAATAATTTATTCAAAAACAATGTAATTGGCCAACAGAAGTATATTTCATCTTGTCTCCCTATATTGTCTCTCCATCACCCCCAACCGGTCGCAGCAGATGGCCGCCCCCTCTTGAGCCTGGTTCTGCTGGAGGTTTCTTCCTGTTAAAAGGGAGTTTTTTCTCCCCACTGTCGCCTAGTGCTTGCTCAAAGGGGATCTTTTGATTGTTGGGTATTTTCCTGCTAATACTGTAGGGTTTTCACCTTACATTATAAAGCACCTTGAGGAGACTCTTGTTTTGCTGCGATGCTATATAATCTTAGATTTAACTGAATTTTAAAATCATCCATTATAGCATCAAAGTAAAACAAAATGAAATTTTAAGAAAATTGATTTACCATCAAATAAAAATCCTAATCTCAAACATATTCTGATTTTTCTTGTGTTTTATTGTGTTGTCAAGTATGAAAAAACAATGTTGCATTTGTGCACTCTGGTCATGAGTACTGGTATTGTATTAGAGCAGAATTTAGAGTAGAATTTGATAAAGGTGGTTTGGGTATGAGATGAACACAATTCATGAAACTATTAAATGTTGTTATTATAGACACTAAGTGAATATCTGTGGTAAGTTTAACAGTTTTCAGGGTTTTAGGCACATTTCTGCACATAGATTGGTCCAGAATGGAAAGTCTAAAGCAAAAAGCCTGAGTGAGGTGGACATTTTCATCATGGTCTCCAAGGCCTCCTTTGCGACTTGCCATTTTCTGTCCCTCTCCTCCTTGTTGCGGTTTCCTGGGTCCTCACCCTCCAAACTCCATGGACCTTTCAATTAATCTTTAGGAAATGAAAAATAATAGCAATTAAACAAAAAACACTTGGGAGGTTTAATGTGTTTATTTTAATTTGTTTTTCACCTGTTGTACATGTAGTGGAAAATGATTCTTTGCACAAACTGACAATGCTGAAAAAGCCTGGAGGTTGTGTTCTTTTGCAGGAAAAAATTAATGCTTTCTGAATTAGGGTCATGATCAACTTGTAATGCTTTTTAAATCTTGCTTGAGTCAATATTTACTCTCTTAAAATGCCGCACGCGGTTACTTTATATATGGGTGTTGTGCATTTTAAGAGAGTAAATAACGAGGCTAAATGTCCTTTCGCTTCCAGATACTGTATTTTACACCAACACGATGTGTATGTAAGAATTTATTAGCGGTTTAAGTCGGGAAGCCTGTGCGTGGGAGTTCAAAACACAGACAGTGCGCATGCGTGTGACGTGAAGTAGCGAACGCTTTGATCGCCTGACTGTGACGTAAGCGAACGCTTTGACGTGCCCGTGACGTTACAGTCAACTGAGCCTATATATAGAACCCGCCAGGACTCACAATCTACTTAGCCTTAAGTAAATGAGATGTACAGACCGCGATCTTCGCACTCTAGAATCTTAGATTTTCAAAGTCCTTCAAATAATTTTACTGAAACAGAAACGTCCACAATGGCTGAATTTCAGACTACAGGCTCTATCCCCATTATTCCCGAGCATATTTTACCAGCTATAACCAAGTGTTTCGATCAGTTCTCCCAGGTACAATGGGGAATGATTGAACAGGGAATCTGGGACTCTGATCTCCAAGCATTACTGGCTGATATGATAATCGAAATCATTCAGATAGTTTCTAGCGGCATCCTGAAATCTGCACTTCCCACACTTCAGGAGTTAATGACAGACGAATTGTCCCAAACAGGTATCAGCATACCTGTGGCAAAAATAGCTCCGTCGCTGGGAGACTCTCTTTCAACCAGCATTGGCATCGCTCTTAACATCCCCCATGAAAACTGTCAGTCCAGTAAGAAGCTGACAAAACTGATTGAATTGGAGATCTCAGAAAAGGTCGACTCAGCTGTGACTCTACTCTTGAACAACCCGGATTTACGGTCAGATCCTGCCGTTTATGTCAGTGGAAAAATGACAACCACAAAAAACCTTCGACGCATGGTCTCTCACGCAGCCTCGTGTTTGGAAAAATGTGCAGCTAAGCTAAGCAGCCAGTGCATGTCAAAGGGCGGCGCAGCTAGTTCCCCTAGCCCGTCTAATTCAGAGAGTACTGAATCAAAGATCTCTGAGAAGGCAATGGTTGTTGAGGAGGTGAGCAGCGCTCTCACCAAATGGAGCACAGACACAGGAATCACAGAGGACAATAAGGATGAAAATGACATGACGCCTGTAGAGATAAAAGAAAGTGAAACTGGAGAGATGGCGGAAAGTCGTTCCAGCACCACAGGTGAAGTGATCGTGGCTGATGTTGTCAGTGCAATACTTGACACTCTGAAGTATTCGAATGCCGAAGATGACACAGAGATAGAGAAGTGCACAGATGCTGAGACAGCTGAAAGTCTCCAGCGTCCCAGCACGCCAGCAGAAATAGCTGCAGCTGACATTGTAATCACAATAATTGATAATCTGCAGTCTTTTGATGGTGAAGATGTCACATCTAGTGAGAAATGTGACTCACGCGAATCTGCTTTTAATGTGCAGTTAAATATCCAAAAGGTGAAAAACTTTTTCACGTCATGCATCCCATCCAGAAAAAGCAATGACCAAAAGCTGCACAAAGACCACTTCTGCGCTTTTGCCAAAAAGCAGTTTTACAAAATGATCAGAGAGATAAAACACCTGGTGAAGAAAAACAAAAGGTTCTTCATCTGTCTCCACGAACCGGTCAAGTCTCTTGATGATCAGAGAGCAGATTGTATGGACAGCTACAGTTCTTTTTGTAGCTATGTAAACACACCAGTGATGGATAGCATGTTTAAGAGTTCTTCCCCAGTTGATTATAACACCATCAAACCTGTTCTTGAACAAATGTTTAATAAATTAAACGGGCCAGAACATTTGAACCGTATCTGGAACCCCCTGGAAAAGATAAAGGAAATTGAGATGTTTTCCAGGGAGTTGACAGATAAAGTGTATGACCATCTCCAGTCAACTGAAAGATATGTACTCCCTGTGATGCTATCAGGAAAATGTCTTTCAGACTCTGTCATCTCTAGGTCTGCAGAGCCAACAGATGAGTTACCCTTTTCGCCCGAGGTCCTCTATGTGACTGTAGAAGACTCAGTGCAAAAGTTTTTGCAAAACACTCTTCTGTGGTTAGAGAATGATGCTTTGGATCAAACTGTTCAAAGTGACAAGATTTCTGGTGCCGTGCGAGACATCCAGGATGTGATTTTAAGAGCACTGACTCCAACAGAGCAAAAAGAAAATGACAGACTGTCTGAACCAGAGTCACGTCCAGATTGTCCTCCCAAAAATGAAACAGTCTCCTGCGTGAGTGTACTAGAGCAGGGCCCACCCCCAGAAAACAGCCCTGAGCCTGAACCAATCACTGAAGCTGGGCTTACAGAAGCTCAAAGTCAGCCATCAACCTCTGAAAACTTACAGGAGGAGTCTGAGAAAATTGTCAGAGACTTCAGTAACTGTCTGTTAGATGAGCTCCTGGAGAAATGTCTTTTCGACACAAACTGTCTGAATATAGAAAATTACGAAGCGATCACCAGCCGTCTTACAGATCTGCTTCTAGATAAGGTCAGAATCCCAGGATATCTGAGTGCTCTTAAAAATAACAAACAGCGGATGCTAAAGAAAATGAGTAAGGCCCTTATAAAGGAGCTTGACTCTGCAGATCAGTTTGTACATTCGGCTCTTACACCAGATGATTACACTTTTGATGAACTTTTTCTGGATCTCCTGGACATGATTATTGAGGTTGCTTTGGATCAAACTGTTCAAAGTGACAAGATTTCTGGTGCCGTGGGAGACATCCAGGATGTGATTTTAAGAGCACTGACTCCAACAGAGCAAAAAGAAAATGACAGACTGTCTGAACCAGAGTCACGTCCAGATTGTCCTCCCAAAAATGAAACAGTCTCCTGCGTGAGTGTACTAGAGCAGGGCCCACCCCCAGAAAACAGCCCTGAGCCTGAACCAATCACTGAAGCTGGGCTTACAGAAGCTCAAAGTCAGCCATCAACCTCTGAAAACTTACAGGAGGAGTCTGAGAAAATTGTCAGAGACTTCAGTAACTGTCTGTTAGATGAGCTCCTGGAGAAATGTCTTTTCGACACAAACTATCTGAATATAGAAAATTACGAAGCGATCACCAGGCGTCTTACAGATCTGCTTCTAGATAAGGTCAGAATCCCAGGATATCTGAGTGCTCTTAAAAATAACAAACGGCGGATGCTAAAGAAAATGAGTAAGGCCCTTATAAAGGAGCTTGACTCTGCAGATCAGTTTGTACATTCGGCTCTTACACCAGATGATTACACTTTTGATGAACTTTTTCTGGATCTCCTGGACATGATTATTGAGGTTGCTTTGGATCAAACTGTTCAAAGTGACAAGATTTCTGGTGCCGTGGGAGACATCCAGGATGTGATTTTAAGAGCACTGACTCCAACAGAGCAAAAAGAAAATGACAGACTGTCTGAACCAGAGTCACGTCCAGATTGTCCTCCCAAAAATGAAACAGTCTCCTGCGTGAGTGTACTAGAGCAGGGCCCACCCCCAGAAAACAGCCCTGAGCCTGAACCAATCACTGAAGCTGGGCTTACAGAAGCTCAAAGTCAGCCATCAACCTCTGAAAACTTACAGGAGGAGTCTGAGAAAATTGTCAGAGACTTCAGTAACTGTCTGTTAGATGAGCTCCTGGAGAAATGTCTTTTCGACACAAACTATCTGAATATAGAAAATTACGAAGCGATCACCAGGCGTCTTACAGATCTGCTTCTAGATAAGGTCAGAATCCCAGGATATCTGAGTGCTCTTAAAAATAACAAACGGCGGATGCTAAAGAAAATGAGTAAGGCCCTTATAAAGGAGCTTGACTCTGCAGATCAGTTTGTACATTCGGCTCTTACACCAGATGATTACACTTTTGATGAACTTTTTCTGGATCTCCTGGACATGATTATTGAGGTTGTACTCAATCCCCCACTGAAGTCTAAAATTACAAGGTTCTTTCGAGCAGTGGGAAAAGCTTTAATGAAGCCGTTTAGGAGCTGCTGTAGGGGCAGCAGCGATGACTAAAAGACCAGCTGCACCCCCCCACACACACACACACACACACACACTACAATGCTTCTTTAAAGATCTCGAAGCATTTAATAATTTATTCAAAAACAATGTAATTGGCCAACAGAAGTATATTTCATCTTGTCTCCCTATATTGTCTCTCCATCACCCCCAACCGGTCGCAGCAGATGGCCGCCCCCTCTTGAGCCTGGTTCTGCTGGAGGTTTCTTCCTGTTAAAAGGGAGTTTTTTCTCCCCACTGTCGCCTAGTGCTTGCTCAAAGGGGATCTTTTGATTGTTGGGTATTTTCCTGCTAATACTGTAGGGTTTTCACCTTACATTATAAAGCACCTTGAGGAGACTCTTGTTTTGCTGCGATGCTATATAATCTTAGATTTAACTGAATTTTAAAATCATCCATTATAGCATCAAAGTAAAACAAAATGAAATTTTAAGAAAATTGATTTACCATCAAATAAAAATCCTAATCTCAAACATATTCTGATTTTTCTTGTGTTTTATTGTGTTGTCAAGTATGAAAAAACAATGTTGCATTTGTGCACTCTGGTCATGAGTACTGGTATTGTATTAGAGCAGAATTTAGAGTAGAATTTGATAAAGGTGGTTTGGGTATGAGATGAACACAATTCATGAAACTATTAAATGTTGTTATTATAGACACTAAGTGAATATCTGTGGTAAGTTTAACAGTTTTCAGGGTTTTAGGCACATTTCTGCACATAGATTGGTCCAGAATGGAAAGTCTAAAGCAAAAAGCCTGAGTGAGGTGGACATTTTCATCATGGTCTCCAAGGCCTCCTTTGCGACTTGCCATTTTCTGTCCCTCTCCTCCTTGTTGCGGTTTCCTGGGTCCTCACCCTCCAAACTCCATGGACCTTTCAATTAATCTTTAGGAAATGAAAAATAATAGCAATTAAACAAAAAACACTTGGGAGGTTTAATGTGTTTATTTTAATTTGTTTTTCACCTGTTGTACATGTAGTGGAAAATGATTCTTTGCACAAACTGACAATGCTGAAAAAGCCTGGAGGTTGTGTTCTTTTGCAGGAAAAAATTAATGCTTTCTGAATTAGGGTCATGATCAACTTGTAATGCTTTTTAAATCTTGCTTGAGTCAATATTTACTCTCTTAAAATGCCGCACGCGGTTACTTTATATATGGGTGTTGTGCATTTTAAGAGAGTAAATAACGAGGCTAAATGTCCTTTCGCTTCCAGATACTGTATTTTACACCAACACGATGTGTATGTAAGAATTTATTAGCGGTTTAAGTCGGGAAGCCTGTGCGTGGGAGTTCAAAACACAGACAGTGCGCATGCGTGTGACGTGAAGTAGCGAACGCTTTGATCGCCTGACTGTGACGTAAGCGAACGCTTTGACGTGCCCGTGACGTTACAGTCAACTGAGCCTATATATAGAACCCGCCAGGACTCACAATCTACTTAGCCTTAAGTAAATGAGATGTACAGACCGCGATCTTCGCACTCTAGAATCTTAGATTTTCAAAGTCCTTCAAATAATTTTACTGAAACAGAAACGTCCACAATGGCTGAATTTCAGACTACAGGCTCTATCCCCATTATTCCCGAGCATATTTTACCAGCTATAACCAAGTGTTTCGATCAGTTCTCCCAGGTACAATGGGGAATGATTGAACAGGGAATCTGGGACTCTGATCTCCAAGCATTACTGGCTGATATGATAATCGAAATCATTCAGATAGTTTCTAGCGGCATCCTGAAATCTGCACTTCCCACACTTCAGGAGTTAATGACAGACGAATTGTCCCAAACAGGTATCAGCATACCTGTGGCAAAAATAGCTCCGTCGCTGGGAGACTCTCTTTCAACCAGCATTGGCATCGCTCTTAACATCCCCCATGAAAACTGTCAGTCCAGTAAGAAGCTGACAAAACTGATTGAATTGGAGATCTCAGAAAAGGTCGACTCAGCTGTGACTCTACTCTTGAACAACCCGGATTTACGGTCAGATCCTGCCGTTTATGTCAGTGGAAAAATGACAACCACAAAAAACCTTCGACGCATGGTCTCTCACGCAGCCTCGTGTTTG
This sequence comes from Aulonocara sp. 'chitande type north' Nkhata Bay, assembly GCF_057382095.1. Taxonomy (NCBI): domain Eukaryota; kingdom Metazoa; phylum Chordata; class Actinopteri; order Cichliformes; family Cichlidae; genus Aulonocara; species Aulonocara sp. 'chitande type north' Nkhata Bay. The sequence goes on along the minus strand of NC_141363.1, from coordinate 3,987,651 downwards.
GAAAAATGTGCAGGTAAGCTAAGCAGCCAGTGCATGTCAAAGGGCGGCGCAGCTAGTTCCCCTAGCCCGTCTAATTCAGAGAGTACTGAATCAAAGATCTCTGAGAAGGCAATGGTTGTTGAGGAGGTGAGCAGCGCTCTCACCAAATGGAGCACAGACACAGGAATCACAGAGGACAATAAGGATGAAAATGACATGACGCCTGTAGAGATAAAAGAAAGTGAAACTGGAGAGATGGCGGAAAGTCGTTCCAGCACCACAGGTGAAGTGATCGTGGCTGATGTTGTCAGTGCAATACTTGACACTCTGAAGTATTCGAATGCCGAAGATGACACAGAGATAGAGAAGTGCACAGATGCTGAGACAGCTGAAAGTCTCCAGCGTCCCAGCACGCCAGCAGAAATAGCTGCAGCTGACATTGTAATGACAATAATTGATAATCTGCAGTCTTTTGATGGTGAAGATGTCACATCTAGTGAGAAATGTGACTCACGCGAATCTGCTTTTAATGTGCAGTTAAATATCCAAAAGGTGAAAAACTTTTTCACGTCATGCATCCCATCCAGAAAAAGCAATGACCAAAAGCTGCACAAAGACCACTTCTGCGCTTTTGCCAAAAAGCAGTTTTACAAAATGATCAGAGAGATAAAACACCTGGTGAAGAAAAACAAAAGGTTCTTCATCTGTCTCCACGAACCGGTCAAGTCTCTTGATGATCAGAGAGCAGATTGTATGGACAGCTACAGTTCTTTTTGTAGCTATGTAAACACACCAGTGATGGATAGCATGTTTAAGAGTTCTTCCCCAGTTGATTATAACACCATCAAACCTGTTCTTGAACAAATGTTTAATAAATTAAACGGGCCAGAACATTTGAACCGTATCTGGAACCCCCTGGAAAAGATAAAGGAAATTGAGATGTTTTCCAGGGAGTTGACAGATAAAGTGTATGACCATCTCCAGTCAACTGAAAGATATGTACTCCCTGTGATGCTATCAGGAAAATGTCTTTCAGACTCTGTCATCTCTAGGTCTGCAGAGCCAACAGATGAGTTACCCTTTTCGCCCGAGGTCCTCTATGTGACTGTAGAAGACTCAGTGCAAAAGTTTTTGCAAAACACTCTTCTGTGGTTAGAGAATGATGCTTTGGATCAAACTGTTCAAAGTGACAAGATTTCTGGTGCCGTGCGAGACATCCAGGATGTGATTTTAAGAGCACTGACTCCAACAGAGCAAAAAGAAAATGACAGACTGTCTGAACCAGAGTCACGTCCAGATTGTCCTCCCAAAAATGAAACAGTCTCCTGCGTGAGTGTACTAGAGCAGGGCCCACCCCCAGAAAACAGCCCTGAGCCTGAACCAATCACTGAAGCTGGGCTTACAGAAGCTCAAAGTCAGCCATCAACCTCTGAAAACTTACAGGAGGAGTCTGAGAAAATTGTCAGAGACTTCAGTAACTGTCTGTTAGATGAGCTCCTGGAGAAATGTCTTTTCGACACAAACTGTCTGAATATAGAAAATTACGAAGCGATCACCAGCCGTCTTACAGATCTGCTTCTAGATAAGGTCAGAATCCCAGGATATCTGAGTGCTCTTAAAAATAACAAACAGCGGATGCTAAAGAAAATGAGTAAGGCCCTTATAAAGGAGCTTGACTCTGCAGATCAGTTTGTACATTCGGCTCTTACACCAGATGATTACACTTTTGATGAACTTTTTCTGGATCTCCTGGACATGATTATTGAGGTTGCTTTGGATCAAACTGTTCAAAGTGACAAGATTTCTGGTGCCGTGGGAGACATCCAGGATGTGATTTTAAGAGCACTGACTCCAACAGAGCAAAAAGAAAATGACAGACTGTCTGAACCAGAGTCACGTCCAGATTGTCCTCCCAAAAATGAAACAGTCTCCTGCGTGAGTGTACTAGAGCAGGGCCCACCCCCAGAAAACAGCCCTGAGCCTGAACCAATCACTGAAGCTGGGCTTACAGAAGCTCAAAGTCAGCCATCAACCTCTGAAAACTTACAGGAGGAGTCTGAGAAAATTGTCAGAGACTTCAGTAACTGTCTGTTAGATGAGCTCCTGGAGAAATGTCTTTTCGACACAAACTATCTGAATATAGAAAATTACGAAGCGATCACCAGGCGTCTTACAGATCTGCTTCTAGATAAGGTCAGAATCCCAGGATATCTGAGTGCTCTTAAAAATAACAAACGGCGGATGCTAAAGAAAATGAGTAAGGCCCTTATAAAGGAGCTTGACTCTGCAGATCAGTTTGTACATTCGGCTCTTACACCAGATGATTACACTTTTGATGAACTTTTTCTGGATCTCCTGGACATGATTATTGAGGTTGTACTCAATCCCCCACTGAAGTCTAAAATTACAAGGTTCTTTCGAGCAGTGGGAAAAGCTTTAATGAAGCCGTTTAGGAGCTGCTGTAGGGGCAGCAGCGATGACTAAAAGACCAGCTGCACCCCCCCCCCACACACACACACACACTACAATGCTTCTTTAAAGATCTCGAAGCATTTAATAATTTATTCAAAAACAATGTAATTGGCCAACAGAAGTATATTTCATCTTGTCTCCCTATATTGTCTCTCCATCACCCCCAACCGGTCGCAGCAGATGGCCGCCCCCTCTTGAGCCTGGTTCTGCTGGAGGTTTCTTCCTGTTAAAAGGGAGTTTTTTCTCCCCACTGTCGCCTAGTGCTTGCTCAAAGGGGATCTTTTGATTGTTGGGTATTTTCCTGCTAATACTGTAGGGTTTTCACCTTACATTATAAAGCACCTTGAGGAGACTCTTGTTTTGCTGCGATGCTATATAATCTTAGATTTAACTGAATTTTAAAATCATCCATTATAGCATCAAAGTAAAACAAAATGAAATTTTAAGAAAATTGATTTACCATCAAATAAAAATCCTAATCTCAAACATATTCTGATTTTTCTTGTGTTTTATTGTGTTGTCAAGTATGAAAAAACAATGTTGCATTTGTGCACTCTGGTCATGAGTACTGGTATTGTATTAGAGCAGAATTTAGAGTAGAATTTGATAAAGGTGGTTTGGGTATGAGATGAACACAATTCATGAAACTATTAAATGTTGTTATTATAGACACTAAGTGAATATCTGTGGTAAGTTTAACAGTTTTCAGGGTTTTAGGCACATTTCTGCACATAGATTGGTCCAGAATGGAAAGTCTAAAGCAAAAAGCCTGAGTGAGGTGGACATTTTCATCATGGTCTCCAAGGCCTCCTTTGCGACTTGCCATTTTCTGTCCCTCTCCTCCTTGTTGCGGTTTCCTGGGTCCTCACCCTCCAAACTCCATGGACCTTTCAATTAATCTTTAGGAAATGAAAAATAATAGCAATTAAACAAAAAACACTTGGGAGGTTTAATGTGTTTATTTTAATTTGTTTTTCACCTGTTGTACATGTAGTGGAAAATGATTCTTTGCACAAACTGACAATGCTGAAAAAGCCTGGAGGTTGTGTTCTTTTGCAGGAAAAAATTAATGCTTTCTGAATTAGGGTCATGATCAACTTGTAATGCTTTTTAAATCTTGCTTGAGTCAATATTTACTCTCTTAAAATGCCGCACGCGGTTACTTTATATATGGGTGTTGTGCATTTTAAGAGAGTAAATAACGAGGCTAAATGTCCTTTCGCTTCCAGATACTGTATTTTACACCAACACGATGTGTATGTAAGAATTTATTAGCGGTTTAAGTCGGGAAGCCTGTGCGTGGGAGTTCAAAACACAGACAGTGCGCATGCGTGTGACGTGAAGTAGCGAACGCTTTGATCGCCTGACTGTGACGTAAGCGAACGCTTTGACGTGCCCGTGACGTTACAGTCAACTGAGCCTATATATAGAACCCGCCAGGACTCACAATCTACTTAGCCTTAAGTAAATGAGATGTACAGACCGCGATCTTCGCACTCTAGAATCTTAGATTTTCAAAGTCCTTCAAATAATTTTACTGAAACAGAAACGTCCACAATGGCTGAATTTCAGACTACAGGCTCTATCCCCATTATTCCCGAGCATATTTTACCAGCTATAACCAAGTGTTTCGATCAGTTCTCCCAGGTACAATGGGGAATGATTGAACAGGGAATCTGGGACTCTGATCTCCAAGCATTACTGGCTGATATGATAATCGAAATCATTCAGATAGTTTCTAGCGGCATCCTGAAATCTGCACTTCCCACACTTCAGGAGTTAATGACAGACGAATTGTCCCAAACAGGTATCAGCATACCTGTGGCAAAAATAGCTCCGTCGCTGGGAGACTCTCTTTCAACCAGCATTGGCATCGCTCTTAACATCCCCCATGAAAACTGTCAGTCCAGTAAGAAGCTGACAAAACTGATTGAATTGGAGATCTCAGAAAAGGTCGACTCAGCTGTGACTCTACTCTTGAACAACCCGGATTTACGGTCAGATCCTGCCGTTTATGTCAGTGGAAAAATGACAACCACAAAAAACCTTCGACGCATGGTCTCTCACGCAGCCTCGTGTTTGGAAAAATGTGCAGGTAAGCTAAGCAGCCAGTGCATGTCAAAGGGCGGCGCAGCTAGTTCCCCTAGCCCGTCTAATTCAGAGAGTACTGAATCAAAGATCTCTGAGAAGGCAATGGTTGTTGAGGAGGTGAGCAGCGCTCTCACCAAATGGAGCACAGACACAGGAATCACAGAGGACAATAAGGATGAAAATGACATGACGCCTGTAGAGATAAAAGAAAGTGAAACTGGAGAGATGGCGGAAAGTCGTTCCAGCACCACAGGTGAAGTGATCGTGGCTGATGTTGTCAGTGCAATACTTGACACTCTGAAGTATTCGAATGCCGAAGATGACACAGAGATAGAGAAGTGCACAGATGCTGAGACAGCTGAAAGTCTCCAGCGTCCCAGCACGCCAGCAGAAATAGCTGCAGCTGACATTGTAATGACAATAATTGATAATCTGCAGTCTTTTGATGGTGAAGATGTCACATCTAGTGAGAAATGTGACTCACGCGAATCTGCTTTTAATGTGCAGTTAAATATCCAAAAGGTGAAAAACTTTTTCACGTCATGCATCCCATCCAGAAAAAGCAATGACCAAAAGCTGCACAAAGACCACTTCTGCGCTTTTGCCAAAAAGCAGTTTTACAAAATGATCAGAGAGATAAAACACCTGGTGAAGAAAAACAAAAGGTTCTTCATCTGTCTCCACGAACCGGTCAAGTCTCTTGATGATCAGAGAGCAGATTGTATGGACAGCTACAGTTCTTTTTGTAGCTATGTAAACACACCAGTGATGGATAGCATGTTTAAGAGTTCTTCCCCAGTTGATTATAACACCATCAAACCTGTTCTTGAACAAATGTTTAATAAATTAAACGGGCCAGAACATTTGAACCGTATCTGGAACCCCCTGGAAAAGATAAAGGAAATTGAGATGTTTTCCAGGGAGTTGACAGATAAAGTGTATGACCATCTCCAGTCAACTGAAAGATATGTACTCCCTGTGATGCTATCAGGAAAATGTCTTTCAGACTCTGTCATCTCTAGGTCTGCAGAGCCAACAGATGAGTTACCCTTTTCGCCCGAGGTCCTCTATGTGACTGTAGAAGACTCAGTGCAAAAGTTTTTGCAAAACACTCTTCTGTGGTTAGAGAATGATGCTTTGGATCAAACTGTTCAAAGTGACAAGATTTCTGGTGCCGTGCGAGACATCCAGGATGTGATTTTAAGAGCACTGACTCCAACAGAGCAAAAAGAAAATGACAGACTGTCTGAACCAGAGTCACGTCCAGATTGTCCTCCCAAAAATGAAACAGTCTCCTGCGTGAGTGTACTAGAGCAGGGCCCACCCCCAGAAAACAGCCCTGAGCCTGAACCAATCACTGAAGCTGGGCTTACAGAAGCTCAAAGTCAGCCATCAACCTCTGAAAACTTACAGGAGGAGTCTGAGAAAATTGTCAGAGACTTCAGTAACTGTCTGTTAGATGAGCTCCTGGAGAAATGTCTTTTCGACACAAACTGTCTGAATATAGAAAATTACGAAGCGATCACCAGCCGTCTTACAGATCTGCTTCTAGATAAGGTCAGAATCCCAGGATATCTGAGTGCTCTTAAAAATAACAAACAGCGGATGCTAAAGAAAATGAGTAAGGCCCTTATAAAGGAGCTTGACTCTGCAGATCAGTTTGTACATTCGGCTCTTACACCAGATGATTACACTTTTGATGAACTTTTTCTGGATCTCCTGGACATGATTATTGAGGTTGCTTTGGATCAAACTGTTCAAAGTGACAAGATTTCTGGTGCCGTGGGAGACATCCAGGATGTGATTTTAAGAGCACTGACTCCAACAGAGCAAAAAGAAAATGACAGACTGTCTGAACCAGAGTCACGTCCAGATTGTCCTCCCAAAAATGAAACAGTCTCCTGCGTGAGTGTACTAGAGCAGGGCCCACCCCCAGAAAACAGCCCTGAGCCTGAACCAATCACTGAAGCTGGGCTTACAGAAGCTCAAAGTCAGCCATCAACCTCTGAAAACTTACAGGAGGAGTCTGAGAAAATTGTCAGAGACTTCAGTAACTGTCTGTTAGATGAGCTCCTGGAGAAATGTCTTTTCGACACAAACTATCTGAATATAGAAAATTACGAAGCGATCACCAGGCGTCTTACAGATCTGCTTCTAGATAAGGTCAGAATCCCAGGATATCTGAGTGCTCTTAAAAATAACAAACGGCGGATGCTAAAGAAAATGAGTAAGGCCCTTATAAAGGAGCTTGACTCTGCAGATCAGTTTGTACATTCGGCTCTTACACCAGATGATTACACTTTTGATGAACTTTTTCTGGATCTCCTGGACATGATTATTGAGGTTGTACTCAATCCCCCACTGAAGTCTAAAATTACAAGGTTCTTTCGAGCAGTGGGAAAAGCTTTAATGAAGCCGTTTAGGAGCTGCTGTAGGGGCAGCAGCGATGACTAAAAGACCAGCTGCACCCCCCCCCCCCCCACACACACACACACACACACACTACAATGCTTCTTTAAAGATCTCGAAGCATTTAATAATTTATTCAAAAACAATGTAATTGGCCAACAGAAGTATATTTCATCTTGTCTCCCTATATTGTCTCTCCATCACCCCCAACCGGTCGCAGCAGATGGCCGCCCCCTCTTGAGCCTGGTTCTGCTGGAGGTTTCTTCCTGTTAAAAGGGAGTTTTTTCTCCCCACTGTCGCCTAGTGCTTGCTCAAAGGGGATCTTTTGATTGTTGGGTATTTTCCTGCTAATACTGTAGGGTTTTCACCTTACATTATAAAGCACCTTGAGGAGACTCTTGTTTTGCTGCGATGCTATATAATCTTAGATTTAACTGAATTTTAAAATCATCCATTATAGCATCAAAGTAAAACAAAATGAAATTTTAAGAAAATTGATTTACCATCAAATAAAAATCCTAATCTCAAACATATTCTGATTTTTCTTGTGTTTTATTGTGTTGTCAAGTATGAAAAAACAATGTTGCATTTGTGCACTCTGGTCATGAGTACTGGTATTGTATTAGAGCAGAATTTAGAGTAGAATTTGATAAAGGTGGTTTGGGTATGAGATGAACACAATTCATGAAACTATTAAATGTTGTTATTATAGACACTAAGTGAATATCTGTGGTAAGTTTAACAGTTTTCAGGGTTTTAGGCACATTTCTGCACATAGATTGGTCCAGAATGGAAAGTCTAAAGCAAAAAGCCTGAGTGAGGTGGACATTTTCATCATGGTCTCCAAGGCCTCCTTTGCGACTTGCCATTTTCTGTCCCTCTCCTCCTTGTTGCGGTTTCCTGGGTCCTCACCCTCCAAACTCCATGGACCTTTCAATTAATCTTTAGGAAATGAAAAATAATAGCAATTAAACAAAAAACACTTGGGAGGTTTAATGTGTTTATTTTAATTTGTTTTTCACCTGTTGTACATGTAGTGGAAAATGATTCTTTGCACAAACTGACAATGCTGAAAAAGCCTGGAGGTTGTGTTCTTTTGCAGGAAAAAATTAATGCTTTCTGAATTAGGGTCATGATCAACTTGTAATGCTTTTTAAATCTTGCTTGAGTCAATATTTACTCTCTTAAAATGCCGCACGCGGTTACTTTATATATGGGTGTTGTGCATTTTAAGAGAGTAAATAACGAGGCTAAATGTCCTTTCGCTTCCAGATACTGTATTTTACACCAACACGATGTGTATGTAAGAATTTATTAGCGGTTTAAGTCGGGAAGCCTGTGCGTGGGAGTTCAAAACACAGACAGTGCGCATGCGTGTGACGTGAAGTAGCGAACGCTTTGATCGCCTGACTGTGACGTAAGCGAACGCTTTGACGTGCCCGTGACGTTACAGTCAACTGAGCCTATATATAGAACCCGCCAGGACTCACAATCTACTTAGCCTTAAGTAAATGAGATGTACAGACCGCGATCTTCGCACTCTAGAATCTTAGATTTTCAAAGTCCTTCAAATAATTTTACTGAAACAGAAACGTCCACAATGGCTGAATTTCAGACTACAGGCTCTATCCCCATTATTCCCGAGCATATTTTACCAGCTATAACCAAGTGTTTCGATCAGTTCTCCCAGGTACAATGGGGAATGATTGAACAGGGAATCTGGGACTCTGATCTCCAAGCATTACTGGCTGATATGATAATCGAAATCATTCAGATAGTTTCTAGCGGCATCCTGAAATCTGCACTTCCCACACTTCAGGAGTTAATGACAGACGAATTGTCCCAAACAGGTATCAGCATACCTGTGGCAAAAATAGCTCCGTCGCTGGGAGACTCTCTTTCAACCAGCATTGGCATCGCTCTTAACATCCCCCATGAAAACTGTCAGTCCAGTAAGAAGCTGACAAAACTGATTGAATTGGAGATCTCAGAAAAGGTCGACTCAGCTGTGACTCTACTCTTGAACAACCCGGATTTACGGTCAGATCCTGCCGTTTATGTCAGTGGAAAAATGACAACCACAAAAAACCTTCGACGCATGGTCTCTCACGCAGCCTCGTGTTTGGAAAAATGTGCAGGTAAGCTAAGCAGCCAGTGCATGTCAAAGGGCGGCGCAGCTAGTTCCCCTAGCCCGTCTAATTCAGAGAGTACTGAATCAAAGATCTCTGAGAAGGCAATGGTTGTTGAGGAGGTGAGCAGCGCTCTCACCAAATGGAGCACAGACACAGGAATCACAGAGGACAATAAGGATGAAAATGACATGACGCCTGTAGAGATAAAAGAAAGTGAAACTGGAGAGATGGCGGAAAGTCGTTCCAGCACCACAGGTGAAGTGATCGTGGCTGATGTTGTCAGTGCAATACTTGACACTCTGAAGTATTCGAATGCCGAAGATGACACAGAGATAGAGAAGTGCACAGATGCTGAGACAGCTGAAAGTCTCCAGCGTCCCAGCACGCCAGCAGAAATAGCTGCAGCTGACATTGTAATGACAATAATTGATAATCTGCAGTCTTTTGATGGTGAAGATGTCACATCTAGTGAGAAATGTGACTCACGCGAATCTGCTTTTAATGTGCAGTTAAATATCCAAAAGGTGAAAAACTTTTTCACGTCATGCATCCCATCCAGAAAAAGCAATGACCAAAAGCTGCACAAAGACCACTTCTGCGCTTTTGCCAAAAAGCAGTTTTACAAAATGATCAGAGAGATAAAACACCTGGTGAAGAAAAACAAAAGGTTCTTCATCTGTCTCCACGAACCGGTCAAGTCTCTTGATGATCAGAGAGCAGATTGTATGGACAGCTACAGTTCTTTTTGTAGCTATGTAAACACACCAGTGATGGATAGCATGTTTAAGAGTTCTTCCCCAGTTGATTATAACACCATCAAACCTGTTCTTGAACAAATGTTTAATAAATTAAACGGGCCAGAACATTTGAACCGTATCTGGAACCCCCTGGAAAAGATAAAGGAAATTGAGATGTTTTCCAGGGAGTTGACAGATAAAGTGTATGACCATCTCCAGTCAACTGAAAGATATGTACTCCCTGTGATGCTATCAGGAAAATGTCTTTCAGACTCTGTCATCTCTAGGTCTGCAGAGCCAACAGATGAGTTACCCTTTTCGCCCGAGGTCCTCTATGTGACTGTAGAAGACTCAGTGCAAAAGTTTTTGCAAAACACTCTTCTGTGGTTAGAGAATGATGCTTTGGATCAAACTGTTCAAAGTGACAAGATTTCTGGTGCCGTGCGAGACATCCAGGATGTGATTTTAAGAGCACTGACTCCAACAGAGCAAAAAGAAAATGACAGACTGTCTGAACCAGAGTCACGTCCAGATTGTCCTCCCAAAAATGAAACAGTCTCCTGCGTGAGTGTACTAGAGCAGGGCCCACCCCCAGAAAACAGCCCTGAGCCTGAACCAATCACTGAAGCTGGGCTTACAGAAGCTCAAAGTCAGCCATCAACCTCTGAAAACTTACAGGAGGAGTCTGAGAAAATTGTCAGAGACTTCAGTAACTGTCTGTTAGATGAGCTCCTGGAGAAATGTCTTTTCGACACAAACTGTCTGAATATAGAAAATTACGAAGCGATCACCAGCCGTCTTACAGATCTGCTTCTAGATAAGGTCAGAATCCCAGGATATCTGAGTGCTCTTAAAAATAACAAACAGCGGATGCTAAAGAAAATGAGTAAGGCCCTTATAAAGGAGCTTGACTCTGCAGATCAGTTTGTACATTCGGCTCTTACACCAGATGATTACACTTTTGATGAACTTTTTCTGGATCTCCTGGACATGATTATTGAGGTTGCTTTGGATCAAACTGTTCAAAGTGACAAGATTTCTGGTGCCGTGGGAGACATCCAGGATGTGATTTTAAGAGCACTGACTCCAACAGAGCAAAAAGAAAATGACAGACTGTCTGAACCAGAGTCACGTCCAGATTGTCCTCCCAAAAATGAAACAGTCTCCTGCGTGAGTGTACTAGAGCAGGGCCCACCCCCAGAAAACAGCCCTGAGCCTGAACCAATCACTGAAGCTGGGCTTACAGAAGCTCAAAGTCAGCCATCAACCTCTGAAAACTTACAGGAGGAGTCTGAGAAAATTGTCAGAGACTTCAGTAACTGTCTGTTAGATGAGCTCCTGGAGAAATGTCTTTTCGACACAAACTATCTGAATATAGAAAATTACGAAGCGATCACCAGGCGTCTTACAGATCTGCTTCTAGATAAGGTCAGAATCCCAGGATATCTGAGTGCTCTTAAAAATAACAAACGGCGGATGCTAAAGAAAATGAGTAAGGCCCTTATAAAGGAGCTTGACTCTGCAGATCAGTTTGTACATTCGGCTCTTACACCAGATGATTACACTTTTGATGAACTTTTTCTGGATCTCCTGGACATGATTATTGAGGTTGTACTCAATCCCCCACTGAAGTCTAAAATTACAAGGTTCTTTCGAGCAGTGGGAAAAGCTTTAATGAAGCCGTTTAGGAGCTGCTGTAGGGGCAGCAGCGATGACTAAAAGACCAGCTGCACCCCCCCCCCCCCCACACACACACACACTACAATGCTTCTTTAAAGATCTCGAAGCATTTAATAATTTATTCAAAAACAATGTAATTGGCCAACAGAAGTATATTTCATCTTGTCTCCCTATATTGTCTCTCCATCACCCCCAACCGGTCGCAGCAGATGGCCGCCCCCTCTTGAGCCTGGTTCTGCTGGAGGTTTCTTCCTGTTAAAAGGGAGTTTTTTCTCCCCACTGTCGCCTAGTGCTTGCTCAAAGGGGATCTTTTGATTGTTGGGTATTTTCCTGCTAATACTGTAGGGTTTTCACCTTACATTATAAAGCACCTTGAGGAGACTCTTGTTTTGCTGCGATGCTATATAATCTTAGATTTAACTGAATTTTAAAATCATCCATTATAGCATCAAAGTAAAACAAAATGAAATTTTAAGAAAATTGATTTACCATCAAATAAAAATCCTAATCTCAAACATATTCTGATTTTTCTTGTGTTTTATTGTGTTGTCAAGTATGAAAAAACAATGTTGCATTTGTGCACTCTGGTCATGAGTACTGGTATTGTATTAGAGCAGAATTTAGAGTAGAATTTGATAAAGGTGGTTTGGGTATGAGATGAACACAATTCATGAAACTATTAAATGTTGTTATTATAGACACTAAGTGAATATCTGTGGTAAGTTTAACAGTTTTCAGGGTTTTAGGCACATTTCTGCACATAGATTGGTCCAGAATGGAAAGTCTAAAGCAAAAAGCCTGAGTGAGGTGGACATTTTCATCATGGTCTCCAAGGCCTCCTTTGCGACTTGCCATTTTCTGTCCCTCTCCTCCTTGTTGCGGTTTCCTGGGTCCTCACCCTCCAAACTCCATGGACCTTTCAATTAATCTTTAGGAAATGAAAAATAATAGCAATTAAACAAAAAACACTTGGGAGGTTTAATGTGTTTATTTTAATTTGTTTTTCACCTGTTGTACATGTAGTGGAAAATGATTCTTTGCACAAACTGACAATGCTGAAAAAGCCTGGAGGTTGTGTTCTTTTGCAGGAAAAAATTAATGCTTTCTGAATTAGGGTCATGATCAACTTGTAATGCTTTTTAAATCTTGCTTGAGTCAATATTTACTCTCTTAAAATGCCGCACGCGGTTACTTTATATATGGGTGTTGTGCATTTTAAGAGAGTAAATAACGAGGCTAAATGTCCTTTCGCTTCCAGATACTGTATTTTACACCAACACGATGTGTATGTAAGAATTTATTAGCGGTTTAAGTCGGGAAGCCTGTGCGTGGGAGTTCAAAACACAGACAGTGCGCATGCGTGTGACGTGAAGTAGCGAACGCTTTGATCGCCTGACTGTGACGTAAGCGAACGCTTTGACGTGCCCGTGACGTTACAGTCAACTGAGCCTATATATAGAACCCGCCAGGACTCACAATCTACTTAGCCTTAAGTAAATGAGATGTACAGACCGCGATCTTCGCACTCTAGAATCTTAGATTTTCAAAGTCCTTCAAATAATTTTACTGAAACAGAAACGTCCACAATGGCTGAATTTCAGACTACAGGCTCTATCCCCATTATTCCCGAGCATATTTTACCAGCTATAACCAAGTGTTTCGATCAGTTCTCCCAGGTACAATGGGGAATGATTGAACAGGGAATCTGGGACTCTGATCTCCAAGCATTACTGGCTGATATGATAATCGAAATCATTCAGATAGTTTCTAGCGGCATCCTGAAATCTGCACTTCCCACACTTCAGGAGTTAATGACAGACGAATTGTCCCAAACAGGTATCAGCATACCTGTGGCAAAAATAGCTCCGTCGCTGGGAGACTCTCTTTCAACCAGCATTGGCATCGCTCTTAACATCCCCCATGAAAACTGTCAGTCCAGTAAGAAGCTGACAAAACTGATTGAATTGGAGATCTCAGAAAAGGTCGACTCAGCTGTGACTCTACTCTTGAACAACCCGGATTTACGGTCAGATCCTGCCGTTTATGTCAGTGGAAAAATGACAACCACAAAAAACCTTCGACGCATGGTCTCTCACGCAGCCTCGTGTTTGGAAAAATGTGCAGGTAAGCTAAGCAGCCAGTGCATGTCAAAGGGCGGCGCAGCTAGTTCCCCTAGCCCGTCTAATTCAGAGAGTACTGAATCAAAGATCTCTGAGAAGGCAATGGTTGTTGAGGAGGTGAGCAGCGCTCTCACCAAATGGAGCACAGACACAGGAATCACAGAGGACAATAAGGATGAAAATGACATGACGCCTGTAGAGATAAAAGAAAGTGAAACTGGAGAGATGGCGGAAAGTCGTTCCAGCACCACAGGTGAAGTGATCGTGGCTGATGTTGTCAGTGCAATACTTGACACTCTGAAGTATTCGAATGCCGAAGATGACACAGAAATAGAGAAGTGCACAGATGCTGAGACAGCTGAAAGTCTCCAGCGTCCCAGCACGCCAGCAGAAATAGCTGCAGCTGACATTGTAATGACAATAATTGATAATCTGCAGTCTTTTGATGGTGAAGATGTCACATCTAGTGAGAAATGTGACTCACGCGAATCTGCTTTTAATGTGCAGTTAAATATCCAAAAGGTGAAAAACTTTTTCACGTCATGCATCCCATCCAGAAAAAGCAATGACCAAAAGCTGCACAAAGACCACTTCTGCGCTTTTGCCAAAAAGCAGTTTTACAAAATGATCAGAGAGATAAAACACCTGGTGAAGAAAAACAAAAGGTTCTTCATCTGTCTCCACGAACCGGTCAAGTCTCTTGATGATCAGAGAGCAGATTGTATGGACAGCTACAGTTCTTTTTGTAGCTATGTAAACACACCAGTGATGGATAGCATGTTTAAGAGTTCTTCCCCAGTTGATTATAACACCATCAAACCTGTTCTTGAACAAATGTTTAATAAATTAAACGGGCCAGAACATTTGAACCGTATCTGGAACCCCCTGGAAAAGATAAAGGAAATTGAGATGTTTTCCAGGGAGTTGACAGATAAAGTGTATGACCATCTCCAGTCAACTGAAAGATATGTACTCCCTGTGATGCTATCAGGAAAATGTCTTTCAGACTCTGTCATCTCTAGGTCTGCAGAGCCAACAGATGAGTTACCCTTTTCGCCCGAGGTCCTCTATGTGACTGTAGAAGACTCAGTGCAAAAGTTTTTGCAAAACACTCTTCTGTGGTTAGAGAATGATGCTTTGGATCAAACTGTTCAAAGTGACAAGATTTCTGGTGCCGTGCGAGACATCCAGGATGTGATTTTAAGAGCACTGACTCCAACAGAGCAAAAAGAAAATGACAGACTGTCTGAACCAGAGTCACGTCCAGATTGTCCTCCCAAAAATGAAACAGTCTCCTGCGTGAGTGTACTAGAGCAGGGCCCACCCCCAGAAAACAGCCCTGAGCCTGAACCAATCACTGAAGCTGGGCTTACAGAAGCTCAAAGTCAGCCATCAACCTCTGAAAACTTACAGGAGGAGTCTGAGAAAATTGTCAGAGACTTCAGTAACTGTCTGTTAGATGAGCTCCTGGAGAAATGTCTTTTCGACACAAACTGTCTGAATATAGAAAATTACGAAGCGATCACCAGCCGTCTTACAGATCTGCTTCTAGATAAGGTCAGAATCCCAGGATATCTGAGTGCTCTTAAAAATAACAAACAGCGGATGCTAAAGAAAATGAGTAAGGCCCTTATAAAGGAGCTTGACTCTGCAGATCAGTTTGTACATTCGGCTCTTACACCAGATGATTACACTTTTGATGAACTTTTTCTGGATCTCCTGAACATGATTATTGAGGTTGCTTTGGATCAAACTGTTCAAAGTGACAAGATTTCTGGTGCCGTGGGAGACATCCAGGATGTGATTTTAAGAGCACTGACTCCAACAGAGCAAAAAGAAAATGACAGACTGTCTGAACCAGAGTCACGTCCAGATTGTCCTCCCAAAAATGAAACAGTCTCCTGCGTGAGTGTACTAGAGCAGGGCCCACCCCCAGAAAACAGCCCTGAGCCTGAACCAATCACTGAAGCTGGGCTTACAGAAGCTCAAAGTCAGCCATCAACCTCTGAAAACTTACAGGAGGAGTCTGAGAAAATTGTCAGAGACTTCAGTAACTGTCTGTTAGATGAGCTCCTGGAGAAATGTCTTTTCGACACAAACTATCTGAATATAGAAAATTACGAAGCGATCACCAGGCGTCTTACAGATCTGCTTCTAGATAAGGTCAGAATCCCAGGATATCTGAGTGCTCTTAAAAATAACAAACGGCGGATGCTAAAGAAAATGAGTAAGGCCCTTATAAAGGAGCTTGACTCTGCAGATCAGTTTGTACATTCGGCTCTTACACCAGATGATTACACTTTTGATGAACTTTTTCTGGATCTCCTGGACATGATTATTGAGGTTGTACTCAATCCCCCACTGAAGTCTAAAATTACAAGGTTCTTTCGAGCAGTGGGAAAAGCTTTAATGAAGCCGTTTAGGAGCTGCTGTAGGGGCAGCAGCGATGACTAAAAGACCAGCTGCACCCCCCCCCCCCCCACACACACACACACTACAATGCTTCTTTAAAGATCTCGAAGCATTTAATAATTTATTCAAAAACAATGTAATTGGCCAACAGAAGTATATTTCATCTTGTCTCCCTATATTGTCTCTCCATCACCCCCAACCGGTCGCAGCAGATGGCCGCCCCCTCTTGAGCCTGGTTCTGCTGGAGGTTTCTTCCTGTTAAAAGGGAGTTTTTTCTCCCCACTGTCGCCTAGTGCTTGCTCAAAGGGGATCTTTTGATTGTTGGGTATTTTCCTGCTAATACTGTAGGGTTTTCACCTTACATTATAAAGCACCTTGAGGAGACTCTTGTTTTGCTGCGATGCTATATAATCTTAGATTTAACTGAATTTTAAAATCATCCATTATAGCATCAAAGTAAAACAAAATGAAATTTTAAGAAAATTGATTTACCATCAAATAAAACTCCTAATCTCAAACATATTCTGATTTTTCTTGTGTTTTATTGTGTTGTCAAGTATGAAAAAACAATGTTGCATTTGTGCACTCTGGTCATGAGTACTGGTATTGTATTAGAGCAGAATTTAGAGTAGAATTTGATAAAGGTGGTTTGGGTATGAGATGAACACAATTCATGAAACTATTAAATGTTGTTATTATAGACACTAAGTGAATATCTGTGGTAAGTTTAACAGTTTTCAGGGTTTTAGGCACATTTCTGCACATAGATTGGTCCAGAATGGAAAGTCTAAAGCAAAAAGCCTGAGTGAGGTGGACATTTTCATCATGGTCTCCAAGGCCTCCTTTGCGACTTGCCATTTTCTGTCCCTCTCCTCCTTGTTGCGGTTTCCTGGGTCCTCACCCTCCAAACTCCATGGACCTTTCAATTAATCTTTAGGAAATGAAAAATAATAGCAATTAAACAAAAAACAC
Organism: Aulonocara sp. 'chitande type north' Nkhata Bay; assembly: GCF_057382095.1. Taxonomy (NCBI): domain Eukaryota; kingdom Metazoa; phylum Chordata; class Actinopteri; order Cichliformes; family Cichlidae; genus Aulonocara; species Aulonocara sp. 'chitande type north' Nkhata Bay. Next base: position 3,970,647 of record NC_141363.1, on the reverse strand, counting down.
TTGGGAGGTTTAATGTGTTTATTTTAATTTGTTTTTCACCTGTTGTACATGTAGTGGAAAATGATTCTTTGCACAAACTGACAATGCTGAAAAAGCCTGGAGGTTGTGTTCTTTTGCAGGAAAAAATTAATGCTTTCTGAATTAGGGTCATGATCAACTTGTAATGCTTTTTAAATCTTGCTTGAGTCAATATTTACTCTCTTAAAATGCCGCACGCGGTTACTTTATATATGGGTGTTGTGCATTTTAAGAGAGTAAATAACGAGGCTAAATGTCCTTTCGCTTCCAGATACTGTATTTTACACCAACACGATGTGTATGTAAGAATTTATTAGCGGTTTAAGTCGGGAAGCCTGTGCGTGGGAGTTCAAAACACAGACAGTGCGCATGCGTGTGACGTGAAGTAGCGAACGCTTTGATCGCCTGACTGTGACGTAAGCGAACGCTTTGACGTGCCCGTGACGTTACAGTCAACTGAGCCTATATATAGAACCCGCCAGGACTCACAATCTACTTAGCCTTAAGTAAATGAGATGTACAGACCGCGATCTTCGCACTCTAGAATCTTAGATTTTCAAAGTCCTTCAAATAATTTTACTGAAACAGAAACGTCCACAATGGCTGAATTTCAGACTACAGGCTCTATCCCCATTATTCCCGAGCATATTTTACCAGCTATAACCAAGTGTTTCGATCAGTTCTCCCAGGTACAATGGGGAATGATTGAACAGGGAATCTGGGACTCTGATCTCCAAGCATTACTGGCTGATATGATAATCGAAATCATTCAGATAGTTTCTAGCGGCATCCTGAAATCTGCACTTCCCACACTTCAGGAGTTAATGACAGACGAATTGTCCCAAACAGGTATCAGCATACCTGTGGCAAAAATAGCTCCGTCGCTGGGAGACTCTCTTTCAACCAGCATTGGCATCGCTCTTAACATCCCCCATGAAAACTGTCAGTCCAGTAAGAAGCTGACAAAACTGATTGAATTGGAGATCTCAGAAAAGGTCGACTCAGCTGTGACTCTACTCTTGAACAACCCGGATTTACGGTCAGATCCTGCCGTTTATGTCAGTGGAAAAATGACAACCACAAAAAACCTTCGACGCATGGTCTCTCACGCAGCCTCGTGTTTGGAAAAATGTGCAGGTAAGCTAAGCAGCCAGTGCATGTCAAAGGGCGGCGCAGCTAGTTCCCCTAGCCCGTCTAATTCAGAGAGTACTGAATCAAAGATCTCTGAGAAGGCAATGGTTGTTGAGGAGGTGAGCAGCGCTCTCACCAAATGGAGCACAGACACAGGAATCACAGAGGACAATAAGGATGAAAATGACATGACGCCTGTAGAGATAAAAGAAAGTGAAACTGGAGAGATGGCGGAAAGTCGTTCCAGCACCACAGGTGAAGTGATCGTGGCTGATGTTGTCAGTGCAATACTTGACACTCTGAAGTATTCGAATGCCGAAGATGACACAGAGATAGAGAAGTGCACAGATGCTGAGACAGCTGAAAGTCTCCAGCGTCCCAGCACGCCAGCAGAAATAGCTGCAGCTGACATTGTAATGACAATAATTGATAATCTGCAGTCTTTTGATGGTGAAGATGTCACATCTAGTGAGAAATGTGACTCACGCGAATCTGCTTTTAATGTGCAGTTAAATATCCAAAAGGTGAAAAACTTTTTCACGTCATGCATCCCATCCAGAAAAAGCAATGACCAAAAGCTGCACAAAGACCACTTCTGCGCTTTTGCCAAAAAGCAGTTTTACAAAATGATCAGAGAGATAAAACACCTGGTGAAGAAAAACAAAAGGTTCTTCATCTGTCTCCACGAACCGGTCAAGTCTCTTGATGATCAGAGAGCAGATTGTATGGACAGCTACAGTTCTTTTTGTAGCTATGTAAACACACCAGTGATGGATAGCATGTTTAAGAGTTCTTCCCCAGTTGATTATAACACCATCAAACCTGTTCTTGAACAAATGTTTAATAAATTAAACGGGCCAGAACATTTGAACCGTATCTGGAACCCCCTGGAAAAGATAAAGGAAATTGAGATGTTTTCCAGGGAGTTGACAGATAAAGTGTATGACCATCTCCAGTCAACTGAAAGATATGTACTCCCTGTGATGCTATCAGGAAAATGTCTTTCAGACTCTGTCATCTCTAGGTCTGCAGAGCCAACAGATGAGTTACCCTTTTCGCCCGAGGTCCTCTATGTGACTGTAGAAGACTCAGTGCAAAAGTTTTTGCAAAACACTCTTCTGTGGTTAGAGAATGATGCTTTGGATCAAACTGTTCAAAGTGACAAGATTTCTGGTGCCGTGCGAGACATCCAGGATGTGATTTTAAGAGCACTGACTCCAACAGAGCAAAAAGAAAATGACAGACTGTCTGAACCAGAGTCACGTCCAGATTGTCCTCCCAAAAATGAAACAGTCTCCTGCGTGAGTGTACTAGAGCAGGGCCCACCCCCAGAAAACAGCCCTGAGCCTGAACCAATCACTGAAGCTGGGCTTACAGAAGCTCAAAGTCAGCCATCAACCTCTGAAAACTTACAGGAGGAGTCTGAGAAAATTGTCAGAGACTTCAGTAACTGTCTGTTAGATGAGCTCCTGGAGAAATGTCTTTTCGACACAAACTGTCTGAATATAGAAAATTACGAAGCGATCACCAGCCGTCTTACAGATCTGCTTCTAGATAAGGTCAGAATCCCAGGATATCTGAGTGCTCTTAAAAATAACAAACAGCGGATGCTAAAGAAAATGAGTAAGGCCCTTATAAAGGAGCTTGACTCTGCAGATCAGTTTGTACATTCGGCTCTTACACCAGATGATTACACTTTTGATGAACTTTTTCTGGATCTCCTGGACATGATTATTGAGGTTGCTTTGGATCAAACTGTTCAAAGTGACAAGATTTCTGGTGCCGTGGGAGACATCCAGGATGTGATTTTAAGAGCACTGACTCCAACAGAGCAAAAAGAAAATGACAGACTGTCTGAACCAGAGTCACGTCCAGATTGTCCTCCCAAAAATGAAACAGTCTCCTGCGTGAGTGTACTAGAGCAGGGCCCACCCCCAGAAAACAGCCCTGAGCCTGAACCAATCACTGAAGCTGGGCTTACAGAAGCTCAAAGTCAGCCATCAACCTCTGAAAACTTACAGGAGGAGTCTGAGAAAATTGTCAGAGACTTCAGTAACTGTCTGTTAGATGAGCTCCTGGAGAAATGTCTTTTCGACACAAACTATCTGAATATAGAAAATTACGAAGCGATCACCAGGCGTCTTACAGATCTGCTTCTAGATAAGGTCAGAATCCCAGGATATCTGAGTGCTCTTAAAAATAACAAACGGCGGATGCTAAAGAAAATGAGTAAGGCCCTTATAAAGGAGCTTGACTCTGCAGATCAGTTTGTACATTCGGCTCTTACACCAGATGATTACACTTTTGATGAACTTTTTCTGGATCTCCTGGACATGATTATTGAGGTTGTACTCAATCCCCCACTGAAGTCTAAAATTACAAGGTTCTTTCGAGCAGTGGGAAAAGCTTTAATGAAGCCGTTTAGGAGCTGCTGTAGGGGCAGCAGCGATGACTAAAAGACCAGCTGCACCCCCCCCCCCACACACACACACACACTACAATGCTTCTTTAAAGATCTCGAAGCATTTAATAATTTATTCAAAAACAATGTAATTGGCCAACAGAAGTATATTTCATCTTGTCTCCCTATATTGTCTCTCCATCACCCCCAACCGGTCGCAGCAGATGGCCGCCCCCTCTTGAGCCTGGTTCTGCTGGAGGTTTCTTCCTGTTAAAAGGGAGTTTTTTCTCCCCACTGTCGCCTAGTGCTTGCTCAAAGGGGATCTTTTGATTGTTGGGTATTTTCCTGCTAATACTGTAGGGTTTTCACCTTACATTATAAAGCACCTTGAGGAGACTCTTGTTTTGCTGCGATGCTATATAATCTTAGATTTAACTGAATTTTAAAATCATCCATTATAGCATCAAAGTAAAACAAAATGAAATTTTAAGAAAATTGATTTACCATCAAATAAAAATCCTAATCTCAAACATATTCTGATTTTTCTTGTGTTTTATTGTGTTGTCAAGTATGAAAAAACAATGTTGCATTTGTGCACTCTGGTCATGAGTACTGGTATTGTATTAGAGCAGAATTTAGAGTAGAATTTGATAAAGGTGGTTTGGGTATGAGATGAACACAATTCATGAAACTATTAAATGTTGTTATTATAGACACTAAGTGAATATCTGTGGTAAGTTTAACAGTTTTCAGGGTTTTAGGCACATTTCTGCACATAGATTGGTCCAGAATGGAAAGTCTAAAGCAAAAAGCCTGAGTGAGGTGGACATTTTCATCATGGTCTCCAAGGCCTCCTTTGCGACTTGCCATTTTCTGTCCCTCTCCTCCTTGTTGCGGTTTCCTGGGTCCTCACCCTCCAAACTCCATGGACCTTTCAATTAATCTTTAGGAAATGAAAAATAATAGCAATTAAACAAAAAACACTTGGGAGGTTTAATGTGTTTATTTTAATTTGTTTTTCACCTGTTGTACATGTAGTGGAAAATGATTCTTTGCACAAACTGACAATGCTGAAAAAGCCTGGAGGTTGTGTTCTTTTGCAGGAAAAAATTAATGCTTTCTGAATTAGGGTCATGATCAACTTGTAATGCTTTTTAAATCTTGCTTGAGTCAATATTTACTCTCTTAAAATGCCGCACGCGGTTACTTTATATATGGGTGTTGTGCATTTTAAGAGAGTAAATAACGAGGCTAAATGTCCTTTCGCTTCCAGATACTGTATTTTACACCAACACGATGTGTATGTAAGAATTTATTAGCGGTTTAAGTCGGGAAGCCTGTGCGTGGGAGTTCAAAACACAGACAGTGCGCATGCGTGTGACGTGAAGTAGCGAACGCTTTGATCGCCTGACTGTGACGTAAGCGAACGCTTTGACGTGCCCGTGACGTTACAGTCAACTGAGCCTATATATAGAACCCGCCAGGACTCACAATCTACTTAGCCTTAAGTAAATGAGATGTACAGACCGCGATCTTCGCACTCTAGAATCTTAGATTTTCAAAGTCCTTCAAATAATTTTACTGAAACAGAAACGTCCACAATGGCTGAATTTCAGACTACAGGCTCTATCCCCATTATTCCCGAGCATATTTTACCAGCTATAACCAAGTGTTTCGATCAGTTCTCCCAGGTACAATGGGGAATGATTGAACAGGGAATCTGGGACTCTGATCTCCAAGCATTACTGGCTGATATGATAATCGAAATCATTCAGATAGTTTCTAGCGGCATCCTGAAATCTGCACTTCCCACACTTCAGGAGTTAATGACAGACGAATTGTCCCAAACAGGTATCAGCATACCTGTGGCAAAAATAGCTCCGTCGCTGGGAGACTCTCTTTCAACCAGCATTGGCATCGCTCTTAACATCCCCCATGAAAACTGTCAGTCCAGTAAGAAGCTGACAAAACTGATTGAATTGGAGATCTCAGAAAAGGTCGACTCAGCTGTGACTCTACTCTTGAACAACCCGGATTTACGGTCAGATCCTGCCGTTTATGTCAGTGGAAAAATGACAACCACAAAAAACCTTCGACGCATGGTCTCTCACGCAGCCTCGTGTTTGGAAAAATGTGCAGGTAAGCTAAGCAGCCAGTGCATGTCAAAGGGCGGCGCAGCTAGTTCCCCTAGCCCGTCTAATTCAGAGAGTACTGAATCAAAGATCTCTGAGAAGGCAATGGTTGTTGAGGAGGTGAGCAGCGCTCTCACCAAATGGAGCACAGACACAGGAATCACAGAGGACAATAAGGATGAAAATGACATGACGCCTGTAGAGATAAAAGAAAGTGAAACTGGAGAGATGGCGGAAAGTCGTTCCAGCACCACAGGTGAAGTGATCGTGGCTGATGTTGTCAGTGCAATACTTGACACTCTGAAGTATTCGAATGCCGAAGATGACACAGAGATAGAGAAGTGCACAGATGCTGAGACAGCTGAAAGTCTCCAGCGTCCCAGCACGCCAGCAGAAATAGCTGCAGCTGACATTGTAATGACAATAATTGATAATCTGCAGTCTTTTGATGGTGAAGATGTCACATCTAGTGAGAAATGTGACTCACGCGAATCTGCTTTTAATGTGCAGTTAAATATCCAAAAGGTGAAAAACTTTTTCACGTCATGCATCCCATCCAGAAAAAGCAATGACCAAAAGCTGCACAAAGACCACTTCTGCGCTTTTGCCAAAAAGCAGTTTTACAAAATGATCAGAGAGATAAAACACCTGGTGAAGAAAAACAAAAGGTTCTTCATCTGTCTCCACGAACCGGTCAAGTCTCTTGATGATCAGAGAGCAGATTGTATGGACAGCTACAGTTCTTTTTGTAGCTATGTAAACACACCAGTGATGGATAGCATGTTTAAGAGTTCTTCCCCAGTTGATTATAACACCATCAAACCTGTTCTTGAACAAATGTTTAATAAATTAAACGGGCCAGAACATTTGAACCGTATCTGGAACCCCCTGGAAAAGATAAAGGAAATTGAGATGTTTTCCAGGGAGTTGACAGATAAAGTGTATGACCATCTCCAGTCAACTGAAAGATATGTACTCCCTGTGATGCTATCAGGAAAATGTCTTTCAGACTCTGTCATCTCTAGGTCTGCAGAGCCAACAGATGAGTTACCCTTTTCGCCCGAGGTCCTCTATGTGACTGTAGAAGACTCAGTGCAAAAGTTTTTGCAAAACACTCTTCTGTGGTTAGAGAATGATGCTTTGGATCAAACTGTTCAAAGTGACAAGATTTCTGGTGCCGTGCGAGACATCCAGGATGTGATTTTAAGAGCACTGACTCCAACAGAGCAAAAAGAAAATGACAGACTGTCTGAACCAGAGTCACGTCCAGATTGTCCTCCCAAAAATGAAACAGTCTCCTGCGTGAGTGTACTAGAGCAGGGCCCACCCCCAGAAAACAGCCCTGAGCCTGAACCAATCACTGAAGCTGGGCTTACAGAAGCTCAAAGTCAGCCATCAACCTCTGAAAACTTACAGGAGGAGTCTGAGAAAATTGTCAGAGACTTCAGTAACTGTCTGTTAGATGAGCTCCTGGAGAAATGTCTTTTCGACACAAACTGTCTGAATATAGAAAATTACGAAGCGATCACCAGCCGTCTTACAGATCTGCTTCTAGATAAGGTCAGAATCCCAGGATATCTGAGTGCTCTTAAAAATAACAAACAGCGGATGCTAAAGAAAATGAGTAAGGCCCTTATAAAGGAGCTTGACTCTGCAGATCAGTTTGTACATTCGGCTCTTACACCAGATGATTACACTTTTGATGAACTTTTTCTGGATCTCCTGAACATGATTATTGAGGTTGCTTTGGATCAAACTGTTCAAAGTGACAAGATTTCTGGTGCCGTGGGAGACATCCAGGATGTGATTTTAAGAGCACTGACTCCAACAGAGCAAAAAGAAAATGACAGACTGTCTGAACCAGAGTCACGTCCAGATTGTCCTCCCAAAAATGAAACAGTCTCCTGCGTGAGTGTACTAGAGCAGGGCCCACCCCCAGAAAACAGCCCTGAGCCTGAACCAATCACTGAAGCTGGGCTTACAGAAGCTCAAAGTCAGCCATCAACCTCTGAAAACTTACAGGAGGAGTCTGAGAAAATTGTCAGAGACTTCAGTAACTGTCTGTTAGATGAGCTCCTGGAGAAATGTCTTTTCGACACAAACTATCTGAATATAGAAAATTACGAAGCGATCACCAGGCGTCTTACAGATCTGCTTCTAGATAAGGTCAGAATCCCAGGATATCTGAGTGCTCTTAAAAATAACAAACGGCGGATGCTAAAGAAAATGAGTAAGGCCCTTATAAAGGAGCTTGACTCTGCAGATCAGTTTGTACATTCGGCTCTTACACCAGATGATTACACTTTTGATGAACTTTTTCTGGATCTCCTGGACATGATTATTGAGGTTGTACTCAATCCCCCACTGAAGTCTAAAATTACAAGGTTCTTTCGAGCAGTGGGAAAAGCTTTAATGAAGCCGTTTAGGAGCTGCTGTAGGGGCAGCAGCGATGACTAAAAGACCAGCTGCACCCCCCCCCCCCCCCCACACACACACACACTACAATGCTTCTTTAAAGATCTCGAAGCATTTAATAATTTATTCAAAAACAATGTAATTGGCCAACAGAAGTATATTTCATCTTGTCTCCCTATATTGTCTCTCCATCACCCCCAACCGGTCGCAGCAGATGGCCGCCCCCTCTTGAGCCTGGTTCTGCTGGAGGTTTCTTCCTGTTAAAAGGGAGTTTTTTCTCCCCACTGTCGCCTAGTGCTTGCTCAAAGGGGATCTTTTGATTGTTGGGTATTTTCCTGCTAATACTGTAGGGTTTTCACCTTACATTATAAAGCACCTTGAGGAGACTCTTGTTTTGCTGCGATGCTATATAATCTTAGATTTAACTGAATTTTAAAATCATCCATTATAGCATCAAAGTAAAACAAAATGAAATTTTAAGAAAATTGATTTACCATCAAATAAAACTCCTAATCTCAAACATATTCTGATTTTTCTTGTGTTTTATTGTGTTGTCAAGTATGAAAAAACAATGTTGCATTTGTGCACTCTGGTCATGAGTACTGGTATTGTATTAGAGCAGAATTTAGAGTAGAATTTGATAAAGGTGGTTTGGGTATGAGATGAACACAATTCATGAAACTATTAAATGTTGTTATTATAGACACTAAGTGAATATCTGTGGTAAGTTTAACAGTTTTCAGGGTTTTAGGCACATTTCTGCACATAGATTGGTCCAGAATGGAAAGTCTAAAGCAAAAAGCCTGAGTGAGGTGGACATTTTCATCATGGTCTCCAAGGCCTCCTTTGCGACTTGCCATTTTCTGTCCCTCTCCTCCTTGTTGCGGTTTCCTGGGTCCTCACCCTCCAAACTCCATGGACCTTTCAATTAATCTTTAGGAAATGAAAAATAATAGCAATTAAACAAAAAACACTTGGGAGGTTTAATGTGTTTATTTTAATTTGTTTTTCACCTGTTGTACATGTAGTGGAAAATGATTCTTTGCACAAACTGACAATGCTGAAAAAGCCTGGAGGTTGTGTTCTTTTGCAGGAAAAAATTAATGCTTTCTGAATTAGGGTCATGATCAACTTGTAATGCTTTTTAAATCTTGCTTGAGTCAATATTTACTCTCTTAAAATGCCGCACGCGGTTACTTTATATATGGGTGTTGTGCATTTTAAGAGAGTAAATAACGAGGCTAAATGTCCTTTCGCTTCCAGATACTGTATTTTACACCAACACGATGTGTATGTAAGAATTTATTAGCGGTTTAAGTCGGGAAGCCTGTGCGTGGGAGTTCAAAACACAGACAGTGCGCATGCGTGTGACGTGAAGTAGCGAACGCTTTGATCGCCTGACTGTGACGTAAGCGAACGCTTTGACGTGCCCGTGACGTTACAGTCAACTGAGCCTATATATAGAACCCGCCAGGACTCACAATCTACTTAGCCTTAAGTAAATGAGATGTACAGACCGCGATCTTCGCACTCTAGAATCTTAGATTTTCAAAGTCCTTCAAATAATTTTACTGAAACAGAAACGTCCACAATGGCTGAATTTCAGACTACAGGCTCTATCCCCATTATTCCCGAGCATATTTTACCAGCTATAACCAAGTGTTTCGATCAGTTCTCCCAGGTACAATGGGGAATGATTGAACAGGGAATCTGGGACTCTGATCTCCAAGCATTACTGGCTGATATGATAATCGAAATCATTCAGATAGTTTCTAGCGGCATCCTGAAATCTGCACTTCCCACACTTCAGGAGTTAATGACAGACGAATTGTCCCAAACAGGTATCAGCATACCTGTGGCAAAAATAGCTCCGTCGCTGGGAGACTCTCTTTCAACCAGCATTGGCATCGCTCTTAACATCCCCCATGAAAACTGTCAGTCCAGTAAGAAGCTGACAAAACTGATTGAATTGGAGATCTCAGAAAAGGTCGACTCAGCTGTGACTCTACTCTTGAACAACCCGGATTTACGGTCAGATCCTGCCGTTTATGTCAGTGGAAAAATGACAACCACAAAAAACCTTCGACGCATGGTCTCTCACGCAGCCTCGTGTTTGGAAAAATGTGCAGGTAAGCTAAGCAGCCAGTGCATGTCAAAGGGCGGCGCAGCTAGTTCCCCTAGCCCGTCTAATTCAGAGAGTACTGAATCAAAGATCTCTGAGAAGGCAATGGTTGTTGAGGAGGTGAGCAGCGCTCTCACCAAATGGAGCACAGACACAGGAATCACAGAGGACAATAAGGATGAAAATGACATGACGCCTGTAGAGATAAAAGAAAGTGAAACTGGAGAGATGGCGGAAAGTCGTTCCAGCACCACAGGTGAAGTGATCGTGGCTGATGTTGTCAGTGCAATACTTGACACTCTGAAGTATTCGAATGCCGAAGATGACACAGAGATAGAGAAGTGCACAGATGCTGAGACAGCTGAAAGTCTCCAGCGTCCCAGCACGCCAGCAGAAATAGCTGCAGCTGACATTGTAATGACAATAATTGATAATCTGCAGTCTTTTGATGGTGAAGATGTCACATCTAGTGAGAAATGTGACTCACGCGAATCTGCTTTTAATGTGCAGTTAAATATCCAAAAGGTGAAAAACTTTTTCACGTCATGCATCCCATCCAGAAAAAGCAATGACCAAAAGCTGCACAAAGACCACTTCTGCGCTTTTGCCAAAAAGCAGTTTTACAAAATGATCAGAGAGATAAAACACCTGGTGAAGAAAAACAAAAGGTTCTTCATCTGTCTCCACGAACCGGTCAAGTCTCTTGATGATCAGAGAGCAGATTGTATGGACAGCTACAGTTCTTTTTGTAGCTATGTAAACACACCAGTGATGGATAGCATGTTTAAGAGTTCTTCCCCAGTTGATTATAACACCATCAAACCTGTTCTTGAACAAATGTTTAATAAATTAAACGGGCCAGAACATTTGAACCGTATCTGGAACCCCCTGGAAAAGATAAAGGAAATTGAGATGTTTTCCAGGGAGTTGACAGATAAAGTGTATGACCATCTCCAGTCAACTGAAAGATATGTACTCCCTGTGATGCTATCAGGAAAATGTCTTTCAGACTCTGTCATCTCTAGGTCTGCAGAGCCAACAGATGAGTTACCCTTTTCGCCCGAGGTCCTCTATGTGACTGTAGAAGACTCAGTGCAAAAGTTTTTGCAAAACACTCTTCTGTGGTTAGAGAATGATGCTTTGGATCAAACTGTTCAAAGTGACAAGATTTCTGGTGCCGTGCGAGACATCCAGGATGTGATTTTAAGAGCACTGACTCCAACAGAGCAAAAAGAAAATGACAGACTGTCTGAACCAGAGTCACGTCCAGATTGTCCTCCCAAAAATGAAACAGTCTCCTGCGTGAGTGTACTAGAGCAGGGCCCACCCCCAGAAAACAGCCCTGAGCCTGAACCAATCACTGAAGCTGGGCTTACAGAAGCTCAAAGTCAGCCATCAACCTCTGAAAACTTACAGGAGGAGTCTGAGAAAATTGTCAGAGACTTCAGTAACTGTCTGTTAGATGAGCTCCTGGAGAAATGTCTTTTCGACACAAACTGTCTGAATATAGAAAATTACGAAGCGATCACCAGCCGTCTTACAGATCTGCTTCTAGATAAGGTCAGAATCCCAGGATATCTGAGTGCTCTTAAAAATAACAAACAGCGGATGCTAAAGAAAATGAGTAAGGCCCTTATAAAGGAGCTTGACTCTGCAGATCAGTTTGTACATTCGGCTCTTACACCAGATGATTACACTTTTGATGAACTTTTTCTGGATCTCCTGGACATGATTATTGAGGTTGCTTTGGATCAAACTGTTCAAAGTGACAAGATTTCTGGTGCCGTGGGAGACATCCAGGATGTGATTTTAAGAGCACTGACTCCAACAGAGCAAAAAGAAAATGACAGACTGTCTGAACCAGAGTCACGTCCAGATTGTCCTCCCAAAAATGAAACAGTCTCCTGCGTGAGTGTACTAGAGCAGGGCCCACCCCCAGAAAACAGCCCTGAGCCTGAACCAATCACTGAAGCTGGGCTTACAGAAGCTCAAAGTCAGCCATCAACCTCTGAAAACTTACAGGAGGAGTCTGAGAAAATTGTCAGAGACTTCAGTAACTGTCTGTTAGATGAGCTCCTGGAGAAATGTCTTTTCGACACAAACTATCTGAATATAGAAAATTACGAAGCGATCACCAGGCGTCTTACAGATCTGCTTCTAGATAAGGTCAGAATCCCAGGATATCTGAGTGCTCTTAAAAATAACAAACGGCGGATGCTAAAGAAAATGAGTAAGGCCCTTATAAAGGAGCTTGACTCTGCAGATCAGTTTGTACATTCGGCTCTTACACCAGATGATTACACTTTTGATGAACTTTTTCTGGATCTCCTGGACATGATTATTGAGGTTGTACTCAATCCCCCACTGAAGTCTAAAATTACAAGGTTCTTTCGAGCAGTGGGAAAAGCTTTAATGAAGCCGTTTAGGAGCTGCTGTAGGGGCAGCAGCGATGACTAAAAGACCAGCTGCACCCCCCCCCCCCCCCCACACACACACACACACACACACACTACAATGCTTCTTTAAAGATCTCGAAGCATTTAATAATTTATTCAAAAACAATGTAATTGGCCAACAGAAGTATATTTCATCTTGTCTCCCTATATTGTCTCTCCATCACCCCCAACCGGTCGCAGCAGATGGCCGCCCCCTCTTGAGCCTGGTTCTGCTGGAGGTTTCTTCCTGTTAAAAGGGAGTTTTTTCTCCCCACTGTCGCCTAGTGCTTGCTCAAAGGGGATCTTTTGATTGTTGGGTATTTTCCTGCTAATACTGTAGGGTTTTCACCTTACATTATAAAGCACCTTGAGGAGACTCTTGTTTTGCTGCGATGCTATATAATCTTAGATTTAACTGAATTTTAAAATCATCCATTATAGCATCAAAGTAAAACAAAATGAAATTTTAAGAAAATTGATTTACCATCAAATAAAACTCCTAATCTCAAACATATTCTGATTTTTCTTGTGTTTTATTGTGTTGTCAAGTATGAAAAAACAATGTTGCATTTGTGCACTCTGGTCATGAGTACTGGTATTGTATTAGAGCAGAATTTAGAGTAGAATTTGATAAAGGTGGTTTGGGTATGAGATGAACACAATTCATGAAACTATTAAATGTTGTTATTATAGACACTAAGTGAATATCTGTGGTAAGTTTAACAGTTTTCAGGGTTTTAGGCACATTTCTGCACATAGATTGGTCCAGAATGGAAAGTCTAAAGCAAAAAGCCTGAGTGAGGTGGACATTTTCATCATGGTCTCCAAGGCCTCCTTTGCGACTTGCCATTTTCTGTCCCTCTCCTCCTTGTTGCGGTTTCCTGGGTCCTCACCCTCCAAACTCCATGGACCTTTCAATTAATCTTTAGGAAATGAAAAATAATAGCAATTAAACAAAAAACACTTGGGAGGTTTAATGTGTTTATTTTAATTTGTTTTTCACCTGTTGTACATGTAGTGGAAAATGATTCTTTGCACAAACTGACAATGCTGAAAAAGCCTGGAGGTTGTGTTCTTTTGCAGGAAAAAATTAATGCTTTCTGAATTAGGGTCATGATCAACTTGTAATGCTTTTTAAATCTTGCTTGAGTCAATATTTACTCTCTTAAAATGCCGCACGCGGTTACTTTATATATGGGTGTTGTGCATTTTAAGAGAGTAAATAACGAGGCTAAATGTCCTTTCGCTTCCAGATACTGTATTTTACACCAACACGATGTGTATGTAAGAATTTATTAGCGGTTTAAGTCGGGAAGCCTGTGCGTGGGAGTTCAAAACACAGACAGTGCGCATGCGTGTGACGTGAAGTAGCGAACGCTTTGATCGCCTGACTGTGACGTAAGCGAACGCTTTGACGTGCCCGTGACGTTACAGTCAACTGAGCCTATATATAGAACCCGCCAGGACTCACAATCTACTTAGCCTTAAGTAAATGAGATGTACAGACCGCGATCTTCGCACTCTAGAATCTTAGATTTTCAAAGTCCTTCAAATAATTTTACTGAAACAGAAACGTCCACAATGGCTGAATTTCAGACTACAGGCTCTATCCCCATTATTCCCGAGCATATTTTACCAGCTATAACCAAGTGTTTCGATCAGTTCTCCCAGGTACAATGGGGAATGATTGAACAGGGAATCTGGGACTCTGATCTCCAAGCATTACTGGCTGATATGATAATCGAAATCATTCAGATAGTTTCTAGCGGCATCCTGAAATCTGCACTTCCCACACTTCAGGAGTTAATGACAGACGAATTGTCCCAAACAGGTATCAGCATACCTGTGGCAAAAATAGCTCCGTCGCTGGGAGACTCTCTTTCAACCAGCATTGGCATCGCTCTTAACATCCCCCATGAAAACTGTCAGTCCAGTAAGAAGCTGACAAAACTGATTGAATTGGAGATCTCAGAAAAGGTCGACTCAGCTGTGACTCTACTCTTGAACAACCCGGATTTACGGTCAGATCCTGCCGTTTATGTCAGTGGAAAAATGACAACCACAAAAAACCTTCGACGCATGGTCTCTCACGCAGCCTCGTGTTTGGAAAAATGTGCAGGTAAGCTAAGCAGCCAGTGCATGTCAAAGGGCGGCGCAGCTAGTTCCCCTAGCCCGTCTAATTCAGAGAGTACTGAATCAAAGATCTCTGAGAAGGCAATGGTTGTTGAGGAGGTGAGCAGCGCTCTCACCAAATGGAGCACAGACACAGGAATCACAGAGGACAATAAGGATGAAAATGACATGACGCCTGTAGAGATAAAAGAAAGTGAAACTGGAGAGATGGCGGAAAGTCGTTCCAGCACCACAGGTGAAGTGATCGTGGCTGATGTTGTCAGTGCAATACTTGACACTCTGAAGTATTCGAATGCCGAAGATGACACAGAAATAGAGAAGTGCACAGATGCTGAGACAGCTGAAAGTCTCCAGCGTCCCAGCACGCCAGCAGAAATAGCTGCAGCTGACATTGTAATGACAATAATTGATAATCTGCAGTCTTTTGATGGTGAAGATGTCACATCTAGTGAGAAATGTGACTCACGCGAATCTGCTTTTAATGTGCAGTTAAATATCCAAAAGGTGAAAAACTTTTTCACGTCATGCATCCCATCCAGAAAAAGCAATGACCAAAAGCTGCACAAAGACCACTTCTGCGCTTTTGCCAAAAAGCAGTTTTACAAAATGATCAGAGAGATAAAACACCTGGTGAAGAAAAACAAAAGGTTCTTCATCTGTCTCCACGAACCGGTCAAGTCTCTTGATGATCAGAGAGCAGATTGTATGGACAGCTACAGTTCTTTTTGTAGCTATGTAAACACACCAGTGATGGATAGCATGTTTAAGAGTTCTTCCCCAGTTGATTATAACACCATCAAACCTGTTCTTGAACAAATGTTTAATAAATTAAACGGGCCAGAACATTTGAACCGTATCTGGAACCCCCTGGAAAAGATAAAGGAAATTGAGATGTTTTCCAGGGAGTTGACAGATAAAGTGTATGACCATCTCCAGTCAACTGAAAGATATGTACTCCCTGTGATGCTATCAGGAAAATGTCTTTCAGACTCTGTCATCTCTAGGTCTGCAGAGCCAACAGATGAGTTACCCTTTTCGCCCGAGGTCCTCTATGTGACTGTAGAAGACTCAGTGCAAAAGTTTTTGCAAAACACTCTTCTGTGGTTAGAGAATGATGCTTTGGATCAAACTGTTCAAAGTGACAAGATTTCTGGTGCCGTGGGAGACATCCAGGATGTGATTTTAAGAGCACTGACTCCAACAGAGCAAAAAGAAAATGACAGACTGTCTGAACCAGAGTCACGTCCAGATTGTCCTCCCAAAAATGAAACAGTCTCCTGCGTGAGTGTACTAGAGCAGGGCCCACCCCCAGAAAACAGCCCTGAGCCTGAACCAATCACTGAAGCTGGGCTTACAGAAGCTCAAAGTCAGCCATCAACCTCTGAAAACTTACAGGAGGAGTCTGAGAAAATTGTCAGAGACTTCAGTAACTGTCTGTTAGATGAGCTCCTGGAGAAATGTCTTTTCGACACAAACTATCTGAATATAGAAAATTACGAAGCGATCACCAGGCGTCTTACAGATCTGCTTCTAGATAAGGTCAGAATCCCAGGATATCTGAGTGCTCTTAAAAATAACAAACGGCGGATGCTAAAGAAAATGAGTAAGGCCCTTATAAAGGAGCTTGACTCTGCAGATCAGTTTGTACATTCGGCTCTTACACCAGATGATTACACTTTTGATGAACTTTTTCTGGATCTCCTGGACATGATTATTGAGGTTGTACTCAATCCCCCACTGAAGTCTAAAATTACAAGGTTCTTTCGAGCAGTGGGAAAAGCTTTAATGAAGCCGTTTAGGAGCTGCTGTAGGGGCAGCAGCGATGACTAAAAGACCAGCTGCACCCCCCCCCCCACACACACACACACACACACACACTACAATGCTTCTTTAAAGATCTCGAAGCATTTAATAATTTATTCAAAAACAATGTAATTGGCCAACAGAAGTATATTTCATCTTGTCTCCCTATATTGTCTCTCCATCACCCCCAACCGGTCGCAGCAGATGGCCGCCCCCTCTTGAGCCTGGTTCTGCTGGAGGTTTCTTCCTGTTTAAAGGGAGTTTTTTCTCCCCACTGTCGCCTAGTGCTTGCTCAAAGGGGATCTTTTGATTGTTGGGTATTTTCCTGCTAATACTGTAGGGTTTTCACCTTACATTATAAAGCACCTTGAGGAGACTCTTGTTTTGCTGCGATGCTATATAATCTTAGATTTAACTGAATTTTAAAATCATCCATTATAGCATCAAAGTAAAACAAAATGAAATTTTAAGAAAATTGATTTACCATCAAATAAAACTCCTAATCTCAAACATATTCTGATTTTTCTTGTGTTTTATTGTGTTGTCAAGTATGAAAAAACAATGTTGCATTTGTGCACTCTGGTCATGAGTACTGGTATTGTATTAGAGCAGAATTTAGAGTAGAATTTGATAAAGGTGGTTTGGGTATGAGATGAACACAATTCATGAAACTATTAAATGTTGTTATTATAGACACTAAGTGAATATCTGTGGTAAGTTTAACAGTTTTCAGGGTTTTAGGCACATTTCTGCACATAGATTGGTCCAGAATGGAAAGTCTAAAGCAAAAAGCCTGAGTGAGGTGGACATTTTCATCATGGTCTCCAAGGCCTCCTTTGCGACTTGCCATTTTCTGTCCCTCTCCTCCTTGTTGCGGTTTCCTGGGTCCTCACCCTCCAAACTCCATGGACCTTTCAATTAATCTTTAGGAAATGAAAAATAATAGCAATTAAACAAAAAACACTTGGGAGGTTTAATGTTTTTATTTTAATTTGTTTTTCACCTGTTGTACATGTAGTGGAAAATGATTCTTTGCACAAACTGACAATGCTGAAAAAGCCTGGAGGTTGTGTTCTTTTGCAGGAAAAAATTAATGCTTTCTGAATTAGGGTCATGATCAACTTGTAATGCTTTTTAAATCTTGCTTGAGTCAATACCTACTAGACTGCAGCACTCTAAACCTTCATTTGTGTAATTTAAAGTACCACATGGGTTGACACACTGAATCAAAACATTGATTTGAGGAGAAATGTACAGCTTTCACACACATACAATTCCACCTGACATAACTCTCACGTTATTTAATTTTTTTAAATCGCCTTTTAAAGTATTAACCTAAAACAACAAAAGGAACGGGAGGCAAATGTATATGCAATGAAGTGTCAATTCCATGTGCACGTAGCAGAAATACAGCTGGCCTGTAAACCTGGACCTGCATTTTAGCTGAGCCATATGTTCCAGTAACAGTTGAGGTCTTTCTTGAATGCAAGGTACATTTGGGGTGGTATGCACGCACAAATTAACTGATCCGCTGTACAAAAACCACTAAAAGATCCCGCCACATATCATTTTGGGGTGCAATAAGACACCACATGCACGTCTTTGTACCAGATCTCTTGATTCTACAAATGCTATGTGATCTGCTCTGTGATCTTTGAGAGTGACATCATAATGAAATGGCTGCAACCCTGCTTCTTAAACAAACTGACATAATGTGCTTTAAGTGACGCAAATTCTTGAAAAGCTCATGTTTAAAGCCTGTTTTAAAGTGTTTTATAGTGACACAGTTACATGGATGATTAATGCCTTTGACTTTTTTCTTTAACTTTATCAATAAAACAAGTGCAGCTTTCACTGACAGTACATCATGTGGTACTTTAACCTATGTACTATTTTCATCGGTTAATTTTGGAGTTGCTACAAACTTTGTAGCAACTCCAAAATTAACTGATAGGAAAAGTTTGTGTGTCTGTGTGCGTGGTTAAATTGTGGAGTGGATTAGCGGCTAAGGACGAACAATGTCCAAATATCCAGAAATTTAAATCAATGTGTAAACATATGATTTTCATGCAGTTCAAGGATGGGGCCAGTATTAAGCTACAGGACGCGTTTTCAATATAGATATGTTCAATGTGATAAGTTAGCATTGTTATACAACATATTACATACACTCAGGACGAAGCTACATAACTTGTCACAAAGCTCAAATCATGCCCAAGGTTCTTGAACATGACAACATGCTCACTGCACTCAGATGACCTCTACAGTCACCAGATCCCAGTCCAATAGAGCACCTTTGGAATGTGGTGGAACAGATTTACATCACAGATGTGCAACAACCACGCGATGCGATCCTGTCAACAAGGAGAAAATCTCAAATTTTTCCAGCACCTTGTTGAATCCATGCTATGAAGAATAAAAGCAGCAAAGGGATCCAACCCTGTACTAGCAAGGTGTACCTAATAGAGTGGCCAACGATTGCATTTATATAGATGGGATATGTTAAAACAGATACGGACAAGATGAAATAATTCTGAGCAGACACATTAAGGATTACATACATGTATAAAGTGATTTATTTGGTGTCAGCTTTGAACATATTAAACACTTTATACTCATCAAATCAAAACATGTCTTCCTTTGCACAACAGAAGACACATGCGAAATGTATGTACATAATATTATGTAAAAACAATATTGTGGCATTTTATTAATTAACTTATCTGATTACACATCAAAAATAAAGCGTGCCTTTTCATTTCATTCCATTCAAAAACTAAAATGTTCATTAGGACAGTTTCAATAACATGAAATAAGCCATTTTATCATTTTTAATAACATTGTCTTGCAAATGGGAGCTGTTGGGGCACATGTACACAATTCGGTTTGAATAATTAGAGAAGAGCCCAACGTTCCAGTACCTATGAATAAATTAGAAGCACTGCGTACAATAATTGAAATTTACAAGAAGCTGTTGATCTTGACTGATGCAGCCGCCCCGAGCAGGTGATGCTGGGCAGGAGATAAGGCCTTTTTTCACTTCACTGCCAGCTAGATGCATAAATAAGTTGAGGTCACTGTTCTGTTAGCTCATAGTGGTTTGTATTGGTCCTCCTCTTGGTGCACTTGTATCTCTATTCATTGGAGAAAGTAATGACATCATAGTGGATGCCCTGTTGCTGCAGCTCTTCCAGTTGCTCAGGTGTAGCCTCAGTGTAGACTGTCTGGGTCTGTGTCATGGCTGCGTCTGCTACGGCTGCAGGAACAAAGATCAGAGTTCATACTTTTCAGCTTTATTTATACTGAAGCTAATATTAGAAATAAATTATATTTTGGCAAGTTTTAAACCTACTGATGATGTTTGTTTATCACTTTCAAAAATGTCTGCATTTAAGGAATTACTTACTGGCTTTCCTGAAGAAACCTTATCATATATTTGGGACAAAATTATAAGAAATTCATAAAATCCAAAAACTTGGAACTGAACATCAACTGAGCACTCTCATAAGAGCCAACCTGTGACAGCAGAGTGGGCAGCAGCCTCCAGATCTTCAGCATTCACGATTTGTTGATCAGAGCTGACAGGTAGGTACTGGATCTGACCGTCGTGACTTACAGCAATCTACAAATAGAACAGAATAGAGTTTATTTCAAACGTGAAAATAACTGAGTTACAAGAACAAAAACTTTGTAAACACACACAAAAAAACCAAGATAAAGACATCAAGTTGTCATGAATATCTCTGAATCCCACACAATTATTATGCTTGAAAAGGAGTAGGATGAAGTTTACACTTATTTGTTCCCGCCCAATTTGCAAATCAATGTTCAGAGTTTGGCATGTAATCAGATAATATACATGTTTAACTATATACAAGTTTACACTCATATACAATACACACAAAACAGTTTGAGCTCACAAACCAAAATGACTAAATAATCTCTTTTATATTTGTTTTTAAATTTGAGTTATGTTTGGACATAATGACATTTCATTTGTCTATAAAGTTTGACTTAACTTTATAGACAATTCCATGTATATGATTCAGTTGCACTAGTTGTGAAGTTGCTCAATGTAACCAGTTAGATACTGGTTCCCATCACTTCAATTTAAAAATACAAAAGCTTCTAAATTTGGATGTACAGATGATTACACACTGAGAACAAGATTGGAGAAATCCAATAAAGTATTCACAAACAGCTCCCACTCCATCCTACACAGAGGTCCATTCAGCATGTTTTAGATCTTAGACCTGTCTCACCTGTTGCTCCTGGACAATGGTTCTGTCATGTTCGTACTGGATTATCTGTCCGTCTGGCATCTGAGGGCCAGTCACAGAACCAGTTACAAATGAGACAGATATCCTCACTATTAAATACTGCATATATATGCACCGTTTAGGCAGTCAAACACTTACCTGTATGTGGTTGCCATCAGCTACTACTACATACTCTTGAGGAAGTAAGTGTTGAACTCCATCCTGTGAGATGATATACTGGACCTGAAAGTGAACATGGGACAAATAAGGTGAGATTAAATCTAACATTGATACTGATTATACAATACCACAAAGAAGCCTTAGGCACTTTCATGATTATTGTGTTCTATCACACACAAGACTATAAACCACCTCTGAGGCCCCAAATTTATCTTGATGCATGGAGCCAGAATCAGACCTTCTTTTTGTACAAACATTTTTTTTTTGCCTTTATTTTATAGGACAACAAAGCTTTTCAGACAGGTAAGTGGGGAAATATAATGGAGGAAGACACAAGGCAAAGGGCACTGGGTCAAAATTAAACCCTGAACCTCAACCAAGTGAGATAAACTGACACCCATGAGTCAAAAGCAAGGGTGGCCATACAAACATGTTATACAATAAGTTTAAGCAAAAAATATACATTAAAATACTTTAAAATCACGTTTCTTAAAATTTTAATGCATACGCATTTTACATGCACAGCGGTAGAATGATTAAAATGGAACTCACCTCAGTCACCTGGTTGTCTCCCGTCATCAGATGCTGGACCGTCTGACCGTCTATGGTGGTTATCTGCTGGATGTATGCACCTTCCTCCTGATTAATGCACATTTAAGGGTTCTTATTTATCAAATGTTTAGCAGTTACACGTGCAAAATCAATCCATTTTGGAGAGTACACTACATACATATAGGCTGTACTGTGTGAGAGCTGTTACCTGGTCTGACAGTGCTTGTTCCTGAGCTACAATGATGTGCTCCTGTCCTAGAGCCTGCAGCCGCTCGGGAGTGATCACTGCCTGATGTCCCTGCAGGGCTGATGTACACACACATACACACATTAAAATATATTAACTTTGTGTTCATTTTTTATCTGTTTTACACTGAGGCCTCTGTTTATGGACTTCTGACCACTGACACCTTTGCGTTTACTGTTATTATTACTTTTAAGCACAAACTGTAAGTCTTGGCTTGTATGATCCTGTGTTTCTTACACTGTAGTGTGGCTAATGCCTCCTCATCGCTGTTAACTATTATAGTTTGCTGAGACGCAGTAGTTCGACTTTTGCGAGCAGGATTATCCTGATTGTGAAGACGCTCCATGTGAAACTTCAGATGGCCATTGCGGTTAAACCTGAGTTAAAAAAAACAAAAAACACTCACATTAATAGCTGTTCTGTACCTCTAATGCCTAATGAATACAGATGTGTTAGATGCTCCCACCTTTGTCCACAAAGTTTGCAAGAAAATGGTTTCTCATTGGTGTGCGTCATCATGTGTCTGCGTAGGTCTTTCTTGTTCTTGGAGGCAAAGCTGCAGTTTGGACACTTGTGAGGACGCAGGTAGGAGTGCTGTCCCATGTGGGTCTAACACAAAACAGAACATTAATCACAATTCAAAGGAGCAAAAGTTAGAGCGAGATGTTTTTCAAATGTCATTAAAATGGCTCAGAGTATAAATGTCAAACTAAATGAATATGGGGGTGTACACCTCTCAATTATTGTTTTTTTACCCCATTTATATTAACTCATTCACTGCCAGCCATTGGCAGTGAATGAGTTAAACCCATTCACTGCCAATGGCCAATTGACGTCTATAGACGTCAATGGCAGTGAATGAGTTAATATGAAGCTGTTTATCAATTTTAATTGTCATCACTGCCTCCAGTGGAAAAATCTAGCTAACGTTGGCCAACTTTCCACTGATAAATCTGGGGTTTGGAAGGACTCACCTTGACCTCAGGCCAGGAGGTGGAGGTGAAGTCACAGTCAGGACACTTAAAAGTATTGGCATCCACGTGCGCCCTCTTGTGGTTCTCCATGTCCGAGCGTCCATGGAAAGACTCCATGCAGATTCGACAGGAAAACCTCTTGGTAGTGAGACTGGGAGAGCCCACTGCAGAGGGAGAAGCTGGAGCTTCGCTGCTCAGCTAACGGAGAACAGACAACACAGTCAAGGAGTGGAAGACAGAGATAGTAAATCTGTTTATGGTATAAACTACAGTTGCTAGTTACCTCCACTTGTTGCAATACACCATCAGCCAGTGCTGATGTAAGATAATACTTGTCACTTTTCAAGCTCTCTGACCCAGAAACCTCTAAAGCTTGAGAAGGGCTAGACTCCACATTACTGAAAAGAAAGCAGTTTAATAAGATTAGAAACTGCTGAGACACCAAAATGTCCTTAATATGAAAGTAATCTCTTGCTTATGAAATATTTGAACATAAGCTACAAATTGGACTGTGTGTGCTATGTTACCTATATCCAGGACTACGGATTTCTTCAGCTGCCTGCTCCACCACACTGAAGTCCCCTCCCCCCTCATAGCCTTCAATGGCGATGTGGGTAAGCTCGCCTGTTTCAGAGGTGGCAGCCTCGTAGGCCTCTTGTAGCACTGTCTCGCCATTCTCAGAAACATGGAAGGTCAAGATCTTTTGGGCCTGACCGGACGCTGCTGTCACCGTGCTCCATGTTCCCTTCTCCAAAGCTTTTCCATCTGACTTCAGCACTGCTACCTGTGAAAAACAATCAAGATATATTTTACCGTTATTATTTTTTCGTTTATTTTATAGAATACAATGCTATCTTTCATGTAACCGTTCTGAAATTTTGATGAGCTGACCTGTAAGGAGTTCCCAACCAGCTCCCGTGCATTGCTCATATTCAGCAGTAGGTCCAGGGCATTCTGAGCAGATAGGTCGCTGGATTCAGCTGAGGAGAAGCACATGGAGAAAAGTTCAGAGCTTGTCATTCAGGTTATATATAACACCAAATCAAATCAAATCACTTTTATTGTCACATCACATGTGCAGGTACATTGGTACAGCACATGTGAGTGAAATTCTTGTGTGCGAGCTTCACAAGCAACAGAGTTGTGCAAAATACAAGAATGGCTACATCTGAAACTAATAAATATATGTACAATATATAATAGTATATGCATTTCTGGATATGTATACTAAATATTTTTCTACGTGTGTGTGTGTGTGTGTGTGTGTGTGTGTGTGTGTGTACACACATATTTTACAAATTAAATAGAGTAAACAATAAGTAGAATATTTAAAATAAATAAAATAAAATATACAGAGTGAGACATGTGCAAAACAGTGGCATTACTGTACAGTATGGAGTGCATAATGTTAAAGTTCCAGTAGTGAAGCTGAGGTGTCTATGACGTGTTCAGCAGTCTGATGGCCTGGTGGAAAAAGCTGTCTCTCAGTCTGCTGGTACGGGACCGGATGCTGCAGAACCTCCTTCCTGATGGAAGCAGTCTGAACAGTTGATGGCTGGGGTGACTGGAGTCCTTGATGATCCTCCCCGCTTTCCTCAGGCACCGCTTCCTGTAGATGTCTTGGAGGGAGGGAAGCTCACCTCCAATTATCCGTTCAGAGCACCGCACTACTCGCTGGAGAGCTTTGCAGTTGTAGGCGGTGCTGTTGCCATACCAGGTGGTGATGCATCCAGTGAGGATGCTCTCAATGGCACAGTGATAGAAGGTCCTGAGGATGCGAGGGCTCATGCCGAATCTTTTCAGTCTCCTGAGAAAGAAGAGGCGCTGCTGCGCCTTCTTCACTGTTTTGTTTGTGTGTACTGACCACGTAAGATCCTCAGCCAGATGTACACCAAGGAACCGGAAGCTGCTCACTCTCTCCACAGCAGCGCCGTTGATGGTGATGGGGGTGTGTACTTCTCTGCACCTCCGGAAGTCCACTATCAACTCCTTTGTCTTTGCGACGTTGAGGGTGAGATGGTTGTCTTGACACCAGTGGGTCAGGGCGCTGACCTCCTCCCTGTAAGCTGTCTCATCACTGTTGGTGATAAGACCCACCACTGTAGTGTCGTCCGCAAACTTCACAATGATGTTGGAGTTGTTAGTGGCCGTGCAGTCGTAGGTGTAGAGTGAGTACAGGAGAGGGCTCAGTACACACCCCTGTGGAGCACCAGTGTTCAGTGTGATGGGGGATGAGGTGATGCTGCCCTGTCTGACCACTTGGCGTCTGTCAGACAGGAAGCTAAGGATCCAGCTGCAGAGGGAGCTGCTCAGTCCTAGATCCTGCAGTTTCCTGTCCAGCTTCGAGGGAACGATGGTATTGAATGCTGAGCTGTAATCTACAAACAGCATTCTCACATACGTGTCTCTCTTCTCCAGGTGTGACAGGGCAGTGTGTAGTGTCAGGGCTATGGCATCATCAGTGGACCTGTTGTGGCGGTATGCGAACTGTAGGGGGTCCAGTGACTCGGGTAGTGCAGAGCGGATGAAGTCCCTGACCAGCTTCTCGAAGCATTTGCTCACGATGGGGGTCAGGGCTACAGGTCGCCAGTCGTTTAATGAGGAGATGGTGGAGGATTTGGGTACAGGGAGGATGGTGGCCATTTTGAAGCAGGCTGGGACTACAGACAGAGAGAGGGAAAGGTTGAAGATGTGTGTGAACACTCCGGCCAGCTGAGCCGCGCATGACTTGAGGACGCGGCCGGGAATCCCGTCCGGACCAGTAGCTTTGCGTGCGTTCACCTTCCTGAAGCACCTCCGCACATCCTCCTCAGACACAGTGTGCGCACTGACGTCATCCGCGGTGCGCACACTGTCCGGTCTCATGGTGTTCGCTGCGTCGAATCTAGCGTAGAATACGTTTAGATCCTCACACAGAGAGGCCGTGGTCTGCGGTGTGCTGGTTTTCCCTCTAAAGTCTGTGATCGTGTTTAGTCCCTGCCACATACTCCGAGGGTTGTCAAACTGTTGCTCCACCCTGTCCCTGTACTCACGTTTGGCTGCTTTGATCGTCTTCCGGAGTTGGTAATGTGCGTGTTTGTAGTCCGATGTGTTCGCGGAGGCAAAGGCGGTGCTCCATGCCGCCAGTGCCGCGCGAACATCTCCGTTAATCCAGGGTTTTTGATTTGGGAAGGATTTAACTGTTCTGGATGGGACGACATCTTCCACGCATTTCCTGATAAATCCACAGACTGAGTCTGTGTACTCATCAATGTCTCTAGCAGCCACGTGAAACATTTCCCAGTCCGCGTGATCAAAACAGTCCCGCAGCGCAGACTCCGATTGGTCCGTCCAACAGTGCACCGCCCTCTGGGTTGGAGCTTCCTGTTTCAGCTTCTGCCTGTAGGCGGGCAGGAGCAGGATGGAGCGGTGATCTGATTGGCCGAATGGGGTGCGGGGGAGGGCTTTGTATGCATCCCGGAAAGAGGTGTAGCAGTGGTCGAGTAGCCTGTCTCCATGAGTGTTAAAATGGATGTGTTGATGGAGTTTGGGTGAGACTTTCTTCAGGTTTCCCTTATTAAAGTCTCCGGCTGTGATAAACGCTGCCTCTGGGTGTGCGGTTTCCTCGCTGTTGATCGCGCTGTACAGTTCCCTGAGTGCTCGGTCAGTGTCGGCTTGTGGGGGAATGTAAACAGCCGTAATAATCACTGCTGTAAATTCCCTCGGTAGCCAGAATGGCCGGCACTTAATCATCAGGTACTCCAGGTCCGGTGAGCAGAAGGATTTGACCGGGTGCACGTTCGCATAATCACACCAGCTGTTGTTGATCATGAAACACACACCACCGCCTCTGCTTTTCCCAGTAAGATCCTGTGACCTGTCCGCGCGATGCACGGAGAACCCCGGTAGTTGTATTGCGGAGTCCAGTACTTTGTCCGATAGCCAGGTTTCTGTGAGGCAGATCACGCAGCAGTCCCGCATCTCTCGCTGGAATGAGATCCGTGCCCGAAGCTCGCACAGCTTGTTCTCCAGAGACTGCACATTAGCCAGTAATAAACTGGGTAACGGTGGTCTGTTAGTGCGCCGTCTCAGTCGAACCAGAACGCCAGATCTTCTCCCTCTGCGTCGGCGTTTGCGGCCTCCATGGACAAAGAACAAAGGCGTCTCAGGTGAGATGAATGGGGGGTCTGCAAACGGAGCGTCCGTGTTGCAAAACTTGAACTCCGGAAAGTTATAAGAAAGACCGTCTTTTATGTCCAGTAAGGTTTGTCGGTCGTACACAAGGAGACAAGTGCTACTCGCAAAAAAATGAAGGAAAAGTAAAATTAAACACAGAGAAAAGCTGTTGCTTGGGGGAGCTCGCGACAAGGCTGCCATACTCGGCGCCATCTTCATCTTCATCTTCACCATGAATATTTAATATGTTTTCAGAGAAATCCTTACTGACCTTGTTCATAGATGATCGTGGTGTTTCCCAATGCGTCCTGGGACACTGAGGCGTTTTCCATGCCCTGCATGGCTTGCAGTGTTGCAGAATCCACAGTGACCTAATAAGATCATGTTGAAAAAAAGAAATAAAGACAGAAAGAAAAAATAAAACAAAAACTATGGTTATTCTTTAAGAGTAAATAATATTTCTAAATTTTGCAAATTGCTGAATTTTCATGCATATGGACATTTACAAATTAAAAAACAAAAAACAAAACATACAATCTCATTATTTTGTTATTTTCATGTTTTTTTCCCTTCTCACCCCCCATTGGCATAAAAGTAACACAAGATAACAACAAATCAAACTCACAATAGTGTTCTGCAAGCTCTGTGTGTCTTCATGTTGCTGTTTCAGCTCTTCTATTTGCTGCAGGGTGAAGAAAGGTCTGCGCCGTGTCTTTACAGGCTCTTCAGGGTGAGCCAAAGACCACTCTTCAAATGCCTCAGCGTGGCGACACTGCACATGAAGGCGCAGGTTCTTCCTGTGCTTAGTCATGAAGTGACACATATCACAGGAGAAAGGCTTCTCGCCTGGAGAAATTTAAAAAACACACAACATCAATAAGTGAATTCAATAGGTGAATTTAAACTCAAGCTGTTTAAATTTAGCGTTATTGTCTTTCTGCTGCACTGACCTGTGTGTTTGATGGCCAGATGGGAGACGAGAAACTCCTCTTTGGAAGTAGAGTATTTACAGTAGTCGCACTTAAAAGGCCTGTCGTTGGTGTGGGACAGCTGATGGTTGAGCAGCAGCTTCTTGTTGTCACAAGTGTAGTCACAAAACTCACATTTGAACCTGTCACATTAACACCAGAGGGGCATTAGTTATGATATCACACTCACACCTAAATTACTTATTCGACCAAAAACTATTAACTATTGTGATAGCCTTGTTTTTAAAAGAAGACTGACTGGTAGATGACAGAGTAAAAGAGGAGGAATAGAAGTCTGAGTACTGACTTGTTGTCCTCAAGACTCTGGATGTGGGTTAGGAGGTGCATTTTGAAAGTGTAACGCTTCTTGAAGGATTTTCCACACTGCAAAGACAGAAAGGCATCTTAAACAAGAAAGTAAGCAAACTTCCTAGTGGAAGAAGAAAGCAGGAGAGAATATTCATTAGTACTGGTGACACACCTCTGTGAGATAGTGAGATTACCCTCTTTTTTGTTTGTTTGAGTTGCCATATTTAATTTAAAATGATAAGAATATGAAAAGAATAGTTCTTGAACTGCATAATCCTCTTTCTGACCTTATCGCACATGTGTGGTTTCTCTGAGCTGTGGGTTTTTAAGTGCTGAGTAAGTCTCTTTTGCATGGGATACACCCTGTGACACACAGGGCAGGGGAACTCCGACGCCTTCGGCACCTGCAATAATCAGACTAAAAATCACAATGCTGACCTCTTACAGTAAGTAGCAACCAGCAAACAACAGAAACTGAAATTCTGTCAGATTATTTTGTAGAATTATTCTTAAACCACATATATGCCAATAAGTATTGTAGATGGCATTCAAATATAAATTCTTACCGACTCTGTCTTCCTTTTCCTGCAAGAGGAAAGAGAAATAATCAGTTATATCATCAACAGAAAACTTTATGAACATGTTCTTTTTCAGGAATAACTGAGTTTGACCACAGTTGCGACGCTCATACCGCTCTTTGTTGTGGACTGCCGAATGCCGAATAACATCTTTCTTGTACACGCTTGTGTAATCACACTCCTCACATTTGAATGGCTTGGTGCCCTCGTGGTTGAACATGTGCTCCTGTAAAAAAAAAAATGTTTTAGGAAACTGTGGAAACATGCAAATAAACTGAGGTTAACTTGAGTGTGTTGTGATCTGTTTTATTGCAACTGACCTTGAGCGAGGACCAGCGCTTGCAGCGATAGTTGCACTGCAGGCACTTGAAGAGCTCCGGATCATTGCCTTCATGTGAGTCGATGTGGAAGCGCAGGTCTTCTAGAGTGAGGAAACGTGACCCACAGATGTAGCAGTTGTGAGGTCTCAGCAGTGGTTTGAGAGATTTGTAGTGCCGACTGGGAGATAACAAAGAGAAAGAAGAAATTAGTGCATTCTAAAATATTTTAATGGAATTTATAATAAAATGTTAAAAAGACTTACTTCCGATTCATATACTTCTTATATTTCTTGCGAAGGAAGCGCCGGGATGGTCTGCCACGTTTTCTTGGGAAGTACTCCACCTCCGTCCGTTGGTTGGATGAAGGATCTTTGTTCTCAGAGTCTGACTGGCTAATTACTGCCTCAGGTGCATCTCCATCAGTCACCGTGGGTGCACTATTGTCTAGGCCTGAAGAGCTTGCCTCTTCAGACTCATTAGCATCCGAACAAACCCTAGGCTTCTTAGCAATACTTTCTGCTTCTGCAACAAAAGCGGAAAAAGGAGAATATATTTGCCTAAGGTTTTGCATGTAGGCTCTCTAGGCTCGCAGTGATAGGCTGAAAACTCACCTTTGCTGCTGTAGCCTTCATCTACAACTGAGTACTTCCTTGGACGGCCAGCTTTACGTCGGGGACGCCCTTGAGGAGAAGAGGAGGAGGAAGTGGGAGTTGCTGACTTTTTCAGAATGGCAGGTGGTCTTCCTTTGGAATCTTCATCAGCTGGGTTGTAGTCGCTGTCCTCTGGAGACAGATTATTTTTAATCAGTGTGAGGGATAAGTGGAAATGACAGTGAGAGCTATGTGATTGAGTAAATGCTCATTAACAAGAAAAGTATTAATGTTATAATCTATTCAAAGACAGAAATTTGCATATTACATCTATGTCTTTTTCACTAACTTTCAGGATCATCAATAGCACCATCATCCACAACGTCATCCTCCTCTTCTTCTGCTGCTTGCTGGGACTCTGCAGCCTTCATCTTTGCTGCCTCCTCCCTCTCTGCCTTTTGACGGGCTAAGGTCTCACTTTTAGGAGGTCGTCCACGTTTACGCTTCTTTGGCATTTCCCCTAAAATTGTAAAAAGAAAAAAAAAGGAAAAAAAAAAGAAAAGACATTTTATCTATATACTACCAAGCTTGGTGAGATAACAATGTCATGGCTATTATTCTGCTAGCTTACCTGCAGGTTTGAAGTGTTTGTCTCTCATGTGGTTGATAAGAGTATCTTTGGAGGCACTCTTGTATGGACACATTTTACACTTGAACTGCTGCACGATCACTACCTCCATCATTTCCTCTAACTCAGCCAGGTTTGGTGGTCGTTCTCCAGAGCCTTCTGCTACAGTTGATGTCTCCATGTCCCTGCCGAGCCCAGCTTCATCCTGAGAGCCTTGGGGCTCCTCTTTGCTGGGTGAGCAGTGCTGGGCCAGCTCAGGTTCTGCATTAGAGGTATAGGTCCCACTGCTGCTGATGAATGGGCCCGGCTGGCTCTCGCTGCCTTCCAGTGCCTCTGGAAGCCCACCTGAACCTGCCGTGTCTGCCAGAGGATGGTCTGAAGAGGAACTGTCGTCAGTATAGAGAGAAGCCTCTGGGCCATTGCTGCTCTCCATATAACAGGAGTGCTGGGGCTGCTGTTGAGAGTGCTGTGGCTGATCTGGATCCTGGTTCTCATCATCATCTTCATCATCGTCGTCCTCCGCTTGGTAACGAGAACAACCTGGCTGCTCAGAGTCTGCAGCTACAACACATTCCCCACCATACTCAGCCGCATACTGACGACTTGTCTGAGTCCGGTGATCTGCACTACTGTCAATGTAACTGCGTGAATGATGTGGCCGCTCCCCGTCATCCACTGCACGCCCAGGATACCCAGCACTGCACTCCACCACATAGTGACTTCGGCTGGTAGGATTTGAGTCAGCTCCACTGCACCCCACATAACCAGGCAGATCCTGGTCACTGTTATTCCCACTATAGTCAGGGAAGCCTGAACGGGAGCGTGTCTGGTCAGGTTCCTCGCCTGAACACTCCACATAGGAAGATGAAGATTCCTCTGTCTGGTCTGGACCATCTGCACTGCAGTCCATGTACTGGGAGGGGTGGGAGTGCTGTGGCTGGTCAGGCTGGCTGCTGCTGTCTTCTAAGTAACCTGAATGTCCAGGCTGATCATCGGGCTGGTCAGGCTCAACATTGCCTTGCAGGTCTCTCTGGTCAAGACAGGTGGATGTGGGACCTTCGGCAAGAGCTTCTATTGCTATACGATTGGACAGGGCAGAAGATGACATCTGAGCTACCATAGGAGCACCTGCACCAATAAACAAGGAAATGATTAAAAAAATATTCCTGAACTTTGTTTAACTTTGTTGTCATCAGCCTAAACAGATTTTAAGTATAACAATATAAATGTATATTGCTTTAAAATATAAACACATTTCTAATGTAAAAATTATTTTGCTAGTGGATAAAGATCAAATTAAAGCATTCAATTCATACATACATGACATTTACAAGCACTGTAAACAAATATAAAACATATAAGAGTCATTTATCAGAATTATTATTTTAAATTATTCTGGCCAATTGAAAGATGATAAGTTAGCAGGAACACCCCACTTACCGTCATCTGGACCTTGTAGTATTAGATACTGGGTTGTTTCTGCACCCCCATCTTCTGCACTGGTCACAGCTATACAACCTAAAAGAAAAAGATATAAAATCTCATGCCATAAAGTTTTCAACATAAGACAAGTTCATCGTTCTCTTGTCAGGACATGATGGAAAACGAAGAGTCATTAAAAACATATACCATTCATGATATCGGGGCCGATGGTGGATTCTATGATCTTGTCAATGGCAGACCCCAGATCTGATGAGGTAGAAGCAGTTGAGTCAGAAACCATCATAGCCCCTTCAGAGACAGCACTCGAGTGGACCAGCACTTGAGCTGACTCAGACACAAGCACCGACTGAGTCACCGTGGAGACACTGGACACACTGGTGGACTGGGCCACTGAAGAGGAGTCTGGAAGATGGACCGATGAAACTCTGACATCTGTGCTAGAGCTTGTTTCTGGGATGAACACCTTAAGAGTGAGGGAAAGAAAGGATGACATCTGGAAACTTACAGATTAAAAAGCTACATTCATCGCTGTTGTTTTTTTTGTTTTATTTTGTTTTGTTTAACCACACTGTATTTTTAACTTACCACAAGTCCCTCCGAGCTCTGTCCAACATGGCAGTCAGACTCTGGGGCCTGTGCATGAGAAGCAGCAGCATCACTGCTGTCTGCAGACATCGCCTCTGATGACTCCATTCCCATGCCACTTTCAGATGGCTCCTCCATCCCTGAGGGACCTGCATCACTGCTGCTCTCCACCTCATTTTCCTCCAAATCCATAACTATCCACAAGAATGAAACAAAAAAAATTAACCAAACTACTCCACCTATTTCTATTTTCCAAAAAAAAAATAGATCTACACTACCATACTACTGTACTGTAAATCTAAGGTGTCATCTCTTAAACATACCTTGAATATCCATACAAGTACTGTATATATAGATATATGCAACTTGCACATAGTTTAAGTACGAAGGAAGATCACTATTTGTTTTTAAAATTTAGACACTCTAAGCTATGTTATATGGAGTTAAACAGCAACGTATTTCATAACTTTAAAACCAGTAAGACCTGCGGACATTAGGGGCTGAAAAAAAATTGTCTAACTTAATCAACTGTATTTAAGTAAGAGTGTATTTGCTGAATAAGGCTGTTGCAGTGGATCATAACTTGTATACTGCCTAACTCCTGTCAATCAGAGCCAACTCTAAATGACCTCTGAAGGTTTTGTGGTCACTTCTCTGTTTCCAAGGTCAGATTGAACTCTCTATAGTTTGCATTTAGTTGGAAAGACCAAACTGAGCAGTGCACACTAATAGTTTGCTTAGGTGTAGTTCCGATAGATTGTTAGTTTTCATAAACTTTATACTTCTTTACTGGTTAGAGTTAAATATGACTTCATTTGTTATAGCAGACTATGTTCAGATAATGTGTACTGTAGTAGCTTTCCATTGCAGCAACCACTGCAGTGCTTGATATTGTTACACAGTTTAACTAAAAGGCATTACGTGCAAGTGAGTTTGTTTCTGAGCATTTACCCCAAAGCCTTTTGCTTCTGTTAACATCGTATCTTTTGACTCTTTATTTTTAGTAAATATCATGGGTATCTTGATTCAGGGAAAGAAACTCTTGTGATTTTCACACTATCATAATTTGTTGAAGACCCAGGAACAAAGTTTTTTATAAACTTGCTCACGACCAAAACAGCTAACTGGCTAGCTTCCATATAGCTAACCAGCACTGCTGTTCGCTTAACGTCGGGCTTTTGTGGGGCTAACAACCGACACTTACAATCATAGAACTTGTGTTTGAGCAGCACAGTACAGTTATAACCTAAATGCTTCTGCTAAGTCGCCATATCGGGTGTTACGTGATGCAAAATAGCATGCGTTAGCCTTTTTTAAACGGGCCTAGCTGCCCTTCATCCTGCCTGCTCCGCGTCGCCATTTTATACCAACTAACCCACTTTTCCATTCAGGCATTCTGAAAGCTCTACTGGGGACCTCGAGGGCCTCCGCTGCGGCAGACCGCCCAAATTCTCTCCCTGAAGAAAATAAAAACAATTTCCATCTTCGGCAGGAGAATCGCAGCTCTTTTTTCTTACCGTATATTTTCGAGTAGTAGGGTGTCCTTTGGTGTGGAGGCGCTAATTCGAACAGAAGTTACTAACCGATAATTGTTGCTTCATTCTAGTCGGGCACCATGAGTATCTCCTCGCTTCCTGTCCGTGCAACCGGATCTTATTTATTGTTTTTATTCAAAACGGAGCTTTTTGTTTTAACCAGTCTTAATATTTTTTTATTAACTTCAACATTTTATTTCTAATAATCACTTGATCGTTTTTGGTTGTTGCAAATATTCGTGAGATATTACTATGTTTTTACTCATTGAGTGGACTATTGTTTTTAAGAGGAAGACGTATTACGTAATTGGGTGCGGAGTAATATGCGTGCACACTAAACCTTTAAGTTTCATAATGCAAACTAATTCATTTAAAGCGAAATGGTTAACCAACTTACTCAGTGTCAAAGATATGTTTTGGAACACATTTCTAAACCATGTTTTACCATGTTTGATGGGTGGGGTTACATTTTTGCTTAAATATTGATTATAAAACAGAGAAGCTACCTGTGAAATGTTCTAGTTTTCATAAACAAGCTCTTCTAGTGTGGAATCTTGTATGAAAGCATAATGTCTCTCCAACCAGTCAAATGGAATAAATTACCAATGCTGATTTGTGAAGGCAGTGTCACTAAAAAGCAATATTCCTATAAAGGACAAACACTGACCCTCGATATTAATTATTCTTGTTGTGTGTGTGTGTGTCAAAATGTTTTGGAATGATGTACAGCAATATATTGGACAAAAACTGAGGAAATGATAATTAAAAACCTAACATACTGCATTCAATTTTTGCTGCTTGTAGGAAAATTTCATATTCATAAATCAGATATGCTCCAAACCAAGTATTGACCACTTCTGTCAATACTTCTACTTCTGCAGCTTCTTCAGTGTTACTATTGGTCTCTTGAAATTCTCCCTGACCAGTTTTCATCTTTGAATTAATTTTTAGGGGGGTCATTCAGTTCTTTGCAATGTCAGTGTTGTCCCATATTTTCTCCGGCCTTATTTTTGTATTTTTATTTTTGTAGTAACTGATACTTTTCACCAGTGAGATCCCTTTGATGCTTTGTAAGCTCTTTACAAAACATGACTTTTCTTACAACTGAGTAAATGCCAAGAAAATCCTCCCAGGGCAGCTGAACTTTAATTGGGGTTAATCGGAGTCTTTTAAATTGATCGGGGGGGGGGGGGGGGGGGGGGGGGCTGTTTACTCAAGACGCTTCAACCAAGCATTACTTGAAGGGTGTCTACACTTATGCAATAAGCTCATTGTATTGTTTAGTTTTTAAAAAAATATTTTTTTCTGTAACATATTTGTTTGTTTTTTAATTTGAATTGTTTGGTTTATATGTCACATCAAAGGTAAGAGGGGTTTTGAAATGATTTATTGTGCTCTTATTTTTTCTGGCATTTTAACACAAGTGTGTACACTTTTCACTGTGTATGTTTTAGCTGTCTTGAATTGTCTTCAAAGCATTTCAGTGTGTTTTTAGTGAATGATTAATACTGCTCACAGGGTTAAATTGTTTTCACAGAAAGTTTATTGCATTGATAGGCAAGACTTTGATAGAAACATTTAGGGATACATCAACATATTAATATCGATTGATATCGGTCTCATTGACTTCCACTGGCCTATCACAAACAAGATGGCAATCACTGATACTAGTTCATGATATCTCTTGTATCGCATCAATTTTGATGGCTAAACAGATTAATATTCTTAATATTCAAAGATAAAGTAATGAACTGTTATTTTTAACAATGGCAGTTCTTTGTTTTCTTTGCACAAAGGGTGAATAAATAATAAACCAATACAATCAAAACAAAAACATCGGCTATTGGCAAACTTCAAATTTTGATCATATCAGTATCAGTAAAGAAAATATTTGGTGCATCCCTACAAAATGTATTAAACCTCTTAAATAATTTATGTGTAGGAGACATACCTTGTCTTCCAGTGCAAGTAATTGGCTCTGAAGCCATTTTCAGAAAAACACACAATAATCGTACAAAACAAATAAGTTTGAGACAAAAATAATATTAATGTTAGATATTGCTATAAATATCAAAATAATCTAATACTGTTAATAGTCTGAGCCTGTCAGACATGGTAATTATTTTGCAGCTCCGGGGTCTGAGCCAGAGCGCTGTTAAGAATAATTAAGTTTCTGTTATAGGCCACCATAACCATCAGTTCACAGACAATCAGACTGAGGGAAGGCAGTGCCAAACATTGCAATTTGCTCTAGTGTACTGGGACTTTGGCACATTTTTAGGCCGGCGCTACATGTTTTATAACCAGTATGACTGAAAGACAATTATTCACATCCCAGAAAGCACGTAAATCAGCACAGCAGGTGCTACACAAAAACACTGTCACATTCTGCCAGACAGCAGCTGGGAGAAATGGGTACCACCACATTACAACTCCCAGCTCAGTATGTGTGTATTCAGTAGCGGGTGTCTGATGAGCACTTGAGCAGGTCATATTTGACATAGCCAACACGGTCCACCTGCCTGCGGGAATTCATACGCCAGTAGAAGCGATCCCGGCAGAAGTAAGTGTGACCTATAAGGAAAATAATGAAGTTAATATAAATTAAAGCAAACACCCTAAAGTGCTCTACTGCTGTTTTTTTTTTATGTTTTGGGGGGCTTTTCCCCCTTAAACTTAAGAGAAAATTTACATTTTGTAGTTTATTTACCTTGGTACTGGAATACATCATGAGCATCACTGGGGATACCACCAAAGACAACATCAGTAAACTTTGGATAGCCCTTGTCGATTGTCTGGGCCTTCACATCCAGCCTGTTTAGATCAAACAAAACAAAGAGAGAAAATGTCATTAAAATGGCAAAAAAGTAGCAGTTTTCTCTTAAATTCAGGACTGTCAAGGCTGAGTTTTAACCTACCTCCAGAAGTTCTCCCCACTGAAGAGCAGCACTTTGCCTTT
Organism: Aulonocara sp. 'chitande type north' Nkhata Bay; assembly: GCF_057382095.1. Lineage (NCBI taxonomy): Eukaryota > Metazoa > Chordata > Actinopteri > Cichliformes > Cichlidae > Aulonocara > Aulonocara sp. 'chitande type north' Nkhata Bay. The sequence goes on along the minus strand of NC_141363.1, from coordinate 3,933,775 downwards.
CCCCCTCTGCAGAGCTCCCTCCACTTTCTGAATGTTGTTGGGCAGGCCTAGTTTCTCAATGCTGCGGGGACCCAGAACATTCTGTCCTGTGTAAACCCAGAATCTGCTCCCTGTAAACAATAAAATGATCATTATTAGACCGTCAGCACTGTTGGCTAATACAGGCTGTTAAACATTGCATGAGGGTTCATTACCTGAGAAGAAGTACAATTTCTTGGTCAGACTATCCTCAAAGGCAGAGTCGATGACAGCTGGAAGAGCAGGCCACTTGTTAGAAATAGAAAAGGGCCCTGCATTGCTGCTCCCGGACATCTTCCAGTAATGTCTATAAAATTGACACACAAAATTTAACATTTCATGTGCTTGGAAATCTTGTTTTTACTTGTTTGGAAAAGAAGAATGCGATAAAGTAGGATGAGTAAGCTGCTCACCCATCCTTGAAGAAATGTAGTTCTCCTTGAATCACAGTGATGGTGTCAAATGTGTCCTGCTTGCAGGCATCTTTGGTTGGATCCACAGGTACTGCAGTAGTGGTGGTGGTGGTGGGATCAGTGGGCTCAGTGGGCTCAGCGGTAGGCGGTTTGGGGTTAGGTGGGGTGGGCACAGGGCCAGTTCTACTTCCTGAAAAAATATATAGTTTCATGAGAGATATTGCTGCGAAGTTAGGTACATTAACACTTTAATGCCGCATGCTAAGAAGAAACGCTTACCATAGAGATACTGAATGCCGCTAATGTCATCGCTATGCAAGGAGAAGTCTTCAGCATAGCTGTACATGGGGTACATGAGAGCTTCTCTAATGTTGGAGTGATCCAGGCCAAGAGCATGTCCAAATTCGTGGGCAGCCACCAGGAACAGACTATAACCTGTAACAAATATATTAAATATTATTAATGACTAATGATTCATTTTAACCTCCTCTTTTTTTCTGCCTTGTGTTTGTTGCTCACCCTGGTCAGGACAGAAGCCCCATTTCTGGTCATCATCATAGCTGTCAGTGGTGCTGCACCACAGCTTGCCATCTCCTCGTCCCTCACTTGTGCATGAGTGATACTCCTTACCCAGGAACACAAAGGGGAAGTGGCAGGGATCTCCCTCAGAATTTCCACCAATTACAGCTATATCTGGATAAACAGAGACATAACAGCAGCAGTTAAACAAAAATAACAAGGCACTGTGGCAGCACTGCACTGCATTTATGTGTTGTGGTTTATGTGTTCCCTCACCACGACTGGGACAGAATCCATATTTCTTATCCTGGTCAAAGTTGCCTGTGGTGGCACACCAGCGGTAACCATCACTGCGGCCCTCTGTGGTACAGCTGTCATACTCCTCCCCCAGAAAGGTGAAAGGGAAAACACATGGAGCTCCACCAGCATTTCCATCAAAAGTGTATAGAACTGTTAGGGTGAAAAGAGAATAGAAGTCAGCATGTCACAAAAGCAAATCCGCTTATCTGGGTGACCTGTGACATGTGATTTGCCTTGGAGAATACAGTGTCAAGCTTACGTTCACTTGGGCAGAAGCCATATTTCTTGTCCTTGTCGTAGTCAGCTGTGGTGGAACACCATGGCAGATTGTCTGTGCGGCCCTGTGTGGTGCAGGTGGAGTAAGATTTGCCCTCAAAACTGAAGGGAAAGTGGCACGTGGCGCCATTCGCATTTCCAAAGTGAGTCTTCACAACTATATAGACAGAAGAGACCGGACATTTAATTACATTTAAAGTGAACACTAGGGGGAGACAAATGCTTGTTGCCGGTGTTTCTAATTACCTGCTCCTTTCCCCAAGGTCCAGAACTCATCATCGTCGAAGTGGGCGTCTCCCTGAATACCCTCACCAGGGGGGTAGGCATGGGCTAGAAGGCCATCCTTACCATCAAATGGGTAGGGGTCTCCGTGGTCTGAATAGAAATGTGCACTTCACATTAGTGTTTGGTTTTCTATGCAACTATGTTGCGTCAGCGCGCATAAAACAAATCAAACGACCATCGTAAAGCACATTACCCTTTTTCCCAAACGATATCATGATGTCAGCCGTGCCGTCATAGAGACGGGTAAAAGTCAGAGGGGTCACATCACTCCACACCTTAAACGCTCTGGCAAAAGCATCGTCAATGATAGCGCTATCCATGTCTGGGGAATAGTTAAGGATCCTGTGGAGGAGATAAAATAACATACACAGTCAGAACTTCGTTGCACAGTCCGCCCCTTACATAGTGAACTCAGTGACTTTTTTTTTCTTGCTCACCTATAAGTAACATCTTTGTGGTCCCACTTGAGGTCTCCTGCAAAGGTTTGATAGTTGGCCACATCAGGAACTCCGCAGCGAGGTTTTTTCATAGCATCCAGGGTTTCTTTATCCAGCACCCCAGTCTCCTCCAGCCCCAGCTGATTCTGCATCCTCTTCAGAGCCTTGGAGGTGGACACCATAGACTGGAAGCCACTGCGTTCCACAGTATTCATGTAGCCGAAGTTCTTTAGGTAATTCTGGAAGGAGAACACGACAAACCAACATTACTGTGTTACTGTTACAATCCTTCTGCAGAAATTAACTTTATCTGTATTTACACTGTCTTTCTGCAAATATCCCACTTATGCAATTTTATTCTGTCTGAATAAAATAGCCCTCATACTTACTTCTGCCAGCTCCGAATCAGTCATGTTTTTGGGAATGTCTCCTGGAAAGGTGACAAAGACGGACTTCAGGGGAAGGCTCCATCCGTTTTGTGTGCTTATGCCCAAAAGTAAACACACAAGTAAAGTACAGCATCTCATGGTGAGATCTACTGTAGGCTGGCGCAAAATATAACAAAAATATTTACTAAGAGTTTTCAGTCAGCAAGGACTCAGACCAAAAGAAACAAACTAAAAAAAAAAAAAAGCCAAAATGATTCTCCTCTGATGTTGGATTTTGCTGCAGCTTTGGCTCCCTTCTTCGTTTTGACTGGAGGCTCTTGCTGTAGTCTTGCTGTGATGTGCTGCTGGTTAAGGGTTAGGGAACCTTGTATTTATACATCAAAAAACTCTTAGTCACCTGACCTTATTCCCCTCCCACACAAAAACCGCATCCCTCCTACATACATTTTGGCAAACTGCATTAGTTGAATGAACATAGGGACTTTCCAAATATCCACTTTTAGCTTTACATATAACAGCTAATGAGTGACTGACCTAATGTAGTTTTGGGTAGATTTGTCAGACTGGAAATGAGTGTTACTGAATGACTACCTGGCAATGGCTGATAAGACCAATTTTGGTAAACAGCAATGCTTGTTTTGTGTTTTGATTAAAATAAATAAATAATCTATGATGCCAGATACCCACAAAAATAATTAGGAAATGATGAAGTACTTTGAAAGTTTTATGTGTTTTCAGCCATTCAAAAAGCACCAAAAAAACCCCCAAAAACACCATAAAAACCATTCAGGAAATAACAAAAGAGATTAACATCATTAAACAAAAAAAATAAACAAAAGGTTAAATTTGAACAGTGAAGTTGTTTTTTTTAAAAAAAAATTTGTATTTTTAAAGCATAACACACTCATCGTGTCATCATGGGACTCAGCTAGACACTTCTGTTATTTCTGCTCAAATTATTGATATAAAAAGATTTCTGCTTCCACTTTTTTCATAAATACAACTTGTTTCCTCTTTTTGTTAAGTTTTGAAACCAAAGGAAACATGAAACTAGGTCAAGCCAGACGCAGGATCGCATTGAAAACTTGGAAAGAAAATGTTGCTTTGTTAAGGCAGTAACCTAATGATTTCTTGTATTTGCTGCATTAAGCATTAGTATGTATCATCATAAATGGTAACAATGAAATCAGCACGCACTCACATTTACTTCCTTTGCAGTTTACATTTTTGCAGTTCAGATTTTTGGGAACTAACTGCTTCATCATTGCCTGCCAACTACTGGTGCAACATCTTCAATTGCTTTATCCCCAGAATGACTCAATTCATTAGCAATTACTAACATGTCCTATTTGGCAAGAAGCACTGCGTCAAATGTTTTTGTATTCTTCCCATAAAGCTCTCATGCACGCATTGATTTCATAACAATTTGAGACATCACTGAAAAACACATAAACACAGATATGACTTAAGGAAAACTTGTTTTTTAATCTTTAATCTTTAGAGAATGCCAACTATGTGTACTGCTGTGTGAATGTTGAACCATGAAATGTTGATATTTTGGGAGATGTGAATATCAAGGTGGGAGAGGATGTGTCTCAGCCAGCATGCCATGACTCACTTGTTCTCACATGAATGGTCAAGACTACAGATATGGGGCTTTTTGTCAGTGAACACATCCTTTCTACTGTGCAAACATGTTTACTTAGTACCTTCACAGATGCAGGAAAATAAACAACTCGTTTTGCAGAGTCAAAATGTCTTGTGTAAAAAGCAGAGAGGGTATGTCTTGTCCAAGAACTTGAGAATAATGTTTTACTAAGTAAAGTGAATGACTATAAGATCAGTTGGCTGTAAATAGAACTAGACTGAGTTTTAAACTTGGAAATGCAAAGAACTGTATGCACATCCTCTGACCTAAAGCTGTTGGGTTACCTTTTTTGGTAAAGGAAATGGTGTGCATACAGTATTACTGAAGAGGAGGGTTGAAATTTTGGACCTGTGGTTTATTGAGGAAGATGTATTTCCGCATCTCTGAATTCATGGTTTCCTGGTGTGGGTGATGCTTCATACATTTTGACACATACATCCTTTGTTTGCCATTTGGTAATGTTTGTTGACGTACACTAGAAATGATGTTATCTTCTCACGAAGAACATATTTTTAATTCTATGTCTGCAATTCGCTTTGTTTTCCCTTGAACAGCAGCAGTAATGGTCCACATCTTTCACATATCTGTAAAACTTCCAGGCCATTTACCTGTCTCCATTAAAGTCACATGAAAAAGAAAGTGCACACTTTTTGACTTCTAAGGTTAAGTATCACGAGAATCATTAGAATTATTAAATACAACGTCATGAGAAAAATGTATTAAACAAAAAGTTTTGGCTAAAATGCAGAAACTGTGTGGAAACTAAGTACTGCTTTCATAGGAATTAAGAAATAGCAGCCAAAGAGGGAAGACATCAGCAAAAATCTTTGAGAAGTAACTGCTGCTGCTTATCAATGTGGGAAGAGTTTTAAGACAATTTCCCATTAATGTCCATCGTGTGAAAAGTGGAAAGCATTTAAGTCTTCCATACATCCCACCAAAATCAACCGAAGGTCAGACAGTGCAACACTCACATCTCACACCCTACAACCTTTAGTTAGCATGTTAAATGTTTAAGTTCATGACAAACAAAAAGTATTCTAGAGTCAAATATGAGACCATCTGTCGGCCCACACGGGGTCATGCTACAGGACAATGGTCCCAATCACACCAGCTAATCTAAAACAGTGTGGCTGACAAAGAAAAGAATCAAGGTGTTGAAATGACCCACTCAATGTCTAGATTTCAACCTGACTAGAATGGTGTGGCAAGACCTTAAGAGAGCCACGCGTTACCAGATGTCCACAAATCTCAGTGAACTGAAGCAATGCTGGACAGAAAAAAGAGCCCAAATTCCCCCACAATGATGTGACAGACTGATAAATCCTATTACATCACTGAAAACAATCACTTCAAGCTGAAAAGTTGCTTTTGCTGCAAAGCTGGTTCTACAAGCTATTGAGTCACATGGTGCAGTTTCTGCATTTGTTGTGGTTATTGTTAAATAACTAATGATATGGCACAAGACAGTATGCCATTCATTATTGTTCATCTCAGTATTTAAATAATTTTAGCACCTGCACAGAACCAATTTTTATATTATGTCCTGATATGTAAAACCTTAGAACTGAAAGAGGATGTACTCTGTTTTTAATGTGTATATTTTACATTGCTGTGTAAAGAGTTCATACTTTAACATATTTTAACAGAATAGCAATAAGTAAATAAATAAATATACTGCCACTTATATTTGGCGATATGGCTCTTTTTTTGGACACACATCCCTACCTTCCAAGTACATACATGAAAAAAAGGGAGGACTCCAGTACAGTATTAAAACAGATATATTAAGTTAGTCACAAAGGAGATGGAGGCTGGGTTTCAAAGTGGCTTGCAGGTGGCCAGCAACTGTAGGCACATTATATGGAACATTTGCAAGTTGAATGTGTAGAAATTTATCAGTTGAACCATTAGCCATTAGCTTATATGTGCTGGCAGTTGATCTACCGGGACTGTATCGGAGCTTGAATTCTTTGGCCTTCTTGACGTTATGCTCACTTTGATTTAAGAAGAATGAAAAATGTCAGTGTTCCAAATTTTATGACATTTGTTGCCTTTACTGACTCCTACTAACAAACCTAAACCATGTTATTGCAAATGAACTGAAAAATGTACCCGTCTAAAATGTCTCATCTTGCCAGCTACATTGTAGCACACTGCATGCCCTGATATTCTGCTATATCTTTGGGTTCACTGATTTTGTTCAGTGCAGAATAAAGCAGTTCTATTCAGCCTCAAAGCAACAGCTGACATAAATCTCTCTTTAATGTAATGCCCTTTCCTCCCTTTTTTCTTCATTTAACATGATCTAACTGTTATTTCTGCTTATTTGTAGCTCCGGAAAGGATTCCCAGATCTCGTTTCAAAACATCTGCCTCTGATTTCACATGGCGTCAAAGGTTTAATGAACATGGCTCCATGCATTTTAACAAATGCCACATTTCATTTGGTTTCACCACTGTGCTCCCAAAAAGACGTCTGGCCGAAAACCTTGAAAAATACACATTTTTGCATGGCATCATTCCAAAATTCGCCCTCATTCACAGCTCAGTCTGTTGGCACACACCACGTGACCATATGAGGTGGCCGACTGCGTCAGCAGTGAACTGGATAATATCAGAGTGGAGTTGCTAGACCCTCACAGCTAAAGTGGGTTGGATTTTTTGGATTAGGTTTACTGTGCAAATGACTAACTTATGTAATACCAAAAAAGTCATCATTTGTGGCCTCTGTGTATTTTCCCTGGGGTTGCTAAAAAACACACACACATGCAGATACTATAAAAACACCATTTTATAGCCAAGAAATGTTTTGAACGGTGGCAGCAGAACTGTGTGAGTGTTTCACCAAAGTGTAATTCATACCCTCATTTTTTTCAGCCAGCCTGGATTCAATGTTTGCAGTTTTGCAACTTTGCCCTTAATTGTTAACATGCCCTGTTTACTTTAAAACTGCCTTGTTAAAGCAAATTGTTTATGTCTTATGGTATGTTACTAGCAGGCAGTTCACTTCCTGTCTGCGACAGTTGATGTGGTTCCTTGGCTAGCTTCGTTTTTCAGCTGTGTTGTATTTTATGACGACTGGCTTGCTGACATTGTGGTGGGATTCAGAGATTGTGCAACAATCAGGAGCATTACTTGGTTTGATGTGGAGGAAATGTAACCCCGTCACCACGTCCAGGTACTTTACGCAGCCTGTGCTGAGTCTGCTGAGTCTTGCAGCTATTCTGGGAATGGTTTTGTTTTTACGCATGTTTATTTTGGTTTTCCAAGACAGGCTCTGTATTTCTTTCTTTTAATTTTGATCGCTCCATGTTCTTCAGTTCATTACTACAGTAGCAGTGAAACTAAAACAGTTTTTACCCGTATGTCTCATGTATTGTCTCTGAATATCTGTAGCACTTCATAATTTGTCCAGATACTATGCGTGCTTGTGGGTGAAACTGTCACACTAAGATCATTGTAGCACAGCACACATAACAAATGACACAACCAAAACAAAAACTGATGAAAACAAGTCAATGCCAGGGGCGGAAACCATGTTGTGCCCTCCGATCCCTCAAGGGTCACTCATATAACAGCTTGTCTATAATGAGTCATAAGTCAGCGTGAAACACTTGACAGAAATATTTCCATGAACAGACTTTACACAGTTGTCATAAAGTTGAATAGAGTCATATGAATACGAGTGTAGGAGCACAAGAGGCTGGAAGTTTGACTCATGTCTCCCTGGATCAGTAGACAGGAGTAATTATTCTACTTCGTCAATGATAATCAGAATGCAGGCCATTAGTTTGGGAATATTTCTTGTTTATTGGCACAATATTTTTCCATATCATGCTTTATTGTACAAATCTAATAAAATGTTGGGATGTTAGGAGATGGGAAAAATGGATACAAAAGTGGATACAATTAAAATATACTTATTACTATCGTCAACATCAGGGATTTTATATGCTAAAAAAACAATAATAGTGATGCTGACAATCCGAACAGTAGCAATTCATCCATTATCATGTTTACTCTAAAACACACAAGACAAAACACTGAAGCTCTTCTTCTTCAACTACTCCTTCTTTAACTTCTCCAAACTGTATCTATGGTTGAGTTAATCCTGAATCTTTCTTCAGAATTCTGATGATGACAGGAGATGATGACTACACTCAGCCAAGACATGTGGAAATAAGTTTTGAAACACGGTGCAGTGCAAACCTGATTAATGCAGTTCAAATTTGCCATGTTCATGGTCCAATTATTGTGTTATTTCCCTGGCACAGAGTCCATAATGACTGCTACAGTCATAGCCTTCCTCTGCGTCTCAGGTACTCTACAGGATTGGGACACACTGGCACTGATTAATGAAACAGGATGTGACAGAGAAATCTCAGACCAACATGAGTACATGTAAACTGGTGTTTTGTAAATACTTGCAGAATCAGCTCAAGTCTTTGAGAACATGTAGCTTTGTTCAACTATCATGAAAGAAGTCACGAAGAGAGATGTATACTTTTACTTCATGTTTTTTTTTTAGATTAAAACATGAAACGGGGAGTCATAAAAGGAGAAAAGGGCCACAGCAGGAAGGGAACTGGGTATGTTGTGGTAGACATTCACGCCTTAACCCCTAGGCCACCATACGACCCCGGGGAGATATCGTTTTAAATAATGCTGCAGGCAATTTGTGTGAAGTACTGTCATTATATAATATCACTAAAAAGCAACAGAGGGGTTTGGCTGAGAGCCACTTGTGGGGGCAGACAGTGTCTGCTGCCACCGCAGAACAAGTTAAGGCAGGCGGAGTAATGTTGACTTTAAGGACAGCCATCTTTCACCACCACCACCATTAAAAGCTAATTACTCCCAGTCATAAGCAGTGGCCTTTTATGAGCGGGTGCCAACCAAAGCACAGCCACAAGGAGTGACACCATGGGCTACGGTGGGAGCTCTGATTGCCCTAAATATTATTTTGGATTGTTTAACTGCATATGGAGCAACGCCTTCGTAACTCTTATAAAGAGTTGTTTTTTTCAAATCTGCCACAAGGAACAGGGAAGGAAAAACAGTTAACCGTTACACTCCCAGAATGCAAAGCTGAGCACGGCAAAGTCTTTTCAGCAGGTTTTTAAAAACCACAATCTCAGAAAAATGGGAAAAGAGTCGGGAATTTCCCTGTCCTCATTAAAAAAAAAGTCCTGAGAAAAAAGCAGCTGATAGCAGGTGGGAAGTGAGTCAGACAGCAGTTCAACTGCCTCTGCACATTTTACTTTAGACTTGTCGAGGCAGGCAATTATCCCTCCCTCTGATGTGTGTTTGCTGGTGTTTGCGCTTACTGTTACCATACGTGGGGCTGCAGGGGTTTGAACTCACACAGAGTAAGATAAATGCAGCATTTTCCTTCGGGGTAAAAACCTAGATTTGCACACAATATGTGTCATTTTCCGGCACTGCAGTAAACAAGTCGAACCCTGCCTGGTTGTGGTTATACATCTGCTCATGACTCTTCCTGTGTCACTGAAGTGGACAGCGCTGCATTCAGCGTAACATTTTACCATCACGAACTTGTTTAAAGTTGCCTGAGAAGTGGAGCAATAAAAAACACATTGTCTCTTTACAATGGGGACAGAATTTTAGGTCTAGTGACGGTGTGTGGGTGAGCTTCTGTGGATGTGGGAAGATTTTCTGGAACATACTGTAGGATCAAGGTCAGATAGTCAAGAACTTCAAACAGCTGGCTCGTGCTCAGAAACCAAAGGAAAACAAAAATCTTGTTTGTGATCAAAAAGAGAGATGATATCCTGCCTTAAAATTGTGCAAAATCTTGATTTAGTTTTTTTTTTTGCTGAATTGTACAAAGAACATTGCCAAGTTAAACAACGCATGTTCTTTCATAGCTAAGAAATCATATAAGCAGCACAGTTTAGCATGTCATTATGTGTAGCAGTGCTGTGTTTTCTTTTCCCTGTGCCCCCCCACCCCCACCCCCACCCTTTTTTTATAATTAGTTCCTGTAAGGGCGCCAAGCAGGTCTTTGGAGCTGTCATCAAAACTATTTTAGATTTTAAAAAAAAACACTGATCTGTCCTCCAGAACCTGCAGGAGATGCTTAATGAGGAAGTCGGAAGTCAGCCAAATCAGTAGCAGCTTCTCTTGGAACCACCACATTTTAATAAACTTAGTACTAAGTGCATCTTCACCAGTAGGTGGCACTCTGTCATAAGGGCAGTCAGTGAAGACAAAGGACAGCACTCTGGTATAGGGAATTAGTGTCAGAAAGAAAATGCACCACTAAGCTTTAACAGCCATACTGTCCATTGATCTCTTATTTACCCAAAGAAGGAACTGCGGAGCTAACAAAGCAGACAATCATCATTTCCTCAACCTGCTCCATAAAAATATCATTTTAAATCAATCCAGTGGATGATTTAGTGCATCTTCTCTTTAGTCTGGGTTCACACAGCAGGCAATGCCCTCCCCACATTTTACAGCCTGCTTCAAGGCTGCGTTGTCAACATCCTGGTGCAGAGATTAGCTTTTTCTTCTTTCGTTAAAAAAAAAACATAACAAAAGGAGATAAAATATTGATGCTGTTCTAATTTTGTAGGCCTTTTTTGGTGAATAATTGATTTTTACTGGAAAGTAGCTTGTTTAACTGCATCAATTTCCTTGCACCGATTTATAGAAGTAGTTTCATTAATGCTCTGAGATTGCCCTGGTTTTCTGTTAAAACACCTTTATGTTTATTTTGCAGCTAAACGGGATTTCACTTAATCACTGTGCTGTAATTGCTCTGTGACATACTGCCAGTAATATGCTGCATATCATTACATCTTAATAGGCAATGTTCGGCTGATACTGAATGCAAATTTTCCATCTGCTGCAAATTTTCATCCACACATTTTGTTTTTTTGGTGGGTTTTTTTTTCATCTGCTCATTTATGTTCATTGATGTGAATGTAGCCTCTCATTAGCTGCAGTGCCAACCAGGAATTGATGTTCCCAAACTGCTGCATCACAACGCAGAGGAGTCTGACACAGATGTTCTTGCAGCGGAGGCGGTATTGGTGGCCTTGTTTTTATGACTGATTGCTTCTCTGTGAAGTCGCACATGCATAACAAAGTCAACAATAGACACGAGCATCATTCTGTGCTTTACTGTATAACACATAGTAAAGTGCTGGCATGACTTTACAGAACTGTTTTGTTGGTGTTATCCTCATTTCATTTTCAGGGTCTGTTTCAGCTGCTCCCTGAGACAGATGTTGCTATCATGTATAAGTGTTTTGGTGAGGTGATGTGTTTCTTGTTGTGCAGCAGCACTGGGGGCAAAAGACACTTGCTTATTTATGATGCCTGATGAGATCCCAGGTAGATCAAACCTCTCCTCCATTTTTAATGAAAATGTTTCTTACAGGAGCGAATACGCAATCACTTCATCCTCTTTTGCTGGAGTTTAAGGGAGAAGCGGAATAGCCATGTTGGTTAGAGGTTTATTGACTGAAAGCACAGCTGGAACAGACCACCCAGAAGAAATATTGATCCACATACAGTATTGTGCAAAAGTCTTGAGCCACACCTTGTATTTTTCTAAGACAATGGGAAATAGGTTCAGCATTTTGCAAACGTGAACAAAAATACAGAATAAAAGACAAAACCAGAGTTTGTGCACTTCTAACCAGCTTGAAAGTCAATATTTGGAATCACCACCTTTATTCTTCTACACAGCCTGAACTCTCTTAGACAAGCTCTTTCTGTTCAATTCAATTTCATTTATATAGTGTCAAATCAAACAGTTGCTTCACTTTTTAAGGCAAAGACCTTACAATCGTATATAATGTAACGTATCTTTGAGGAATAGTTTTCCAGGCTTCCTTAAGGATATCCAAACTCACGTTTGGCTGTTAGCTTCCTTTAGGTCGGGTGGGGAGCTAATGGCCTCGAGGGCCGGTGTCCTGCAGGTTTTAGATCGCACCCTTGGTCAACACACCTGAATCAAATGATCAGTTAATTACCAGGCTTCTGTAGAACTTCAATACATGTTGAAGAGGTAATTTAGTCATTTAAATCAGCTGTGTTGGATCAAGGACACATCTAAAACCTGCAGGATACCGGCCCCCGAGGCCTGGAGTAGGACACCTGTGCTTTAGGTGATCCCACTCTGCTTCAATAATGTTGAAGTCTGGGGAGGCCAATCCACGACTGATAGTGAAACACTGTCTTTTCTGTCCAAGTATCCTTTTACTGTATGACAGTGTGGCTTTAGTACTTTTCTGCGTTCACAATTCAATCAGTTTTGACAAGATCAACAGCCACATTGGCAGAAATGCTGCTCCAAACTGTGACAGTGTCATGTGAAGTGATGTGGCAGGCAGGTTTCGAACAGAAGTTGAAAAGAAACAAACCTTTATTCTGGCTGAACTAAACTAGTCAACTGTGATCCAGACAAAATTAAAACCAGGGGATACACTTACTGGAGGAAACAGGAACAAGAAGCAGGGAAACACACAGCAAAGTAGAATGAGGGACAGCATGAAAGACTACCAAAATAAGACAGAACACAAAATAAAATAACAGAACACGGGAACAGAAATGCAGATTTGACACAAAGACAGAAAGGGAAACACACAGAGACAAGACAGACTTCATACAGTGATGCTAGGAAGGAAACACAGGGACAAGTCTAGGACAGACTGAACACAAAAAGGTGACACAAACCAAGGAACAGAACAAAACTCAGAAGTGCTCAAAGGATGAAGCAATATAGAACTAGACCCTAAATGACTTCATAAACCCAAAGATTAACCAAAAAAAACTCAAAACACTGGGTCATTGAACCAGGAACCATAAGAAACAAAAACTCCACCATGTTTCACAGATGGTTCAACCCAGACGATTACCAACAGGGAGAAATAATATATTTACAGCCAAGAAGTCGGTAGTGAGCAAAAAAACCCTATAAAATATATTCAAGGGTCCTTAATCATCAGAAACGTTTAAGCAAGGCAACTAATGTGTAATGATGGCTGTTTAAACACGTTCCCAAGATTATTTTAATTTTGTTTAAAATAAAATATTTTGCTGTTACTGCTGCTTACTGCAACTTCTGCATGTGCGCCCTTTTCATGCTTCGGTGTCTATTACACATTTTGCCGTGATATTGGGTTGGATAGTTCTAGACATTCACTGTTCTATCTCTCTCTGAACTCGTCCATGCATACTGATGGTCATTTGAACCAAAATCAAAGTTGGAGTAATCACTCCCTAAGACCAGTTTCCACTGATTTTATGGATATGACTTTCAGATAGTGTTCTTCTGCTGCAGATAGTTGTTTAGAGTTTTTCCACCACTTGTTCACTTACCTAATTTTTTTAGGACACATCACCATACAGCATCAGCATTTTTTTTATGCTTGAGCGATTCATAGTAGGTCAGTGTTAAGTGACTTAACAAATAAAAAAAGAATAAAGAAATTTCCCTGAAATTGTCAGACTGGGCTGGAAATGAGTGAATACACAGCCAATGTCCAAACAAATACTGGGAGAGACCTTGAGAAAGCCTGGAGAACTATTGCTCAAGAGCAAATAGTTCTCCAGGCTTTCTGTTTGCAAAAGAGTGTTTTTAAGAAAGTCTGCCTCCTAGGGCCAGTGGTGACTCAGAGCTGGCCATCTACCAATCTGAATGCTGGTAGATCACTTCCTGGCTCCTCCAGTCCACGTGTATTCTTGGGCAAGATGCTGAACAACCAGTTGCTCTTGATGCATTCATCAGTGTGTGTGTGTGTGTGTGTTTACATGTGAATGTTAGATTAAAAAAACTGCTTAGGCATAGATGTAAACACTGTATGATTGTGTGTGTGACTGAGTGAATGAGAATTGTAGAAAAAAGCCCCGAGTGGTGGCTCAAGATTTTTGCACAGTACTGTGCGTGTATATATGGTTTGCCAGAAAATTCAAAGCACACTTGTTATTATGGTACTCTGTACTCTATTAATTCATGTATTATTTAAATAGATCATTACTGAGCAGAACTGTCTTTGGAAATGTGAACCAATCAATACAACAACTGTGAAAATGTATTATAACACTTGTGGTTTCATAAAGTCAATGATAGCTATGCTCTAAGTATCACTTTTTCTTATGAATGATGAACCGTGTGAAGACAAGTCTCTCTCTTCTTTCTCAGGCCTTGTGGTTCACACTAACATCAGCCCAAGGACAGTATGTCACTGCAGGGAAAGGTCACTGCTCTAATAGAAATACACATTCTTATCTGAAGTCTCCTTTCACTTAATATTTAATCTTTTCATTGGAGCCAATATGATAAGAACAGGGCCACAGAGCAAACTATTATGAATCATTATATTGAACAGTTTATTGATTTATAAAAGCTTTCTGTTTAACATCATGTCATATAAAATTGCGCACACAACATCCACTGTAGGGATTATACACATGTCATATCAGAAAGAAGCGAGTGAAGTTACTCTGTTGACAGCTTTCAAGCATAAACCCTTGCAGACACAGCACAGTCCTTATTTGCGCTGCCTGGTCTTTTTCAGAACTTCACAAGTCTTTTAATATCAAAGAAACTCACAGACTGAGAAGAAAGAAGAGAGAAAAAATGCTGTGTGAATGGTGACAACTGTCAACTGTTATCATAAAGCCACTCACGGCATTATTCTGAAAAATTAATGAGAACTCTGACAGCGCTGATAAGCCGCAGCAAGGTACCCATAAGAAGCTGAGATATCCACCGATTCGAGTGCTGATTGTTGTGGAAAAAATTACATGTCAGAGGATGACAAATGATCCAGAGGACTGAACAGACAGAAAAGAACTTGTTTATGATCTTTTAATATTACAAGTGCATCCTTAGTTAACATGACTTTATATAAGGAAGAAACATAGGTGTAAGACCTATTAGTCCAGTTCTTTTAAAAATGCATTTACTGGTGCTTTCGGCCACTTGAGAGTAGCAGAAATAAAATGTAAACACAAAACTGAAAACAGACACTTATTAACACATCCAAAGATCAATTTCACCATATAATTGAATGTTCCTGAACACCTGATGCAATATTCCCTGTCCTTAGCTCTGGTATGGTCTTCAGTGACTCCTGAGGAATTATTTTTAGACTACCAGCCCTGAAATAATGGTGTGTTTTTGAAAGATGTGAGACTGAACCTAACCAGGAAGGTTGGCTTCCGGAAAACTGAAACAAAAAGCAAAAGACTCAAAAATGACCTGCCAGTGTACCATTTTCACATATCGCTCAGCAGATACAGTACTGTGTTTGACCCACTGCTGTACTCTGATATGTGTAACTGATTAAATGAGTGGCCTGGGATTCAGCATATTTCTCAATTACAATCACTCTGTGAAACAACCCTTTATTTGAGTAAAAGAACTACATTTACGTAAAAAAACCCAGAGTTGACCAAAGTTTACAACCAAAATGTTTTTGACATCCTACACATCCAGTCGAAACCAAAGCACACAGAGAAAGATCGAATCAAAGGTTTAAAGTCACTGCTGCTTGTTTCTGTATTACTTCACAACTAAAAAACTGAGCAAAAATACATAAGCAATGTATGGAAAACTAAGTACACCCAGCTTATTAAATCACCTAGAGCAGTAAGTTCAAGTGCTACATCTTCTGTTGAATTCATCAGTCTCTCACATCATTGTGAGGCGTGACTGCAGCATTTCAATCAGACTGAGGTCTGACGTCTCTTTTCTTTTTCAACCATTCTGATGGAGATCTTCTAGTTTACTTGCATGCTTATTCTGTATAATGGCCCAATTTTCAGACTAACTTTAGCTTTCAGCCTCACACGTTTGGCTCTAGAATACTTTGACTTACAGAGAAGTTCCTTGTTTTTTTTACTTCAAGGTGCCCGGGTCCTCTGGCTACAAAACATGCTGTTATGCACTGCTAATATGCTGTGGTCAGTTTTCACCAAACATGGTGCTGTGCATTATGGAGAAACATCTCCATACAGACCTCATCTGTGTCCTATACACTGTTACAGAGCTTTAACATCTTACATGCCTGCAGATTCTGAGGTGTAGCTCTTGGTTTTGGGGGGTTTCTCTTTCTTTTTTAATTTTATTTATTTATTTATTTGTGTGTGTGTGTGTGGGGGGGGGGGGGGGGGATCTTTTGAATCTTTTCCTCATGTGAATAATCTTTGTTGGTGCAAACGGATGACAAACCTTTCCCATATTGATCGGCAACAATTGCTTCTCTGAGATTATTGCCTTTCCTCCTTGGCATTGTGTCACACCTGAATGCCCCACATCTGCACACTGCCAAACCTTCTTCTTTCATAGAGGTACTCACACATGGTGATGATCACTTCCTCAAGTGCATTTTATCAGCAGCACTTACTGCCTCCAGTGGAATTTAGAGTCTAAGGAGCAGCTAAGGGTGTGCTTAATTATATTTCATTTTCAAGGCACTGCTTCTGCATTTTTGCTTTATTTTTCTTAAATAAATAAGAAGCGGGTGCAATATGTTTGGGTTGTTGCTCACCTCAGGTTGTATTTTCTTAGGATTAGATGATGATTTATTATGTCCTGTTATGTAAAACCCTATAAATGTACTTTCTTTTTTACCATGACTGAATTTTGATGTTTTTACTGATGTGCACTGCATGGATGTTCTATGACTGATGATGGCATTCTTTATGATTGTTTCCTCTTTTTTATAAAAAAAAAAACAAAACAAAAAAACATAACCACATTCAATTTAAGTTTTAAAAAAAATCATATTTACTGCTGAAAATGCTTTTTACTTTATAACCATATATCATAGAGCACATAGACACTGTGCTCAGTAATAACATTCGGACTAGGAATTATACATTTTATTAAAAAACATAAAATCATGACACAAACATGTATATTTCACTATTCAGTGCTAATCAGAGCTGTAAACCCAGGTTGTAAATTGCATTAACTAAAAAAAGACACATCTTTAAACATTTATTCATCCACTTTTCCCTTAAATGTATGTATTTACAACCCACCCAGCCTCTACTTTGTAGGCATTTCACATGGGTGGAGTGCTTTACTGTTTCTGTTGATCCTGTCTTTTCAGTCAATCAAACAGCTTCACTGTCTGCTCCTGCCTGTCAGATGTTTAAGACAGTGATAGAAATGCCTTAACCTTACAGAAGAGATTGTCACCAGTTTAGGAGAATGTCAGTGTCTTATCCCACCTCTTAGTCTTTTCCAGAGACAAAAGAAAGTTAGTTTACATTCTCACACAGTCTTTAAGTCAGTGGCATTTACCATACTTACATTACTAAGCTAATGCGAAAAAAGTTCATCTTACAGCGTAGTACATACTCACCATCTTCAGGTTGTCATTTCTGGGTCAGTTAAAAGTGGAGCCCACACCAGTTCAGATAATGAATAAGGCCATGGCTGCTACTCTGGTGTTGAGATGTGATAATGTTGTTATTAATGTAAAAAGGGAAACCCCACTCTTACTACCAGATAAAAGAGGCTGGCAGGAAGAGATCCACTCAAGGAGGAGCTTTAAGTGCATCTTGGGTTTTTCCCAGGTGACTTGCTGTCTTCCTTCTTCAAGTCTCTTGCATGCAACACCTAAAAGCTCTTGTTGGTCCATCTGCTACTTTTTTTATCCCTCTTCGTCGCTCCTTCTGCTATAGATTGATACTGCTGAATGACGGGGGGGAGGGGGGGGGGGGGTTGAGCTCCTGCATAAAGGAGTTAAGGGGTTATAAAAAACCTTTCCATGATAACACACTACACATTGTTGCCCAGTGAAGACCCTGAAGAAGATATGCTCATTCACAGCTGTGCTGCTTTTAGTCCCATATTTACATTATTACATTCATATATTTTTAGCCACTGTCACTTTAAACTTACACACAGTTATGGAGTAGTAAGAGTTGCCGCCTCCATTGAATATATAAACGTTTAAGAAAGTTGTAATATCTGATTATCTCATACTGACCAACCACAATAACTTATATTGCACATCTTGTAATGTTTCCACCAACTGTTCCACCAAATTGAATAAAACAGTTAAAGCTCAGTGTTCTCAGTTTGTTACTAAGATAAACCAACAGTCACTGTCAGAAAAAGACTTCCATTATTTCACGATTATATGCAACCTTTCTTTCCCTCTCTCTGATCAAACTTTCAGCATATACACTCCTCCTGAGTGAAGACAATTGCTCATCCAGTGATTTAACTGGCTCCCTTCCGCTAAGCATTGTAGCCCTGTGTAACAATGCATGTTACACATTAGACAAGGAGAGAGCATATGCTTTGCCCACTGATCATTACTTCTCCAGGCATCAGCTCTATCCTTTGCTTAGGCTGCATTCTGCCCCAGTAAGGATGATTGTCCTTTATGTTTTTGAGGTGATTCGGCCTTCTGGTTTTGCTCAGACAGAGGCTGGGGTTTAGGGATTTCTGTCTGTGGAGAAAGAGGCGGTGTTGCCTGCTGTAGGTCTAACGTTGGCATCTCTTTCCTGTCACTGGCCTGGGTCTCCAGAGCCGATGTGTCCTTGCAGCAGAAGTACTGCTGCCAGATTTTCCGGAAGGCTGAGCGAAACTTCTTAATGCGGAAAGCGTAGACAATTGGGTTGACCGCAGAGTTGCCGTGGGTGAGCAGGATGGCAATGTAGAGGACGACTTTGGGCTTGTTACGCTCAGGACAAAAGAGTGTGATGCAGTTGATGATGTGGAGGGGGAGCCAACTCACAGCAAAGAGAAAGAGGACAAGAGCAAGGGATTTAGCAAGATTCAGCTCTTTGTCATAGTACCTGTTGGGGTCTGCGTGACTGGTGTTCAGTTTCTTATTGTTAAGCTGCTTGTGGATCATGTAGAAGATTTCTGCGTAGATGAACAGCATGAGCAGCAGAGGTGGGAGCACCCAGCCGAAAAAGTTAAAATAGACCATGTAGTCCATGCTGATGACATTTTCAAACTTGCACGTGGTAATGAGGTCGGAGCTGATGGAGCCGTTCTCCTGGCAGCGCTTCAGGTTGTTCCAGCCTAACATGGGTGTGAGTCCCACAATAAACGCTACCGTCCAACATATCACGACTGCCAGTGCCGCTCGCCGAGGGGTCACCACCCGCTTATACCTACAGGAGTAAACAGCAGAGCGACACGTCAGCACTTTCCCACATAGCATTGTCAGGGCATGCATGTTTTCATTCTTTGTACTTCATTTTTCATATTGTCAGTGTCCTTGGGCTGACAGAAGATGTGATTCACATCTTCACAGCCACAACCCCCAAGACACTTTGTGAAAAGGTCCTTGCAGCACATATTACCTTTTAAAATATGTTTCTGAAATTATTATCTTTGATACTTGACCTTTGCAAGACTGTTACTTTTTAATGACTTTCTTAAAACCAGAAATCGTTTTTTTTTTTAAAGAAAAGAAAGAAAGAAAGCTGCTATTACATACTGGATATTAAAGGTGTTGCAGGCTAGGCTTTCTCATTATTTAAGAAGCTTTATGAAGAAGTAGCCAGAGTCAGAGGGAGGTTAAAAAAAAAGGCAGAGGCTTAAAGATCTTATCACTGCTGTCTTGACTTGTAAGTAAAGAATTTCAGGGACCACAACCTGATACTTGCCCCGAGGCAGGGATGAAAGTAGTTATCTGATACAGCTCATCATGGTAAGCCAGTGATTAGTCATTTTCAGATTACTAATGGTTAATGTTTAATGTAGGATGTTTTGGCTGTAAAGAAAACACCCATATTACCACAGGCTGACCTTTGCTAAAGGGTAGCGTGAGGCAAAACAAGATTCTTCAATTTAGCCCAAATGTAGCAGGTGCCATGTGTAGGATGAGTATTGATTAGGGACCCAGACCTTAAGTGAGGTCTGTGTCAGAAGTGCAGAAAAAAATAAATAAATAAAATAATCGAAAAACTGAGCCTGAAAGAGATCGGAAAAGATCAGGTTCTGATCTAAAAACAGGGAGCGTGGTAGAGCATGCAGCATATTATGTAATTTATGAAAATGTTACAATGCTGTATTTGCATATTGTTAAATATAGTCTCTGCAATGTGTGTTGGAAACAAGTGACAATTCCTGAGAAACTTTCTACATGCATAACCCGAGCAAGGACGCCCAGATGCTGCTGTGACAGACAAACTTTACATGGAAAAGTCAAGAGTTAAAACTGATGACAGAATATTACTAAGCCTGGAAGACTTCATGGGATTTAACAGGGGACAAGGGTCTGAGGCTTTCATAGGCAATATTCTCAAATAAGTAATTTCTCTTTCCTTCTCGGCTTGTCCTTTTAGCTTTTCAACACCACTGCTTGTGCTTTTACTTTACCCCAGCATGACATGATGTGTCCACCACATACAAAGCGGGAGAAGCAAAGCTGACCACTTCTGTGTCGCTGTGCACCTCTTCAGCACATTAGAGATCCTGATGACAGAAAGACTAATTAAAGTAGTTAGTAGATTGGCCTTGCTCTGTTAAGCTGTCATGGGGAGGCGGATATATATGCATATAAAGAAACTGGCAGACTGGCAGCTTCCTGTATAGTGAAACGAGACCCATACAGAAATCAATGAAACAGCACTGGAACTGTGCTGACTTCTGCTATCATTTCTGGTGAGTACCTCCAACAAATCTATGCTATTTTCATTCGTATCACTTCCCCACATTACACAAATAACGCATGACTCAATCCCGTCCTTAATTTTATCCTTTAGGTTGCAAAAAGGTCGTTACCTGGTCGGGATTTTGACCCTGAGATAGCGGTCAATTGCAATAGCCAAGAGGGCCAGGATCGAACTTTGCGTCAGGACCAGCACCGTGCACGCCACAAGCAGGCAGCTGTAAAAGTGAGTTTGGAGTCCGATGTTGATAGTAATGGCCAAAGGGATGACGAGTGCTCCCACTGCAATATCCGCCAGAGCCAGGGAGACAATAAAACAAAACGTGGTATCTCGCAACGATTTATTAATCTTCACCGCCCAGACCACCATCACATTCCCGATTACAGACGCCACAGCAATTACCACCTCCATTCCGATGTAGACTGAGTCCACTGAGAAGAGTGCCCCGGCCATCCTTGCAGATAATTTTGTCCTTAATAAGAGTGAGCTGCAAAATAAAAACAAAAAAAGCCAACAGAACAATCCTTGACTTTTTCTTCCTGTCAGTACAGAATTTTCCAAATGCGTCCCGCTGTGTCACGGCACTCTCATCCTCCTGGTTAGCAGACGAGATTTAAGTTGAGAGAAAATCTAGTTATTCTGACGATGATACGCAGGTTAAGAGCCACAGTGTCTTAGAATGGGGTGTTTTCCTTTGGAGCAGGTGATTACGGTCCAGAGGCGGCTGTGCGTCGCTGCTGTTCTGAGTCCTGCGCCTTCACTTGGCGGAATACACCTGCTTCTTCGGAGAGGAGCGTTCTTGCCATGCTTTGCGATTTATCCGGGAGGGCGCCTCGTGTTCATCACCCAGCTTTTGTCACTTTAATCTAGCAGTTTAAAAAAACATAACACACATCCAATGAGAAACTACCTGCTACAGAAAGCCTCGCACGGCTGCAGCTCCGACGCGGCGTAATTTCCGTTCACCTCTGCCTTTCTTTCTCTCTCGCTCGTGGCGCTTTCAGTGAAAACAGAAATGCTCTTACTGAAAATAGCCGTGCGGGGTTTCTCGCCTTTCGTGTGGCATTGAGAGTTGCTTTCTTGGTTTTATTAGTCGTTTTCCCCTCGGTTCGTGCAACTCCTTCGTTTTCCACGGAGAAATGAAATGGTGCTAGCCTTCTGCAGGACCGTCCGAAAGAAGTAGAGCGAAGGGTGATGTGAACTCTCTGTAACGCCATGTATGCATTTCTCCCACGCCCTTTGGAAAACTAATAGACCTTGGTCACTCGCCCATTGTTCTGATAAGGCGTGAAGGAGTGAAACTGCCATGTAACAAAGGCCATTGGAACTGTAGTATTACTGGAGGGAGGCACACAGTAGTAAGCCACTTATTTACTCCTCCAGCCACATACTAAGAACACATCAGATAGAAATGTATCTGTAATAAAAAGAAATATTCAGGTCATTCTAAATAGATCTTTATGCTGTAGACTTCAAAGGCCTGCACTCTCAGCTTGAAGCAAGCCCATCTGAAAAACTAATGGGATTTAAAATTGGAAACCTTGTGACTGATTTAGATCTATTGATCATCCTTTTTAAAAAAAACCCTTTACAGCTTTGTAAGTGGTTTCTGAAAACGGATATATCCTCCTTCAGAATCTGAAGCAGGAACAGGATCCCCATGGCACAATAACCTGCCCTGTTTCTTCCAGTGACATAAAGAACTTCGAGAAGCCAAGTACTGCATAAAATTACAAGCATCCTGTGCTACCTTTCCAAGGTTCAAAGGTCAGCACCAGGTAGCAATGTGAGTACTGACCACAACAGCCACACATGACTGTGTAGATTGGATATGCAGGTGTCACAGATGGAGAACTGCAAACACTTTGTTTCAGCTGACATTCACGGTGAAAACAAAAGGCAAAGTGAGGGGGGCGGGTGTGTGTGTGTGTGTGTGTGTGTGGGGGGGGGGGGGGGGGGGGGTGTTACTACTCTCCGGGATCCACACTGAGAGACAGAGATGACCAGGGGACCAACAGTCAGCAGGATTTCACTGGAGACAATTCCACTCTGTGAGAAGCAGCATGGTGAAAACTGTCAGCATGATGTACAGAGGTCAGCCAATAAGCAAGGAAGGAAGCAGCCATATGGCCCAGTTGCAGCGATTCGCCTGCGACTCACTAGGGACATCTTTTAATGAGCATATGTGTGGTGGCAGTGTTGAGCAAATCAATCATTATAGAGCAAATGGCATGAACTAATTCGCTTGGGTGGAAATGGCTGACATTCAAGATTCTGAATGTTTACACTTTGAAATAAGTCTCATTATCAAGGTCATATCCTCACAGTACTATTGTCTTCAGCTACTTATCAATAAATAGTGTTATGGCTTTGACGAACCCTGGTAAGCAGGAGCAAAGCAAGTTCAAGAGACACCCTCATTTCAGATTTTTTCTCCCACACTTAACATGACATACATAGACCCTTAAATGCTGTCTGATCATGTTCACTGACGCCATCTTCACCGAAATGACGTGCTGAAAGGCTTCAACTTTTTATGGCATCTCCCACTATCTAGCCCTTTATTGAATTACTTTTAGCAACCCGGAAATACTAACAGTTCATTATAAAATATTAACTCAGATTGAATTTGGTGAAAGAAACACATCACCAGAAACTTGGGAAAGGCTGGAAAAGTAAGTGGTACTAAAAAGAGACAGCTGGAGGAACATTTTGCATCTAATTGGGTTCATTGGCATCAGCTCAGATACATGACTGAGTATGAAAAGAGCATCTTAGAGAGGCAGAGTTTCTCAGAAGTAAAGGCGAGCAGAGGTTAACCAATCTACAAAAAAATTAATTAATTCTGCAAATTGTGACCGAAGACCGAAAATCAGTATTGGATGCATGTGATCTTCAGGCCCTCAGGCGGCACTGCATTAAAAAGGCTTGATTCTGTCATGGAAATCAATGGTTGGGAACACTTTCAGAAATCATTGTCTATGAAAACAGTCCACTGTGCCATCCACAAATGCAGATTACAGCTCTGTCATGCAAAGAAGAAGCCATGATCCAGAAATGCCACTATCGTCTCTGGGCCAAAACACATTTAAAAAGGACTGACGCAAAGTGGAAGACTTGAAATTAGTAATAAAAATGTTGTGTTACAGTGCAGACAACAAGATAGGGAGCCTGGGCTACTGCTGATCAGAAGACTTTCACTGAAAACAATATATGCGAGAACTGAACAGTCACATGTATCTCATTATTTTTCCCTGAAAAAATCTGCTCCATAGATGCTCTTAGTTTCCATGCAAACATATCAGCTTGATTGTTCTTTAAAATGAATATAAATATGATATAATTAAAGTTATTACCACAAACTATTGTGCACCAGAGAATGAAGTGTTCCACTGCATTTATTACTTCCTTAATAATAATAATAATAATAATAATAATAATAATAATAATAATAATAATAATAATGGATTGGATTTATATAGCGCTTTTCAAGGCACCCAAAGCGCTTTACAATGCCACTATTCAGTCACTCTCACATTCACACACTGGTGGAGGCAGCTACGGTTGTAGCCACAGCTGCCCTGAGGCAGACTGACAGAAGCGAGGCTGCCATATCGCGCCATGGCCCCTCTGGCCTAATAATATACTTTATAGCATTAAAACAATGATTTAGTGGGAATAAATACTGCACATCTGATTGTAGAGGAAATAGATTTTGCTGTTATTAAATTGTACATTATCATGTGATTTTTGGTTATGTGTTACAAAAATAGAGTTAAGCTGGCTTTAAGTCCTGACCACTGTCTACAGCAGCCTCACTGTGGCTCAGCCCCTGTAGATAATCATATACTGTGAATTGAAGTGCTTTAATATGTTTTGATTTCCTTTTTACACTCAAGAAAAACAACTTTATGGGCACTATAATTTGGTGTAAGAGCTCCTCTCAGAGCTGCCAGCTGGGTGCTCCACACCATTCAGCCTACTCCACGCAGCTCACCTGCTTCTGACCCAGAATGTGTCCAGGAAATTTACCACCACTCACACTCGAAGAATGAGCTGACAAGGTGAAAATGAAAAATCTCAGCAGCTCACATGGCAGTTTGCTGTGCAATATCAAACTGAAGCCCTCATTCGATGAAACATGGAATGTTTTGATGAAAAATAATAGCTACAAAAATGCATGTTAATTCTATATTTATTGTTTATTTAAATTGTAGTTTTTGGCAGAAAGACATACATTTTAAAAACATTAGATAACCCTCAAAAATACTGTAAAGGCAATGTATATAGCTGCACGTCACTCAAACAGCCAAACTAACTGAATCACTCCCAAGGACATGGCCTCAGTGTCATCACTCGTAGCGATCACTCAACAGCACACAATGTATTATAAATAAGCTGGCATTTTGCAATCCAAAGTAGTTTGGTGTGTAAACCAATAAAGGTCTACTTAAATGTTAGAGTGTGGGTGTAGAGTCATTGGTGTAGTTTCCCTAGTGACGGCCTGCAAAATGTAAGCTTCCTTCATTTATGTTTAATTTTCTACTTAAAACCCATATTAATGTTTCTTAACTACTGCAAATATCTATATTACATGACGGGAAACTGCTATGTGGAAGCTGCTGTCACATGCTGACCTTTTTTTCATTTTATTAATAGCACAGCAAGAACAAGGCAAGAACACATTTCATCAAATTTCATTGTCTTTCATTCACACCAGCAGAATAGAACAATACGTTTTACGGAGATTGTGCGCTGTAACTTTTTAATGGCAAAATATTGAAGAGTCTGCTTTATAATGACATCATTTGCAGCTGCCTCCGCTGTGTTAATTGGTCCATTGTGTACCATTCCTCCTGACAGAACTACTTGCCTCAGCTATAATGTTGGGGTGTCTGCTCTAAATGTGTCTCTTGAGGTCAGGCGGCAGGATTGGGCTGAACTCAGAGGTCCGACCGGGCCACTGCAAAAGTTTATTTTATTATTTTGATTTTTAGTGTTATTGTCCTGCTCTATCACTCAACTTCCACTAAGCTTCAGGCTGTTGCAAGAGCCACACCTGCATTATCGCGTGAGATGTCTTAATAAAAGTGGGAATTTCACCCTCCATTCCATCATGGCAAGTCCCCATCAAGGCCCCCGAAATATGATGGTGCTGTTTCTACTCTGGGATCATGTTTTCATAATTGTGTTGGTTTACAGTTGTTAATAAACAGTTGCTGCGTGTCAAGGCATGCAAATGTAAGTAAGATGATCATGTGTTTAGAGAGGAGCGGCTTGATAATGTATGCCCTGTGATGGATAGCATGTTCTGTGTAAGCGAGGGCAATGATTTGGGTATGATTTGGGTATTTATGCATATGTAGTCATAAACAAAGATGGTAAGAGCCACAGTGGTACTACATATTTTCCATAATCATCATTTGTAGCTCCAAATCCTACTATGTTTTCCAACAGCCTCCACTGTGTTTGTTTGAATTAGCTGGTCATTATGGATGAGAACAGCAATTTGTGTGATATTATTTTAAATGGAAAGAAAAAAGATGGAACCGTTTTTTTGTTTTTTTTTGTTGTTTTTTGGGGTTTTTTTTGTTTTTTTTGTTTTTTGGCCTGTCCCGTTTGGCTCTTTTGCCATCAGAATTGTTGTCTAAAGGCAAAGAAAGATGCCCAACGGATTTACTTTACCAAACTGACCATCCCAGCCTTGCCGTAATGGTCCATTTGATTCACCTTTTATTGTTTATTTTATTTTCACTTACTGAATACGGGACAGACTTGACTGGGGGAAAGAAGGGGAGAAAGAAAGAGGGAAAGAGAAACAGCTGAGAAGAGGGACGGGGGAGAAGGGCAAAAGACAAAAACCAACAGAACGGGCAGAGAAAAAAAAATGCATATATCAATCACCTGGATCATCTGCTGAGAAAGAAAAAAGAAAACAAGCAGAAGAGAACAAGAGTAATAGAATAAACAACATCACAATGATATATGGGAATATGACAGTAAATACTAAATGTTAAACATTATTGTGCAGCACATAAGATCAACAGAACACAGTGTGCTTTGAGGTAGGAGCCAAAAAGGGTGTAGTTTGTGGGTGTGATCACCCGTGTGTACACCTGGGTATGATTTGGGTATTTATGCATATGTAGTCATAAACAAAGATGGTAAGAGCCACAGTGGTACTACATATTTTCCATAATCATCATTTGTAGCTCCAAATCCTACTATGTTTTCCAACAGCCTCCACTGTGTTTGTTTGAATTAGCTGGTCATTATGGATGAGAACAGCAATTTGTGTGATATTATTTTAAATGGAAAGAAAAAAGATGGAACCGTTTTGTTTGACTAGTTTACACAAACCTGGTGTCACTTCCACAGTCTCACATGCAGATGTTTGCCCTGGGCCTTTCGGCATACTCTGGGTGCTCAGTGAGTCACAGTCACAGTGAGTGAAAACCAGTAAGTGCAAAATGAATCTTGAAAAGGGCACACAAACCATGGTCTCCTGCTTAATTATCTTGTAATTACAGCACTTTATCTTATATATTACAGGACCCGCAACCCACCGTACATCTGTTATTGGGCCACACGATCTGTAATTTAAGTACTTCCCTTTTAAGTGCTTCTCTGTGTAAGCAGTCAAGTTGGCCTCTCCTCTTTTGCATTAAGTTCTTTATGCAAATCAGAAGCGCTCAACATGACTCACCTCACCTAAAAACTCCCAAAAAAGCCTTTTAAACTAACCACTGACAACCGCACACAAGGGGAGCTTCAGCCACTGCAAGAGTTACCTCTCATCACAGTTTTTTGTTGTTTTTTTTTTCAAAACCAGATTTGGCTGAACTGTGGGAGCAGGAGGGCACCAGTCAGTCATCCACTGGTACACTCTACAAACATCCCTTCACATATCATTGACTTTATCATTAATTCAAACAGTTTGTTTTCTCTGGTAATCCAACATCTCCTCAACCATCCAGAGACTGATGTCAAAGGGCACCTTTTGTGTATCTTTGGAAGCCTGTGGCTTTGAAAAAAATGGCAGTATTTACTGTATCCACTGAACAAGAGAATGGCATTGTTTACATGTAAATACAGATATTTTGAGAGTTCACGCGTTTGCAGACGCTGTACGTCTGCAAACGCTGTAGCCAGTTGGCTTAGCTGAACAATTATATTAGTTACAATATGACAAAAGATGCCGAAACGCACCTCCAAAGCTCAACAACTGATACATAATATTTCATACTTTTAATAACCTAAGGATGACTTGACAGCATCATTGCTTTTTTGCTTAGTTAAAAAAGACAGGTGCATTTAATAGTAAGCATTATATCCAAGGTCTGAGAGGAAGGGTGATATTTTATTAATAAGATAAATCCTCGCACTCCATGTGTGTGTGTGTGTGTGTGTGTGTGTGTGTGTGTGTGTGTGTGTGTGTGTGTAAGTGTACTAAAACGTGAATAGGAGTTTTACTTAAGCAAAAAAAAAGAAAAATGCCAAACCCAAACTACAGGCTCGGTAATGCAGCTCTGTGGGGAGAGGATCTCACAGTCATCCAACACCAGCCCCAAATAAGATTACAGTGCAGAAAATACTGAGGTTATCAAATTCTCTGCTGTGTTTCCCACAGCTCTTCGCCCCACATGAAAGAGGCGGCAGCAGTGAGTGCCCCTCACTGAATCTCTCTCTCAAAATTTCAAGGTTAGAAATGTAACTCAAGTGGCATGTTGACATTTTTAATATTCACTTAACATCCCCGCCCAGCTCCATGATCAGTGCTTGACTTGGGTGAAAGCTTTTCAGCACCTCCCACAGATGGTTTTACAGTAATAAAAAAAGAATTTCCAGCCGCCTACGCAACATCACAGAATTATAAGCGGCTCCATTTGCAGACAAAAATAGAAAAGAAAAAGTAAAGAACCCACATCCTGTTGCCTTAAGTGTTAGTGAGTGGGGCGCAAATTGTTTTCACCACAGACTTTGGTAGCAATTAATGCTGATCTTTTTTTTTTTTTTCTTAAATGACATCAGAAACAGCAGTATGCGACATTACGTGATGGCAGAGCTTCAGTTCATCCTTTGTCTTTTTTTTTTTTTTTTTTTT
The DNA here is from genome assembly GCF_057382095.1 of Aulonocara sp. 'chitande type north' Nkhata Bay. Lineage (NCBI taxonomy): Eukaryota > Metazoa > Chordata > Actinopteri > Cichliformes > Cichlidae > Aulonocara > Aulonocara sp. 'chitande type north' Nkhata Bay. Next base: position 3,904,755 of record NC_141363.1, on the reverse strand, counting down.
TAATAAATAGGACAGGGGGAATGAATGAGAGAAAGAGGGGGAGAGAAAGAAAGAAAACCAAAGGGGAGAAGAGACGGTGAGAAGGGGGGGGAAGAGAGAGAAAAAAAAAAAGAACTCCTGGGTCACCTGTATGGAGAAAAAAAAAAACTAACAAAAAAAAAAACAAACAGAGGAGACAGCAAACAACAAAGAGCAACATAATAATAGAGAAAACAAAGCACCATCACAATAAACTAGCTAGTCATAGATATCAATATTTACTAAATAATAAACGATATTGTGCAGCACGCAAGATAGACAGCGCACAGTGTGCTTTGAGGCAGCAGCCAAGAAAGCTTTAGTCCGCGTCTGTGAATACCCATGTGTGCATACCTGTGTGGATCAGCATGCTTGCATTCCAAAGGTTTCTCCATGTAATGATCTGCTAGGGAGTGTGGGGGGGCCACAGCCCCGTCCTCCAGGGTGTGAAGCGGGTATGGAGGAGATCAAAACTCCAGACATCCAGAGGCCCCCAGAACACAAGAGACCATGGAAGACCAACAGAGGGGCAGCCGCGCCACTGTCCCAGTAAGAGCTGAGGAGAGTCCCAGATGAGGGCTCGCCCAGCAGCCGCGGAGCAGAAGTCAGGGGGAGTTGCAGTGACGCGCCCGTGAGCTCCGCCGGCCCCCAGCTGTGCCTGAGTGACCGAGCCCCAGGCCGAGAGGCCGGGGGCACCCCACCTCCAAAGGGGCCCGAGCGAGCCCCAGGCCCCAGGCCCCGACAAGCGGCCGCCAAGGAGTGAGCTGGTGTGTACCCGGACGCCCACCCCCAGACACAAAGAACCACCAACACACCGACACCTGAGGGAGTCCGCCACCGGCAGGGGAAGTGGTGGTGGGTGGAGATAGGCCTCCAAACCTTGGAGGGCCTGAGGTGTCCCCAGAGAGGTGGCGTCTGATACCCAACCTGACATATAGACACAGACATACAGGCACACACAGACACAAACATCCATTCCCACCCTCATGCTCTCATATGCACTCACTCCACACTCAACCAACGTGGAGACAGACATAAAGAGACGCTGTACACACAATCACACTCCCCAAGCGTACTCTACAAACCGGGTCTAGGTACCCTTGCCCCTGGAGGGGGGAATTGCACCCAGACCCAGGTGGTGTTACCCTTTTCCCTGCTGATCTTAAAAAAGAAAAAACATTTCTGATGAGTCTTATCTTTCTGCTTGTGGGTGTGGAGATACTGAAGGAGTTCTTGATAATGATGAAGACTCCCCCTGCTTCCTTTTCTCAATATGTGCTCCTTTTGTTGCTTGACAACAGTAACAGAGAAGTTCTTTGACAGCAGCGTGTACAGTAGCATCCCTGCTTGATCACAGCTTCCACATTAAATATTGATGCTTTACATTTTATTAGCTGTCAATACAAATTTCTAATTAGTCTACAAGGGTGATAATTAGCAGAATACAATGTGGAATGGCTGGGTATGCTTATTACTGCATAAACAAGGCTCCCACTATAGAATTTCCTCAGCTCGTATTCAGAGGAAGCAAGAAGAATAAAGTGAGACCTGAATAATTATAGCTTTCAAAACCCAAGTCAGCAGTTACCTTTGAAATCAGGCTCTTGTTCTCATTCACCTCAGCAGCACTGAACACTCCCTCAGTTTGGCATACAAAGGCATCACCGGGGAAACTGGTAGAGAATCACTGAAAGGGAAATGATATAATTAAATAGAGAAATGGGAGAGATGCGTCAGTTAGGGAGCAACTACACAGATGAGAGAAAAAAATAAAGGGAAATGGAAGGAGAGGTGGGAAAAAATGTGTGGGTTAATGACAAAACTCCGAATCTAATCTGTTTAAGAGGAGTGGTCAATCCTGTATCAAAGGACTTGGTGTGGCCTCTTGTGCATTTATCGCTTCTAGATGGGTCTTTTAAGTCACAGCCCATTTTGCTGCGATGTTCCTTTGAAAAGAGACTTTGGAAAAGCAGGTCCTGATGAGTTAAAGAAAACTGGGTCAAACATGTAGTTTCAGCTCTCTGTGGGAGAAGATGTTGTGCTACGGCTTCGGCTTCTTTGATGTCGGCTCAGTGATTTTGGAGGCTGCCAGGATCCAGTGTTGTAATAGAAAGAATTAATAATCAAGCCTAATTCTATAGCAGGGTACATCAAAACACTCCAGTATTCACTATGCACAATTTGAATACTAAAGGCTGTCTGTTTGACTTCCGACTGCTCGTCACTCATCACCGTTCCGCACACAGAAATTGTGTTGGGACCGACTGGTCCTCGCGTAACAGTTTGGATGCCACTAATCAGCCTCTGACACGCTCTGGGGAATAGTATGCAAAAATATTCTAGATGCTGTTGATTAGACAGCAGAAGCATTTCATCTTGTTTCATCAATTTATTCCTATTCGTGCCTGAGTGTTTGTCTTATTGTCTATAGCTTACATAATGTATAACTTACTGCTGACTCTGTTTTTGCAAAGAAACAAAGCTGTGCTTGTATTTCACTGCTGCACATCAGTTTAAAAGGGCAGGCACGGCTGCATATTAAATTGACAGCTGTGATGAAATCAGGTGGTTGTCTTGGTCAAGCTGGTTGTTTTTTTCTTTGTTTGTCTGTTTGGTCTATTTGTCAGGCAATACTATGACTTCCTGTGACAGCCCTGTCAACCTTTGTTTAGTGGCTTAATTATGCCAAACTTTCATGAAACTGTTTTAACTACTACTTTTTAGATACATAATGTCTGTGAGACTCTGCAGAAAAATCTGGAGAAACCTAATGATTTGGGTTGTGAATAGTTTAGGTTTCTGCTGACCTGGTAGCAATCAGCTACTGACAGCAGAATTGCAGGCGTTATTCTGCCACGGCTTTAACGCATCTTCTAGAAACCACTGAGTTTTTCACAACAGCAACTGAGATCTTGACTTACTGTTCAGTTTATTGGATGTCACAGATGTAAGCGTGCACATCTTGCACCTCTCAAGGCAGCATTATTACCTTTAAAAATGTAATAATGTTTCCATTTAGTTTTAGAGACGTTGATTCAATTTATGTGGTCAGTGTGGAAGCTGCAGCTTGTGTTGTAATACACTGAGACAAGTTTATAATGTTAGTCTACCCTTATTCATATAAACAAAGATCCAGTGCTATTCTGCATTATTTGTTTGTGTGCAGGGAATATGCACGCTGTGTAATGGCTCTTCACTGCATCTGCCTCGCAGCTGTGCGTACAGAAAATGTGTTGGCCAGTCTCCATAAAACAAACCCCACCACCAACAACCCATGGGGATTTGTTGGTATAAAGGACCAACCTTAAGGCTGACATCCGCTCCGCCTACTGGAGGAAAAATGACCTGGCAGGTTACTTTTGCATCACTTAACTGCGCTGCATTCACATTGCATGTACGCTTGCATGTCTCGCTGCAGCATTCTTCCTGTTCACCGCCTCTCAATCAGATCTTTGACTGATATGTGGAAAGGCTGATATGTAATGGAGAGTTATGCACGCAGGTCATCGGAAGCTTTTTGAAATAACCAGAACATGAAGTAAACACTGTGAGAAAGACATGGTTTTCTTAACTTAACTGCCTCAAGCTGTGAAAAATCTCCATGAATAACAATCATTCCTCAGCAGAATTTGTAGGCACTTCAAAAACCAATATTCTCTTCGCCTCTCAATTAGAATATGACAACCCTGGGAATGAAAATAACACTATCTGTAATAGTTGAGTCAGACAGAAGGATGAGTGAGATTTGTGCAAATTGTTTTACTCAAAGACACTGTCACTTCTTCACAGAACAGCAATGCTACTTGTAGTCCTTAAAAAAGAAAATGAAAATTAATTTCAAAGGGTCATCTGCCTCTTGTCACTTCAAGTTCCTTTCAAGCCATCCAAGGTCTGAGAGGAAGGGTGATATTTTATTAATAAGATGAATCCTCGCACTCCATGGCCGCTTGCTTTTTCAAGAGCTCTATTGCACGTGAAGAAAGTGTGTGTGTGTGTGTGTGTGTGTGTGTGTGTGTGTGTGTGTGTGTGTGTGTGTGTGTGTGTTTACACAAATAGAGGGCTATTGGTGCTGCAGGAAATAATTACAGCAATGTGGAATGCATTATTCTTCCTTGTATGCTAGAAACCACCAGGCAATAAAAAGAGATTCCCTACCGAGGAGAGGATGAAATTCCAGTGAAATGTGCGAATGCATTATTAACATGAGAAGAAAAATGATTAGGGACCATTTTAATCTGTCATTTGAATCATCATGATTAAATTATCAAGGTATTCATCAATGCAGTGCACTCTTACCTACACGTTCAAACTGTAAATTGCTCATTTGAAGTTTCATTAAGTTGCTGTACTTTTAAATTGCTGAGGGAACTAATATTGTGTCCTTTATTATTTACACTTACACTAATGCTGCAGTCAATGCTGATTGTATTGTATTTATCCATCAGTTTACCAGTCCACCCTCCATCTCTGCTTTCATCCGTCACAGATCCATCCATCTAGCCATCCTGTCCATCATCCCAACAGCCTATCACTCTGCATTCATATACCAACCTTCAGTCACACCTCCATGCATCCAAATACACATGTGACTCCAGGTTCAGGTTTTTTTCTTTCAGTGTTTTCACTTGATATTCGCTTGGATTGCTTTTTGACCCTCGCGGTGCACATGGCAGTCTTGATTAAGTGCTTCATTTTGGAGTAAAATGCATTTCTTATTCAACGTTATATGCACCCTCCATCATTCAGCACCCTCCATGTTGGTTCCTATGGCAACAAATTTCAGTGTGGGAACTAATGCCTTTTAGAGTTTTTCACTCAAGGGAACATTTGTTTGGATATAAAGTCACTCACGTAGACTTAGAGACACATGACGCACTTATTTACCGCAGTGAGGCCAAGCATGAAGTTTTAGCTGTCAGTAGAATGGAGAACTGGAGGTAAACAGATGAGACTGCTTTTGAAAAATCACCCAGTGAGCATTTTCTGCTCATTTTCCCTAAATCCTTTTAACCTGAGGCTTTGAAAAGCAAACAACTCAAATGTTTTACGCATGGCTCAGTCTACGTAATTCTGAAGACACTAATACTTGTGACAATAAGGTGAGGGTCCTCAGGGATCGAGACCTCCTTTTTAAGAGTGTTGGACTGGGGTAACCTGATAGCTGAGTGGTTAGAGTACACAACCCATGCGTGCATGCCCTTCGCAGGGAGTCCCCCAGTGCAGCTGGCTCTTATGCTTCTAAGACTGCTTCCTGCATCTATTTACTACGACTGTCAAATAAAGGCTTACCCACACTGTGGGTGAATGGAAAAGATACCGGGACAACAGGGTCATATAAGGACTGCTGGCTTTGGGATTTTAAAAACCTGCAGAATGAAGTGGCGTGAAAATGTTTTTTTTCCTCTAACATCTCAGGATTTACTTGGATACAACTTTGAGAAGAATTACCCTGGAAGTTTCTTAACTTGACAGATGCCTTTTCTGGTGGCTATTGCAGTTTCCTGCGTTTTATCACACAGAAATGGAGAGAGTAAATTTTAAGAGTCACAACAAAGATCTGCCGAAATGCATTAAGGACACTCGTGGCCTCAAACGAATAACTGTCAATGCTGGCAGGGCACAAACTGCTGACAGACTCAGTGCTAGTAAAGCTGAGGTGTTACAAGACTGTGAAACAGCCAGTGGCACCTTCTCCTCTATTAGCATATTCATGCACAAGAACTGATTCTGAATTAGGGCTGGGTATCGTCACTGATTTCTAGAATCGATTCAATTCCGATTCACAAGGTCCCGAATCGATTCGATCCACGATTCGATTTAATTCGATTTAATTCGATTCGATTCGATTTAAATCTGGGAAATTTTGACAATCAGAAATATTATAATTCAGATCAGTACATTTACATATTTTTGTATCAATAAAAAGGAAGCTGACACTCGCAAGACTTTATCAAAGGTGTAAGTGTCACAGCAGATGCTTTTGTGTCAAAGTAGCTGAAGATAAAACACAGAAAAACATGAAGGTGATTTTCCTGGCCTGGGATTTTATAAAAATATTCTGCAGTACATCAAAAACGAAAGAAAACCATTAATCAACATATGAACATTACCTCTGAAGTTACAGCGGTTTTATTAGAGACACAGCGTTTTGCATTTTGTATAATTTTAAAAAGTTTAAATTTATTCAGTATTGAACAGCAGAAATGAGGTTTTCTTTTCGGAAGAATGTAAAAGGGAAAAAAACAGCGGCTGACAGCGCTGTAAACAACAGTAGACTTGTGTAACAAGCAAGCGAATAATGAAGAAAGGGAAACTGTTCTTGAAGTACAGAGAGAGAGCTGTGCATTGCGGTGGAAGCAAAACAGTAAAAGTCAGAGTGAATTCATGACGATGTTTATGTGAAGCGTTTGGATCTTCTTCTGCTGCTGGTTCGGTCAATATTGTTTGGAGAGAGATCAAACTAACAGCTTTAGAATCGGCTCATAAAGGGCGTGAACACAAAGCGCGGACCCGCCGACAGATCAGAATCAGCGAGCTGTCCCGACCGTGAGAAAGGCGACATCTCACTGATTCTGATCCGCGGGTCGCGCTGTGTGTTTAAGTCTATGTGCAGAAGCCGTGTACCTGCTCTCATTTACTGTCTTAACTGTTTGGTGGTTCTTGAAATTTTGTGAGATGTCACCAGAGATTCTGGCATTTCGGGCAAAATAAATTTATATAAAAAAAATCGATTCAGGATTTTAATGAATCGATTTTACGTTATCCAAGCCAGAATCGATTTTAATCGATGAATCGATTATAAAAACCCACCCCTATTCTGAATGACACAACCCAACACACACGAACTGCAGCTGCAACCCCAGGCTTGGTGCTAACTTTAATGATATATGAAATCATTAAACATCCAGAAACGTTAGATCAGCTGGCCACAGTGCTGAGAGGCACCTTTTTTTAAAAGAAAAAAAAAAATCTCTGCTTGTTAAATAAAATGCTGAGATCACAACTGGGAAAAACTAAAAACCTTTGCAGCCAATTTAAGATATCATTTATTTATTAGTTCACATATGTATTACCACGTTGGGCAATCAAATACCAGCTGCAAGAGCCGTTGCATCACACTAAAGACTGATTTGAATCACTGAGTATTTAGGTTGCTGCACATTAATCACACCTGATGTTAGTGTGATGCATTGCCTTAAATAGGTGATTTTTCAATTCAGGTTAAACACAAAATCATTTGTTAATAAATGTTCAGCCCAAAACTCTGACACTGAATCCATTTAATCTTTAATCTAGAACAGTCACAAACAAACATTGATAAGTGATCTGAAATCATATACAATCTGGAGTACTGTAGATTTTGTTATGCAGTATTGTTATTGTTATAACTCTGAAGGTAAATTTCACTGTAATCCACTGTAAAAAGAGGAAAAAAACTGCAGGTACTGTAAAGTTGTGCAAAAAATTAGCAATATATAGAAATGAAACAGTCAAACATATGAAATTTTTTTCATGTATAGTAAGTTTTTTGGTAAGTTCCTGAGCTTTATGGCTGCTTTTAAAATCAGTCCATTCAGTCGCAGCAACATATAGAAAAGCAGTTACAGATGATATAATTTTTGCATCACAGCAGCTCAAAAGTCCATAAATAGTGGTCCAGGATTTGAACTACTAATAAACAGCTAAAGTTCGATTTTTACACTGTTCTGGTTCATCTTAACATGCTGCTTCTCTTAACAGCTTGTGAGAAATGTACAGTAGAATTGAACAAATGGAACATTTTTGGAATCTTTACTTCATATAAAAAACGTTCACATGCATGGTTTTCCACTGATTCAGAAACGGAAATTGGATTGGGCAGCATATATATGGTCAGAAGCCATTCATGGTCTCCTTTTCCTACAGCGGTAAACTGGTTAAAGATCCATTTAGGTGACATTAAACAGATGATAATAAAAGGCTGGCATTCACCAGGACCATTATGATGTCTCACCAGAGAATAAACAAAAGAGATTAACGATGAAAGAGCAGTCACCGCCCTGGCTCTGGGTTTCAGCTCTGAGACTCCACAAACCTCCTTATGGCAGGTGAGCTGTTTCTACCTTAAAAAGCACTTTTCGCCATACATTGTAACTACTAGCAATACTCACTACTTCATGGAGCTACTTCATCAGCTGGATGAAGCAGACTTGGCTATATATCTTATCTCCTGCTTTCAAATCCTATTCAGGACAAGCTTACCTTTAGTAACTGCAACACATAAGTGGCTTTTTATTTAACTGAACACAAAAGCTCTTAATTTAAGCACAACTGTTGAAACTTCTGAATCCCAGATGACACCATGTCACCAATTAGATGACTGACCTGAACTAACTGCTGCCATGCTTCTCCATCCCCTCACTTTGCTGACTCAGGTGTAGCTATTTCCTGACAACATGCAACGCCACACATTTCACCTAAATTCACCTGGGCAGCCACTCGCTTCCTTGTTAAACTGATCACTGCTGTCACCTGCTAATCCCACACTTCAGTACTAGTTCATCCACCTGCTGCAGGGTTTTAGTGCTACAGTCCAAGAGTCCCTCATTATCTTACACGTCTTGTGACTGTTGTGCCATCCTTTGCCACTAAGAGTTAATGAATGTCTTATATTTAAAGCTTGATTACTCTACTTTGCTCTCATTCACTGAACCTATCTGATGTTATCCTCCACCTGAGTTCGAGTTGATTGCCTTCAGTGTTGGCGTGTGAGATATAGAAACCTGTCTGATCGCCGTGAGAAATGATTTAATTGTTCAAACAGATTGTTACAATGGTTACAGTTGTTTCTGCTGCCCCGCTCATGCTGTGTATCCAAGTAACACGTTCATTTGATCAGCTCTGTGTGTGTGTGTGTGTGTGTGTGTGTGTGTGTGTGTGTGTGTGTTATAGTTAATGATCCCCCTCAGTTCATTAACTATGTACAAAACATTTGTACTGTAGAGTCTAATCGATATCACAGCCTTTTAAAGCTCCCTGCAGGGACTTATTTTTCTGGCCTTGTTCATATAATGTGTTTTTGCTCATTTCTGCTTTGAGATCATGTTACAGATGGTCACCCCTATTCCTTTGTGTTTCTCTTGGCACATAAGTATTCTGGAGTCATATTTCTGCCAAACCGAAATCATAAAGTTGATCTCTGTTTTTTAAATGCCCCATCCATCTCAAGGGAGCCACATGTACTAGCACACACCGTGGTTTACTCTGTATTGCCTTCATATATTTTGTTATTCATAAAATTCTCTGTGGCATAGTATACTGAACAGAGAGTCCTGTGAGGAGGAAGGAGATTTTCTCAGCCGGATTTATGTTGTATGGTTTACAGATAAATGAGGGCACAGATTAAAAAATACACTTACGGCTCACATACACAGATGCCGTGATGCTGGAATCCAGATAATCCCTGTGTTGTTAAGGTATCTGCTGAGATTCGTTGATCTGGTCAAGTCTACACAAGCTGCGTCAACGTTAACATCAGTCACTGATACCCAGTTAAAGAAATGCCACAGAGGAATCGTCAAAATCTCTGCTGCATTGAGTGATGTGTTTTCTGACCTAATTTGCTGTTGTTTTTTATTTTTTAAGACGGCATTAAGTTTTTGAAATGCCCTTTGATATCTCATACTAAATGCACATGAATAATACATCCCAAGGTCAAGGTCTTCCATCAGTTCTTTAAAGGATCTACTGAGGATCTGTGTCCTTACCCAAGGGCAGGGCATCTGGAGCTCGCTTTCTGTGTATGCTGATTACTTACAGTCCATAACCTTTCACAAAATGAGACTATGAACTCAGGTTTAAGCCTGTTTGGCAAGTCATATTCGATTGGTTACTGCTTACACATCATTGCTAAATGACCTCTAATATGGTTATTATCTTTTGGATGCAAAAATGTTCTTATGTGTCTAGCTATAGTAGATAGTCCGCCAACTACTCTCTTTGAGGGTGATTGTGTACAGAATACATATTTTATTGTATTTTTTAACCATGTCTTCTTTCTTCAGTTGTTACCCTGCTTTATTTTAAACAGGATCAAACAGCTGGAGACAGCAGGACTCGTGCTGTGTTGTGATTGGTGCTTAGGGTTAGGGTAGGTTGTCTCAGAAAGCATAACTGATCCAGTTAGAGAACCAACCACCAGGGCTGAACATGAAAAAGCAGTTCGCTGCAGTTCCTTCCCAACAGAGGCTCGTATTAAAATAACAAATTACACGGCATGTTTACAGCATGGTACAAATAAAGGTTTTGGTTTCTACAGCCAAGTTACTCCTTTGTGAAATTATTAAAAGAGGTGAATTTTTATAATTCACCTTTCTAAATTATGACGCTTAAAGTTATGTCTTACTGGAGACACGGACGCTTAGTGCGACACGTGGTTATTGTCTCGTCTTGTTCAGCATTCAGAGATACATGCAAAAGATGGAGAAAAGAATCTTCAATCAGATTCATGCCTGTTTATGTTTCCTGGTTGCCAAGACTCTTTGGCAACACTTCAACAACCTTTTTTCCACCTTTACTAAGTTGTGGCATTACAACATTATTTGTAAGTTGCAAAGATAGCCTCATGGCAACATGTGATGTTGTAGAAGCAACAGAAGAAGCCAACAGTGAACTGCACCTTAATAACCAAGATCGCTAACTGGTGCTAATGTTAGCTGACAACTGTGAAACAAAGTTTTTCTTTTTTCTTAAATTCATGTTCATTGTCAATAGAAAATAGGAGGGAACGTGGCAGAAAAGAAAATGTGGATATGATCAGTCATTCAGCTGAAACGAGCTCAAACAACCTCACAGCTTCTATATACACACACTGTGTTAATGCTTTCCAAAGCTGAGAGCATTTAACCTCTGAATGTTAGCTAAAAGTGACCATCAACATCATGTACAATGTGAATTTGATTTAATGTAGAACAAGAGCAATCTCATCCAGTTAAACATATACTTTATATCAATAAAGGAGTGATTTTGGTCAGTTGTGTATTTATTTTCTGTTTGAATCAAAAGATTAATTAAATCCTCCTCAATTTAAAACTTGACAAAGGTCAAATTGTTGTAATTAAACACACCACCACAGAGCAGTCAGGAGAACACTTGATCCAAAACCAAAGTAAGCAGCACTCGGCAGGTCCAGTCTTTGTTGTACCAGAGACGAGACCGGAGGGGGCACACAAATCTTTTAAAGTAGCTTAACCAACTCCACAGGGCAAAACTGCTAAATTATAGATACCTGGAGAACTAAAAGTGCCAGTTCTTGTAATGGAAAACTTTAAGCAACATGAGAGAGGGAGAGAGATGCTGTTTTTGAAAATGAAGCACAGTATCACAGTGGAGAGAGGTGGGCTTGGCATTAATATTTGATCTTTCTTATCCTGTCTTTCCTCTCACTGCTTTTCTCTCCCTGTTTCTGAAGAGACCAGTTCTGCTTCAGTGTTTGTCTTTGCTGAAGCGTTTCATGGCCTTGGCCACTGCTTCAATCTCAGCCCCTTGTTCCCATCGAGACCAATCCCAAGTCACGCCTGCCAGTGTTATGACAGTCCAACACTGACAGACACTTGTATAAAAAACAGATGTTCCAAGGCGGATATTTCTCTTGCCATTATCGTTTTAATCACACAATTACATTTTTTTTCAACCGTTGATATCTTTCCTGCTGTTCAAACAGTGCATACTTTTTTATTATGTCCAGTTTTTCTCAAGTGTCTCTTCTTAAGGCGTCCACCTCACTGGCCGCTACACTTCTCCATCTGCACTGATATTAAATTCAGCACTCCTACTACCGCCACCCACAGACACGTGTTCTTGCACTCCTGCAACCCCATGTTTCATATTACACCAGCTGCTGCACAGTATGAGCATTAAGCTCATGCTGACATGAGGGCATTGTCAATTACGGGAAAGCTGTAATGTAAAACTCTGGGGTGCTCTCAATGTGAGGCTAAGCACCATTTTAATCAGAAAACAATCAAAGATGACGTTAAATTCAAACAGGAATCTGACAGCTAATCCCCAGCATGTCATCATAGAAATGCCAATTTAATGGTGATGGGGGAATTTGCGCCCCATATCTTTGGAAGTTTTCCATTTCAATTGCCAGATTATTTTGAGTGCTATAGTACTGTGCATGTGTGTTTGTGTGTTTGTGTATGTGAGTTTGTGCCTTTTCACTCATTTTCTGTCCAACAATTGCCCATCAGGTGAAATCACTTGCTAACAGCTGTTAAGTGACAAACACTAACATTTTCACCCCTGACATGGTGGCAGGTTTAACAAGCTGTGCAACAGTCCTCAGGAAATGTGTCATGTCTCACCTTTCAGCACTAGCATTTCTAGAAATCCCTTCACTTCCTAAAAAGAAGCACTTCTCCCAAGAGAGCGAGACATGGCAGAGCTGGTGGCATGTCATCACCTCATTTCGCTGCTCTTCTCACCTGCACAGGTTATGTGGTGGATGATGTGCAGAGGTCATTTAAAGATTATGTGAATAGGATAAAAATAGATAGATCCATAATTCATTTTACAAAAGCGCAGCTTTGTCATTTTGTCTCTGTTTGATTTAATTGTTCGATTTTAAATCCATTTTTAGCTGTAAGCTGTTTCGAGGTTATGATGTGTGGTCTTTGTCTTTTTTTGGGCAGGACTACATGACTGTGAGAAAGAAAAAAACTCCCTACAGCTGAACAGACAAAGATTCTGTCCGTGCACAAGACAGAATTGGTTTTGGGTTTTTTCTTTTTTTTCTGTGTCAATAATGGTGCAAAGATTGTGCCTTACAAAGGTTTCTGCCAATAAATATTGGAAAATCAGTTTGGTTTCATTGCTCAGTTTATTTTTTCACAGCATTCCCCAATTTTCAGAGGCGCAAATGTAATTTGACAGTTGGCTGCGGTTGACAAGCAGTTTTACAAGCAGGTAAGGCCCATACGCTTGCTGTGACAAATGGAGCAGAAATGATATATGAAGCCGATTCAAAGTGTTCAATTTAGGTTTCCTTGTAAATTTAAATATAAGGTCCAGAAAGCTGTCACTGCAAGGCTGAAGAAAAAGACAGAAAAAGAAAAATCCTATCTGAGACATCAAAAGCACAAAAAAGCTTGAAAAATTACAGTACTAAAGTCCAATGGACTTATCTCCACGATTAAAAAACAAACGAACAAACATTCAAAACATATAACCGAGTCAAGTAGCCTTTTTGAGGAGGTTGGTGTATCATTGTCAAGGTCTGTAGTTAAGAGATGCTTTCATTAATGTTTACAACAAGGTGCAAATCACTGAACAGGAAGAGCAGATTAGACTGTGCCAGAAAACATCTAAAAGAGCCTGCACAGTGAAAAAAAATCTTTGAACAAATGAAACCAAAATGAACTTGTGCTAGAATGATTAGAAGAGAAAAGTATGGAGAAGGAGAGAGACAACTCATGATCCAAAGCATACCACATCAAACTTGGTGGAGGCAGAGAAGCAGGTCACTTGTGTTTAATGATGATGTGGCTGCTGAAAGAAGTAGCAGGATGATTTGTGAAGTGTACAGGACTCTACTCTCTGCTCTGATTCAGCCAAGTGTAAATGCTGATAGTCACTCAAGGCAAAGAAATGGGAAATTCTTCTTCAGTCAGTCAAACAGAATGTAGACAGCCAGAAAAATGCAGCAACTGACGGTGGCTATATTAAAGCCTAACAGAGCAAATCAAGGGAAGAAACACAGCATTTAGTGATGTCTATGTGTTCTAGACTTCAGGCAGTCATTGAGCATAAATGATTTGCATCCTAGTATTAAAAACAATTCTTATATTTACAGTTATGTGTTTGTTTGTCTGGTTAATTTTGAACCACTGAAAATGGACGCCCTTGTATAAAAACCTCTGTAATTCCTAATAAGTTAATACAATGTTTTTGTCAATCACATCTTGATTGTTTGATTTAAAATTCACTGTGTTGGTGTACAGAGGGAAAACTACAAAAAGTGTGTAGTTGTCCTACAAATTATGGACCTGACATGCATTGAGAGAATGTACACGATCTCATAAATAATGAAAGCCCACTCATGCTGCTCTCAAAATAGTCAACATGGCAGCCTGATATGACGGTAGGCGGATATCGAATATTGGATTGCATCTCTCATTCCTGCAATCAATAGCTGGCAGGTCAGCCTCTCTTCAGTCTGAGAATCTGACACATCAAAAACAAAAGGGATATTCAAGGTTAACGGGCCTGGAGTGTGCCTTCAAGCTCTGGCCCACGCCTTAGTGAATGTGTCAGGGTGAAATCACATTATAATAGACAAGAAGAAGAGACATTATAATAGACAAGAAGAAGAGACATTAGTAGTAAAGCTCTGACTCACAATGCAAATGCAGCTTATATGAAAAAAATCATGAAAATTACAGGAAATTAAGTATGACTACAGTCCTCCCAGACCCTTATGAAGAAAACATCGAGGGAACAGTTTACCCTGCCCGGGATAGGGTTACCGGGGCCCCGCCCTGGAGCCAGGCCCAGGGAGGGTGCCCGAGGGCGAGCGTCTGGGCCTTAGTCCATGGGGCCCGGCTGGGCACAGCCCGAAAAAAGGACATGGGCCCATCCTCCTGCAGGCCCACCACCCGCAGGAGGCGCCATAGGGGTTGGGTGCATTGTGTGCCGGGCGGCGGCCAGGAGCGGAGGCCCTGGCGGACTGACCCCCGGCTGCCAAGACTGGCAATCGGGACATGGAATGTCACCTCTCTGGTGGGGAAGGAGCCTGAGTTAGTGCGTGAGGTTGAGCGGTACCGGCTAGATGTAGTCGGGCTCGCCTCTACGCATGGCTTGGGCTCTGGAACCAGTCTCCTGGAGAGGGGCTGGACTCTGTCTCAGTCTGGAGTTGCCCCTGGTGAGAGGCGGGGGGCTGGGTATCGGTACGTTGGGGTTTTTTACCGGAGGCAGCCGACAGGTATCGACAGGCCAAGCGGAATGCGGCTCGGGCAGTGGCTGAAGCAAAAACTCGGATGTGGGAGGAGTTCGGAGAGGCCATGGAAAAAGACTTTCGGACTGCCTCGATGAGATTCTGGCAAACCATCAGGCGTCTCAGGAGGGGAAAGCGGTGCTCTACCTGCACTGTGTATAGTGCTGGCGGAGCGCTGCTGACTTCAACTGAGAAAATTGTCAGGCGGTGGAAGGAATACTTCAAGGACCTCCTTAATCCCACTGACACGTCTTCCGAGGAGGAAGCAGAGTTCGGGGATGAGGGGAATGACCCGCCAATTTCCGGAGGCGAGGTCACTGAGGCAGTTAAACAACTCCTTAGTGGTGTTGATGAGGTCCGCCCCGAGTTCCTGAAGGCTCTGGATGTTGTAGGGCTGTCCTGGTTGACACGCCTCTGCTTAGGCTGCTGCCCCCGCGACCCGGCCACGGATAAAGCGGATGAAGATGGATGGATGGATACAGTCCTCCCTCATGAGTGCTCTTTTTGTGACATTAATTGCACAAGTCCTCTATAATGAGTCAAATGTTGGGAGGGCTGATATGGCAGTTGGGGAGCTTCGTATCGTATCCTCTTGGATCTGCGTGCTGCTCTCCCGTTCCTAATGCCTTTCAGTTAACCATTAGAGAAACAATGAGGATCAATTTGACTGAAACAGGTTAAGAGGGTGAAGACCTGTGGGATTTCAGCTCTACATCTGCACACTTGACAAAAAGGTTATCAGGGCACATTTGAAAAGGTTTCCTTCAGTCTGAATGATCTCTTCCTGAAAAGCTTATGACTCGTGTTTTCACACAGCTGTCAGATTCTGTTTGTCCGCACGATAAGTGACTCAGAGAAATTTCAAACAATGCACCAACAGTCAATAACATGGAGATAAGGCTAACAGCTTTTTAAAAGTGCTGAGTTTTCACGCTGTAATTTTTTCCCCTTGGCTTTTCCCTCCCTGTTTAGTCTGCTTATCGTTTCCAGCAGATGACCGAGCACATCTCTCAGTGTACTAAAAGCTGCTGCTGATTTGTAAAGAATATCACTGGCATGAGTTGTTTCGGTGATGTAATTCATCCTGGTTACAACAGATAATAAAGACTCCCAGCTATACTGAACAGGATAATTAAAGGCTACAGCTTGGGAGGAAAATTGTTCAGGTAGTTTAGCTTTAATGGGGAAGAAATACTCTGCTGCTGCTGCCTTTAAAATTAGCTTCACAATCACACTGAATTTACATATCCAGACGAACTGAGTGTAAATTTAGGAGCTTTTGGTTCTTCTAAAATCAATCTAATGGGCAGGATAAGTGTGTTAAAATAAGAGGAAAGTAATCCAACTTCTTGATCCTGAGCTGTTATCAGGTCCCTGCACAGATTTTGTCTTTTCCTGTCAAAGCTCTGGACATCAGGTCCCCAGAGCCCAAGCCTGAGAAGATACTAAATATATCTTGTGCCAGTGTCTGAATCCCATTTTAAATTAATTCACTTCAACAGAGTTCTTAGTCGTGCAGCACTCTGCCAACTGGGCTTCATAAAATGGTAATGAGAACGGTGCTGTCTGCTGACAATGAAATAGATGCAGCAACACAGATGCACTGGCTGTGGCTCCAGATT
Organism: Aulonocara sp. 'chitande type north' Nkhata Bay; assembly: GCF_057382095.1. NCBI lineage: Eukaryota > Metazoa > Chordata > Actinopteri > Cichliformes > Cichlidae > Aulonocara > Aulonocara sp. 'chitande type north' Nkhata Bay. The sequence continues at coordinate 3,888,141 of NC_141363.1, read as the reverse complement.
GGCTGTTTATTCCACAGCATTGAAAATATATTTACGATAGCCCGACTTTGTCTCACTGCATCAGTGTCTACAATACAAAAAAACCCATTGACTCTGAAATGAGCATCTTCTTAGACTGACACCGGCACAATGGTCTGGCAAATAATAGAGCTTTATGTCTTACTTCTCCTGTGATTACTTCTGAAAATGGTTCATATTTGACAGGAGCGAAATCGCAGCTGCAAATCAATCTGTCATAACTTCTCTGGTGGGGGTAATAGTGCTTTAAAAACTCAAGAGCAAATGCTCTGTTAACTCTGAGCTCAGAGTGCACTGCCTGCTATTTCTGTAGTCTAGCTGCTCTTTGCTGAAGTCCCAAGCGAACAGCAAACATCTTTTGTTAACAGTTGGAGCCCTGTGCAAGACTTAAACTCAAAAGCAACTACTGAAGATATTAATATAGCACCATCTATACACAGGATAAAACTCAGGGGACCATAAAACTGATACAGTGTGTTTATCTAGAACATCAGCTGACAAGGCAAATGGAGAGGGCGAATGCAGATCCAAGCCTTTTCCACCTCTGTATGGAAACCTGACATTCTGTCTTTGGAGAAAGATGCTAAAAATTACATTCAGTGACAGCCAGGAGGTTTCTTGGCTTTAAATTAGTCACTTGTGATGACAAACCCACAAAGAATTATTGTTCTGCTATGAAGGCGTTGCTGTTCTCTCATGCCTCTTTTCCACCAATGGGAGTGTAGTGCAGAACCATTCTGACTTTGGTGCCTGCAGAGAACCAGACCCTGTTAGGTATGTGTCAAGATTGGTGGCTTCAGAGGCATCATCTGTGGCAGCCCCTCTGATGGTCACTGATGTCAGTGGTTGGTCCTTTGTGCTGCTCTGTTGATTCCAGCTTTTTGGCACCACTGCCAGTTTGTGTGTGTGTGTGTGTGTGTGTGTGTGTGTGTGTGTGTGTGTGTGTGTGTGTGTGTGTGTGTGTGTGTGTGTCAGAACAATAAACGCACCATTTCAGCTCTACAATGTTGATCAAAAATCTGCATGTGATGTGTTTATGAAAAAAACATTTAAAAGCTATTTATTAATTAATTTGACAATTTAATGACTGTTTAAAAATATGTTGAAAAGTATGTCGTCTTTTAATTCTTTGCTTTGATGATTTTGGTGACTTTATAACTTGCAGCTTTCTGTTTTCCAGTTCCTCCTTCTTTTCTACATTTTAAATTTTCTGCTTTTGTGATGTTATCTCTGTGTTTCTTTCATCTTTATAATCATCCTATTCTTACAGTTTGTGTCTTTTATGTAACTCTAGATTGAATAGGGTTGTAACCCTCACATATATGCCTTTCGTCAGTTCTAAACTCTGACGTAGTCTTGCAAAACACCGGTTTCTTATCTTGATGATTAAATGCTCTGAAGATGCAATGTGAGTGTGTGTGATTTAAGCTTCTTTTTAACCCATGCTCTCTGCTGTCATGCTATCAAACCGCTCATTGTTGCAATGCCTCTGTGGCTTTAACATTACTTTCAACCTTTGAAGTCTGTTAAAGCAGACAAGTGTTGAAGACAATGAAGACAAATGAAGACTTGCTGTTAAGCCTCATTATTGTAAACCACTCTGCTGCATAGATTTGCAGCCGTGGGCATTCAGACTTCAGAGGGAATGTCTGCAGTTGTCTTAATCATGTTGGGAACAGCAATTTATCTCATGTTTGACTCATATTGGTAGTTTTAGTTCATGTGAATGGCAAGCTGTCTCACCAGCTCATTTGATTCACAGCCTACTGCAATCCAATGCAACAGACCTGTAATACTTTTACAGCTCATAATCAAGTTTTGCTGTCTGAAAGTAGTAAATACAGCTCCTCAGTTATTTGGATCTGTGGTGTCGTGTTGAACTGCATTTAAAGACATTTTTATTGTTTCGTCCAGCCCTGTTTATGGATGAGGAGGACAGAACAGTAGACGGGCGTTGCACACCAGCTGAGAATTAAATGCGGTGGTATGTGGCATTGGTCAGTGCCAGTAAACGTTTATTAAAATTGGAAACACTTTTCAATGCAGTGCGGTCCAAGAGACAGCACCACTAAGAAGAGCTTTAAAATGCCCATAGAGTTGAACTACCACATCTCTCCAGAGTCATAGGAGACTGAACATAAAATTTCCACTCCATACAGAGCATGTTTTTTACCAGTATACAAAATAAATTATGTAATTCTGTAGGTTGAGGTTAACAGGATGAATTCTGTTACGATTAAGTGGGTACATGGGAATCTGCAGTCTACTCTAATTTATTTTCCCTGCCCTGAATATGCCGAGGTCACACGAAGACTTCCTTGTATGATCTTTGAAACTGTTGTATCAGCTCTCTCAGTGCTCTACCGCCGTAGCACTTAGAGTGATTCACCTTACTTTGCAGTGACTATAATTGATGCTGAGTAGGCCATCCTTAAGAATTACATATTAGCATCTGGTTGGTTCATGGGCAGAAGATAAGAGAGCGTTTGTAATTTTGTCGCCTCTCTAAGGTGGAAGCACTCTAGGATGTTTGCCTGGGCTTTTATTCCCCCATGTGCTCACATCTGCCTGTTTTAAAATCGCCGGCAAATAAATTCGATGTTAAAACATGTTCTCACTCCCCTTCAGTTTTTGTAGGATTATTATATATTTGGCTTGACTTTTTTTTTTATCCTGAAAATCCATACTAAGGATTTTATTATGAAAATTCACTATTAAGTGCTCGAAAAAAAATACAAACGTTTTCTGACCCTTAAAACACTTCATAGAAGTCCACAGCTGGATTGTCTAAGAGATCATGCTATGACTTTGAAAAGTGAATGCAAAGGGGCTGTTAACATCCTACTTTAGGTTTCTCATATGTTCTTTGGCGTTTAAATATGGGCACTGCCTGGGTTACTGAAGAACGTGTCCTGTAGCCCGTCCTGTTTTTGGCAGCTGGTTGACTGTTGGGCTGTAGTCTCATATTGCATGAAGTGTGAGCAGTTTTTCTTGACGAATCATCTATATTTACCCATCTCTCGGTTTTGATCTGTGTTTCTGTCTCTGGCAATGAAAAGAACTTTGATAACCTCATGCTGTTATTATTATCAGAAGGGTTGCCTGTTTTTTGGTAGGAGCATTGCCCCAAATAGCTTACATGTTGCTGGTCTATAAAAGGACTGATTGATGGTCATCCTTCTAGCAGGGTCCCCCATCTCTCAGGGAATCTTCTGGACTCAGTCTCCTCCCAGAGTCATAATTGGTCGGCTTTTCAGTTTGGCTGCATTGCTAAACTTAGAAAGAACTGCACAAATTGAAAACTAAAACCGCACAAGAAGTACACATAGATGAGTATTTTTTCATTGCATTTATGAAGCTGTGCATGATCAAGCAATCAAAGTGATTGACTGACTGATTCTATCCAGAAGCAATATCTGAATATAATCCAATGTCTTGCACACAAAAAAAAGGTGCGCGTCACATGATTATGCATCATAAAACTGTGTCAATCTGTTTTTGTATATATTTGACGCACAAAATGCACAGCTTTCATCTTATCAAGTAAAGTTACCACCATCGTGATGAAGTATAGTGTGCTACATATTGGGATGTCAGAATATCAAGTGAACTGCCATCTAAAAACATTGAGAAGAAAATTGAAGCCTGATAACAGAAACAAAGAGTTGCTGTTGAAAACACAACAAAGGCACAAACAGAAGCATCCTGGGATAAAACCACCGGGAGATATGCCACAAAAGTTTCTTTTATGTCAGCCCAACTGGAGCCGCATAAGTAATATCAACCATTTTCTGTTGCTCTGTGCAAATCCACAATTTTCTAAATGATAACAAGAGCATAACAGAAGTGGGTTAGCCAGAAAGCCAGCTAAGGTAAACTAAAGGAAAGATTCTGTCTTTTTTTCTTTTTGTGCTGAAAAATCTGCCATCGTTTTAGTTTTTCCTCATTCATTTCATATCGCTGAAAAAACATCCTTTTATCCACTAAGCCAAAATAAACTGTGGCATTAATGTGGTGACAACTGATAAAACATTTACAGCTTGAGTTTGCAATTTAATTTCGATTTTCAAATCTAACGCCTCGCTGAGACACAGCACACCAAACCCCATGTAATCCATAACTGCCTTGCTTGCTTGTTCTCTTTTTCTGTCTTCCTGTGCAAACTCCCTCAGCTGCCTAATCCACTGGGGGACAAAAGACTTAAACTGCTATCAAAATAAGTGGTTCTGATCTCATATTTGAAATTTACTGACTCTGCATTTAAGCGATTTCAGACAAAGGTCAAGCTCATCGTTTTTGTGGCAGGATGGATACGGGGCTATGAGTCTCTAGAGCCTGATAGGCCTTGTGAAAAATGAAGCTTCACATGACTTTACAGTTGATTCTTTCCGTAAAATGCATTTTTATGGATTTTATAAGCAATGAAAATGATGGTGTCCCTGCTTTTATACAGCAAATTGATATTGCAGACTCAGTGTATTGATTGTCTTCTGATTGTCCCATGAGAGTACTGCAACTATTTAATTTACTGCAAATCAATCTGTAGTTGCAAAGTGCATGGGGCTATCTACTAGACTGGTTGTTTCGTCAATTAGTGGATATAATGTGACAGGTAATGAGGAGTAGTTACTCACAGCCTTACAGACTGAAACACTGGCTCCTGGATTTTTACCAGCCTGGTGTTTTTCCTCTCTCAGTAAACTGTATACTAAGCTCCTGTCACAGGGATACTCACATCAACTTAACACACTTGACTGAGCTTCAGGCCCACTGTGATTGTGTGTGTGTGTGTGTGTGTGTGTGTGTGTGTGTGTGTGTGTGTGTGTGTGTGTGTGTGTGTGTGTGTGTGTGTGTGTGTGTGTGTGTGTGTGTGTGCGTGCCTCATTACCAGCAGGGTAAAGTATTGTTCTGACGTTTGCATGCTTTACCAGCCTGACTGTAGTAATAGGTATATACAACCCCATTTTCTGCAGCTGCTCAGTGCCAGTTCCTCTGAAGTTTCTCTAAGCAAATAACCAACAAAACACCCCAGTTCTGCAGGCACAAACACAACAATCACAACAGAGTACTTCTGTCTATTCCCATTGGACAGAATTACTGCAAACATTGCTCAGTGCTGGATGAGAAGTAAATTCAGCCCTTTCTGTGCTATACTGTGCCATACGTGCATTATGCACATGGGAAGCACTTTGCTAAATCAAACGCAAACGCACCATTTGTCTTGCACATTGATTCACTAAAGTATATGGCAGCCCTGTGATTGAAGTTTCTTTGGGGCCTGTTTGATCAATTATTTATCATGTCTTTTATTATGGTTTGGTGTGCAGGGCACCACTGGCAAAGCTGAGACATCTGTGAAGAGTAAAAGTAAAGTTACATTCATGTCCATTAAATTAATTCAGAATGATGGTCTCTGACCTCGCCTTTCTCTGAAGCTGCTCACTTTAATCCGGTTTCTTGTGCTTGTGTACGATTGTTTTTTTCCCTTGCGAGTAAATTATGCTTTTACTGCAAATTTGCTTCACACCCATCATTTGATGCATAAGCCATTTCAGTAAATTACCTACAATAATAGTTCTCCAACGCAGGAAGGAAAAGAGCTTCCAAAAAGAAAATCCTTTTTTTCTTGATATCCACAGGACAATTTAACCTAAACAGGAAATCTATGAAATCTTGTCCCAATTTACATGAGGAGCATAATAGTAGAGCGTCAACAGCGCTGACTTGGAAGCAATTGAAAATCTGTCATCTCAGCAGCAAGCCAGTCATGCGGAACATGTTGCATGCTATGTATATAAATCAGATTCCTGAATGATCACACTCGTCTTCATCCTATGGAGAAAAATTATGTGTTTGTTGGCAGTGTATTTTTGAGGAGCTGACAGTCAGTTGTCAGTGTTAGTCTTCCTGTGGGACAACAAGAGGATCTCTCTATCAAACAAACCTGTCTGCTTCTGCAGAAATTGTGCCAAATCTTTAAACTCTCATTTTATCATTAAATCTTTTGCTTATTGCTCGGTGCATGAACACTTGATGTGCTGATAGTAAGGAGAAATAGCCTATTACACGCAACATTACACAAATTCAGTACAGCACAAAGAAGGAACTGCAGCGTCAGTGTAGTAAACAATGCTTGACTCATCTCACCACCATCTTAAACCGCTCTCAAGTATTTAGTCGGGTGCATGTGGGGGCTGTGCACAATAAAATGTGTCTAAAAGCACGTTGGCGTTACAGCATGTTTCTTGTGCATTTTTCAAACGGCTCGTATTCTTATTCTTTCTTTAGCCCCCGTATCTGTTTGTTCCCTTTTCAGGGGAAAAAAATGCTGTTTTGATTAAATGCTAGTATGGCTGACATATTGACCATGTCCCAGCTTCTCCTGATAGACAATTAATGAGGGTTTTCAGCCCTGCAGCTTGCATGTTACCTATATTAATCCTCACTGCTGAGGATTTTTTCATATCCCTGCATCATATAAAAAGAAATTTTAAAACACTTGGAGCTCTCTGGGATGAAAATTAGAGTCATTTTTCTCTCTGTATGCAGCATTGCAATGACAGTAAGCTACGAATCATGGCTGTGCATTCTGCGGCCCTAAAACTGCACCCTTAGCTGGTCCGTGGGTGATTTCCACCATGCTGACTACATGCCACACCTCTCAGCTCACTCCTGAAAGTCCAATAAACTGAACTTATCAATTCACATGAGGGGAGAAACAATAGTGCTTTTGTGGTGCAGCTTCTCCACCTCTATAGGTGTTATACAGCAGTGTGGATAAGAAGGTAGTGCTCAACACACAGGGTAAAGAGGACTAGACAGCAATCATGCTACTGTACTGTGGTATCATGACACTGTTTTTATGTCACACAATGAGAGCATAAAAGGTGTGACCCTTGAAACCCCATTGAGGATGATGGAATGGCAGAGGCTGAAGCAGAGAAAATGAAACAAAGAGCGCAGAGACTGGAGGAGGGAGAAGGTGAGAGATAAACAGAGAAAGACAGATGGAATAAGTGAGAGAGGCTGCCAAAATGAGGATATGTGTCCTCACCAGCTTCTTCTAGCCTGCAACTTGTTCTTAGCCCCCGAGGGACATTTTTAGCTCATCACACATGTCTGTAAATATCTCTGCAGCAGGGAGAGTGTGTGTGCAGCACCACTGCATCATCCCAGAAGGGAAAGAGACATAAGCCGCCATCGCCACTGAGTCTGACTGTACAAATTTGTTGACTCAGATGAATGGGGGTAATAAAAATAGATCACACTGGTCTTTATTACCGTGGGGATGGTTATATATTTAGGAAAAAAAACTAGAGAATTAAGAGAAAAACTTTTATGGGACCACCGAATCTCATTTAATCATCGTTGTCATTGCCAAAAAACATCAAGTTGGTTTACATCTTTTTATCTGTATTAATTTAAGTAACATTTTGTAGTAGCATTTGATAGAGGGGAATAAAGGATATGGGGACATTTGCACACCGAAATTAGCGCAAGAGAATGTGTTAGATATAAAGCATTCCTTTTAAAAACAGCAGTGGCATATCACAGACTGTGCAGCCATCTGCTTTTGAAGCATCACTGGTACTGTCTCACAGCACTTTTGTTTTTTTTTGTTTGTTTGTTTTTTTCTTCTTCTTGCAGAACACCATGACAGGAAAGACAGCTCCTGCTGACCTCAGCAACCTTTGGCTTGATACATGTAAACAGCTGCTAATTTTAATCTTCTCCCTGCACTGACATTCCTATAATATTTGAAGAATCACAACAAGGCACGGTGGTTTTGTGCACGCGTTATTTAAGGAATTTAATTATGTTCGTTGCTGATTGAGAAAGAATATACTAAATAATAATGAAGTGCGTTACTGTTTATTTATGCACAGTTGCATAATTATACTTAGAATATCTATGAGAAATATTTGTCCTGTTATCAATATTTTACTTGTCTCTAGACACTGTTTTAACACTGCAGCTGGAGGTGTGAACGTAGAGCAGCATTACCCCCAAAATAAACACATCTATTGCACATCAGGGACAAAATCTTTATTAGTTACAGTTTCCCGCTGTGGAACCATCACAAAGATGTGAAGTGAATAGTAACAGGGGTTCCACTGAATCCTTGCAGAGTGGGCGCATGCGTGCATTTGGGGGTGATATAATTAACTGTAAAGCAGCGTGTGATTAATGCGCTCCTGTATGGAAAGAGAACTCATGCCGCGTGATAAGAGAGGAATGCGCAGCAGTCCCAGGTATTATCCTGAAAAGTGAACAGCGTGCAAAGGAAAAGGGTGGAGAGGTGCGGGGGGTGGGGCGCTACAGTGAATTCCTATCATCACCATAGCAATGACCCCATTTAGCAGTACCCCCTTCTCAATGTATATAACAAATAATGCATATTGGGATGATGATTTTTATGAGTGTTACATATATATAGTCATATATTAGATACAGTAAGTAAGCCTCGAAGGTTTCAGAGGGGAATCAATCCATCATCCAAACACCAAAGTCTTCAGTATATCTCTCTCTTTTTTTCTTTTTTTTTTTCGCTAGAATTGTTTAAAGCTTTAATATATTTCGGAAATAATCAAGCGCTCTTCTCTATCAATTTATAATCTCGTAAAATATGAGAAACACAATAAATGCCCTGCAAAGTTGTCATGAAGCGACTGTTTCCGCTCTGTTGGCGCCATCTTGTGGATACTACAACAGTTTGCTTACGTTGTGTATTTCTGGTAGCCTCCTGTATTGAATATATATTTTTAGAGATTTACAAATACAGTTTTAAAAATGGATATTGTTGAAATTGATTTGCTACATCCTTGGTTTCTTCCTATAAAAAGGAATTTCCTTTTTTCTTTTTTTTTTGTTTCTAGTTTTTTTATATGGGTCCAGCCGAGTGCCGCCTTTTGGTGGCAGTATTGTAGATAAGCAGCATGACCGCTACAATAAAGAAAACAAAGAAGAAGAAGGAAAAGGAGGCGTTGAGCGTTAAATTGAAAACAGAAATGGCGGGGCTTAACAGCTGCTGTTAGCACCGCAACTGTGAAAATGTAACGACCGGCAAGCTGTTTAAGGTGCTCAAGGTTGGGCTGAAGATTTTCTGAACCTAAATCAGAGGTCAATACGAGAAAAAAAAGTATGTAGCCTTTAGTAACGAGTGTTAAATTTGTATTTAGCGATTCCGTTAGCCAGAAGCCAGTGAAGGGTTTTGTTTTTTTGTTTATGTCAACACGCTGTTGTGTTTCTGCTGACATTTTAATACGCAGTTTGCTCTGTGACAACCTTAACTGCCCGTCAAACTCCCAACTATTACTTTAATTAGTCTCTAACAGCTGGCCACAGGCGAAAAACCCGTGACATCTATCGACTGACCACACAGCTGGATGACCTCAAGCGGTGGCAATAACAATGCCCGCAAACGGGAAAGTCATTCCCCACACGCCGCTGGCCGTGGACTTCTGGCATGTGCGGAAGTGTCCGGGTACCCGGCTGTTTTTCCTGTCCCACATGCACAGCGACCACACGACAGGTTTGACGTCCACGTGGAGCAATCGCCCCATCTACTGCTCACCTACAACCGCCACTTTGTTGAAACTCAAGCTGCAGGTAAGGGAGGGTGTAGTCATTAAAAATAAAGAAACAAATGCATGTTTGAGTGTAGAAGCAGTGCTGCACGGGATCTAAAACCTTTAATTATTGAATTAGAGCTCATTAGAGCTATTGGCTACACCTGGGCTCGCACAGCACAGGTATAATTAATGATTATCCAGCTACATGATTTTCTATAGCCAAGAAGCTGGAGTTTTGGAACAGAAAGAACAGTAACAAATGTGTTTGGCTACTGTAGAGCCCGACACAGAAGCAGCAGGTAAAATGGCAGATGTTCTGTACCAAGGACACTTTGACAGATGAAGTGTCAAACCCTCAACCCTGCAGTGGACAGCTATAGTATGCACACTTATAGAAAACATTAAGTGAGCGGCAGTTCTCTGGGCAAAAATGTCTTGCTGATGTCAGAGGAGACTGGCCAAGCTGTTTCACACTCATAGGAGGCAACAGTAACTCACATAAACATTCAATACTGCCAGGTTATAAACACAAGCATCTCTGATCTGAGTGCACAACATGTCAACCCTATACAAAATATACAATAACAGTGGTGTGTTATTTCTATAGTTTCCAAACTTTGATCTTTTATCAACCTTAAACGTGTTTCAGACTAAACCTGACCGTGATCTGGAGTAGTAGATATTCTGTTGCACCAAAGTCTTTTATAAGGTTTTGATGTTTTTTGGTTTTCCTCTGAATGTTTCCATGTCTGCTTAGGTGAAAGAACAGTGGATCCATCCTTTAGAAGTGGGTGAGCCATACCTACTCCCACTGGATGATATTGGCAAGGAGAGGCTCACGGTCACACTGATAGATGCCAACCACTGTCCAGGGGCTGTCATGTTTCTATTCGAAGGCTACTTTGGCTCCATTCTATACACTGGTCTGTTTCTCTGAAGCTTCTCAGACATTGAAAAATGCAATTTCTCAAGTTGTGTCCTGTTGGATTTAATTTCTCAAGTTTTTGGTATCACGTAAATTAACATTCCGCGCCGATTTATTTCAGGCGACTTTAGATACACTCCTTCAATGCTGCGTGAGCCATGCTTACGGACCTACGCCACTATAGATGTGCTGTACCTGGACAACACTAACTGTGACCCTAACCGTACCCTGCCATCAAGACAGCGAGCCACTCAACAGATTAAGGAGATTATTCGCAGCCACCCCAGCCACAATGTTATCATAGGTCAGTTTAAACAGCTTGCTGCAGCCCTGTCAGTTACTGTATTGTGACTGTGCATAAATGGCTTTTTTTGTATTTTTTTTATTGGGTGTATATGCTGCCAAAGATTAATAGGAGTTAGTGCTGTCAGCGTTAATCTTGTTAATACAACGTTAACACCACAACCGCATTAACGCGGCAAATCCCCGTTAGAGAGTTAACATGGATCGGCCCTGGCGAGGGCTGCACGGCATCAACACACGTGCAGCCCTCGCCAGGGCCGATCCATGTTAACTCTCTAACGGGGATTTGCCGCGTTAATGCGGTTGTGGTGTTAACGTCATATTAACGCTGACAGCACTAATAGGAACCTTAGCCTCACCACCACCATTAGGGGACAAAAGCTGATGTTACATACACAGGAGTCGCATTGCACTCTTTGCCAAAGGGTGTGTCTGACAACAGTACATGTAAAATTAACAAAAACAGCAATATCAGTATCAATGTTGGGATTGAAAAGAAGGATTTTTTTAAATTTGTTTTTTTTGTAGCTGTGCGATATTTTGAACACAAAGCTCTTCCTCAGATTTCTGATAAACACATTGTCTCACTTTCAAAGCTATTAATTCACATCCTCAGCTTAGAAGGTGATGATTTGTCATTCTTGTGTTCACAGCTTGTTCCTGCTGATTCTCAGTAGCTAAAAAAAGGTCAGTTATTGCAGGTCTAAAGTTTTCTTGTTGCTTTATTCCGTCTTGCAGGCCTTTATTGCTTAGGTAAAGAGTCCCTGCTATTGGAGCTGGCGATGGAATTTAAAACCTGGATTGAGGTGAGCTTTGAGAGAATGGAGACCCTTAAAGCTCTGGAGCTGCCTGATGTCTTCACTACTGAGCCAGGGGCCGGCCGTATCAGAGCTGTGGACCAGTCAGAGATTTGTGCCTCTGCTTTGCACCAGTGGAACAAAGAACAACCAACTTTGGCCATCTTGCCCACCAGCAGGCCGCTGATCTCTTTCCACCCTTATGTCCATGTAGTACCCTATTCAGATCACTCCTCCTACCAAGAGCTGGAGGATTTTGTCTCAGCACTTAAACCTACCTGCCTTATACCCATTGTAGGAAAATGTGTACCTGGAAGTCTTTCTGCCTTACTCCCTCACAAAAAACGCCATGAAATCCTGGTACCAGAGTCAGTCCGACACTACATGTCGAGAGAGCCAGAGAGGCAACTCTGCTCATCAGCAAACACTAGCCTTCGCCGCAAACACTTCCATCCTCTTGTTCCTAAAGGAGTGGTATTTGAGTCTCCTGTAAGGGGATCTGGGAAGTCATGTGAAGAAGCCTGGGAGGCAGAGTGTGTGGAGCAGGATGGATCTGGGGAAGAGACAGAAACAGAAAGTAGTGAAAAGGACTCTGACTGTATTCTCCTGGACCTGAGCAAAGAGCTCACCCCCAGCAGAAATGGAAGAGGGGCTGGAGATGTGTGGAACCTCAACATCGTCCAGACAGTCACAGAAGAAAGAGCGAGGGAAGGGTCAACGCCACTGAGCGAAATCGCACCGAGCCGCTTCTCTCCAGTGGAGATTCTGGCAAACACCAATGCCTGCTTGAAGCCCAGTGTTACCACAACGTTGTCTTTAGAAACAAGTGCCAAAATAATCAATAACCAGCACAGTGAGTGTGAGAACAACCACACATTGCCAATTGAGAATACCATGAGTCAGCACTGCGGGATTGATCAGAACGACAGCGTGACATTATTTCAGAACAGCCCTGATAATGATTCCTGTGCTTCATCCAGCCCACTGGCTTTGCTGAACTATGCGTATATAGAGGAGCTTGAAAACAGACTTTTAAAGAACCTCCCCTTCTCAGAGGAGGACTTTAAGAGCTGCGGCCTCCTGCAGAAAGGTTTTGTGCAGCAGTTTACCCCTTCACCTTTACAGTATTCAAAAGACAATGACCTCTCAGACTGATTTTTGTTTGTGGTGATTTTGAGGTTGAAGTTTTTGCCTTCTTTTAGAGGCCTTTTTGTGTTTTTGTGTCATCATAAGCACTTTAAAGCAGTTATCCTACTTGTTCCTGCGCTTTAATTCCTTGTGCTATTTCTATTTTTTATTTTTTTGTTGTTGGTGTGGCCTGGACGTTATTGGTTATTGAGCAGGAACAGTTAAGTGATGGTTTTTGTTTTTTGTTTCTTTAAGCTTTTCCCTCACGTTTGCATTTTTCTGTGTAAGATCGACAGAAAATAATTATTTCTCATTTGGAAGACGTTTTATCCGTTTGTTGGTCGGGATATGTTGGTCGGGGAAAACTAATCAGTGACTTTTTGTATGGACAAAGCTGAGGCACATTCTCAGTATTATGTGTTGGTCGTTTTCACACTTTGGGTGTACATGCTTCAGCTATACCAAACTATGGGGATACGTGTTAAGAAACCGCACTGCACCATGGGCCATTTTTTGAGAATAGTGATGATTCTCAGTTTCTCTGTAAACACCACTGTTTATAATTTAGTTTCACTCCTGTGTCCTTGTTTGTATATTAAGATATCAGCCACATGTTATTGCTTACTGAGCACTTTTTGTTCCTTTTTAGTTTAAACAATAATTAAACTAAACAATTTAGTTTACCGTAATTATTGCTCGTGGATACCACTGATGCTGCGTGATGCAACTTAACATCCATGTGAATAAACATTTTTTCTAAATGTGAGCATGTGTTAGTTACTGTTTTGTATTTTTTAATGTTTTTGGTAGCACAACCAAATCTTTATTCAATCTGTACAGTTTGTGGATTTTGCTGGGAAAATTAGTTTTAAGTCTCAGGATTAGAATTACATGTGAGAGAATTTGGTACCAGATTCATTTTTTTATTTAAGCTTCTGTTTTATGTTTAATTTAATGTCCTATCAGGTGACATAAGGAGTCCATTTTCACCCCAACACTTTAGAAAATGATCAACTCAATTAACAAAGCAAGTTAGCAGCGCTATTTGCAACAATAAACAAGCTGTGTACGTTACAGTCACCTCCTGTGACCGTTTAACAGCCCACTCTGACAGTGAAGCAACCTTTAAGAGAACAGAAATGATGAATCTCTTGAGCTTAAATAGTAAATATAATGTGGTTTGTGTTTTAGGCAGAAACTTTGAACCATAAAGGCTTAAAAGGCTTTCTCTGGTTCAGAATTTGGCTGTACCGTGCACCATGTGTTTTCTGAACATAAGTTGCAATGTTAAAGGTCAAATCTGATTCTGATCAATCAGCCTGCCTGAGTGATAAGCGAACAGTAACATTTTAGCAATACAAAAGCTGTGAAAAAGCAACACAAGGTTCAGTAAAATGTCATCTTTGTGGACCAAAATGTCCTGCCAGAATAATGAGTTTAATAAATTCCAAATCCCTGGATCTCTCCAGCTGATCCAGGAGAGGACAACCGCTGCCTAAGCAAAAACCCTTAGTGATCCCTCATGTGACAGGAGTATCGGGACAGATGAGGTGCATTTTTTCTAAACACAGCGTCTCCATAGTTTTTAAACCCTAAAACACTCTGCGCCAAAAGCTGGTCCACCCCAAAGATCGGGTCCCCTGACGCAAACGAAGCAATGTAGCGTACGCTGTTAAGTGCCAGGAGGATTTCCATTTCCTCTGGCGAAGCGGATGGCACAACACAGAAGAGCTAACTTGTCAGTGATTGTTTGATCAGTGGTCATGGCAATTTGCATACTAATGATGGAAGAACTGACCTCACAGCTCACTGTTCATTCAGTGGGCTAGTTTGTCATTATGCAATGAACAGTTTATACGGCACCTGCAGTGCGCTGAGACTGAAGAAGTCACTTGCATGGGTGACGAAACATTTCTCCCACTGAAAACACTACATCCACATGAACAGAATCAACCTTTGGGGCTCATGCAAAAAAAAAAAAACATGTATTAAAACCACATGTTTGATAAAGGAAAGCATTTATCTTTAGAGAGATTGTTTTCGTGTGAAATAAAGTCAAAGGAACTCCAGTTATGGATGTAATTACATCGGAAGAAAAACGAATTTATTTGATTTTTTTGTGAATGTCATAATTTCCTCCTCACTTAATTTTTGCTAATAAAGCCACAAAATAATACTAATAAAATATTTACACAAGATGTATTTCTGTTGATTCAACATAATTTTTGTCATCTGTTGTCATACAGATCTGTTTTCTAACATAAATCTATTTGTTAATATCAAAATATTTAAAGTTGTTATTCACTGAGCACATGTTAATTTGCACTTTTTAAGATAACTCACTACACAAACTGTAGCACAAAGATTTTCAGCATTATGTGTAAATGTAGGCTAAATATTCCCCAGCTGTTTCTTGCTGCAGTGCTCTTATTCTTCCCTAAGATGGCAGTAGTTTGTTAAAAAAAAAAAAAAACAGCTGTTTTTACTTTGTCTTGCCTGTCATTTAAATGTGGTATGAAGGTTTTTTTAATTTATATATTAAAATGAATAGAATTGTGTTTTTGAACAAAATCCCAATTTTCACTCTCTGTTTTATATTAATGAGCATTAAGTTTGATAGTCACAAAAAATATTTGACTGCAGTTGGCATTCAGACCATTTCTCTAAAAAATACCAGATTCCTGCAGCGCTCTTATTGTGAAAGCCAAATCTTGACTAGTTTCAGTCCTTTCCATGTTCATACATAAAAGCTTGCACACTGCACTGACTGCAGAGAAGGACTAGATGTCCTTCCTTTTAAGTACCAAACACAATGGTGTCTTGGAGGCCTATCTGTTTTTTTGTTGTTGTTGTTTTTTTTTTTCTCTATAACACAGGGAGGGCATCGACTAAAGAAACTTCAGCTGAACCAAAATCCACTCTCCAAGAGGCTGGTTTGTGTTAAACTGAAACCACAGTAATATTTACATGACTGCATATAAAACTGCCAAAGAACACAGAAAAGGAGCAAAAACTCAAAATAAAAAGTGTGATGCAGTGTTCTTGAAACTCTGCAGCACAGCACAATGAGCAGTGCAATAGCTAAAAAAAAAGTGCATCCTATCCAGCTATATCAACATTTCTTTTTTCTTGTTGTTGTTGGCTGTGACACTAACACGTCCCATTAGGCTGGACTTTGAAAAAAAAGTGCCTTGTGAAATGTTGTCTCTGTGTGAAGTTCAGAAATCTCTGAGGTGTCACACTGCGACATCGTAAAGTCACCATCAGCGGGTTGTCAGGCTGGCATGAGCAGCCAACAGGAGTCTCCTCATGTGCTCAAAAAGGATGAATGACCAGCTCCTGCATGGTGTTTAGCAGCATGTGTGGAGGAGGGAGGGCCGCTCGGGCCTTACTGTGTGCAGATAGATGTTTATTACGACCACTAGCTGATTGTGCACATCCTTTATTTAAGTAAAAGTATTAATATAGCAGTATAAAAATTCTCTCCACTTGGATTACTATCATATTTAAAGGTCCTGTACTACCCAAAAAGCTAAATTTGCATGTCTTTCCTCTAAATGTTTACATTGTTTTGCAGTAAGTTTCCCTGTTTTGGTGACATCATCTGCAGAAATGTTTGTAACCTAGTCACAAGGGGTCACAAAACAGTGCCCTCTCTTCAATGCAATGAACTAGATGCCATTTGCTCAAAGAACCAAAAAGTTACAATTTTTAAAAATAATTTAAAAGAAAAAAAAGTCATCTTGTGAATCTTTTCAGGTATGAAAATGCATCACATGCAGTTAACTAACATTACAGCTCAGCCAAGTGGGATGCCATTGACGTTTGCCTCCTGTCAATCTGTCAAAGTTTTGTTTCCTCCTAAAGTGATAAGGGCGGACAGCGTACTTTCCTGCATGAAGCTGCTCACAACCATGTTGGTGGATGTATTTGTTTTAATAACCAAATGGATTTTTGGAAACTCACATCAAAATAATCTAGATGGGAAAACAGCACTGCGGGGCAGAGGAAAACATATAAATTTAACTTGGTGTTGCGCTGCCAATTTAATACTATTTTTTAAAGCCCAGACTCTACATATTTCCCACAGAATTTTGCATTTAATCATTTTCTTTGACAAAAAATATTTCTCCAGTTACTACCGCACCTCTAACCAGTGGCTTGCTGTGTTAAAAGGCACCGTGTGTTCCTCCTATACTGGTGTAAAATCTGTTTATGTAAAACCTGACATTTTTCACTTTAGTGTAGTATCTTTTGTTTGGTTTCAAATTCAGTGTGGCAACGTGTTAAGAAAGAAGAACAAAGATTGCAGCTATTCAAATGCTAACACTCTGGGCTGTTCTGCATCATTGGGTTATCATAATTGTTTTCAACACGGCAACTAATCTGGTTATTTTTTTTACATACGATAATCTCCTGGTTGATTTCAAAATAAACTGATTTGTTAGTTTAAAAAATCAGAATTATATGTCAAAATCAAAATAATCATTTAAATTTTTAATGTCTTCATGTCACAGTACTCACATCAGTTTAATTTAATAAAGAGGTATAATAATTATTTTCTGTCGAGGTATATGATCAACCTTAAATTCATAGTGTGGGACAGCAGTTAAGTAAATGTACACAGAGCTCACCATCAGTGCTGGCTACACCGCTGACAGAGGAGGAACACAGCACCAGTGAATGAGTTGCTCCATTTTCTGTGGATAACCAGGATGCAACCTGCCCCGTGGGGACTCCCAGAAATTCAGAGAGAAACACATTGTTTTGTCGAGCTCTTATAGTGCCTTGGCTTGTAGCCATTTGCAGTCTTTCTCGGCAGTAAGGGGGGCAGAGTTGTGTCCTCCTAAGATTGGTTGAAATGCAATCAGGACAAGACAACACAAGATGCTCAATTTGCATTAAGATTTCTGCATATTTAACGTGAACCTGTTTTTCTCTCACTTGCAGCACCAATGCTATTTTAAGACTGTGCACTGGTATTATCAAAATAGAAAAAAACATGTTCGTGACTAAAATCCTGACAATAATTTGGGCCAGGGAGAAGAAGGGAGCAGGGTTTTTTGTCTTTATTTTTAACTTTTTTTTACACTGTGAATCTGAACCTCTGGCAGTGAGGCCAGGAAATGAAAGGAAATGGAGTGTCACGTATCCCCACAAACATCGCAGCAGGGCATTAGAGCTAAAGTAATGGATTCCTCACACACACCATTACTTCAAAGTGGAAAGCATGAAGACACTGCCACCTGCAAGGCCAAGCTCTCTTACCACAAGTAAAATAGAATGACATGGCCTCTACAATTCACTCAGCCCCACCTTCAAATCAATGATTTTACTAAGAGTAATAATCTGATTAGCACCGTCTCTGGTTAGTTCATAGTCTCTATAGTCTCTTTTACATACAGAAATAATTGCTGATCCAGGTCATTCACCCAGAATCACAATGTGGCTTTGAGTATTTAACATTTCTCCGTGTGCTGAAAAGAAGAATGATCCAGCTGTGTAATTTATAGCTCAGCTCAAGCAAGCGCTCTTTGTACATTCTTCAACTCTTACTAGGCACTAAAATCCACTTACCCTCAGGACCCACAAATAAAAAAAAGTTAATGTACATGACGGCTAGTACACCCAACTTTGGTTTTTAAGTATCAAAGCACTAAATCACAGGAATCACAGACTGTTGCCTGCAGACTCTCTGCTGCAGTTGTAGAGGGAAATCTTTGAACAAGACAGGAGTGTTAACATTGTTTTGTTGTGTGTGTGTGTGGGGGGGGGGGGGGGGGGGGCTTCCAGGTTCACCAAAGCTTCTGAGCTTTACTGGGATCTTTGCCAACAGGTAATCCAGCTGTTTTTAATGCTTCTGAAGTGGTGCAGGAGAGATCCAGTTTTGACTGCCAGCCCTAGATTGCAGCTGTCGTTTCAAAGATTTGCCTGATGTTCTCCTTTAGACCTCTCAGTTGACATCTAGCACCTCTTGTTCCACCTGTTGTGGATCTTATTTATTGCTTGTTATTAAATATGCGTGGATCTTGTGAAATTTTCCATTTAGCCTAACTAGCTGAACTGCATATTCAATCATTTCTCAATTTTAGGCAGGTTATTCATTACTTTCAGCTGATTTTTGTTGTTGTTTTGTTTTTTATGTCTGCTCACTAAATAGTACTCACACACTGTGGATATATTTTTGGCATCTGCAGAAATAACTCTGGTTGCAAATCACAGTCTTAGACAACCTCATTATGTATGTGGCTGCTTTTCAGCACCACGGACAGCACCCAGTGGAATCCAGCCCTCTCAGTCTTCCCCGAATAGAAAATGAACCTTAAATTTTTATAATCGGAGGCAGTTTTTTTCCTTATCTTGTTTTTATGGAAGTAAAAAATATTGCTAATATGAAAATGAATGCGTTTTCCACAAAACTGGGTTTTGGTGGGTTTAAAGAAGCGTTCATCCATGATGCAGAGAGAGCCCTCTTCCCCACTCAAGCATTACAACTTGACTGCTCATGTCTGAAGCAGAGGAGAGAAAAGTAAAACCAAACCTATCAGCTTGACAGACCGCTTGACTTGACACAGGACTTTCCTCCAGGCAAAACCACTGAGCAACAGGGTGGCCTTTTAACTGACTCCGCAGGAAAAAAAAATTTTGCCCTTATTTCATTTCCACTTTAATGTCTCAAATGCTGAATCTGTCAGTTTTCCGGAGCTCTTCAAAGACTCGGAGCTCAGCATAGGTGACATCAGAAGAGTACTGCAAGTCTTTCAGCAGAGCAAGACAGTAAATAAGAAAGCCACTGGTTTCTGCACTTTATAGTGATTTCTCTCAGTCCCTTTTTCCCTGACTGTCGCAGAGAGTTGGAATGATGAAGCAGAGCTGTGTCACACCCACACAGCAGCAGAGGCTGTTATCTTTTCGCTCACAGTCTACTGCTATTTCTGTTGCCTGTGCCAGTGTTTCTGCATGCGGTGGTATGGCAGTGCATGTGTCTGAGCGTGTTCGGAGGGGGTGAACACACAAGGATGAGCGGGAGTAAGAGGGATGAGACTGAGCCCTGTGGTTGCAAAACATCTTTGTTGACTGGAGAGAATGGCAGAAAAGAAGGATTTGGGGAGGAGAGGTAAAAAGCTTCCAAACGCAAACAGAAATAAAGGCAATTATTTTGAGAACTGTAGTCTTACGATTCTCTTTTCCAGTCAAATGTTCATTAAAATTATGAGTTTTTCAACATTTTAAAAAGAAGCCATGCTGTGCCACTTGTGCAAAACAAAATCATTAAATATTGTTCAGGGTTATCAGCATGCGAGCTTCTGAGCGTCATCAAAAACCGCTGCACTGCAGTGCATGGACTGATTCGCTCATTGCAATATTTCACTTTAAAAGAGCCTCAATGAGACAGCCTTGGCTTTACTAAGAGAGACTTTATTCTCTTTATTTCTTTTTTTTTCTTCCAGAGAGAACTCAGTGATCAATCTCTCTTTGTTAAAATCCCCCAGACCATAGTAGGGAGTCTCAGGCTTGCACAGGCTCTGATCCAGCTATTTGTGAATGACTCATAGGATAGTGCTTCCCTGTGGCGGGCTCTGTCTTCCTCTCCTCACTCCTACTGTACTCCCATGCTCTCTCCTGCTGTTCTGTTCTCCCTCCCCTGTGCTGTCTCTAATCTCCTTTGCTCAATATTGCAGCCCCCCCACCCTCCCTCTGTCCTTTCTTCACCTGACAGCTTTTCTATCCTTCCAGTGCTCCTCTTTAAACTCACCGCTCACCTTCCTCCCCTTGATCATCTCCTCCCCTCTATATTTTCTCTCTTCTCAGTCCCAGAGATTAGACCAGCCCCAGATCACTGTAGAAGTAACCTAAGGTGTATAGTAAATACATTTAGAGTGCACTGCAGAGAAAGCAGCAGACAAAGCAGCTGTCAGTGTGGGAATGATTATCCAAGCACTACGTGAAAACTACCACCTACTTTGATTTATTTGAAATCTCCAAAGCCTGTTACTGCATGACAGGCTGGTCAAGTCGACAACTGTGGACTTTTCAGTTTGATGCTAAACGGCACACGCAAACCAGACACTGATTCTCACTACTGAAATAATTTATAGCTGCTGAAAGCGCTCAGAAATGCAGCAGCCTTTTTATTTGGATCAGAGTGTCTTTAAATCAGACTTCTCTTGTGAGATTTATTGTATACATCAAGAGATCAGAATAGTTACACCAAAAGGGGTGTCACATGTGCCATGATATGGCTGAAAGAGAGAGTTATAAATATGAGCAGTTTTAGAGATGCATTTTTCAACCCTGGGCAATTTGCCCACAGGGCCATAAATATAATGTTGTTTGTCCGCGTCCTCGAGAACAACATATAAAACTGTGGCTGGAAATTACTTTGTCTGAGCCTCGCTTACATATTTATAAATGAATAATATATAAATGAATCAGATTTATCTATATATTATTCCTAAGACTGTTAAGGTTTATTGTTATTATTGTGCTACAGGTTTAGTTATTAATGGCTCATCACAGTTGCTGCTGGCTGATTTATCAATGAATGAGCCAGTTTAGCCTCTAATTATGGTGTGAAGTGCAGTAATGTGCAAAAGTCTTGAGTCACTCCTCATTTCTTCATATTTTGCTGGGAAACATGCACATATATGGATGGAAATACAGTATAAAAGTATTATAATGAGCTTGAAAGTCAGTGTTTGATATGACCACCTGTATTCTTCAACACAGCCAAAGTTTTCTTTTAATTTCTTTAAGCAGTCTTCAAGTTCTCCAGGCTTCTTTAAGGACAATCAGAGCTCTTCTTTGGATTTTGGCTGCCTTTTGTTCCATCAAGATGATGTTTTTCTATGTTTGTATTGCATTGACAGTGCATTTTGGATCTTTGTCATGCTGACAAATACAGCCATTGCCAAACCAGATTCTTTCCAGATGGTTTCTGTGTTCCTAATTCCCCCAGTTCAATCAATTCTGACAACATCCCCAACGTCACTGGGTAAAACGCAGCCTCAAACAGACCCAAATATCCATACATATATAATGATTTCAATTTTAAAAATTTACATTTTGTATTCTTCTCTCCATCAAACCTGTTGCTGTTGATTTTCACTCTAGTTCTTGTGTGTAATTTGGCACACACCAGGTTTTTCTCACTTCCTTAAAAAGGTCTGCTTGAACCCTTTTAAGGCTTCTTATTTTAAAATGTTTTTTGTGAACAGCACGTAAGTGAACAGTTGATGCATCAATTAAGGAACGGGATAAGGCTGCTTATCTGTTATGTGTATGTGTGCTTTTTTTAATGAATAGTAGGTGAATGTTAAGTGGATTATTAAACATTCATATGAAAATGGTCAGGTTCAAGAACTGCAATGAAAATGAGTAAAATGACTGAGAGCGCAGTCCTACGACAAAATCACATTATTATGTCAAACTCCTTGGAAATAAAATATAAAGGAATGTCGGGTTTCCCGAGCCTTTTTCTCTAGGTTAGGCAGTTGTCACTTTAGTGTACAGGCAGTTAAACTGCACAGGCGCTAGTTTTATTAGTTGTAGACTGGGTTATTTATCTTCTCAGTCTTTGTATTTTGTGCTGCCATATAGAATCAAATAAAATCAGCAAAATACCCCTGACAGTTTCAATTTCGAGTTGTTTTTGTCTGTAATGGAAATGCATTTTTATGAGGAACAGGCTGTTCCAGCAGCAAACAGTAAATAAGGCTCCCTCTGCAAGGGTATAATGATATTCAGTACACCGGACTCCCCCCTGAGAAGGCAGTACTATCATTCTGTGGGCACTCAGCTCATCTGCATTTTGTATTTGTTGAATGCTCATGGTGTTTTTTCACATTTTCACAATGCCTCAAGGTTAAATCGCCACTGTGTTCGTTAGTTTAACTCTAAAACAAACAGGTAATGCAAATATGAAATTGTT
Organism: Aulonocara sp. 'chitande type north' Nkhata Bay; assembly: GCF_057382095.1. NCBI lineage: Eukaryota > Metazoa > Chordata > Actinopteri > Cichliformes > Cichlidae > Aulonocara > Aulonocara sp. 'chitande type north' Nkhata Bay. The sequence goes on along the minus strand of NC_141363.1, from coordinate 3,865,467 downwards.
CTCTTTCTTTACAGTAAATTTGATGCAATAATTAAGATTATCAATCACATTTATTTTGTGAGTCGACGGCTATCTCAGCTGACAAGTCTCCAATACATTATCTCATATAGGTGGTAATGGGAAACCACCCACTGCTCCACTCTCGCTTCATTACAGTGCTCTGAAAATGCACTTTCTTTTATAATATCATTCCTTATCGGAAGCCTAATGATGATTTATAGCCGATAGGAGAACGTCTAGAGAATTGTGGCGGTGAGTGGGTTTGTGCTGTTGAGCGAGACCTGAGTTGTCGCCCCGAGGTGAGAGCAGTTCGTTTTGAATAGCAGAGCAGAAAGCTTACAAAGAGGTGTGCAGTTAGTGGGAGAAATGATTCGGAGTCCGAATCTGAAAAGAAATGTGTTTGCAGCTGACCTGAGCTCTACGCATTGATGGATGTCGTTCCACCCACCACTGCCAGACATGAAGGCAGCTCACCTTGCTACCAGAGAGAGGCTGTTTTAATTGGGAAAAGCTGGCAGTTCTGTGATGACATCTGGTTCTGGTTGGTTTCCAGGTCAATGCTGAAGCTGCAGTCCACCCTGATCTCTTATTAGAGTGGGTAAAGCATCTGCACACCTCTCTCCTCACCCTGATGAGCAAATTAAAAACAGTCTGAGCAGTATTACCTCTTGACCACACTGAGCTCTGACCTCATTATGCACCCAGAGTTAATTTGTTTATGTCGGAAATGAAAAGCTGTCATTTCTTAATATAAAAGGGGAAACTTTTAGTATTTATTTTGGCTCAGTTTTATATTTTCAGCAGTGAATATGTTGACTTTTTTTTTTTTACTGTGCCAACTTCATCATTTGACAATGTATTACAGATCTGTCCAAGACTGATGAACACATATTAACAAACTAAAGAGCCAACAAACTAAATAGATGTTACCAATATTTACCAAATGAGTTAATACGTGTTTGCATTAGTAAAGATGTGCTGATCGCAAATGGTTTTGAGCAAACTGTCTGCTGGTAGAAAAGTAAAGAAGTAAAGTGTTCCTCTAAGTGTATTTAGTCGATGTTTAAATATCTTTTTTTCTTTGTGTGTGTGTGTGTGTGTGGGGGGGGGGGGGGGGGGGGTCGTTTTATCTGCCACAAATCCAGAATAGCTAATTGGCGTAAGATATTCTGAGCAGAGCTCTCATATGAGTGCTTTTTTTCATATTATACATGTAAAATGTTACATGCACTGTAAGTACGGTGTAATTCTATGTCATTAGCTGTTGATTTCCCTCTTTGCTGCTGCTGCTTGGTGGTTATTGTTCAAGCAGTAAGTGGGTGGGCAAGGGAGGTGTTGCCTCTATCTTAGGCTGGTAATTTATGACTCCAGCTGCTGTCTCCCTCTCCCCAGGTGGACAGCTTGATTCCTCAGCAGTGCATCTAATTAGGAAGAGAAAAACACATTTCTGAGGGAGGCACAGTCTATGAAAGGATGGCACTCATCCCTGATTGGACAACAGTTTCTCAAAGGAATGGATGCGTAGATACAAATTAGGGAGCCTGATAAAAATAAATAAATAAATAAGTAAATAAAATGGAGGAAAAAAACATAAATGTGAGGAAAGTGGTTTTTTGTTTCTAATCTATGATACACACTGAAATTTCTATTTGTCTTAAAATAGCAGCAACTCGGTGCATTTAAGTACGGTCAAGACAGCCTTGTGAAATTCAAACCAAGCATCAGAATGAGGAAGAAAGGTGATCTAAGTGACTTTGAAAGTGGCATGATTGTTGATGCCTGATGGAGTAGTCTGAGTGTTCAAAAAACTGTGGTTTTCTGACATAAACATCTCTAGGGTCTACAGAGAACAATCTGAAAACAAAAATATCCAGTGAGCAGCAGCTCTGTGGACGAAAAGGCTACAGCAGCAGAAGACCACACCAGGTGCCGCTCCTGTGACTACGAACAGGAAACTGCAGCTACAATTCGCATGAGATCAAATTACACAACAGAAGATTGGAAAAACATCAGCTGGTTTGATGAGGATTGATTTCTATTATAACATTTGGATGGCAGGGTCAGAATTTGGCTTTATTAACATGAGAGCATGGACCCATCCTGCCTGCTATTAATGATTCAGGCTGCTGGTGGTGTAACGGTGTGGGGGATGAGTATTGTTACTGACCAGGTCCCTCTTTTCATGATCATAGTGTCTCAATACAGTAGAGCACCTCAGGATGTCGTGAAACCTGAGATCGCCCCAATTAAAGTGGCTCTGAAAGCAAAAATTGGGTCCAAACCAGTACCCGTGCATTGTAGTGACCAGTGAGTGTATTTTGAAAATAAATGAGACTGAGTCTTTTATAGTTGTGGATGGAGTTTATATGTAATCTGCTAAGTTGTTTCTGATGTAAGAGCTATAAGTTAAAACAGGTATAATTGCATAATATATATTTAAAAAGGGGCCTAATGTGAACCAACAGAGAAATATAGCCAGAATCTGCAGCTCCTATTGCCTTTTTGCAGCTTTATTGTGAGTTTCATCTCATTTTCAGTAGCCAAGGCCACAATATTTTGGTTCGCTGTCCCTGCTCTCATTGCTTTGTTTTCTCCCACAGCAGGCAGCTGTTTTCAGCAGAGCTCTAAAAAGCCACTATAATCCAGAAGCATAGCCAGATATCACATTAAGAGTGGATATAACAACATCAGATGGGCCTGACTGCAAGGCCCTAAGGCACAGTACTCTTGGCATGTAAAGTAACTTGTTCAATCACTAGGCACCCAAGTGAACAAACAGAAAATAAAGTAATTCCTGATTATAAAAATGCAGCAAATCAGGACCAAACATAAGAACATGTATTTTAAGTTTATACATATACAGTTTACAGTGGTTAACTGTTCATGGCAGGGCACTGTCACCCTCAGACCACCAGGAAATGTCCCAGCGCTCCCAGCAGGGTGCCTGCATGTATCAGTGTAACTCTTTTCCTGTCATGTCCATGTCACAGCAGTTTCTCTTCTCCTCCGTGTATGTGTGTGTAAACCCATCTCCTCACACTCATAGTGGAGCCTAGGGCAATCTTTTAGCTGAAATATGAGAACTCCTCTTCCAAACACTTTCTTGTGTATTCGCAGGAACACACCTGCTAAGTGTGAAGCAGCACAAATAAACGATTGCTTAGAAAAGCAAAGAACACTGAGACAGGCAGACACTGAGAGATAATAATAACTTATTACTTTGATGCTTATTATTATGAAATTCAGTATAATAAACTCTGGGCTGCATGACAAATACACACTTGGTTTTAGTTTTTGCATAGATCTCTTAGCCTTGTCAAATCACCCCTTCCTATTATATATTAGTATAAATTTACTAACATCATCTACTCATTATTTTTACATGATGTTATTTAATAAAGTTGCCACAAGCAAAATACACTTGAAATATATTCATTATCTATTATGAATATTTTTTCACTAAAGATGCAGCTAGTATTAGTAACCTAATGCTTAACCTACCTAAAATAGTGCCCCCCAACCCAGTGTCTGTATTTATGTCTGTTCATAATTTCCTATAAAAACAAAATGCTCATGGGATCACAGCACAGTTTTGAATGATACGTGAGTCTAAACTTCACTTTTCTGTTTCTCACATCATTAGTGTGAGAGAACATGAGGCAACATGCGCTGTTTTACCAATTTTTAGGCCTGAACCCCCCCCTTTCTCTGCTGTGAGCTGAGCAGTATACTGGAAATAGACCATTCCTGGGAGACTGCAATATTTTGCTATTGCTATTTGGGATTATAGCACTTTTAACTTCTTTAACTTTAAGTCAGTGAAAATGTTACAATCGCACGTGATCCATTTTCATGAAACCTTGGTGACTAGGTAGTTATAGTACCTACCTGCTCAGCAGGAAGAGCAGATATTTCCCCATTAGAGATGGTGCCAACAAGAACTTTTTCTTTCTTTGCAGCTGCATGCATCACATCTGCCAGCCAGCCAAGTTCAAGCTGACATCCACGTCTGTGCAGACTTGAACTTTGGATATGAAATGTCATAACATCTACATATTAGTCTCTCAAACCCACAACTCTAGTTGCTACTTGGAGCTCTTTAGCTCATCTGTAGTGGCTCCCCTTTGCAAAAAGCTACATTAATATAAAATAATTAATAATAGAAACTTAACCTTAATTGTTAAATCTATACACATAAATGGTTAGTCATGAGTCCCCTTAGCTATGGATTCAAAATCCCTTAAAAACAAGCCATGGAGAAAATTGAAGAATTTAACTGTGCATAGACAGATGTGTTTTCTGCACATTAGCCAAAATAAAACCTTTATTTTTTTCATTACCCTTGTTATATTTGAAGCTTTTTATTTGTTTGATTTATAAGAATGCATGTAGGACTCAAAGAAGCTATAAAGCTGCATGCCACTTCACGATTGCTCAATTTTGTTTAGTAATAATAATAAGAAGAAAACCGTTTTAGCTATCGACACTCTCTGATTCTATATATTTAGCAACAGCATGGTGTTAATGGCATTGTAATAAAACTGCAAAGCTGAAGTGCTAAATAATCATTAATACCCCACTGTAGAGTAATGTTACATCTATTAGCAAAGTTGATAGGCTCAGTTATACTTAATATACCTTGTAACTGTAATTAAAATGAAAGAGGATCAAATATACTTTCTCTCAAAGTTGGTAAATTCTTTTGTTACATTTTTTTGACAAAACAAACATTTCACCAACAGCTTAAATAAAAAGTCATACATGTCTCTACTGATAGTAAAGTTTACTAATCCCTGTATTAGACATTAGTGTTAAAATATCTGCATATTTAACATTTATTTAAGAGTTGCTACCAAAAGCATATTTGTGAGATCACAGTGACCTTCTAGTGCTTTCCTTATCAAATTCTAATCAGTTCATCCTTGAGTCCAAATAAGCATGTGCACCAGATGGGATCAAATTCTCTCCATACACTGTCTTCAAATAAATGTTACTTTCACAGCCAAAATCTAATCAGTCCATCCTTGAGGCCAAGTGAATGTTTTGTCACAGTTACATGCTGACATCCAGGAAAACATTAGGCCTCCAGGCATGTCTGCCAATGGTTTTGAGGTATACGAAAACATAACTTTGAAAGATTGAATACTGGACTTAGCTGTCATGAACAAACTGTTTATAAAGTCCTCGCTCAAAACATTAGACTGCATATCAATTTATGTTCACAACTTACTGGGAATAGTTATTGCACTGTGCAAGTTATTCGAGTGAGGCATGAGAACTGTGCTGTCTTCCAATTCGGTGTTACGATACCTACAGAAATACTCTGACGTCTCTGTAGCGGTTGGCTGTATTAGTGATGAGCAGGGTCAGAAGTATAAAGCACTAGTGGATGATTTTGTGGGGTGTGGTCTAGGAGAAATCATCTGCTTCTGAATGTGAATAAGAACGGAGGGATTGTAATTGACTTCAGAAGAAAGAAGACGGCTGTGTGACTTCTGTCCTTGAAATGGTTGATCTGGGCATCAACACTGACAACAGGCCGAACCAGAAGACTAACACAGAGGCTGTAAAGAAAAAGGAGATGAACAGGCGCTACTTTTTCTGTGTGCAGCAAAATAATGGAGATTTTCTATCACTCATTTGTGGCAAGCACAGTGAACTTTGATGGGGGAGCAGCATCGGCGCTGGAGACACCAACAGAATGAATAAACTGATCAGGAAGGCTGGGTCTGTGACTGGCTGCAAACTGCACACTTTTGAAGTTGTGGTAGAGAGGAGGTCACTGAACAAACTGTTATCAATCATGTATAATCCTGACCACCTCTCTGCACCGCTTAGACAGGCAGCAGAGTAGTTACTCAAATAATCTCTCATTTGAAATCTCTTATTTGGATCCACTGCCACAAGGAGAGATACAAGGCATCTTTCACACTGCATGCTCATCACCATCTTTAATCTGTCTGGAAGAAAGTCATCTGCCAGATGTTATTATTGTTATTATTTCTGTCACGGTATGGCATGGCACACCGTGGGGATGTGGGGAAGGAGGACCCAGGTGCGGAGCTCAAAGTTCAAGCAGTGCGTTTATTTACAGAGTGGAACAAAAACAACAATAAATCCCTGTGTTCTCCCAGACTCCCGTGTCGTGTCTCTGCGTGAATAGTTCGTGTCTCTGTGCTCTCCGCTCCCGTGTCAGCACCCCCCGGTGCTCGCTGCTCTTCGTGCCTTCCACGCTCCTCCTGCGGGAAACAATAGACGCAGCCATCAGGACACAAATAACCGCGGGCATACACTTACACACATTAACTCAATTCAATGGGACGACTAACGTGGAGTCTCAAGGAAATGATCCCGCGTCGGTGGGAGCTCCAACTCTCTCCTAAGTAGCTCCCCCGACGAGGCCTGATCAGCAGCAGGTGTGTGACTTCGGGTGTGGCCAGTCCTTCCGCAGGGCCACACCCCTCAGGCCTGCAGGTGGCTGAGCTCCATCCTCCAAGCATAGCCGCAGACACACACACACACTCACATCTACAAGCATGGAGAAGAGCAGCAGCAACACCAAAATACATATAATAATAATAATAATAATAATAATAATAATAATAATAATATAATTCATAACTGCTCAGGGATCCTGGGTTGCTCAGACCCAGGACCCTGACAGTACCCCCCCTCTAAGGGTCGGCTCCCGACGACCCCAAAACAAAAAAAACCAGCACAACCAACCCAGGGCGGGCGGCTGGGGGAACCAGGACGGAGGGCCAGAACCAAAACAAGCAAAAACAACAAAACAACAAACCGACCCAGTCCACAGTCTCAGAGTCAGACCGCGCATCCCGCAGCGGTGCAAAAAGAAAACGAAAAGACGCCACAAACAGTCACAGGCGGCCCATCAACACAACAAGAGAGTTCAGGGGGCCTACCTCGAGCCCAACGGCGGCGACGTAGCAGCTCCGGCGGACGGCCCCGGGTCCGGCGGCAGCAGCAAAACAGTTCAGGGGGCCTGCCACGGGTCCGATGGCAACGTCGCTGCTCCGGTGAGCAACAGCGAGGCGTGGCAACAGGTCCATGACGCGCCGATCGCTGACTTGGATGCACCGGACGTGGACGGCGAGGAGGCCGCGCTAGACGTGGAGGTCCCTCCGGTCCGCTGACCTCCTCGGCCGGCAGCGAGGGCTCCTCCTCGGCCGGCAGCGAGGGCTCCTCCTCGGCCGGCAGCGAGGGCTCCTCCTCGGCCGGCAGCGAGGGCTCCTCCTCGGCCGGCAGCGAGGGCTCCTCCTCGGCCGGCAGCGAGGGCTCCTCCTCGGCCGGCAGCGAGGGCTCCTCCTCGGCCGGCAGCGAGGGCTCCTCCGGCTCACCGAGCTCCACAGCTGGCGATGCGGGCGGGCTCCTCCGGCTCACCGAGCTCCACAGCTGGCGATGCGGGCGGGCTCCTCCGGCTCGCCGAGCTCCTCAGCTGGCGGTGCGGGCGGGCTCCTCCGGCTCGCCGAGCTCCTCAGCTGGCGGTGCGGGCGGGCTCCTCCGGCTCGCCGAGCTCCTCAGCTGGCGGTGCGGGCGGGCTCCTCCGGCTCGCTGAGCTCCTGCTCGGGCATGCTGAGCTCCTCCGGCTCGCTGAGCTCCTCAGCTGGCGGTGCGGGCTCCTCCGGCTCGCTGAGCTCCTGCTCGGGCATGCTGAGCTCCTCCGGCTCGCTGAGCTCCTCAGCTGGCGGTGCGGGCTCCTCCGGCTCGCTGAGCTCCTGCTCGGGCATGCTGAGCTCCTCCGGCTCGCTGAGCTCCTCAGCTGGCGGTGCGGGCTCCCCCGGCTCGCTGAGCTCCTGCTCGGGCATGCTGAGCTCCTCCGGCTCGCTGAGCTCCTGCTCGGGCATGCTGAGCTCCTCAGCTGGCGGTGCGGGCTCCTCCGGCTCGCTGAGCTCCTGCTCGGGCATGCTGAGCTCCTCCAGCTCGCTGAGCGCCTCAGCTGACGGTGCGGGCTCCTCCGGCTCGCTGAGCGCCTCAGCTGACGGTGCGGGCTCCTCCGGCTCGCTGAGCGCCTCAGCTGACGGTGCGGGCTCCTCCGGCTCGCTGAGCGCCTCAGCTGACGGTGCGGGCTCCTCCGGCTCGCTGAGCGCCTCAGCTGACGGTGCGGGCTCCTCCGGCTCGCTGAGCGCCTCAGCTGACGGTGCGGGCTCCTCCGGCTCGCTGAGCTCCTGCTCGGGCATGCTGAGCTCCTCCGGCTCGCTGAGCTCCTCAGCTGGCGGTGCGGGCTCCCCCGGCTCGCTGAGCTCCTGCTCGGGCATGCTGAGCTCCTCCGGCTCGCTGAGCGCCTCAGCTGACGGTGCGGGCTCCTCCGGCTCGCTGAGCTCCTGCTGCAGCTGGACGAAGTCTGAGGTTTCCCGAGCTTGCACTACCCCCCGGGCTTTACGCAGGGTGCAAAGGCAGGCGGAAACTCCCTTGAGCTGGCCGAGGTAGGGGTTTCCCTCCAGGATTGCCTCGATGGCGTTTAACCCCACCACTCCTGCCCTTGCGTTGGTGGTGTGAGTTACCCAGTCCATCAGGCGTTGGACGCGGGTGAGGTCGCTCTCTCCGGACAAGGCCGCTGGAGTGGGCAGTGGAATGGAGGCTGCTGCTGGTGGAGAAGATGGCTGAGCGTGTGATGTGGATGGTGAACAGGATGAAACGGTAAGCGGTGAGGTAGATGTCGCGGGGGATGATTCAGCAGGTGACGGCTGGATCACTAGCCGGGCGATAGGCTGAGGTACAGCGACCAGCTGGGCCGCGGGCTGCGCTTTGGCTACCGGCTGGGCAGCTGACCGTATAAACATAGCCCCCGAGTAAACAGTTGAGGTGAGTGACGATGAATTGTCCATATGACTCACCACAGCCGGCTGTTGAGATGTCTGTGGATTTAGCTGCGGTGAGGAACGCTGGCGGCGCGAACGTCGTTTCCGTGTCGGCGTCGGGGCCGGCGTCTCAGGCAGTGAATCCACCAGCTGTCCGAGCTGGTGGGCAGCCTGAGGAGGAGAGTGGAGGTGGAGGGTGGAAAGTAGGAAGTCCAGGACCACCGCATTAAGGGAGTCCACCAGCCAGGGGAATTCAAAAAGCATCTCCTGCAGCCGCCTCTCCACGGCGCGACGCAAACCTTCCGCTGGCTTCTCCCACCACACCTCACATAGGTGGTACACTTCGTCCATAACTTCCCTCCTGAGCCTCTCCTCGGAGACCGCTGGGTCCATTAGAGGCGGGATCATTCTGTCACGGTATGGCATGGCACACCGTGGGGATGTGGGGAAGGAGGACCCAGGTGCGGAGCTCAAAGTTCAAGCAGTGCGTTTATTTACAGAGTGGAACAAAAACAACAATAAATCCCCGTGTTCTCCCAGACTCCCGTGTCGTGTCTCTGCGTGAATAGTTCGTGTCTCTGTGCTCTCCGCTCCCGTGTCAGCACCCCCCGGTGCTCGCTGCTCTTCGTGCCTTCCACGCTCCTCCTGCGGGAAACAATAGACGCAGCCGTCAGGACACAAATAACCGCGGGCATACACTTACACACATTAACTCAATTCAATGGGACGACTAACGTGGAGTCTCAAGGAAATGATCCCGCGTCGGTGGGAGCTCCAACTCTCTCCTAAGTAGCTCCCCCGACGAGGCCTGATCAGCAGCAGGTGTGTGACTTCGGGTGTGGCCAGTCCTTCCGCAGGGCCACACCCCTCAGGCCTGCAGGTGGCTGAGCTCCATCCTCCAAGCATACCCGCAGACACACACACACACACACACTCACATCTACAAGCATGGAGAAGAGCAGCAGCAACACCAAAATACATATAATAATAATAATATAATTCATAACTGCTCAGGGATCCTGGGTTGCTCAGACCCAGGACCCTGACAATTTCATCTAGAAAAAAAATCACAAATATAAATCAAATAATAAAGAATTTCTCATTCATTCATTAAAAATCCAACTGGTATTCTGCCAAAGTTGTCAATATTTTATTCATCTTAAGGCAATCCATTACAAAGCATTTCACAAACCACAGTATGACGACAATATCATGTCCAACACCTGGTTTGGAAATATTCAGCATGCAAGTCAAAGACCAAGAGAGGTATGTAAACAACCTGGGATAAAACAGGAGTAGTGGCAAGAAGAACCCATACAGTATGTGTCTCATAGGAACAGAATGAAAGAAACAATAGATGCAACATGCTGGATGGGGCCGTTTATCTCCAAATACATCCTAAGTAACGATAATGACGCACTGGCAGATGCACTAATCAGGTGAAATGATGGCAAACTACCAAACTTCCTGCCACTTTGGCACAAACATGCACATTTTCTAAAGAGGCCAAGTTCAACTACTGAACACACGTTGGCACTGAATGTTCTTTATGCGGGGCCTATGTACATAATTAGAGTTCAGCCTCAAACAGAATTTGAAAGGAAGTGGAAAAAAGAAACAAAGCCATTTCCACCAAGAGAAACGGAATAATTCTGTTGCTGCAAAAGACATCATTTATACTGAGCAATAAAATTCAGAGGTGTCAGAGGTGTTATTGATTATTTAGCTTTTTTTCCTATATTACTAAGGATTGAAGTTTCTGATTTCACTGGGGGAATTTGTTATTATCATCTCAGAAAAACAGCAGTGCTACTTTTTAAAAATTATTATTTAAAACTCCACAGACAAAGTTTGGAAATTTGCATGCGTTTCAGGTTTAACGAGCACAGTATATGTATGTATTATGTTTGCACGTATCCTATTCCCTCCTTAATGAGTGGGACAATCTGAAAGAAACTTTGGAAGAACATCGTCATACATAAAGCATTTCTAATGTTTTTAAAGATTTATTACAAATCCCAATTCTTTGGATTTTCACATTATGCAAATGCGATGGTTGTTCTCGTTTAGCGTTTGTTTTGTGTGTCACGTACAATGTTTTTGAGTCATCATTAAATACTGAATGAAGCATTTCAAAAAGCAGTGCAGGCCTGCATATATTTATATTACTTATATTTATAAGTTATTGAGTTCATACTTCATCTTATGATAAATGTGTTCAGTACAAATTGTTTCCCTTAGATTGACTGAAAAATACAGTACAGTATGTAGCATTTTAAAACAAAGAATCCGTATTCATTTTGGGGGGTTGTTTTCCCATATTTTCAACCATACACTGAATTTTATCATTTGACATTTATAGAAATGCCCATAAACTTCTGTAAAAGAAAAAAAAAAGACTTATCAGGACATTTTCTGTTTTTTATAAAAAAAAAAATTATCATCGTGTTAAATAGCTTTCTGTAGAGGCATACTGGTATTTTTGACCATTATGTAACTCAGCCTAATTTGAAATGTGATGAACCAAGAAATCGGTCAGCAGATTAAACCCTGCTTTGTCTTCTGAGAGGGAAATGTCATCACTAATGAAAAAGTTTAAAGGAAAGAAACCCAAATATGGGGCTGGACTCATGACAGAAGGAGTTCAGCACCTCAGGACTGACTTTCTGCAGTATCATCAGACTCTTTCTGCTCTCTGAGAGCAACACAGCCATGGGAGTCAAAGAACAACAAACAAAAACTCTAAAGCAACATGAATTATGCAAACACATTTAACTCCGAACACAAAAGAAAACACAACCGAGATTCACATTCACAGAGAACAACACAAAAAAAATCTTTTTAAACGTTAGTTCTCCAGTTTCATTGAGTGAAATCATTTTGAAACACTGTGCTAACAAAACAGAAAGGAATTTCTTAATAAAACCCATGAATGTTTACTTTTTCCTTGAGGCCATGTAAATGCCACAGCTGAATTGTAAACAAGTCTTGACTTTGAATATTGTACAACAAGGCTCGATGACACTGGTAGCATTTATTACTTCAAAGATTCTTAGTGAAGAGCTGTAAGTATAAAAAAGTGCAGAGCAGTGGCGGAGACAGTGTGTACCAGCTCCTTTGGCTGAAATAGTCCTAATCTCACAAGTGTTTTATCATCTCCAACATTTTCTGTGTGTACATCTTAAAACATGCTGGCAGAATCACACCTGGGTAACTAAATTTGGATATGTTTCCATATAAATAGGCACATCTGGATCAAGATATTGAGTGACTATGTGAAAATGGCCATTATATATGGATAACTTGATGTACACAACTGGGCCACAACTGTCTTTTTTGTTTTTTTACACAATTTATACACAGTCGCCATAAAGATATATATATATATATATATATATATATATATATATATATATATATATATATATATATATATATAGATATAGATATAGATATATAGATATAGATATATAGATATATTAACAAGCTTAAACTAAATCTTAAAACAGAATTGTGCAATTGTGTTTTTAAGCATTTAAATAGCATCCCGATGAGTTATAAAAATGGGCCATTGTGCATTAGTATAAAACAAAATGATCTGAGAACAGTCGAGAGACAGAAGACAGCAGACAGGATGGAATAAAAAAAAAAAAAGGTCTGTTTTTGTTTTGCGCAGTCACTTAAAAAAAACACTCAGTGCCTAAATATATTTTTTACTCTGTTGCAAGATTTATGATTGTTCAATCTTCATTCTGGGGAAAATCAAACAAATCAAATTTAATGAGGAGAAAAATGGCTGTTAGTTGACATCAGTCTTTCAAAAGTATATCGTATTTGAAGTCTCCTTTAAAAATACTGAACTAAATCTCAGATATTAAACTGTCACCACAACAAACATAATGGAAAGAAGCAGCAAGATGGAAAATGATGGCAGCATGAGAATAGTTTTATCTACGTTTCCTTGCATACTACATGGAAAAGTGAGTATGTGCTTGTTTTTATGATAGATACAAGTTCATTTAAATATCAGTATAATAGTAGTGATAATCCTTTTTAAAATAAAAAAGACAGTGTCAAAAAAAATTCAGGGCCCTTTCCATTATTGTCATTGTGGCTAGTCCTTTCAAAATAAGAGGTTTTTTTAGCTTATCACCACTATTGCCTTTGTGCTTTTTATTTGGACAATATTTAGTGCATTCTGTAAATATAAATATAAGAAAGATGTATAAGACATGGTGCTAAAATATCTATATAGCAACAGCTCGCAGGAGGTGCTCTACTTTATAGCTTGCAATTAAAGATTATTCATAGGTGAACATGATTAATAAACTGCTGAATGGGTTTTGTCACATGCTCTTATATTACAGTCCTTATCAAAGTAGAAATGGGGGTCGTTTTTATTATACTGGTCACAAAATATAAGGTGGAAAACTTCTGGGGAAATATGACTTTAATACCCCACCCTTTAAAACCCCCTAAAATGAACAGATCATTCCTGCAATAAATAAATAAATTATTATACACATGATTTCCTAGTTTACACACATTGATTCCAAAAGGTATCACAAGCATGATACACACTGGCACATCCTAATATATTTATGCCTTCAAACAGGCCCTCTTTATGGGCTCACTTGCTATCCATTACATCACCATTTTGTCAGGTTAGACAGTGAACAACTGAAAGCTCCTTTCATACCGGTCTCTCAGCGCTCCGGTCCTCAAGCACTCAGAGAGTAAGCTCCCTCATCATAGCAGGTTCCCCTCTGCAGTCTCACTGCTCCAAACCACAATGGAGTCTCATCATCTTTGTGTTACGCTGGATTAATATTTACGGAAGGGCCTCAAAAGCATTTTTGCTTCAAAGAAGTGTTGGTGGAGACGGGTTCCCATCAATCTCAACCTTTCTCTGCCCGACGCAGAGCTTTGTGTGTGTGGGCGGGGAGGGGCTCACACGGGGTTGGTCAGCGGCTCATCACTGGGCGAATACACTGGCACAGGGTTGGGTTTAATGGCTCTGCTCTTCATGTAGGAGATCAGTTGGTCAGGGATCTCAGCCAGTACGTCTTTAGCCAGTCGAGCCATGCTCAGCACATGGTTACCTGTGCGGTCCATGTAGTCTCTGAATGGTACAAACTGTTGTGACATGAGAAAGAAACACATTACTTTTTAAAATCCCTGAATCAAACTGGCAATGTTTTCCTGGTTTCCTGGCTGGTTCACTGAAATGATGACTCAAAGGAACACCAAGGTTTGAAAATTCTTTGTAATGTCCAGAAGGGGGCGACTCCTCTGATTACAGAGAGAATTTTATAAGCCATGTAGGTCTATAAGAAAATTAATTTAGTTTTGGTTAATTTATAAATTCTGCAAACAATTTTGTGCTAAGTTTATGGTCCTGTTATTGCAAGACTCCACAGTGGTAGATTGATGTGCATACAGTCATGTGGAAAACAATCAAGTTTTCTCACAACTATAAGATGTGCTGTGAAAGACACCCTTACTGCTTCCATGGGAGTTAAGACTAAGCTTAAGGAGCACCGAGGTGCTGCTAATCAAATGCACTTAAAATGATCCTCAGCCAGTGTGAGCACCTCTATTAAAGAAGACGTTTTGGCAAGTTGCTGGTTTAAAGCATTCACATGTGTTTTAACACATTTCCAGCAAATTCACCTCAAGCTCAGACTGTGCAATACTCGGACAAATTGCAAACCCACCCAAGAACTATGATTCAGACTCTACAGACTTCAGTTAGCATATTAAACATTAATGTTCATGACAGTACAATATGAAAAGACTGAATAAGTATGGCTTGTTTGGAAGGGTTTCCAGGAGAAAGTGTTGCATCTGAAAAAAATCACAAAAGTGCTGTAACAATGAGAGATGAGACCATAATGCACAACACCACATCTGGACAAAATCAATCACAGCATTTCAGCACAAAACCTCATACCAGCTGTCGAGCACTGTGGTAATTTAGGCTTGTTTTGCAGTCACAGGACCTGGGCACCTTTTGGTCAATGAGTGAACCGTGAACTCCTACCAAAATATTCAAATGTAGGGTATCTGTCCAAAGTATGAAACCTGGCTAAAACTAGGTGATGCAACAGGACAACGATCCCAATCACAGTAGCAAATATAAACAGAATAGCCAAAAAAGAAAAGAATCCAGATGTAGCAATGACCCAGTCAAAGTCCAGAACTCAGCCTGACTGAAATGCTGCAGCGGTACCTGCATCTGTGCATAAACAAATGCTGACTGTATGTATGAATAAAGCAGCTGGAAGATAAAGAGATCACCGATATGATTGAAATTGAAAAATGTATGCTATACTTTAAGAGATATTTTGCACTGGAATAAAAAACAGAACATAAGGTCGCCGTTGCCTAATGTTTTTATGCCTATAGAAAATGAGCTGTTCCTTCCCGTGACGAGCCGAGACGTCTCACCTGTACAATGTCTCTCTCTGCCACCTTCCCCCGTGAGGAGATTCTGACATCATCACCATCCAGCTCAACCATTGCTACAGAGAACAAAAATGGATTTTTAAACAAATCTCTAGTATACCTCAGCATCAAAATTATGTATACACTCTTTTTTAGTTCATCATGAAACTTTCCAGAGCAAATATGTCTTCATACTGTGAAGTCATTTACAATATTTATTATTCTTTGCAGAAAGTCTGAGCTGGTTTAATAAAACAAACCATCCCTAATCCGAAGAGGCAACAAAGTGCTTTCCACATATTTTGTGTGTAGTTAGTATTCTCACCATCAAACTCAGCCTGGCCAACTCCAACAATGATGATAGACATGGGGAGTTTGGCTGCCTGTCATAAACAAGAAGAAGAGACAGTCAGTTGTCAGTCACATGCCAGGAATACAATATTTTCTTTCAAAAAAACAAAAAAGAACCAAAGCCATCAAAGTTTTCCGCAGAGCATTAAAGGGTTACATTTCCAATTACGTTTATTTATCCACCAACACACATCTCATTAAAACAGTCAGTATGAACCGACATGCACAATTCCCCAGAGAAGACATAAATGATAATGGGCAAGATAAAATAAGACAAATATAAATTAGAAATAGCATAAGAACGTTGTCTTGACTATGTTACACATCACATTGTGTTGTATAGTTTTGTTCCCAAAGGAGCCAAGAGAAAACGCAAAATGCATTATTCAAACCAGGGCCTTCAAGGTGGATACAACTGTCAGCACGCACAGAATTTGTTAGCTAACCAATATACACACATTCACATCTCATAGTAGTTAAAGAACATAAGGTTATGCAATGCTCTTGCAGTTTGCAGAAATCCTGCAAACACCACTCAGTATAAAACCCTTTATTCAAGTTTGCTTATAGAAATGATTCAAATGCTTTTAACATCAGAACAGAAAAGGGCCGCATGTTGTGTCTATTTAAACGACAGTCAAAACAAATCATAAATCTACAAGATAAAAGGGGGCATCTTCTCAACGGTTTGTGGTGTAGAGGTTACTGCACTGCATAAATTCAGACCATGGCATTGGTGTGCAGAACGTGAAAGCCCTGGCACGAATGAATGAATGATATATGCTTGTGGTAGAAATGCATTCACAGGGGCAAAAGTAGGTCAGCTTTCCTGGAAAAACCTCTCAAGGGGAGAGGCCTGTCACAGATAGGAGTAAATAGACTGAGGAGGACCTCCCCTTTCATGGTCTCTATCGTTTTTCTCTCTCAGTCTCTATTCCTGATTTATTTCTTTTCTCCACTAGTGTTATTCCTCATGACCTCTTGCTCTCGCACAAAATAGCCTATATATTCTATTTTCCCAATTTCCAGCAGACCAAAACCCTCAGGTATATACTTGCCAGAGCTGATACTGTTGCTTGAGCTGCATTATTCAGTTTACACCATTTGTTACTTTGCGTGTACTGTAAAGTGTCACTCCTCCAGTTTTTCTGATGCTTCACTTTCACTGCAGAGAACCACAACTAATCTAAAGGGACTCAGTAGATATCCGCTGTGATATCAGCAGTTTCATTTAATATTAAAGGACTACAGAAATATTTTGGGACAGGAAGAATGGCACCACCATGTTTCAATCATGCCCATGAATTTAATTCTTCACAAAACTTTTACCACAAAATCTAAATATGTACATTGCCTCTGCAGTAGCTTTCATTTGATTCTGTACCAACACTGTTACGTATTCTGTATCAGGTTGCTCCATCTCACCGAAGCTCGAAGATGAAGACCCAAATTAAGCTCCCTAACAGGAAAATATCCACAGTTTTATGAGGTTCCTGAGTCAGTCTCACCCAAACAGCAAAGTGACAACTGCAGATATAATCTAAATTTCGCATACAAATTAATTTATGTCTGTTCCTCTCAGGCTAAAAGCAGGCTCTGCTTTACAATTTTATTAAAATGAAATTTTCAGTTTCAAGGAAAAACATCAAAGGAAAAGAGTTGCAGACTGTATTTACCTCTGAGGCTGTTCTGTCAGATAAGAAAAAAATATGCAGAGCTGAGTGTTGGACACAGTTACTTGTTTATGATTCATCGTTCCAGGGCAAAGGCTGAATACCTAATGAAGCTCTTCCATCCAAAGAGAGCGAAGTCAGGTCCAGTGGCTGCAGGATGTGGCAGGTTGAGGTTGAGCAGAGCGCAGAGCAGCAGACAAGATCTTAAAAGGAAGGTGTGGCTGTTCGAATGGTTTGATTAACAGTCGCAAATTCCCTTTAAACCCAGTCTGCTGGGGGTCTGAACACTGTGTTCCTGTAAGGCTCTACCCGCTCGACGATGACTGATCGTCAGCCTTACCTCTGCGGGCAGATTCCAGCCAAAGGTGAGCTGCAGTGTTGTCAAGACACATGAAATATGCAGCAGGCAGTATGGGACAAAACAAACACCATGAAACTTTAAAAAAATTGGCAACACTGTTGCCTCAGATCTCAGATCAGAGCACAGAGGTTGAATCTCAGCTGAGCCTCTAAGCCTCTTGAGGGTCTCAGAAAGAAATAAAAATATTGGACAAACTGAGCCTCTAAGAAGTGGGGTAGAAAACATCCCATAAATCCTCAAATCCAGTGCTACTGGCTTATAAACCCTCAAAGTAACAGAAAGCCTGAGAACAGTGCCACAGTAAGCTTAAAGCACCTGCAAAACCAATGTCCCGCAGAGTGGAGGAGAATGGAGAGAGAGAGGTTAATATCCTCAGGCTAGTGTTAAATCAGCACTTACATTCACTATGGCCTCCTTGGTCTGAGCCATGTCCGAAATCACTCCATCAGTGATGATGAGCAGGACAAAGTACTGAGATCCGTCCTGCACTGCTGCTGCATACCTGGGTGCAAGAAATGGTAAGTGGTAAATGGCCTGTATTTGTATAGTGCTTTAGTAGTCCCTAAGGACCCCAAAGCGCTTTACACAACCAGTCATCCACCCATTCACACACTGGTGATGACAAGTGTGTGAATGTGTTGTAGCCACAGCCACCCTGGGGCACCAGTAGGCAACGGGTGAAGTGTCTTGTCCCAAGGACACAACGACCGAGACTGTCCAAGCCGGGGCTCGAACCGGCAACCTTCCGATTACAAGGCGAACTCCCAACTCTTGAGCCACGATCGTGAAACTGACTGTGACAGAATGATTTAAGCACAACAGCTCATGTTAGAAAAAAAAAAAGTTATGAAAAGCGCGCATGCAGGAGCAACCAGAGAGAAACTCTTAGAGGAGCAGAAAACAACTGTGTGAGAGATAAAAAATACATTAAAAAATATATTCCTCAGAAACAAACTCTCTCCGCACAGTGTGTGACACAAGAGCTTAATATAGACACGTAAAGAAGAAAAATATGTTGTATAGCTCTTCACGTCTCAGAGGTCTATCTAGACACTCTTACGAAACCCATCAGAGACACCACAGTGAGTGTGGCCTAGATTCAATCGCCCATCGCTGGCTGCTCTATGAATAATTTGTTAAACTGTTTATGCAAGTGCAGCAGTCTTATTCTTCTGGAACATTATTGATTGCCTTGCATTCATCTTACTAGACTTGATGAGCAAAAAAAGAGGGAGAAATGTGGCAGATCATTGCAAGAGCCAAGGACAGGTCAGAGGTGAAGCTTCACTCTTTGCATCCTGCTTGGTCAAATTGACTGTGAGGCACCGACAGTTTAATCAAAGAGCGTGCCCTGTCTGTGACAACAGCAAAAGCGATGGCTGCTGTTTAGGGGATTAAAGTGGCATTTGTCTTCCTTAGCTGACTTACAACAATGTAGGCCACACTCACTGGAGACTGTTCAGCGTATTAGCAGAGTACTAACAGCAGAGTCAAACTCAATTTGTAGATTCCTACACAGATGAGATCCTTAAACTGGCTAAAACATTAACAACTCAACATCGTACATTTACTATACATTATGCATCATGCATGAACATCTTTCCCCCTTTTATCAACATTTCCTGACTTCAATAACTTATCAGCTTTCTTCTTGTGGTGGATGGAAAAGTTGAACATGCACATTAAACACAACTACTCAAATGAACTGCATTGTTAAGATCATTTCCTGGTTATGCAAATAGTTATCTTTTCATCAGTTTTAAATTGGACATCCTTCTGAGACTTTTATTTATTCTTTTTTTTTTATTCATTGACATTATGTATAAAGGTCTGCAGGGGAATGTTTTCTTTGGTGCGTTTTAAATTAAATTAATTTAAGCTGCAGTTTGTGCTTTCAGTTATCTCAACACCCTAATCTTTAGCTTCTGCCAGTTGTTAGTGAGGCATATAACAGGATTTTAAGCTCTAAGACTGGATGATTCCAGGCTTGAAATAGCTCCTCCCACTCTACAACATCACTGGGGAAAAGGATTCTTCACAGTTTATAACTGTTATTATACAAATCAGTAAGAGATAGAGAAAAGCAAATATTATCTACATGAAAACCTGCAAAACTAATACTGAAACAAAAAGTGACATAAAAGCCCTTCAGATGAAAACAAGTTACACATTTTCACTACTCAGACTACATTTCTCTGATCACATTTGTATTTTGATTTATCTTTTTGATTAAATACAGATGATCTACTTACTAGCAGATAGGAAAAAGCTCTATTTTAGCACCATAATAGTTTGTAATTACGTAAGGATGGATATGACATCCTTTAACCTTCTGTCAGCTGTAGGGGGTGGGCAGGGCATATATATCTATATATATCTATATATATAGATATATATGTTACATTTTGTTAGTTTAAATTTTGCGCGTCGTTTTATTGAATAAATCTTTTTGCATAAGCTCTATTATTCTACTACAAGATTAATCTTTATGGGGAAAATATTAACAAATACACTTGAAACACAGGTCACAGGGACACGTTATATACATGGGACTTAATATAGTAATATCACAACTGTTTTTAGCCGCAAACAGCACATTATGTCTTCTGTGTGTTTAATGTACTGCTGTCGGTTTGTAGGCACAGCTTTTTAATTCACTTTGTGCACTTACTCTATTTGCAGTGACAAGGAGTTTGTAATGGTGAATTAATGCCATGCCTCATTTACAGTAAAACTCATTAAGTGACTAGCGTGGCTCATCGATACATGTCACGAAAGGCTGCATGACCATTTACAAGTTCCCTCCCAGAGACGCCGCCTTACCTCCCCACGTTCATCACGTTATATGTCTGCAAAATAAACGTCTGGCACCACAAATCCCTGATTACCATTTCTATTTGTCTTAGCCTGGCAGCTGATTGTTTATTTTCCCTTCATTATTTCTACTCAATTCACAGAGAAACCATCACTCACTGTCCTAATGCCTCTGATGGCATGGCTGCCTGCTGAAGATTATTTACAGACTGACTTTCAAAGAAAGGGCGACTGCACTCTGTCATATATCCACTGGGACAGATGTTTGCGTTGGTACCTTGCCACATGATTAACAACAGGAGCAAAGTTGGTGGGTCCATACAGCTGAACTGTCTTAAGGCTTTGATGGTACGCTTCAAGAATCCCCTCCATACCATTACAGTACGGGTTGTCGACGTTGCCATTCTGAGGAAAAACAACAAGACATAAATGGTACAAAAACACGACTTGCTTAAAAAAAACCTCTAGGAAACATCCAGCAAGAGCTGCTAGTGTTTTAATAAGCTGAGTGTGTGATGATGGTGAAACTGAAGAAGAGGGCTTAAGCCACCAATCATCAGAGTGATGCTACTTAAATTACTTTGATTTAGACACCAGGGTTACTCGAGTAGAACAATTCACTAGACCATTACCTGCACATCTGTGAAATCAAACATTGTGCAATCTTTATGCTGTACAGTAAAGTTCATGTGAAGGGGACTAGCAGGTTAAGGATCATTTCAGGTCCCATCGGTCAGCGGTGCATGTATGAAAACCATTCATGACTAAAACAATACAACATAACTTTTAACTGTGAATGGTAGTGGTTAAAATGTCTTTTTCTGTGTGGGCAGGATGGCCAGATTTCCTCAATCAAACAAAAGTAGTTTAAAAAATTAGCTAACACATTAAAGAATCAAATATTCATACAGAGCTTCATTTAAAGTAGTGTTTTGTGCCAATCATAGCCACAAACTGAACCATATCCACCGCGTGCCCAGCTAAGAGACAAAATTATTTATTTAGGACTACATTTATTTAATTTTTTAAAAGCAGTGCTCTCAGTCAATTTTACTCAACTACAAATCAAAATATTTAGCAAAGAAAAAGCTTAAGGAAGTTTGTGTGTTACAAATTTAACAAATGCAACAGAAAATTTAATTAAACAACATTTAGGCTTTTTAAAAATATTAAAATATAACCAGCGGTCTAACAGCTATTCCACTTTTTGCAATCAATTTTTAATGAAGAAGAAAACAGACTCCCCTGCACTGTCTGTAAAGCTCACCACTGAGACAGGTTCACAAATTATCAGCGGGATTTAAGCCATGTGAGGAAGAAAAGGTTAGGTCATTATTCAGTCATTCTTGAGCTCTTAAGCTGCTCTGATGCTTGAGTATTGTCCTACATAAAATTCATCGCCCTCTTGAATGCTGCAGTGTTGTGTGGTATCTTCCAATAGCTGGCAGAAGGTCTGGGAGTTGCATAAAAGCTCCAACTTGCTCATCCTTAATGAGCACAGTCCATACCAGAACCTTCACCACTGTGCTGGCGCCAGTGGTGAAGTGGTGTCTGATGTCTATAAGTGATCCAGCCGCACACATCCATCTAGAGGCACTCTCATTTCACCAGTTCTAAAACCTTTAAAAAACTCTGTCTTCATACATTTCCTGGACTAATCTCAAATATGAAATTTGTGAATGTTATTTTAGTGGTGGGCATGTTTTCTGTCTATGCACTTGGTAGTTTGTACCTCAGGACAACATGTTGACACTGAAGCATCACAGGTTTCTGCTAGTTTCATGTCTTTTACGATCAGTCTTGCAACCCTCTTTACTGTAAGCCAATAGCTCTTTAGATTTGCATGTTCTGGAGTTTGGAAATGTAGAAATAACAACAAGATCAAAAGACTCACTTGCTTTATAACTGTGCATGGAGAGTCGAGGAACTTCAGGTTGTAATTTGGTCAAAGCTAATCAGTATTGTAAATAATATAACAATAGTGATGCAGTAACTGTATGTGCCACGGGTACTTCTAAAATACTGGTGTGGAGTTGAGGGCTGAATGGCGTTTTGAAAACACTGTTTTAGCCGACAGAGATGTTCTTGTCAAACTTAGCTTCAAAGGTTAGCGTCCTTGCCCATTAAGGCACAGTCCAAAGCAAACATACACAGTATAAGAAACATTTCACTCAAGACTTAACTTTACTTTTAAACCCACTTACATGAGTATGGCAAGAAAAAAAGAGAGACTTCAATTATATGCCGAGATGAATCTTAATTCACAAGTTTTAATGGAAACATGGAGTGATGCAGACATTATCCTGTAGACACAGTCCTCATTAGGCTGTACTATGCAGCAGCCAGAGCACATTACTGAGTGAAGCTAAATTGATTTAAGAAGCCGTCAGCCTTACAGAACCTAATTTGCACTATAAAAGGTAAATGGAATTCAGCCTGAGCTCCGCATGTCAGAGATGTAGCTGCTTTTATCTCAAAATGCACACATCTACACTGCACATTCAACATGCTTACCCACACGTAGAAAATAAACACACAAATGAGCACTCCCTGGGATCACCTCCAGTGGGAGGGCCAAAATCATCTTCCCACTGATTCAGATTAAGTCAATGAACCAGATGCCGAAATACAACGTCGGTGTCTAAAATAATCACATAGTTTACTCACCAGTGGAAACTCGTGGGAAACCCTCCAATCAGGGGGCAGCTTAGCACCGAATCCTAGGGCAGGGAACATCTTATCACTGTCATAGTCCTGGATGATCTCTCCAACTGCCTTCAGGGCCATGGCATAGGCATTCATCTGGTATGGGTTCATGTAGTGTAGTGAAGTGGACTGTGATGGATTTCCTTTTAAGAAGAGAGAAGTCAGAGTCACTGATGCAGACCATCAGACTGAGAGGAAACTGACAGCCGAGGCAGGGGAAACAAGAGCAAACTAAAGCTAAACTGAAGATTTGGGTTTGAGGAAATGACTGCCTTATTGAAAATAACTGTAAAACTTGATGTCTATTTATTTTGCACTATAAGGCTTCCCTCCAGATAATAAGAGCCCTTATTATCTCACAGAATTAATATGTTTGCTGATTTAGTAGTTGGATAATATTATTAAACAGATTAATGATATCACTGAATATATTTATCTCTTATTTTTATTACAACTTATCCCAGATGGATCTAATGAGTGTTCGTCAGAAACACAATAAATACTTGTGTTTGATTACACTAAAAAAGACGCTTCAGCTGAGAGGATTTGACATCTGTGCTTGACTGGTCATCTACTTTTATATTTTAAAGCTTCAATGCCATTAAACATTATGCAGAGACAGATAACTAATTAAAATAAACACTGGTATAAAGTGTCTTCTGTGTGCTTTGGTGTTAGTTCTACTGGAGGGATGAAAAATTGCTCTTCCAAAAGATATTCCCTTGGTTTTTTGTTAGTGATGGTGGAGCAGATGGTGCCGTGAAGCACGTTGGTTTAAAATCTACCCTAGGTATTTAGTTATGCTGACATCTGGTGACAGTGAAGGCCATAAGATGTGTGAGGCACTATGGGAAAAGCCAGCCCAAGAAACTAAGAATCCCAGCTGTGCACGCAAGTGGCCAAGCAATCAGGAACAGACAGACTTTCCAAAATTTCAACTGTTTGTTATTTTAACTTCACTCTCTGCAAATATCTCTCAAAACTATGTGTGGAAAATGTTGTTTATTGAGCAGTTACTTTCGCATAAACTGCTATTTAACCAACACGCTGTGTTGCCTCAAATCCACATCCTGGAAACCTCTTGCTTGGGAGGGGAAAACCCTGACTCAACACACCTGGGAGTGCAACCTGGCCAGTCAGCCAGTGAAATTTACCCTCTTAGTGATGTTGGCAATTGCCCCCTAAGCCTGTGGCAATAATGCTCTGAGGATTGTGAGTGATCTAAGGTTTCTTGCAAACCTAGTGGCGTTTTTAACAGAAGTTTAATCACTTATGAACGTGGTACAACTTATTGTTGGGATTTTCTCTCTATTATTGCAGGGCCTTTGACCTAGAATATAAAAGGACTTCGAGGCAATTGTTGATGTGAATTGGCGGCATATAAATAACATTCAAGTGAATTGAGTTGAACTAATTTATAACACAGACAGGTTGCTCTCAAAATGCAGTCAGTCTGCACCACAAGACATCTATGACACATCAGGAACTCAACTGAGCTGGTTGTATTCTGGTTGTATTCCTAAATAAGAGCAAATTGCAGAGCGTCTATGTCATTTTGCAGTTAAATCAACATCCTGAAGTAATTTTGTCACTATTTGTGGTGAAATTTCTGAATTTCTGTATCAAATCTGTGGCGTTCGGAGATTCTGACTGAATGTTAGCAGTAAATGTGAATTTCTGGGTATGTAAACGGCAACAGATGATGACACATTTGCAACCTTTCTGGATTCATTACAGTTAATCACATTATTATCATAAACATTGCATGTAATTACAACTTGAACCCCTTCAGTTTCATACTGATATCAACTGAATCCAGCTTATTGCCACTTTATCGCTGTCTTGATGCACCAGTCACTTTAAAAAGGGCAACTGACTGCAAGCAGCTGCAAACCCAGTCGCTGCATTTGAAGTAATCGTCACACAGGCAACAAGATCACAAGTTCATTGTACACGAGCGCACAAATTTTATTCATACCACGGTCTCCGGCCACTGAAGATTTTCGATTTTGTGCATTTTTATATTTGTACATGTTTGGGTATATATACTATAGCTACCATCTTTTTTAATTATCACTAATATGATTTAAAGTTTTCATTTTATATATTGCAGGCTGGCAGGAGCGCTTAATAGTGTCTGACATGTGAACACCTTGAAAAAAAAGGGAGATCACAGGCAGAGAGGAAACTCCAGCCCCTCTTTGAATAATAGCAAATCTTCTAGTTATACATGAGATGACAAATGGAGGCAGAGCAGGGCGATGGTTGTTGTTGAAACACTCACCATTTGATGCTGTGAAATCAATGGCCACTGTGAAGTGAATCTGAGTCCTGAAACAGATGAATAGGGGAAAGGATGCTATTAACAAAAGCGAGGCAGGAAAACTCGGTGCTGCAGTTTAATGAAGCTCTCCCAGGTTTCAGCATCCTCTGTGGTCTTATTTGAGAAGAGGTGCGACAAAACTGAACCACAAACAGTGTTGACAATATATCTTTTGGAGTCAGGCTTTAATAGTTTAATTTTTAAAACAGCGAAGGAGATACATACATAAATTATTTATTGCTATACTGCATCCAGAGGACTGTTCAAGCCTTTTAATGATTACATTACTTAAAGATTTAACAGCACAACTACAAGACCATAAAAAGCAGAAAACCTGATAAGAGTACAGCCATTTCCCCAGTGATTTGTACAAACACATAATGAGTCGCTGCAGCTGGCTTAATGAAACATCCGGAAAGATATGGGGATGAACAAAGCATCTGAATAAAGTAACTCAGTTTCATTCACTGCGCCCAGGCTGAAAAAGCAACCTACAGCCAAAAAAAGAAGTCAAAAACTACTGGATATTTTTTATTCATGAGCCCATAATGATAGCCAAAACCTTGAAAAGAAACTAAACATGGCCTAACTAGTCTCTGCTGGATCTGTTTATTTCCCGAGGGAGAGAGACGAAGGGAGCGAAAGGAAGAAGGGCGTAGATCTTTCATTGCGATTAACACTGATTGCCTTTTCTTAGCTTCACCTCCATTCAGAAATTCCCACAAGCGCAGTATTGTAGATAATGGCACCGTCCTCCTGGGGAGGCTCTGACCTCAGCTCATTAATCAGCATTGAGCCGAGCATTCAGCTGACAAAGGGGAATTGTTGCGGTGGCATGTTGCCTCGATTTGAAAGTCTGATTTCTGTGGTTAGTTTGAATGTTTGGCTAGAAAAGCTAGATGGTGGGTTAGCATTAATACTACAGGACAGTAGACTCTGGGCATGTTATTCAAATTGTCTGTTGGATCATTATGAACAGTTTCATACTTAAACATTAATTGCTGAACTCTGACCTAAAATAACCCACAACATGGTTCAAATTCTGAAGTGTTTTTTTGCATCACATAGCATTAGGGTTGCCAACTCCCTGAAAAATAAATAAGGGACACCTCGTGGCCAGGGCCGGGCGACCCAATTGTCTTCACCCTTCCCAGTGTGGTGAATTTTCTAGCTCTTTTTTTGTGTGTGAAATTATTTTTTTAACCATTTGACTTGAATTTGATTTAAGTAGATGTGTATTCTTTGTGATATGAACACATGTGAAACAAATGATCATTTAGCCATTTATTTTTAGCTCAAAATGACAACATTAACACAGTAAAACAGGTCTCCTTCTTAAACAGAAGCCTGTCATGCTTAATTTTTGAGAATATAAGTAAATCTTTCTTTAAAAGAACTCTGTCCTGCTTAACTTAAAATAATAGAAAACAATAGAAAGAAAAACATTCTTGTAACAGTGCACATTTAGTGCATTTAGTACAATTGGCTTCAGTTGAGGTATTATTTCAGCTTTTCTAAAGCTAATCAGCTGCTCCTGTTTGTAAACCCACTTGCTCCCATGATTACGCATCTTAACTCATCATCATTATTCATCTATGTATTACTTTTATGTATTAGTCATCTATTTGTTGTAATCATCTATCCTTGCAGTTGTTTATTACACAAAATAAATGATATTATCACACTTCTGGCCACATAGCGCTGATATTCACTGCACATGCCCATATTAACTTTTTCCAGCCAGGTGTTTTCCTTTTCCCATTCTTCCCTTTCTCTGAGGGGAACAAACATTGCTGCTCTAACGCTGGGCTCACACTGTGCGGTTTTAGGCCCATTTTGAGCCGATTTTTGAGTGATCGGACCGATTTTGGCCTTCATCGTGCATCGTGTAGTATACGTGGGGTAACGAGAAGTGATTAACACCTCACGACCAGCTCCCGATCATCAATCGCTCGTGAGGGTCTCACCACAGCCGCTCACACTGCTCGCGCGCAAACACGTAAACGTTGGTGTAAAAGATGGAGCAGCACGGCTGTGCAGCGTGTGATCTGGACACAAGCGATGGAGGCACAACTTGGAGAACTTTGGAAAGCTCATCCGAGCCTTTTCGATGTGGCATCACAAAATTATCACGACCACAACAACCATGAAAATAGTTGGATTTACATGCTGCTCAATCACAGCTGCCTGATCAATGTTTTTCATTAGCAATTTAGCAAAGTTGATGGTGGTGTGTCTGTGTGAGTGAAAGACAGAGAGAGAGAGCGAGCGACAGATTTTCTGTTATAACCTTCATGTTATGGACGCACAGTGTGAGCACTCAGGTCGCATCAGAGCATCGGGCCGTATAGTGTGAGACCTGCATCGTGACCTACCAACTGCGAGTCAACCGTACAGTTTGAGCAGGAGCTGAATAACGTGACTGAAAAAAATCGCACAGTGTCTGCCCAGCTTTAGGTGTACTGTCGTCCGAGACTTGCACCGCAGTGTCTGCGTTTGTTTCCCTGTTGGCCATGCTTCTTGTTGTGGTCATTTGTTGTCTTCCGGTATTTTCTCCGTAAGCGACCTTTCCTCGACCAATGAGATGAGTGGTAATCTGAATTGTCATACTCGTAAGTGTGCTGTCAGCTCATTGGTCACAAAGCAGGAGAGGGGCTGGGAATTATGTTTTCAAACAAAGCGTTAATTCCATTAACATTTATAGACTACTTTTGATTCTCACTGTATTACGGGACAAAGTGCGTCCCTTATTAGCTCAATACGGGACGTGTACTTTTGTTTCTAAATACGGGACGATTCCGTATTTTAAGGGACGGTTGGCAACCCTACATAGCATTACCTTGCATCATATTTGTAAATGAATAGTTCAGTTTTGTGCTCTCTAAATGTCTCCAAATTGATACTGCGTATAGGAAGGAAGAAAACACCTTAAAGTACCTAAAACCTCTGGACAGCACTGCAGGCCTATGTTCTTGGGACAAAAAAATCAATATGCATTCATGTTGACTGATGCTGTAATATTGCCAGTTTTGGCAAACAACCAATGGCTGATCTGGAGATGTTATTTTTATCCTTGTCCTTGACAGCTGGTAATTTCTCTGTCATTTTTTTAACTTTTATGCTCCTCTTCGAGCAATGTATCACTCAGTGGACAAATTAATGTACCATCACCATTTCCTATATTTCACCAGGCGTTTTTAAATCTGACATCAGCCTTTAAATGGCCTCATACAATCTAATTCAACACAAATCTTTCAGCACAGGTAGTCCGACAATTCCCTCTTGGCACCGGTTTGTCCTTTCACTCTGCCACTCAGTGTCTCCTCTCCTTTCAGTTTTGTTCCAAGCTAAAATGACGGTTCCCCAAACAGTTTGTGGATCACCTTGAATTACAGCAACAGTATAAAACAGGCAGAAACGTATCAGTGTCATATTGACTTTACCCTTCCAGTTAGACAAACACCATATGGCAAGGGCCTGTAATGTGAAATGCCTGCAGACTAAGCAATCTGAGCAGGGTGGGTTATTGTATGCAATGCAAAACCGGGAACAAACAATGTACCTACAGTTAATTTACAGTCTCATCAGTATGCTCTGGAAACATAAACTACACCAGTGAACAGACTGCCACAACAGTAAAGATAATTAACAATCCACTGCCACCTCATTAGTGCACCTACACTACCTCTCGTTATTTTAATATTTTGCTGCCAATGAGCCAGACTCTCTCATAATGTTTTGTAAATGGTCATGAGCAAAAATTCTCAAAGGTTTTTGACAGGATATTGGAATTTTTTCACAAATTTTCAATCCAGTTCTCATACCTGACCATTTTCAGAGGAATGATTTTTTGTCTGTTAAGCCTCTTGACACTGACCTGTGCATATTTCAAGCATTAAAAGGCACCTATCTCAGGTTTGTTATGCGCAGTCTGCCCATTTTATTAGTTCAATCTGTAAAATATACTAACACGGTTAGACATTCATAACATTGTATTTTTGTACCAACGAGGGGATTTCCAAAGAACTATCTCAGCATTGTGCGCAATGCTTCCTTAACAAATATGAGGAAACTGGAAGAGTGGAGGGCAAAAGAAAAAGTTCACGACTAAATAAAGCCTATCAACTGCAGATGAACAGTATCTGAAAGTCATGTCCTTAACAACTTTTTAAAAAGCCAGCAAAGACCTGTCATAGCCAGCTCTGTTCTAGGATGCCCTCTGGACCCAGTGGAGGTGGTGAGTGACAGGAGAACGGCGGCTAAGCTGTCATCCCTGTTGGACAACGTCTCCCACCCCATGCAGCAGACTGTGACAGCACTGAGCAGCTCCTTCAGTGGGAGACGCGGCACCCACGGTGTGGGACGGAGAGATTTCGCAGGTCTTTCCTCCCCACTGCTGTCAGACTCCACAACAAAGACTTTAACTGAACAAACACACACATCCACACATGTGCAATAACACTAAGTGCAATAATCTTTTCTGGCATCGTTGTATTTTTACTCAGTTGTATATAGCATTCGTATTCTATTTTTATCTTATTGTATATTTTTATTCTATTTTATTCTACTGTATATAGTATATTATTTTATTCTATTCTGTACAGCTGTGTACTGTATTTATTCTTATTGTATTCTAATTTTTGCGTCATAACTTTTGCACTGTCCACTTCCTGCTGTGACAAAACAAATTTCCCACGTGTGGGACTAATAAAGGTTATCTTATCTTATCTTATCTTATCTTATAGATTAACTGGGCTTTCAGTTAATCCACCTACTATTCACTGAATCCACATCAGAAATTAGTTCACAGGATATCAAGAAGCCATTATTAAGGAAGGAAATGGCGAGGAAACAACTGCAGTATGCCAAATTACACAAGAACTGGAAATCAATGAATCCAAATTTGAAATACTTGGCTCAAACTGTTCTAAGTCTTTCCCAAGGGGGTCAGGAGAGAGGTAGAACTTTAGGGAAACATTTAAGCCAATGGTGTTGGGGAACATTTCAAAACTGATGGATGTTGAAGGTAAAAAAGCACCATCAGCGCCACTATGTTTTGCTTCACCTAGCCATGGTATTAATCCAACACCATCTGGAAAGCATCTGACTGGCAAGAGATTAATTTTTCAGCATCACAATGATCCCAAACACCATGCCAGTAAAGTCAAAAGTCAAAGTCAAAGTCAACTTTATTTGTCGATTCTGCCACATGTACAGGACATACGGAGAATAGAAATTGCGTTACTCTTCACTCCCTAGATAAATAGCAAATGACAGTAACAGCATACCTGGATAGAAAAACACACAGTGGAACACTAAGTCATGGATTGGCCTCCCCAGAGCCTGAACCTCAACAATACTGAAGCAGTGTATGTTCATCTTCACAGAGAATGGAACAAAAGGCAGCCAACATCCAAATAAGAGCTCTGAATATGCGGACGTCATACCAAATATTTACTTTCAAGCTCTTAGAATTACTGTTTTTTGCCTTATATGCTGCATTTCCATTCTATTGCATATGTTTCAATAAATCGCTGCCCTTTTACTAGCAAAGTATAAATACATAATGCAGTCTAACTGTTATACTGACAGGGGTTTCTTTATTACTTTGTCCATTTATAGCAGTGCTAAGCTAGATTTTAAAAAGCACCTCAGACATTTGTAAATGAATGAGTCATTCTATAGATTACACTGAATTCGAGCGTAGTACTGTAACAGGATGTCACCACAACAACAAGCCAGTTTATAAAATTTCTTCCTCCTAGATCTTTAACTGAAAGTGGCATTAATGCAAAGTGGAAGCATTTAGGAACCACAGCAACTTAGCTACGAAGTTACAGAGCATGATCGCCACTGTCAATGTGCATAGTGTGTAAAAGTTGCCAACACTTTGCTGACTCAATAGCTGCAGAGTTCCAAACCTCCTGTGGCGTTAACATCAGCAGAAAAACTGTGCTGGGAGCTTTGTGGTATGGGTTTCCAAAGCCGAACAGCTCCAGAAGGTGTAATGTTAGGTAGTCCACTACTTCTCTATATGCTGCATATTTAGAAACTTAAAAAACTGCATGGGACATGATTGTAAAGTATTGGGGTTATCAAGCAATAGCTGTACACTGTGAGAACGACATTCAGCCAGACTTTCAAAAGAGCAACAAGCTAAAAACAAATTAAAAAGCTAAGTGGGCGAATGTAAAACTGGAAAACAGCAAAGGGGACATAGACCCCATGAATATCCATGAATATACAGCATGTGGCAGTAGAAGAGGCTATCAAAAAGAGTAGCAGCACTAACACTGCTGGAAACTCTCATTACTGTTTCTAGCTGTGCCGATTCCCTGGACAAAACGTATATCTTTGTCATACATAAATTTAAAGAATTCAAAGTGAACTGTTCTGCCTCTGGTGACGGTAAACTCAAACTTCTGTATGATCACAACAAATCACCAGACTGCACAGCCTAGCAGACCAGAAATATCTGTAAGGGTTTAGCATCAGTACATCTTGTTTAGTTATCATGTGAAAGTGCTTTGATGAAGTTTATAGTCCATGACCACATTTTGCCATGACAGACAAACACATGCAGATACACATAAAGGGAACAACACTGCATCACAAAAATAACCTTGCAGAAGACTGAGTGTCACAGCTGAGAAACACCCCTCTTTCAAAAGTCAGCAAATAGCAAAGGCCAGTAAAAGAAGCAGACGAAAAGAAATTGTATGTTTCTGTGCAGTGCGATTTTGCAGTCTGACCACAAAGCTAACCTAAATCCAATAAAAAAAACCCAGTATCAATTTCTCAGGATATTTTGGGATGAAACTATTAAACCTTAATAAGATCTCAACACAATAGAAGCTCCCCACCAGCCTTTATATGACCAATCTCACTAGAGATTTAATTTAAAAAGAAACATTTCAATATGTGATGAAAAGAATATAAATCTTTCATTAGCCTCTCAAAGCAGCATGTGGCTTTTGGACTTTAATTACCTCTATTTGACTATATCTCTGCCACAACTGGAGGTTAATGAAAATTAATGAAAAACCAATTCACTGTGAAACCAGTCAGAGTGCAATGGTGGGTCTTGAAAAGAAATTGCTTTTTCCCCCCTCTGCTTCACATATCATCCAAAATGCACCGTGCTAGTTATCACCTGTTAGAAACGGAACAGCAAAGCAAACACACATGAAAGGAGAGAAATCAATAGCAGCGATCTAAAATATCAAATCTGATATCAGATCTTTTGTATACAGCCTGCTGCTCAGGCTCCTACTCACATTTCTCATCATCTGTCTGAATGACGGTGTTGGCACGCGTTCAAGTAGAATCTTTTGCATCAGTTGAAGAAAACTAATCTCTTTCACTAGGCAAGTACAGATGCCAAATCAAAACTAAGTGATCCACGGGACAAACACAGAGTGTTCTGTGCCTGAATCCACGAACTGCATTTTTTTGTTCTTGCGAACGAGAATACATCAAAACAAAAATGAAGCCAAAACTAAATCTTGCAAGTTTTTTCTAGTGATTAGAAGAAACTTGCAAAATGCGCAGTAACTTTCCAATGTAATCTTATTCAACTTTTACATATTTGTATTTTTCCATAATATCACAAAACTGTGGTATTTGTTCACAGTAAAAATGTTTTTGTACTAAATGTATGTAGGAAAAATACCTTGTTTCTGACTTAGTTCTCACACAGCTAACCTCTTGTTTCTCTAAGCATCTTTATTTTTCACATGCTACATAATTAAATAAAACAGCATAAAAGTGCACATAATGTAGCTGTCAAACTGTACTTCTCATTTCAAATGCTCCCAAACCCCCATTAGCAGTTTTCCAGTGTTTCTCAACACCCATTTAAAGGTTGAGGCTAAATAGGTGAAGTTAATTTTCATAATATGGCTAATGCAAAACATTTTGAGACACACATTTGACAAAATTATATAACTAAATATCATCTAACTCAGTGATGACAAGTATTTGCAGTTGTCTTAAGTTGTTTCCAGTCCTCCAAATTGGCAGTCTCTTCATGTGTATCATTTTTCAACGATACAGTTAATCTTTCCCATCATGGATAGGCAACATGGTCGTTGTTTTTCTTTCAGCACTAGTAAGCCTATTCTGATTTATTTTCTTCATCAGTCTGTTATGCAATCTGCTTCAAATCGACAGTCTGTTCAAAGCACCAGTTTTTATGCACCTTTTCTTATTTGATAAATTTTTCACAATTATGGTAATTTGACAGTCGGGTGGAAAAGTAAATAGATCCTATGGAGATTTGTTTTATGATGGGATATTTTGACATGCAAACCTCTCTTATACTGTGTCTATACATAAAGGATATCCAGGACTGTTCCTGTTGTGTCTGAAAGCAGCACAGCATGGGCAGCAGCGTGTGTCGCATGATTGACAACAGGACCAGAGCGTTTTGCAGAAACCCCAAAGAGCAGACATCAAAGTCTGTGTCAACATTGGGAAATCTGCAATGGGAAACTTTAAATATATGGGAGAGCAGAAAAGAAATTAGCCAGGGAAGATGATTTTACAGAAAGACTGCTACTGGAGAACTTCCACGGGGACTTCCCTTGAAGACGTGTAAAAAAATTAAACCAACTGTATATGAAGATGAATGGTTAGCTATCAGGGAAATCGCTGGCATCTTTAAATTCTTATTTGTCACGTTTCAGACAAACTTCACCCCCAACCATAGCATGCAAGGCGCTTCTGAGAAGGAGCAGCACAGTATTAAAGTGTGAAAGGATCTCCATCAGCAGGCAAGAGATTACCCAACCTTCATGATTATCAGTGTGATAAGAATAGGATGCACTGCCACTGCCCAGAGAACAAACAGCAGCCTTCTGTCAGAAGCATGACCTAGAGCATGCTCATCATTTTCTCTCACTCAGGGGTGCTGTGCACTGAAAATCTGTCCCCAGGGTCAGACTGTCAACACCATGTTTTACTTCAGTGCTCACAACTTCTCACCAGATATTCTTCCTCTTCCCCAAAATGTAACTAAAGTGGAAGGATTAGGATTTTAACACACTGGAGGTGATCCAGTATCCATCAAAGATGCTGCCTGATGCACTGACAGGACTTCCAATGAGTGTTCCAAATATGGCAGCAGGAACAGTGTATCACTGCACGAGGAGACAGTTTTAAAGGGCAGAACAAGCCAAATTTAGATCAGGTGCAGTTTTTCATTGCATCTTGCACTGAACACAGCACAGCAAAGAAAAATACCTCCTCAATCATTCATTCAACAACAATATTAATAGATTTATTGTAATACTAGTCTCTGCCCTCAAAAGCTACGACTTCATCCTTTAACAGAAGTAACTTGCAGTTTAAGTTACTTCTGTTAAAGGAGATCTTCTGCAGTATCCATGCAAAAAATCTTCCACAGCAAGATGTTTATGGGATTTCTTGCAAAAACTCCCAGTTTCAATTATTTATTTCAGTGGGTTTCAAATATTGCCTTTCTACATCTTAACCAGGTCTTTCAGTGACACTCAGTTTTTACTTACAATGTCTTTAGGATTCAGCACACTTCACCTTTCAAACGTATGCCTTCACAGTAACTTGGAGCTTTCTTTGCTATAATGCTGAGCACATAGTTTAATCAAGCTGCAAGCTGCCCAGTCCCAAAGCAGCAATCCCAACTTATAACATTTTCATCACCATGCTCCACACTGGTTAAGAGATTCTGCTACTTGGTCTGTGCCAAACGTGTTTGCTGTCACTGTGACTGAACAGCTCAATCTTTGATTTGCCTGTCCAAAACAAATTATTCAAAGCAAGCTTGGGCTTTCCTTATGTGTCGCCAATTTTCTTTTTGAACAGCAAAGGCTTGTTCCTCACACTTTTCCCATATGTATCAAAATATCTCTGATTATAGTAGTAGTCTAAAAACTACCAGTTCTTGGAAACTGATCTTGTATCAAACTGTACTAAGGCTGTTTTATGGCCCAGTCACATAGGAAGTGACATGCACTGTGCTGTGCACTGAAACTCATTGTTTCTCTGTGACTTGCACAGAGCAATAATGGTTTCCCGCTGCTCTGAGCAAAGTGCAGCATAGGCATAAGGCCAGGGAGCATTCACATGCACCACAATGACATACATCTGTGCAACCTATAGAAATGCAGACAAGAAGCTGGCATATGTATTGTAGTAGGTGTGAAGGCCATGGGCAGCAGCAAAAAGTGACATACTATGAACTCAACACAAATTTTGAGTTATTGGATCAAACTAGTGGTTGGCGCAGAATTTGCTGCTTCCTATGTGAAAGGGCCTTAAAAATAGAATAGCGGCCTTCTTGCAACTAGGAAAAAAATGATGGTTAACCAGGGATTGCAATGACTTTTTTTTGCATTTGGTGACTGTTTGCAAGTAAGTACAGCAACCAACCAGTTGCCCAGAGGTTAAACATCCAATGTCATCATGCTCTGAGCAACGACTTTCAACTGCAAGGTGAGTGCACAGGTCGCCCATTTCCAATCGCGCTCTAACTGCAATCACTCTCAAAAATTTTGACAAAGGTTTGCAAATAATTGCCATCTGTGTCAATCAATCTGTGTCAGTCTGCAGCAGTGAGTGGAAATTGACACGAGCAGTGCACTCAGCCGGTTATGCAACTTGTTGTATTAAAGGTTTCCAGGTTGTATAGGTTGTATAGCAAGGTTCCCAGACACTAATGTGATTTTGCTTGGGTTACCACAACCTGATTTCATGTAATTGACAACTTTTTTTGCCATTTTATCGCTGTCTTGAGAGAAGCATCAGAATCGGTTTAAAGGTAGCAACTGCAGGCAAGTGGTTGCAGAACATTTCAAAAGCAACAAGATTGCAAGTTCACTGCACACAGTTGCAACAATTTTAGTCGTGCATCAGTCTCTAACCACCAAATGTATTTACCTTTCAATAGGTCTTAAAATCTGCACAATTCAGATGTAATACTAAAACAAAGTGCTTTATAATTTGTTGTTTATCAACTCTTTTTTTTTTGCTGATGATAAATTCAATAAGTGAAATAATTAATAAACTTAAAAACAAAAATTTGCAACACCATAAATGTTTTAGTGATGGAAACTGTTAAGGAATACACGAGTTCATTTCTGGATCCATGCCATCCTACGCATTAAAAAGTAGTTTGGGTACAACATTATTCATTAACATGCTAAGTAAGAATTAATGTTGTGTTACACGTGGGATATTGACTTAAATTTATCATTCTCAAATTATTTTTGACAGCTGAGTCTAATGACATCCAGAATACATCTACATACTTTACATCTGCTCTCTACCTCTCAGATGATTTGGCACATAAGCAACTTGCTGACAACTTGCAGAGCTTTATTCCAAACAGAAACAAAAAGGGGACAAAAGCCTTGACTTAACATTAGCTCTGACTTAGAGAAGAAGATATGAAACCGAAATACTGAAACTTTCTGCAGCCTGTATTTAAGTGTCGTATTTTAAGTAGTTTGTTCTAGACAAATCTTCCAGGAGAATTTAAATACACAAGCACCGCCATTGTTAACAGTATTTCTCAAAGAAATCACTGGGGAGACAACAGAAGGGACAGAGGCAAGTCTTTCATGATGATGTAAAAAACCTCAGGAGAAAAAATAAGTGCACAGATGCTGCAGAGATTTTCCTGCAGAGATCCCATATTTTTTTCAAAGCTGCCACATCTTTTTAAAGCAGAAGCCTTTGTCATCAGCCTTTTTCACAGGCACGATGGGCTTCTAACGTCTCTAAATGGGTTGTAACAAAAAGATGAAGTACCACTCCACATATTGCCTGGGTCACATTAATTAATGGGATCATCTCTTTAACTTCTGTCTGAAAGAGTTTTATGTGAAAATTACCACAGGATGACTCAAAAGCTGTTTCAAGCTTCAAAATAAAACTCAATGTTTTAAAAACGTAATGAAAGCAGCTTGTGTAAAAAGAGATTTAGGTGGATGCAATGCATAGTAGCACCAGTAAGATTTGCACAGATTTCAAATCATTCAATAAATCCTCTGTAACAGAAACAAACATGTTCGTGTTCTTGGGTCCAAACACCAGATTTCTTACACACAGCAAATCAGAGTAAGGTTCCAACTAAAATAAATGCACCAATGGGACTTAAAAGGTCTGTGGGTCATCTACTAGCATTGTGCTAATTTATAAACAAAGATGCAGCCAGTTCTTGCTAATGACAGGCATTCTACCAAGAGCAGCACAAATTAGCAGGTCACAAAACATCAGATCTGATGACAGAGCAAGCAATGTGCCAAGCAAAATAAGTCAGTGTACGCACAAGTGTTGTGGAAACATTGTGGCAGTTCAGATCAATTACCTGCAGCTGGGAAACGCAGAGTTTTGATATATGGGCAGGTTCTGTACGAAATTGCTGTAGAGTGTGGATAAATGTGTGTGGTGTCTGGATAATTCTGAGTGCAAGATTCAGAATGATCGGCTCCATCACCGAGCGGGGGTGGGGGGGTCGTGGTTTGGTCCCGCCTTCGCCATTGTGGTTGATGTGGAGGTTGGGACGGGCTTAGGGCGTCTGGAGAATCCCTAGGGACGTTATCCCTGGAGGGCTTAACCCAGGGGTTGTGGTCATAACCTGGTTAGTGGCTCTGGTTGCTCTTAGAGGGTGTTCTCCTTGTGGCTGCGTGCAGCAGGCCTGGGGGAGGGTCTGTGCTGGCGGACGTAGATTACTGGCCTGGTAGCCTGGCTGCCCCTGAGTGGATCCGGGGCAGGCGTGGGGGCTTGGGGTTTGGGAGTGCTTCGCCTCCGTGCTAGGGCTCTGGCTGGGCCTTGGGGGCTTCGGTCCTTGTTGGTGTGTCGCCAAGGTTGTGGGTGGGTGCATGGGGGCTCAGCCCTGGCGCAGGGGGCCTCTGGCGCATCGGCCTAACTAGGGGGCTCTTCAACTGACAGGGAGTTTGTTCCATCCTTGCAGGAGTCCACTCTGCAGGTGGGGGAGAGTCACAGGAGAGGTGGAGAATAAACTTAACCTGGGTGTCTACTGTCTTGTCCAGTCTGGGAGATGATTGAATGTTAGGGTGGGTACAGTTTCCTCTGCGGTGGGGTCGGGTGGGCTGCCCCGGGTCCTGTGGGGCTGGGCGGTCCTGCTGCCATAGGCCCCGGTCTGGATGGGCCTGGGCCCCCTTGCCTTGGTGGGTGCCGAAGGACGAGGGTGCCTACTGGGGTCAGCGGGGGAGCTGGCCCCAGGGAGGGGCATCTTGCTCCTCCCTTCTTTTCCTCCCCATCCCCGGCTGCCTCCCTCCAACACACCCACCCACACAAGTAGGGCCTTGGGGTGCGGGTGTGTCACCAGGGTGCAGGGGAGGCACCCCCCCCCCTCTGTCCCCTTCTGGCCACCCGTGCCTCAATTTTATTCCACAACTTAGACATCCACATTACTCACACTCGGTCTGTGTATTCAACCCCACCTCTGGCGCCGGTGCCCACCTCTCAATTTTAAATCCATGTAGACATTGAGGGTTCTCGGGAGGGGCCGTGCTAGCACCTGCTGCTCTCTGGCAGCAGCACCATGCTCTCCCGTGTTTTAAGTGCACCTTAGAACAACACGCAGCAACACTACATATGAGCAAGAGGAGGGAGGTTTGGAGCCTTCACACACCCCTGTTCTCTGCTGGCTATCGGGGCGGGGGAGGCTGGAAGGAGGTGTTGGCCGTTGGAGGCTGGAAGGAGGTGTTGGAGGTGTAACGTGGAAGCACAAAGGGAAATCACAAGGAACTACCTAAAAATAGACATTTTAA
This sequence comes from Aulonocara sp. 'chitande type north' Nkhata Bay, assembly GCF_057382095.1. Classification (NCBI taxonomy): domain Eukaryota; kingdom Metazoa; phylum Chordata; class Actinopteri; order Cichliformes; family Cichlidae; genus Aulonocara; species Aulonocara sp. 'chitande type north' Nkhata Bay. Next base: position 3,826,195 of record NC_141363.1, on the reverse strand, counting down.
ACCCTTATATGGAAGGTCTTTGGAGTGGTGTCTTTTTCTCTATATTTAGGAACCGTAGCAGTCTGACAGAAAGCGTCTCTTTAGTTTGAAAATGGCTTGGGGTTGATAAAGCAGTTTCTAGTATTCCTAACCACTCAAAGTGCTTTTTACACAAGCCACATTCTCCCATTTACAAGCACACACACTCTTAAAGCACTTTTATTCTACTGTATTCAAGTTAAGCACTTTATCTAGCACACACACACACACACACACACACACACACACTGATAGATGCATCAGAGCAATTAAGATTCAGCTTCTTGCTCAAGGGCATTTCCACATGCAGACCAGAGACACTGATGATCAAACTGCTGTCCATATTCACAAGTTCCTGTATATGAAGACAAAATCCAAGGAAAATGGTACACTAAATTCTTTACAGACCATTTTTTAATCTTACTTCAAGACATAAGCATGTTTACTACTAATTATTCAACGCACACTTATAAATAAATGCACACAATTTTAAACAGGTCAGTGCAGTCTCTCTCACAGCTTGGTTTGAGGCCCCTTTTTTTCTAAATGTCAGTTTAGAAAAAAGGCAGTAGGACAGTGCATGTTCCCCAAGTATCAGCTCTCATATGTAGGTTGCTGTGAACTTGGATAATTGCTTATCTGGTTTGGTGAATCCAAAATGATGATAGGTTGCCCCATCATAAAAATGAGAGAAAAAAAACCCCAGAAGAACTAAAATCTGAGAGCAAATACAGCACAACATAGTTTGATCTATCGTATCAGTACTTCTAACCTCATTGTTTTCCCATTTCCCCTCTTCCTCCATTTTTCTTCGGTTTCTCAAGGACAAATTAGATCAGAGTCGAACAAGTAGAAAAAGGTGAAAACACTGCTGTTTTGACAGTGAGTGAATGTGTGCTGTGTGTGAGGGTACAGTGTGTGTGTCCGTTTGTGGGAGCTGGAGAGAGACCAACGGGACAGATCTGGGACACTCAGCCACCAGCAGCAAAGCAGCAGAAAACTAAAACCAGGGCAGCCACTGATCCACTGAGAAACATTTCCATATGTGACAGGATGTTCGCCCTTAATTAAGCCCTCAGATCTTCTCCATATTCTATCATAATCATTCATATTCATTTACTCCGGAGTTGTGGCTGTGGACACAATCGTTTCCTTCGGGGCCACACTTTGAGCTGTTATGTGAAAAATCAGAAGCACCTCAGTAACCACACTCAATAACACTGAGGAAAACATGGATGAGTGCTTGTTATGCCATGGGCAGCAACAACAGGAAACAAAGTAAAAAGGGGGAGCCAGTGTAATGCATTTTAAAACTACTGTGTTAAATCTCACAGCCCTGACTCATTTCCGTGTATTAGTCACAGCGATGGCTGTCACTGTATAAAGTTTTAACACTCACTATTGACTGTTGTTCTACCAGATTTATGCATGGCGAAAATAAATTTGAATTTAAATTATTTTATGACCTCTTTTCTTTTATTCTTCCTCCATTTGACAGCAAATATCTGAGAGCAAACATCAGAAAAGTCCAAGCAAACCCAGGTGCTCTGCACACACTACATCACTCTAGACCACTATCCCACTGTCATACCCCTGATTCAGTGGTTACACAATACAAGCAAACAGAGGCTGAGGCTCAGCATATCACTATTTACAGTCAGCAGCACCACTATCTATGACCATGAACACAGAACAGCTGTTTTTCTTGAGCAGATGACTCACTCAAACAGCCAGAGTGCTGGGTCTCCTATAGTTATTGCACAGATGCTAAAGGGTAGCATTAAGCGTTCGTGCTGTGTTTGGCGGGCTGGAGGACATGTTGGTATGCTAACAGTGAGAAATGTGATGGATGGATGGGAAAGACTGGGATGGATGTTAAGTGTTCATATACTGGATTGAGTGGTAAATGATCATATGATAATAATGATTACGTGCTGTGTTATACTGACAATATAGCATCAGTGCTAGCATAAAAATAGCATAAAAATCCTGAAACTGAGCCTACAAATGTCAATACAAGCATCTGCAATATCGTATTGCTGTTTTATTCCCATGAAATGACACCCAAACACAACCATTAATGCATAGTTAAAGCGTGTTAGTGTGGTGAAATCTGTAATTCCATGGCTTTCTAGGTCAGTGGTTACCTGAATGATATTTAAACACTGCAGATTTCACCACCATGCAAGAACAGCTGTGCATGGATGTCACAGTGATATGATACTATGATTATGATTATTATTAGCGCAGTCAGCATTAATCTCATTAAAATGAGGTTAATACGGTGGCCCTGAGAGGCCAAACGGACTTCAACTTCAGAAAACACCTGCAAAAAGAAAAATGCTGCAAAAAGAAAAATGCTTCTTTTTGCAGCATTTTTCTTTTTGCAAGTGTTTTCTGAAGTTGCAGTTTGTTTGGCCTCTCAGGGCCACCGTAGGTTAATGCCATAACTGCATTAACGCGGCAAATCTCTGCCCGTTAACAAGCTAACCGTGCTAACGTGTTGATGCCGTGCAGCCCCACGCACGGGGCGATCACGGGTAACTCGCTAACAGAGATTTGCCACGTTAATGCAATTATGGCGTTAACCTGATTTTAATGAGATTTACGTTGACAGCGCTAATTATTATATTAACTGCTATATACCTTAGCTAATATTATTTTATCAGTGTGCTTAACACTTAAATGTGTAATAAACTGCAAAACAAGATTTGTTTTTAAACTTGAAATCTCCATCAAATTAAATTTTGGACACATAAAATATTCTGACAGGAATCATTAGAGTCTTATGTGCTAAAAGTTCAATTGCCTGTCTAGGAATAAAAAAATAATCCAAATGATGAATACATTTTCCAAAGCCCCTCTTCACAGCAGTCATTTTGACATGACAAAGTGGGACAGCACAGGTGTCTCTAATGATGTTAATGAAGGTTTTGTTCTATCTGCATGTAAGCCGTAATCAATGTAATTAGTCACACCTGTGTTTAAGAACTAAAAGGTCCAGTCGACAGATGAACTACTGGAAACAATATGTTACTTGTACATGTGTTAAACTCATACTAATAGGGAGTCTGCACAGCCATCATTGTGCACAATTAAATTCAAACAGTGAACTTCCAGTATGCAAATCAAATTTTTGAGTGCAGATTTGCAGTAAATGAAACTATGTGGTCATAGTTTCTGTGAGCCACTCGTAGAGGTGAAACACAAACAGCGTGAGTACATAAACAAAGTAATGTAACTTGCACACAAATGCATGACTCACCCTCCTCTGATGTAATCCAGGAAGGTGTGCTCTGACTCTACACTGAATGACAACAAGGATACCTGAGAGGGAAAAAAAGGCCCCAAAAGATTAACTCGTCCTTTTTAATTAAACAAAATTTGCCAATCTACACATTAACACTGACCTCTCAAAATGACCTATCCATGCAAAATTATTGCGTTGCTGAAGCAGCGCCTTAGAATTACAATCACTGAGCGTCAGTGTGCCTGTGGACTGATGGATGATCAGCTTGATGGATAGCTAGGCACAAATTTTAATTACAGAGTCACAGTATACGCTAAGAGCTGTAGCAAAGCCGCGGCTCATTTATGAACTTCTGTCACTATTCTTCAGGGAAAGGACACAGACACAAGTCTCTTTTATTTAGCTTTACAGACTTGAATAATCATCCCGTTTGAGGTCATGGGAATGTTTTCCCGTCTACTTAAATTCACTGTCTGGATCATAAGCTCAGGGAATGGGAATAGAAGAAAAACATTTAACAGAGTTCATGCAATCCACTTAGTGAAAACTTCCTGCTGAATACAAAAGAGAAGGCAGGCAGGGGTGTGCGTGCACAAGGAGATTTGCTCTTACAGTATCTCAGACTCACCGTCCCAGAGTTGATGTATCTCTTCTTCTTTATTTTCTTCTTGGCATTCACCACCTGGTATGAAGGCAGAATGGGAACGAAGGATAATGATAATGTAAACTTGCAGCACAATTCTTTTTATCCACCCTTGGGCAAGTAATAAAAACATCTTTGTCCTCCTACTCTATGTCTGTAAGGGTAATGGAGCATAGGGAGTGAATCCAATAACTGTAGCAGGTGAGAATGAGATACCATTGATCATGCCTTCCAGCTAAGTGCAGATAATTCAGAGGGATTTTTATAAGCATAAGCAGTCTACTGTAAATTTCACATGCATGCTGCCAGCTGTGGTGCTTATAACCACATACAGAGTGAGTGCAAGTGCACAGTTATGTGCAGTGGGGGTAGATGCATACAGCCAGGTCCAAGCTTTTGGATAGTGACACGGTTTTTGTGCTTTTGCTTCTATGTACCACCACAGTGGAAGAAAGGAAATGAAGCTCAAAATATTGCTTCAAATTCAAATTTTCTGCGCAGTCCCTCCATTCCCATGCCATCAAAAGTAATTGTACAATTAACTGGTAAATTAAACTGATAAAAGGTATGCAGTTGATTCCAAAATTTGCATTTGGTAATTAGCCTGAGAAAACAAAGGCGAGCCATCAGAGAGAGCAGAAAATATAGGAGTGGCCAAGACAACAATCTGGCTAATTCTTAAAAGGAAGGAAAGCGCTGGTGAGTTCAAGCCTGGACGGCCATGAAAAGTAGCTTAAACTGAATGATCTCAGAATTCCTTTCACAACCTCTAGCCAAATCAAGAGCACCTCAACAGGGGTAGGCGTGTCAGAGCCTGCAATCACGACAAGTCTTCATTCATGTAACTACAAAGGGTTTAGCTCAAGCTGCAAACCACATGTGGCACTCAAGAACAGAAAGAGCAGATTACACTTTGCTAGGAAATGTCTTAGAAAATCTTGCCCAGCTCTGGAACAAGAAGTCTCTGGAGACAGATGAAACCAAAATTAACTAAGAGTGCCGAAAAGGAAAGAAGCAGCTTGTGATCTAAAGGAAAACACATCATCTGTCAAACATGGTGGAGGCGGTGTTTTAGCACGGGGATGCATGACTGCCAGTGGAAGTGGGTCACTAGTGTTTATTGATGATGTGACTGCTGATAAAAGCAGCAGAGACGACAGAGCTGCACTTTCTGCTCAGTTTCAGCCAAATGAAGAAAAACTGACAAGACAGCGCTTCACAGTGCACATGGACAATGACCCGAAACATGCAGTGAAAACAGCTTAAGAGCTTTTTGGCAAAGACATTAAATATTTTTAGATGACCTAGTCTTTCACCTGATTCCATCCCAAGTGAGCATGTTTTTCACTTACTGAACACAAAACTAGCCAAAAAGAAAAAAGGCAGAGCTCCCTTAATAAGCAGTGACTGAGCGAGGCTGACAGCACTTCAAGCGAGAAAACCTTGCACTTTTTGATATGCATAGGCTGTAGCCTTCGGTATGTTTATATAGCTGACATTTTGTATTAAATTACTTTGTCCAGCTACATATGCTGTGAAAATAGAGGGACTAATAAAAAAGTCTGTAATTCCTAAACAGTTGGCTTGCTTTTCTGGTTACCCGGTGTATGGTTAGAGGTTATACGCTGCACTTCAATTAGATATTGGCTGCTTCATTTCAAATCCTGTGTGGTGGTTTACAAGGGCATGAGTGCAACACTGTGCAAACACCTATAGACTTCACTAAAAACAAAAAATTGGGAAATACTTGAGTGATATCCAAGGCAAGCAGAGTGATTACAGTCTTCAGTGCATTAAATAAAAGTTACATTTAAGCTTGCAGCCAAAAACTTGTATGCAACAGTGAGCAAAGTCAAATATCTGCACTGCTCATTCTAAAGGTCTGCACACAAACACAAAGCATGAGCCTGGAGGAAGCTGTGCAGGATAATAAAGTAAAAGGTATCCCATTCTACCCTCCTTTCGTCTCTCTTCTCTACTCTTCCTTTCTGGTTCTGTACTTTCTAAAAGCGCCCCCTGAACTCGTCTTCCAAAAATTATGCCTCACAGCGTTGTGACCATCACTCAGCCGCCAAAACTTCACATGACATCACAAAGGAATCACATTCAGTTACAGCGTCCTGTACTGACATTAGCCTGCTGTCGTCGTATGTTTACAAGCTTTCTGCACGTCACGTTGAATATACAAAAATATGCAAAGAGCTGAAAAATGTGGCATGTGACATACTGAATTTCTTTATTTCTCCATAATGAGAAGGTGGTGTTATGTCATTTTTGTCCACATCACAAAAGTCTCTGACCTTACCTGCGTTTTATATATAGAAAGGTTTGGTGAAGGGTAATGGATGCACATCCTTATGCCGTGTCAGCAGTGTAAAAGGGCACCGTCTTTCCTAACCTAACTCATCAGCTTTTCCCTTACTCTCTACCTTTACTGGCCTTATTCTTTTCTTAGAGTGCTTCTATGACTGATTCAGAGGCTAATGTAATATGGCAACTGTTTTAATGAGCAGGGACCTATTCAGACTTTCTGAGTGCGATCCAAAGGAAGGAATAAGTAACATAGTTCTGTCGCATTTCCATTTGTATTCCCACCGCAGCAGCACTCTTCTCCAGTCGATCTATGGCACCACTTAACCTCTGAGAGGCTTAATAGCGGGTAGGGTGAGGACAAACAGGGGAGGCTAGTTGTTAATCTTGAACAGCCACAACTTTGCTCAAACAAGTGAGACCTGTAGAACTTCCTGTCATGAAAGAAGACCTTGCTGAGTATAAAGGGCACGCTGATTTGTTCTCAGACCGAGGCAGGTTTCTCACACTAGCATGCACAAAGGAAGCTGAGGTTTCTTTTTGTGCCATCAGAATCGTTTTTTGGCACAGGTGCTTCCAAGGTTCATTCATTAATAATTCGCACATAGCTTTGGCCGGTCACATTCAGCTCGATGTGCTGAATTTCACTTGAAACTGCGTCTGCCATAGTGGCTTCAGAAAGTGATTTGCATTCTACTTGGAAGCAGCTTAAAGCAAACGAGCTCCCTACAGCAGTCAACATTTGCAGCTTTTACATAAAGGTCCGCTGCTCTGAAGGTGATGATGGTATTGGTCGATTTTATCTCCGCTCACCTCATACACATTCAGCTGGTTCTGACCCCGACACAGCTCTTTGAAACTTGTGGTGAATTCACCGATGAAATCATGGCTGGTGGAAAGGAGACAAAAAGCGTCATCACAGCCTTGACTGGTGGAAGATAAAAGCACATAACCATTAATGTGTACTGAAAAGAAAGTAACTATAATTTAGTAAGGACAGTAAAATAGCGTTGTCTATTAGGGATGAAAAATTTTTTTTGATAAATTTCTCTTGTGCATGTGTGTGCACACGCTCCTCTGTGTATCAGTTACCTCCCATCTCTGTCCCAGTCATACACCTCCACCTTGATTGTCCTAGGAAGCACATCAAAGAGCAGAAAATGTGTTTGTTTCCTTGTGCGAACATATTAATGCCTTGCGTGAGCTACAAACTTAATATTCTTGAGGAGAAATGTTACAAAGAGCATTTTGAAAGTGACAAACCAAGTTACTTAAGCTCATTAATTGTTAGTGAAAGCTGAATTAAAGCCATCAAAGAGAGCATGCTCTGTGTTTTGCATGCAAAAGACACAAACATCTTTCTAGAGATCTAATGGTGACATTTGTTTTCTCTTTGAAGCTATACTGCGTGGCAGCCTGAGTCATGTTAGGTTTTCAAAATTTATTAGCTGATTATTAAGCACCAGTCTCAGTAATTGCCAACATTTAAGCAAGACTGACAATAATACAAATTCACAGAGCTTATTGGGTTTCTGTCTGCTTAATTTATGTATAAAAAAAATATGGTGCGGATTAGTAAACTAGCATTAAATATTTAAATGAATTGTTTTTGTGTATCTCACAGAGTAAAGAGCTGGGCGACAACACCAACAGTTTAGGTAAAGCATTTTCTCCCCACATGCCTAAGACAGAAAAGTAACCTCTTGGGAAATAGCATATTTTGCAAGTTCCCAAAATAAGTCGGTAGGAGAAAAAAACAAATGAGCAAGCCTGAGAGAATATAGGCAGAATGAGGAAGATGCCTCCTCTTTTCTTCTCAGACTGATGGAAACTAGACTAGTGGCTTGCCACCCCCATCTTCCCATCAGCTGCTGCTGTCAGTCACTTGTCAGAGGATCCAAGAGGCAGATAAGTATCGGAGGGCTACTCTGTTATCCTGACCTGAACTAATTGTGTCTGCACTATTTTTCCCAGCTAACAAATGTCCAAATTGTGTAACGCACAAAGAAAGGAGACTTCCTCTAATGGTCTGTGATGAACTCATCACTTGTTTCCCTCTAAACCAACCAGACATTCAGAGTCAGAGTTAGAAAACTTTGCAATCTTGACTAGTATGAAAAAACAAATGATTCTTGACACTCAGGGCCACTTGTGACAGATGATTTGCCTGTGATGAGTCAGCATCATTATAATCAGCAGAGTTGGGGGCAGCTCGATCCTCGAATCAATTTCATTTTAGTTTCTGAAACCAGCGTTGTGTTGGAGTGGAAATGGGAGCGATTTCACTTTCTGATCGCTATCGAAGACAAATGATTACAAGAGATTTATCAGATTCTCATGAGGGTGAAAAATGTGACTGCAGAGAGATAGTCAATACATCATTATTAATATATTGTAAATTTTGCTGTATATTTGCAGGAGAAAAGGGAACAAGAATGAAAGACGGTAGTGCAGAAAATACAGCACAGACCAGCCTGTCTGTGCATTTTACTGGAGTCCAAAAGAAAAGCCTGTGGGGGAGAAACCAGGCCATTTCTACTTATACAATTTAAAGAGAAATAAAAATGTCATGATTTGAAAAGTATTGGATGAAAAGACTGATAAATTGCAACAGCCGTGCTGCAGGTCTCCTGTATAGATCTCGGAAACTGTAGATATTTTAAAAGAAAAGCCAAGAGACCCTAAATGGCTGCAGATTTCTCTTGTCATCAAAATCCTCAAAGGGAATCAGGATACTTTCATGCTTCTGCTCCATCTGTCTGACCCAATTAGCTTCTCCGGGCAGGTGAACAGAGACAGGATTGAAAGCAGCGAACCTTCGCTGACACCCAGTGTAGCGGAGGCCATGGTTTGACATGTTCTTCTACACACTCGCACGGCTGTCTGGGTCTAAACATTTTCCTGCTTCTGCACACAAACACACATAGAAGGGCTCCTGTGTTGTTCCAGCCACCTGTCAACATCTTTAGACCGACTCTCCCTCTCCTCTCGCTCTCTTTTTTCGCTCGTGTTATTTTATCTTCCTGCCAAAACTCTTCCTGCTCCTCGGGTATTCTGCAATGCCCTTCACTCTGAAAAGATTCAGATAAGCTAGAAGTTGCCACCAGAGAAACCAATCAGAAACCCTGCAATGCTCTGAAAGGCTCTCTGTGATTGTGGAGAAATCAATAAAGAGCCAGGCAAGGTGGCATGTAGTGCTAGTCAGCCTGTAATAATTGTCTATTTCAGCAGCGGATAGAATAACATTAGAAAATCAATTTGCTCTAAATCTGATAGCCCTGATCCACTTTGTAAGAGCTACACCACATATTAAAACTCTGCACCGCTTTAATTTTTCCTTAAAAAACAAACTCTGAGTGTGTGGGAATATTTGTTTGTCTTCATGAGACTCACCTGTACATCATCAGTCAACCTACCTGTCATAGTCTCCATTGCAGAGCGCTCTGACAGGGATGGAGAAGGGCTCCCACACAGGGTTCAGTGTGTTCTTCACCACCTCGGTCTTGTGGCAGATAGTGAACCTGGAGATGCAGTTAAAACAAACATCTCTAAAATATAAACAAACACGTGTTTGAGTCCATAAGAAAAGATTCATTCTTATATCTGAAGGAATAAATATATTTCAATAAATATTAACGTTAGCCCGCGACTTTGTTCCAGTTTTGAATTTTGGCCCACTGTGTATTTGAGTTTGACACCCCTGACTTACAGAGACGCAAATGCGAAAGACAAACTCACGTGCCATCCTCATTACTTCTGTAGAAGACCATGAAGGGGTCTGACTTTCCAAAGAAGTCCTTTTTATCCAGTTTGTTGGCACAAAATTGCATGGTGGCGTAATCCTACAGACAAAGGAGGAAGGCAGTCAGAGAAATGGAATGATGGAAAAGTACAGGATACTTTAAATCCATGCTACTGGCTGTGTTTGCCTCCCGATGTTTGTGTACACATGCTGTGTGCCAAGATATAAAAGCACTGAAGCACCAACTAAAAGCAAAGTGCTGACTGAATCTTAATAAGAGGACAGCAAATCCAAACAGTGGGCTCTAATTTCAAAAACCTGCAAATGCATTCATTACCATTTCTTTATTATGCAACACCTGCATAACAATGTAGATGGAACACGGCAAATGAAAATACCTTGTGCTGTATAAAATAACAATAAGAGTAACCATACAGAGGCACATAAATGGATCCTAACACCCTGCACACAGAGAGGGGAGGGGCCTGTGTACAAAAGCATGTGGGGGGTGTGAGTGCAGCTAATGATACATTAGAAAGGCTGGTATTATCATAATTATACTCATTTAGGCAGCATTTCAATGTGTACTGCCACATCAAGGACAAAGAGCATGCTCCATAATGTTCTTGATTCCAGTTTGGCTCCCTGTGGTCACTCTAGAGTACAATAATGAAGCTGCATAATGGGCACACTGGACAGGTAAATGTCCACATCAGAAGAAAAGCTCTGCAAAGTGTTCTCCATCAGCATCTCAATCATCACCTTCACCTGAATGATGTTCAAACCTTCTTAACAGCTTTGTACCCCCCCCCCCCCCCCCCCCCCAAACGTACCACATATGTAAATTGGGGGTCTTATTCTCACATCTTAGAGTCTGTTAAAGTTTTATGCCAGAAGACATTGAAGCTTTCAAGGAGCAAAAAGAGGAGCTGTCTTTACCCAGCTGGTCTTCAGGGCTTTTAGGTTTTGAAGTGCTGCTGTTAGATCTAAACCAGCATGGTGCAGGGCAGGGCCTCTATTGATTGCTTTGACCCACATCAGTCGGACACGGTCTGCCACTGACCTGCCTCTCGCTAACCCCCAAAAACATCACTTTTTGCCTTGGACACAGCACTACCACGGAGCTACTACATAATTCAAAGTACAATAACTCCTGCAGTTTTCTCCTTAAGAGGGGGATATTATGCTTGTCCTCATTTTCTGCCAGTACAAAAGATGGCATAAAAGAAGAGGATGAAAGGTGGGCGTAGCCACGCGCGGGTTTCATGCCGCAGATAATCCAACATTTTAAAACCTGGTATGACCAAGATTTTCATAATAGACTTAATTTTCTATTCAGTATGATCTAAAATGATTGAGTGAGTCCATAAACTTAGCAGGAAAGTATTTACAGAGGCTACATCAGAGAGCTGTATGTTCATAGACTTCTATAGGACCAGAAGACTCTTTGCAGCCACAGCTATTTCTATTTAGTGGCCTTCAGATAGAATGACACTTCACTGGCGTCATATTTCCACACTGGAAGCTATGTATTTTAACTGTATATGCAGGACTCCAACCTGCCTATTGTTCAAGGAGCTCACTAAAAAGAAGAGTGGACTAAATAAGAGTATTCAACAAGGTCCAATGTTAAATAAACAACACTTATTTTGAACTATTTGAAATAATACAGTTACTGTTTTAGAGTCCAAAAGAATGAAATTGTTGCGCTGGAACAATTTAAAGAATGAGCTAATCTGATTACACCACAGTTTGAATCCTTTCACTGTGGTGGAAATGTTGAAGCAGGTGAAGAGTAAAGCTATGATTAAAACAGTCAGCGCTGGCAGCTGAATAAGATAAGATAAGATAAGATAACTCTTTATTGTCATTGCACAGTCATACATAGTACAGTAGTACAATGAAATTGGAATGGGTTGCTATATATCCATTTTCATTTCCTACTGTCATTTTCAGTTATTACCTACCTTTCTATCCAGCCTGCAATATCTTTGCATTTTCTACCTGCAGTGTGTCAAGCTCTCCCTCTGTGGTTTTTTCACAAGAACGTTTAATTTTCCAAGGTGCTGTTTGGTGCATTAAAACTAACACATCATGTTGGGAAAGTTTGCTTAGGTCAGATATGAAAGCCCTTAAAAAATAGATCCGTAGTATAACTGTCCTGTTTAACCCTGACACAGCTTCTACAATTACACTATCATGGCAGCACAGTGCCCTAAGCCTTCATTGGGCATGGATAACACATACCCACATCGGAGCCTAGCAGTGTTCTCTCATTAAGCGAGGAAAAGGCAGAACATTCATTTCAGCCACTGAGGTTTAGGAGCAGCAGGGGAATAGTGACTTCAGTCTACATCCTCCTACCCGTTTCTCTGCTCTACTAAGATATCACCGCATGGGGTAAGTGGCAGAGCAACGCACACTGCCACTTACAGAGAGTGGGGTGGGTCTATTCAAAGAGATACAAAGCAATGCACACAGTGCCTGAATTCATGTTACACAAGCTTATGACATCCTTGGGATTGCAGACTGTAGTGAATCACAAAATGAATCATAAGCTTCGCGCATCACTCCATTCATCCGAGCATTCGTCTATTATGACTGTAAGCCACAGGTGAAGGATTTTTTGTCAATGTAAGGATGAGCGTTATGTAAGCTCAAGAAGTGAAGAACGTTTGCTTGATAAATGAAAAATGTTAGTGTAATCAGGGTTTTAATGTTACCAGAGCTAGTTTAAATTCATTCAAGAGGTTTTGTGTTATTTTATTTCATTTAATTTACTTTTTCCATATTCATAGGACGTGAGGCTGTTCTGTAAAGACTAAAAAGCCTCTGTAGAAAACTTGTGGTGTCAAGTTTTATAAACAAAATCGCCACTTTGTGAACAATTGTGAGTCGAACTGATAACCAGGACTGAGGTTTACAGCTTCCATATGTTAAATGTTGTGTGGTTTACTTTTATTTAAATCAGACAGAGCTGGACCGTGTGGAAGATGTGAAGCGAGCCAGCCACTGCTCTGCACTCCTATGTGCCAGAGGCAACGACAGCCAAGAGGAAGCCTTTGATCCATGCGGAGGCTGTTGCTCTGTCTAATGATACCTGGCAAATCCACCACGAAGGTGAGAGCCAGCCCAGTTCTCGATTCACAGTCCCTGCAGAACTTCCCCAGTCGATTCTCCCTCTGCTCGTCTCACTTTCCCCAAACAAGAGTTGCAGTGTTTACCTCGGGCGATGCTGCAACTCAGCTGCCTCCATTTATTGGTCACAGGTGGATTATAGAATAAACAACAACCAGATGGATGGTGGCAATCCAGACTGTAAGAATTCACAGGTTTGGTGTTGTGCTGACAGCGCTGTCTTCTGAGTCACGCTTTTAGTACGTCGTTGCTTTCATTTGCCTGTTCTTTTCTCAAACCTGAGACATTTCTGTTCAGGGTTAAATTCTGTGTATACAGGGCAGGTCTGCGGTGACATGTCTAGTCGGTGTCTCTCTAATGGAGTCCGGGAGAAGGGAAATCATCATTTGTACCAGTAACGATCATTTGCATTTATATTACTGAATCGCCTCTTGAAGAGGTGCTTTGCATTGATGATGCTAACTCCTATCATTCGCAGATCCAATGCACCTGATGACTCACAGCAGCCCTCCAATGACTGTGAGCACTGACACTTCAATCCAGCAGTGCAGAATCAGTAATGCTTATCATGGTGGTTTCATTATCAGCATGTCTTATCAGTCTCACTCTAACAGGAGACTCTTTATTTGTCAGGGAATAAACAATAAGAAAAAAAAAAACACCTAGTCAGGTACAATGATTGTTAAACAAGGTGCTTTTTTAAGCTAAACAAGTATGTCAGGAAATTAGAAACCACTGAATCATTGCTTACATGTATTAGGGAATCATAAAACATTTACAGAGAAGCTCAAGGGCTTTTTGTTCAGCCTCTGAGGGAGGCCGGTTGTTCCGGTCAATAAGTCCTGCTCCACTGGCAGCAGTATAATGTGATTATTTACTATCTTCATTTAGCAGTGTGGAGAGAAAGTCAATGGGCATTAGTGGACACAGGTTATTAACGCAGACTCATGGATTAACGCACACTACATAGGAGCAAGTGCCTGTTTTAGTGATTGAAATGAAGGCGGTCTCATTAAATAGCTATTCAACCTCATAGCATATCCACTATGTACACAAGTTCCAAATGGCAAACGCAATTGCAAAGTAACACGGCATATCCTGCTCGTTTAATGGGGACAGTTATGGCACAATATATCTCGCTGGAGTAAAGGATATTAAATATCCCACTTCACTTCAGCGGACTCGTGAACATTGCTAAACACGGATAATGGAGCAATTCCATGCAACGCAGGCGATCTCACAGTGACGTGTCACAATTTAACAATTCGCTCATTTAAAGTCAGATGTAATGATGCTTAAGGGTCGAGTTCACATGAGACAAGTGAACACTGCAAAACATTTACTCTGACACTTAAAGTGTAAACAGTTACAAAAACAAAAAAAGTATGATGGTTAAAACTTTTTGGACTTACTCGGCAGTTTCCAAGCTCCTCCGCAGACAAGATAACAGTTCCACATTTCTTCCCGGGTATACCACTGTGAAAACAAACACATATCCTTCTCTCATCCAAGTAAAACTTTCACAGCGATCCATTTTGACCATTTTTTAGATGTTAGCAGGTGAACAATTAGAGGCATTGTGTTGCATTTTGTTATACTAATCCATGATGCCAGTAAACAGCAAGAATTGTCAGTAGTTCTAGCATCCTCTTTTGTAAATTCCACTGAATCCGGTTATCTTTGGGAAAGGGGCCGAAACATCTAAGTGGAGCTGAAACGCTTTCTTGTGTCTTTCTATTCTACAAGTTTGATTTCACACCTTCTGAGCGATAGAAGAGGAAAGACCACAGATAAGATTCATGGATGTAGCGAAGGAGGACACGCACAGGGCTGGAGTGGCAGAACAGGACACTAGGGATAGGGTGAGATAGAGGCAGAAGATTTCCTGTGGCAACCCCTAAAGGAACCAGCCATATAAAGAAGAATAACCTTTTTGAGAGACAGAAGTATCAATAATTAGAAATATTTATGTTTCTAAGATTCTTCTTTGTTTGAATTGTACAATAAGGCTTCATTTCTGGCTTATTTTCACATCCAATTGTATTTTAAATTCAGTAGTATATAGAATTGTAATGTTAATTTAGTATGACAGTGTGACAGCTCTAATGAGCACATTATTCCTTTTTCTCCACCTTAAGTGAATCAAAAACAAGTTATAAATATAGGCTCCCAAGTTTTCAGAGCAGTGTGATATCAGACTGCTGAGAAGCCGAGCTCTTCCGATTCCCGATTGCCAGCACCATATTGAGACTTTAAAGCTGCAGTTGTTTACCACTGATTCACGCTCCAGCAGATGATCAAGACATATCGCAGCACAAGAGGCGCTCTCTGCATGTCTGTGTTTCCATACATCACCTCTTCACTAAGCTGCCAATCCAGTGGCTGATTCTAACAAAAATAGAGACAGCGCTGCATCACAGTTTGTCCTAAATGTTATTTGGCTGTATTTTTTGAAGCGGAACAAAATGACTTTTTTTCCCCTGATATCCAATCTAACCAGCTCTCAGCATCCACTGAAGCTGTGAGAAGAAGGCAGAATCCATTCGACCCAACACGGAGCAATACACCATATCTGTTTTCCAATCATACAATAGCATTCCAGCTGCTACAGCTCCCATCATCCTTCTGGATAAAAAAGGAAATTACACGAGTGTCCTGCTGTGGCCTTAGCTGGAGACCAGTCATTAGAAGGTCAGACTTGCTGTGACAGACTTGTTCATCAAGCTGTGATAGCTGATCTGAATATCAGTACTACTACATACATACTGCTAAGCAAGAGGCAGCCTTTGACTATAATGGCAAAAGTTCCTTTATTCATAACATCAATCTCAAGCACGAACCTAAGTGAACTTTCAGAACTGGATTATATCAGAGAACCAGGGCCTGCCTGCACATGAGATTTCTGTAATGTTTTTAGGACGTATGGTACGAGGTGTTTTCCATTCATCTCAATCAGGTTTGCCAGGACTGCATCACAAGAAGTAAAGCTCTATAAAACCAGTTGTCATGCTGTGGAGGAATAGTTCTCCAGGCTTCTCTTGTGCTTGAAGGACATCTGGCCACTCTTCCATTAAGAATATTTCAGACTAGAAATGTTCCTCTCAGGTCTTTGCCAGATTTTTCTTATTTCCTAAGAATATGATTTGCTGTTTATCTGAGGTACAGATAAGGACACTGCAAAGTAGAGATATGCAAAGTTTTCAGCTAATGGTTCTTTGGGAATCACCTTTCAGCTAAAGAAAGGAACAACGTCTGTGTTGTTGCAAAAGCCTGTTAGTAACAAAGTGTCTAAAGATGAGATTTTAAATTGTCTGTTTGCCAATTTGTCTAAGATGTAAAGACAACACTGGTTCATCCCTTGAGTTAGGCGCCTTTGTCATGCTTGAAATATTCATAGGTCAAAAAAGTGCTCAGATACAAGCAATAGACTGAAAATGAGTGAAAAAGCAGCCAATGCTCAAAGAACAACTTTGAAAGACCTTGAGCAAGCCTGGACAACTATTGCTCATGACCGCTTTACAAATTCTTTACATTTAAAAAAGTCCAGCTCCTGGGTACTAAAATATAAAGAAATGAGGGTCTGAGAGAGTTTTATACAGTACTGTACCTCAACACAAATCCACTTAGCACTGAATTGTGGCTGCTGCATCTGCTTTCATGAGGCAAAAGGAAAAACTGAACTCTCACGGAGCAGGTCTGCTTAGTTTTCGGGCTTTATCTTGGAGGTCCACAGAGACCCATCTCAGGGTGAATTAACTGTCCTTGAATTATTGATGCTTTACTCCAAGTCACCACCGTGCAGTTTGATGGCGCCTTGAAAAGCGAGTAAAGCTCTAACCAATGATGCCAGTAAACCCTGCACGCTCCACAGGTCACATTATCTCCCTGAGGTCACAATAATGTTAGATATTCCTATTAAACCAGGAAATGAGATCCAGCAATTGGTAAAGTATCAGCTCCAGGCACGTTTAGATGCACCACCCTGCTCTAATCTCTGCGGCAGAGAAGAGAGCAGGTACCAAAAGGGCAATGGTCTTTTAAATCAGGTATGCATTATTGAGTTTGCAATTTCCCCTGACAATGACTAGTTAACATGAAGAGCAAGCAAGCAAGCAAGCACTGAATGGATAAATACAGTTCCTACTAATTATCGATCAAACGTGACTTTGGGGGTTTTTTTCTCTAAATTTTTCTGCTCCGTGCTGCGATGTGACTGCAGGTGATACAAAGTGTCCTGCATCAGGAGGCTTCATTCTCACAGCACTCATATACTGATGGTTTTTCAGTGGGGAAAATGCTTTGATGATGAAATTATGTGAAATTTTTGGCTGTGGTCCTTCTTTCCTGTAAATCCCCAATGAACACAGTCTACATTCTGTCAGCTGTGGGGAACCAACAGGATTTAATCAAGGTGGTCGTGTAAGTGCAAAACACATTTGTAACATTTTTAAACGAGTCCGGTACAACAAGATGAAGCTATTTTGTGATGTTTCACAGCCTGGCAATCCCCAGCTTAGCACAGCAACAATTTGAGACCTTCACTGTTTCAAGTTACACCATCATGAATGTTCATGTCAATACACAGTATTGCCCTGAATATGTTTTTTTTCTAGCACACAGATGGCTCTGTTTTACAGTAATTCCTGGAGATTGTTCTAGATACATGGCAAAAGTCAAATAGTTGGCTTAGTAACCAAAACTGTAACAATGGGGAATGACGCAGAGAGAGAACTCTTTTAAAGAAGGAATAACAGCATTTACATTCTGAGTTACAGAAAGTCTTAATGTGGACAACTTGTTCAGAGAAGGCTGGCAGCCTGTTAATATAAAAGGCTGATTAATGCAATATGGTAATATTCCTGCAGCATAGCAATACAGGTGAGTGACTGCAATAACCGCATGCTAAGTATGTATGATGATCCTTTCCACCATTCTTAGTCCTCCATAATTCATCCAGTCACTTACAGGCTTCCCTTGGCACTCAGCAGACACAGTACCATAAGGGCCTGACCAACTAAATTCTAGTCCAGTGCAGAAACCTCAGCAGGACAAATTTTTAAAGTCAGATTAGCATCATGTCTGCTGTTCCTCCTTTTCCACAGAATCCCCCAGGATCAAACAAAACTTCATGAAGAAGAGAAACAAATAGAGAGAGAAATGAAATAGCGCCTTGTAGCACAGCAGCTTCCTTTACCCAGAAAGAAACAGAGGCAAGAAGTGCTGTCATGCTCTTAGCTCTGAAACAGAGGGTTAGCTACAGCTGCCTTGACAGAACCCCTGTTTGATCAACTGAATGGAGAGAGATCAAGCAGCATATTTCAACATTACTACAATTACTTGGCCAAAGTTTTTGATACTGCTGTTCTGCAGAATACCGATGAGAGTACTGGGTGTCTCTATTTGCCAGGGAACCATGTATGCGAACCATTTATTCCTCCAAAACGCAAGCATCAGAGATTATTAGGCATGACATATTATAATATGGATATTCAGGCTCAATGTATGGCCTCTATAATTTCCCATCTAGAGGCAGTTGCTGTCATGAAATAGTGATTCACAATCCCTGTATTCTCCATTACCTATCTGTGCGGAGGTCGGGTGGATGGAGGATGGTGAGATTAAAGTCCGAAGAGGGAGAAGGAAGCAATTGTTGATGCCGTTCACATTAGGTCATTAGGATGAGGGATGGTCTTGATATTTAACGACAGCGCAACGTGTCACGCATAAGAGAGTGAGAGAGGGTTATCTGCTCAACAACATGAGTGAGAGTCCTAGAAGAAGAAAGCGATTTTTTTTTCACACTGCAGTTTCTGCAGGGTGGGTCTGCATATATTTTTTTCCTGTGACGCATAGTGGCTGCACTGCTATCGTGCAAAGAAGTGTTATATTGCAATTTCACACCTAAATGGCAATTAATCACTTAAAACAAATTATTCAGTAAGGTTAGGTGCGAGCACAGCAAGAAAAAAAAGGATCGGTTTAACTGCATTTCACTGCGACTGTCCAGGTCAGTGAATTTAGTAAATCTGCCTGGATGACAAGGGGACTGATATAAATGAACAAATCTAACGAGTTCCAGTCGAGTCAAAGGCTAGCAGAGATGGGTGGAAGGCAGATAATCGGGCTTTGTGCCACTGTAACCATATGGGGCAGTGGGCATATCATAGCTGAACAGAATTAGCCAAGGTTGCCAAAACTCTTTGTGGGTTTAAATGGGATTATACCACTAATCCCTCTGATCTTCATATACCGATAAGAATCCATAATCCTTCACCTTCCCAAGATTTTTTTAAGAGGATGAAAAGTGCAACGGCTTATTCAAAAGGGCACCAGAATACCCGCTGTATTTCTCAGACAGGAGCTCCTTCCTACAGGTATTGCAGGAGGAGATGCTGTTTGTGTTCAAGGCTGGTAGCCACAGGCTACCTGTGCTTAGCTTTTTGAGGCTCTGTCAGAATGAGCACAAAGCTGGTAAACACGGCAAAAACTGTGGCACAGAAAAATGTCTAATAGATATTATTAAACCATCACAAGGAAAAAATGTGTTTACATTTTACCGATGGCGCATGGTGCCATGAACCTGCCATCCTTCGTTCCATTACTACTCCAGTCACGTGTTATTCACTGGGTACCACTGACGGGTAAAGACCATCACCACAATCTCCCTCAATGGAGCTAATCGTGTAATTTATATAGTGACTAATTAAACAAGAAATTTGATTAAATTAAGACTGTATTCCATTCTATGAGTATAGTGATGTAATGAGATTGGTGTTGACGTTTTGATTGCATAAATAACAGCGCAGGCTTTAATCACTATAACAATCTTTGCTTTATTGAGATTTTGAATAAATGAGGCTGTCATCAACCACCTGCAAGCTAAAAATCGCTTGTTTTGACAGCAAAAGAGAAGAAGCAGCTGTCAGTCAGAAGGAAACTTTCTCTCTCAGTCTAAAGGCAAAACCTGTTCATGACAGCGAGCTCACTCTAATCCCCGTGCTCTGCCAGTAACAGAAACTCTTCAAGAGAGCATAACGAGTCAGTTTCAATTTCCCCCTAGCAAGCAAAGAACATCTCTATAGGAAACGCCAAGAAAGATGCCCAATTTCCATTGCTTTTATACTTGGAATGCATTTTATTGCACTTTTAAACTACTGTCATGGCAGAAAAAAAAGAAAGTACACCCTCTG
Source organism: Aulonocara sp. 'chitande type north' Nkhata Bay (assembly GCF_057382095.1). Lineage (NCBI taxonomy): Eukaryota > Metazoa > Chordata > Actinopteri > Cichliformes > Cichlidae > Aulonocara > Aulonocara sp. 'chitande type north' Nkhata Bay. The sequence continues at coordinate 3,805,904 of NC_141363.1, read as the reverse complement.
TCAGTTCTAAGGTTTTACATATCAGGATATAATGAAAATTTATTTGATCCTAACCAGGTCTGAAAATTTGATAAATGCAACTTCAGATGAACAACAAAACATGACGGTTTCCACCCGGTCATTAGTTATTTAACAAAAATTAGGCCAAAATGCAGAAGCCGCAAATAAAAAAACTAAGCAAACCTCATGGTCAAATAGTGTATTGAATCATTTTTTCAGGGATAATTAAGTAACTTGAAGTAATCACTTTCTGTATGACTTTATCAGTCTTTCACATTGTTGTGCAGAAGTTCTGGCCCACTCTGTGCGCATTAGAGGATGCACAGCTCTCTTAAGGTCAGGTTACGGTCTGGACATTGCAACACCTTGATTCTTTTCTTTTTCGCCTTTTCTGTTATAGATTTGCTGCTGTGTTTGGGACCATTGCCATGTTGTATGACCCAATTTATGGCAAGCTCCAGCTGTCAGACTGCCTCACATCTGACTCTAGAATACTTTGGTAAACAAGCTCAAATCATCACCACTCCACCAACACGCTTACAGTCGGTATGAGGTGTTAATGCTGTGCTTGGTTTTCTTTCATACATGTCACTGCGTATTGTGGCCAGACATCTCCACTTCAGTCTCATCTGTCTATAGGACTTTGTACCAGAAGCCTTGTGGTTTGTTCAGATGATATTTTGTAAACCTAAGCTCTGCTGCCATGTTCTTTTTATAGAGAAGAGGTTTTCTCCTGCAACCCTCCCAAACCAGACTTGTTGTTAATTGTAAAGTCATTAACTTATACTTAAACTCAATTAGAGAACATATAACATGCTAACTGAGGCCTGTAGGGCCTGATGTAGCTACTGAATTTGATGCAATTTCTCTGAGCACTGCATGAGGTAAATTTCTGGGATGTCCACTCATGGAAGGGATAATAATTGACTTGAATGTTTTCCACTAGTGAATAATCTTTATCTCTTTGTAAATGGTCTTATAAACCTTCCAAGGCTGATGGGCAGCAACAATTGCTTCTTTAAAACAAACAACAGAATTAGAATGTATAGAACAGAGTTTGAATGAAAGCAACAGAATTCTAAAACAACCAATAGAATTTGAATAAAAAGAGTGGAATTAGAATGAAATGACTAAAATTTGAATGAAAACAGAATTTGAACAAAAACAACAGAATTAGAATGTACAGAACAGAGTTTAAATGAAAACAACAGAATTCTAAAACAAGTAATAGAATTTGAATAAAAAGAGTAGAATTAGAATGAAAACAAAAGCATTTGAATGAAAACAACAGAATCTCAATGAAAAGAACGGAATTAGAATGAACAGAACAAAGTTTGAATCAAAACAATGAAATTTGAATGAAAACAACAGAATTTGAATGAAAACAATGGAAGTTTAAGACCTTTACTGACGTCTTTTCCTGTTGGAATCATGTTAACACACACCTGAATGCTTCAGACCTTCAGTTAAACAAGTGAATTTGATTAGCAGCACCTGCTTCTGACTTAGTTTGTTACATAAATAATCATAAAATGAATATGTCGATTACTCTTATTATTCCGCAATAACTAAAACCATACTATTAAGGGTGTATTTTCTATTTACCATGACTGTAGGTAATATCAACTCACAGCTCATTCTGCCCTCTGTTTTCCCTGCAGTGTTACTGTTGAGCCACCTTTCGCCCCCTCATCTAGCGCTGAGCACATGTAATGAAATTCATATGATGTTGCAGTGGGTTGCCCTGACCTCCTCTGATTGTAATCTGCGCACCGACAGATTGTTTTCAGCCTCTGAATAGATAGATCAGCAACACAGAGTGCCTTTCAGTTTGCTCTCTCACCTTTGCAGCAGACACAGCTTGTGGTCATAACAGAAATTAACACTGTCTGCTCTGACTGCAAAACCTCCACTGCCCTTGCCTGCACTTGCACTATTAGTAGTGTTAAGACAACAATCTATTGCCTTATTACCTGCAGAGCTTTAAGAGACAATACTTATAACAAGCAGGGTATATATATATATATATAAAAAAAAAAAAAACACCCAGCACGCCCCTGCGGGCGGTTTATCCTTCAAGCTCGGGTCCTCTACCAGAGGCCTGGGAGCTTGAGGGTCCTGCGCAGTATCTTAGCTGTTCCCAGGACTGCGCTCTTCTGGACAGAGATCTCCGATGTTGTTCCCGGGATCTGCTGGAGCCACTCGCCTAGCTTGGGAGTCACCGCACCTAGTGCTCCGATTACCACGGGGACCACCGTTACCTTCACCCTCCACATCCTCTCGAGCTCTTCTCTGAGCCCTTGGTATTTCTCCAGCTTCTCGTGTTCCTTCTTCCTGATATTGCTGTCATTCGGAACCGCTACATCGATCACTACGGCCGTCTTCTTCTGTTTGTCTACCACCACTATGTCCGGTTGGTTAGCCACCACCATTTTGTCCGTCTGTATCTGGAAGTCCCACAGGATCTTAGCTCGGTCATTCTCCACCACCCTTGGGGGCATCTCCCATTTTGACCTCGGGACTTCCAGGTTATACTCAGCACAGATGTTCCTGTACACTATGCCGGCCACTTGGTTATGGCGTTCCATGTATGCCTTGCCTGCTAGCATCTTGCACCCTGCTGTTATGTGCTGGATTGTCTCTGGGGCATCTTTACACAGCCTGCACCTGGGGTCTTGCCTGGTGTGATAGACCCCAGCCTCTATGGATCTTGTGCTCAGAGCTTGTTCTTGTGCTGCCATGATTAGTGCCTCTGTGCTGTCTTTCAGTCCAGCTTTGTCCAGCCACTGGTAGGATTTCTGGATATCAGCCACCTCCTCTATCTGCCGGTGGTACATACCGTGCAGGGGCCTGTCCTTCCATGATGGTTCCTCGTCTCCCTCCTCTGTCTTGGGTTTCTGCTGCCTGAGGTATTCACTGAGCACTCGGTCAGTTGGGGCCATCTTCCCAATGTATTCTTGGATGTTCGTTGTCTCATCCTGGACTGTGGTGCTGACACTCACCAGTCCCCGGCCCCCTTCCTTCCGCTTATATATATATATATATATATATATATATATATATATATATATATATATATAAATGAACCATTTCCTTTCATCGGAGGCACAAAGCAGAGATTTTCCAAAGTCCTTGAAGAGTCATAAACAGAGCAATGTAGCTGACAATTTATCTGAATAAGTGGGAAGGCAAGGCAAACAAACAGTTTGTTGTGAGAGCTGCGCTGCAGAGAGGGGAGGCTTTTTGCTTCTTATGGAAGCAAAATGGTACCTAATAAATCCCTGTTTCATCGGACAAAAAGGGTTCTTGTACACTCAGCACAGTTGGGGTTTTTATACATCTAAGCAGGAATACACATTATTAGAGAGGGACTCTTGTTAGTGCTCAGCCTTAGAGCCCAAATTGGCATTTAGCAAGGCAGCAGAGTGGTCTAATTGTGTGTGATGCTCCGAGGCAGAGAATGCTGATTAGTATAAGCCGTCTAGAACAGTTCACCTCCCAATTAAGTAAAACAGACAAACACGGGGGGCTAAAAGTTAAAGAAACACTGTACCTGGCTGCATGTACCCATCTACAGTATCAAGAATAATTGGATTAGGGATTTTCAGTTTCACTAACAAATAAACTTCTCTCACTCCCACTCATTATTTAAATCTGTGATTTTATTTCATCTCAGAGGAAGCGCCGCCAGCAGCCATCTACATTAACCAACAACTTTCAAAGAACTGTGAGTCTCTGAAGTCAAGATGAGACAAGTAATGCCCTTTGTTTCAGTGTTCCCTGAGTAAATTTATGGTAAGTTATCGCACTCTGCGAGTTTACACAGCAGTTTGAAATAATATTGCGGGCATGACATTACGTATTTGATCTTTTAGTATACATTTCAACTGTTAACTTTGAATACAATATAATGCTGCATTTCATAATTAGCTTATGTAAAAGAACCCTGTTAGAAACCATTTCATCTGTGGCTCTAACTGACCCGTCACCCAATCCATCCCTCGAGCAGAGATCGTATTGTCATAACGACATTAGAATGCAGAGACAACCTGAATAGGAAGCTATTTATTGGCTCCTCCAACAAAGAGACAATCATGTGCACTAAACCAGATGAGCCAAGCAGAGGTTCACAGACATATCTGCTGGCTATTGGAGCGTTGGAGCCATTTCAAGTTCAAGTATGAAAATCCCCTCATATTTTCTATTGAAAAACAAACACACACTATATGGACAAAAGTACTGGGACACCTACAGCACTTGCTCAGGCATGGAAACCTGTACCATGAAGCTCCTGGCACACAGTCATTGCGCTGATGTTAATGTGAGAGGAGATTTGGAACTTGGCAATTATTGATTTAGCAGAGTTAAGTTACAGACCCTCTCTGTAACTTGATGTGGGCAGACACTTCATGGCAGGGTTAACATGGTTCCAACGCTTCCACTTTATAAATGTTTATAAAGGAAGACTGAATGGGCGGTGATTTTATAGTCGTTGGGCAATGGGACAGAAAACATGTGAATTCAAAGATTAAGAGGTGAGCAGCATACTTACTGTTTTAGATACCAGTTTTTAGATGTTTTTGAAGTTTATTTATCTCTTTGTTTATTTTTGTTATTTTATTTTATTGTATGTTCTTTTACCAGTCTTATTTTTCACGTTGTCTGCCTCAGTGTTTGGTCCTCTTTTCAGCATTATTGCTGATGAGAGCAGCCCACAGAGAAAGTAATGCAGCCTGAGGCCATCTCTGTGTGAATCAAGGACCCATTGTTTAGTAAATTACTATCAATTTCAACACACGATCTGCCTTTTTTATAATTGCAAACAGCCTGTGTGCATATAAGACTGCAAAGCAATTAAGAGAAGGGGCTCGGCAACTACTGCTTACAAACATATTTGTTTCAGTGAAATAATAATCAGGTACAACTTCATCAAACTTCAAGATGACACAGTTCTGCTCAAAGATGAGATTTTTAGCACACTGAAATAAGTTGGACTGCAGTTACAGTGTTTTTTCACCCCAACGTGCACTGATGCCCGGTGACCAGAAGGATGGAATATAAGTCTAATAAAAACCTTGGTTTTTAAGATCTGACCAGAGATACGGATGAAAATTAGCCTTTTGAAAATGAACAAAAAATATTAAATATTATTAAATATTAAATGTGAAAACATAAACCGGATCGCAACAGATATGAAAAGTTTAGAGTTTCAAAGATTTTTATCCTATTGCTGTTGTGCTAGATTGCATCAGTGTATTGCTGTTGTTGTCTTGAATATCTGTTCAGTCCTAAACTCAATTAGAGAACTGACACAATGTTTTTTTGATATGTTGAATTTTGACTTGTTTTGACAGAGAGATAACTCAGTAAATTAAAGGATTGCTGATTTGATGAAAGCAGAACTAAGCTTTATTTAAAAAAAACATATTCTCCGTTCACTGCTTATCTTTCAACATCTGCGTTGCGCTGTTGTGATCAGATATCACTTAACATGTGACAAACGCAATTTGATAAGTCTGTACTGATTGACAGATTAACATTTGTGGTGAAGTTTTTTTGCATTTGCAATAACATGACCTAGAATATCTTCAGTGATGTGATTCAGCATCAAATACACTCAAACCAGTCTGGGTTGATGAGGCCCTGGCTTGTGTCCCAGCAGCACTAACGCATGGAACTTTCCTCCTAATCCAAAGCCAACAGGAGGCTCTTTCTTTCACGTTTTCTCAGCCCCTGTGATGTTGAGTAGCATGTAGATCTTCCACAGTGACCAACCTGTGAATCCTCTGCCCCCCACTTCAATAAGCTTGCGGCATGCCTTCCAGTCTCCCCTCCTGCAGAGCCCCACCAGCTCCTGATATGTGGATTTCTTTTTTTCATTTGCCTCCTCCATGTGCTCCTCCCAGGGAACTGTGAGCTCTAATAGGAGCAACTGCATGGAGGAGACTGATAGAGGTGCCCTGTCTGGCCTCTTTGAAGTTTCTATACCTCTCCAGATCCAGTTCCAAGTCTGACGCTGAGGTGAGCAGCCACATTGCAGGTTTAGGCTGAGATTGTAGCAGTTTCCCAGTCTCTGCTGGCAGATATGTTTGCTCTTGGCCTTGGTTTTGGAGATGGTAACAGTGATGGTCTTTAGCATGTGGTCTTGCTTTCATAGCAAAGAGGATATGCATGTGAGTCGATCTTTTTGGGTTTTTGTCAGTCAACAAGCTCTCATTCTGCACTGTATGCTGAATATCCATGTAACCTGGTGCTGCAAGTCCACCATCACGCTGTTCCGCTCTTCTTTGATGCCACTTGTCCTTTGCCTGACTAGATGTTACCGCGAACACAAAAAGCTTATGTTTCAGCTGGGACTCTGATGCCTCCAGGCATTCCTGGGCTCTCCATTTCCTGCCTGTCTGTACCATGATGCCTGCTGATACCACCCAGGAAACTTTGGAGTCCAGATATAGTAGAGCCTCTCAAATACAAGCAACCCTGAACTCGTCCCCAAGGCTGCTGAACAGGAGTTGCATTTGCATTTGCTTTAACATCAGTAATTAAAACTCTGGGGGCAGAAACACTGAGCTGTCCTGATTGAGATGCTTTCCTGTTTCCAAAATCAAACGGACACATAGACGCCTGCCAAAGTATGTAAAACTGTCATTGTGGTGTTTTCTAACGAACTAGGTATCTCCAGTTACCACACCGTCACAATGACGCACACACTCTGACTCACGAGGGGAAAACAATAACAGCTTTGACATTGCACCTCCCATATGAGAATGATTACAATTATTTTAAATAATCACCAATTATTATCATCACAAATCAGGTTAGACATGAACGTGTTGTGTGGCACATTAGCCACCGCACTAATTAAGCCACATATTCTCACAGCAGAGAAAACAAATTAATTATCAGCAAATCTGAGATCAAACTTCTTGAGATTTTGATCAAGTACTACACTTTCTTTTATCAAAGGACGCTCAAAACAAATTATATCTTCATCAAAACAAGTAAAAATTCAAGAGAAAATTTATCAGTTTAACTACACTTTCATCTTTTCTCTTTTTAGCCCTACCCATGGGATTACTTAATGCAATTTCTGCCTGTCCTTTGACTTTGATGTTTTTATGCACAGTCTGTTTAGCCAAAAAAAAGTCATTAAAGGGTATGCAGCATGGCTATAAGTACATTTATGATAAATCAGGAACATCGTCAGAGTTCGACAGTCATAAATGAGCCAAGTTCAAGCTAAACTTGAAATGGTAAGTACATGTAAACAGTGAGTTACAGCATTGAATTGACGAACTTAGTACCTCTGTCTTTACTTAAATAGTTATAATGAATAGAGAGCTTATTCATTTCCTTATAACTGCAGCTAGAAAGAGGAGCTAACACAGAACAGATTCATGTGTGAAATGCATGAGAAGTGCAACATACTGTACCTATCAGAAGGTGTAAAGATTTTTTTTCTTTGTCAGTTATCCTTCTGTATTCAGTGCTGGAAAAACATCATTATTCCTTTGAAGCGTTGGTTTTCCCACAGGAAAACAGGTCAGGTGAGCTTTTATGTGAGCTCTCAATTTATTCAGTTCCACATGCATGCCTTTGATATGTTATTTTTGTATATTTCCAGCTTTCCTCCCTCCCTGTGTGGGTTGATCGACACACCCGCGGCAGTCGTACTCTTCCTTATGGTTCATTTCCAGCTTTAAGCATGCAGCAGAAGGGCACAGTAAGGGTAGACTAATGGGTTTAGCATGCTAATCTTGTGCTGCATTTATATGCTGTACAAACATATTGTGTGTGGTATATTTCACCATACCGACAGGAAAGGTTACAGCTATTTTTTTAAATTAACACTATTATTATGGTACCTACACAACTATATTGTGATTTGTTCCTGCAGGCAAAACAACAACAACACAAAAACAATCAAAGCTAAGAAAGCTGTGTCACAGCACCCATGTGGGGTTTTTTTTTTCAAAGAAGCCATTCACCCCATCAGTCACTCAGCTTGACATTTCTTCCTGCACCAATAATTTTGATGCATGCCTCTCATTAAAAACAGATTATAAACGGAAGTATTTGTACCACTATGTCTGTAATGAACCACTGGTCTGTTCCATAAAACTGCCTTTACAGGAGTTGTTGGACCTCTGTGTGCAGTAGTATGAATGACGGACACGACACATAAGGTATATTACTGTGTTTGCATTTTGATTTTCTGTAAACTCTCTTTCTATATAGCAGCATGCATTAATGTGCTAATCTTAACTCAGATATGTGTGTCTCTCAAGCTAGCAGCACTCCCTGAGAAAGGAAACAAAAGTGTTCACGGGTGTTTTGCACCCTTGGCAAGTGGAGGGAAGGATGTGATGTTATATTTTATTTAACTGAACTGTGAAGCACCTATATGCAGTTTTTTCAGTTATAGATAAAATCTCATATTTCTCATTTTAAGGAGATCACTCTGTATATTAGCCTGCTATCTTTGTCAGAATACTGACTGACTATAGTTTTTCAGCTATGCAAACACTGGGAAAGCGAGGCTAAATGTCAACGGCTGGCAAACCAGCTTTACTCCTCATCTCCAGTGTCAATGTTCTCTCTCTATCCATATTTTCCATCTGTCTCTACTATCTGTCAGCATGGGTGAAAATGCCAAAATTGCTTGCCTCTATCCTCTTGCCAGCCAGTAAAATACTACTGCTATATTGTATAGCTGTAGAGGAAAGAGTTGAAGCCATATGTCTTCCAAGCTGATTGCATATGAATCTGTAAACACGCAGTTAGGTCCTAAAAAAGTTTAAAAAAGGGAGGCGGAGGAGTTAGAATTGCCTTTAGGTTTAAAATCAAAATTATGACTGGATTAAACTTTGGGTAAGTTTTAGGCTTTGATATGTGCTTGCGTGCTGGTTGGAGCAGAAAGAAAAAGAGGGAGAGGTCTGGAAGAACAAAAGGAATAAAGAACACGATGAAGAAAAAAGGGGTCAAGCCAGAAGAAAAGAATCTGGTAGATGGAAGGAAGACGAATAAATGAAAGATGAAGTCTGGAAAATAGGGAAAGGGGTGCTGATGTGCTTCTTAAGCAGGTCATTGAATGCAGCGTGCCTTGGGAGGGCTCCTTTAAGCATGACTAACAGATTTCCTCAGTCCCTGCAGGAGCTGTTCCTCAAAGCTATGGCGCAGAGAGACAGTGTCACTTTAGGATGTATGACAAGGAAATGGAGCACAAAAGCCATTAAACAACTTTTGGGATTTCGTCTATCACAGGAGGGGAGAACAACTACGTTTCTCATGCACGTTATTTAACTATTCAAATAAAAAAAGAGGGCAGATGAAAACTGCACCCTTAACTGAGTGTCATGGAGTTGAAAAGAATCAAAAGAAACCTTCACTGTTCTTGCGCTTCGTGAATTGTTACTTCCAAACTTGAAAGGAACAGCTAATAGCAACCCAAGTGAAAGTTTTCACAGGGGCTCATTTCTTGACTTTCTAATAAATTGTGGACTGTAACATCAAACTTATGATCATCATCACCCTCTCAGCAATGATCAAGGTACCCTGCTGAGGTTGTGGAATCAATACTTTTCTCCATCATGTGTGCCTGGGGCTCGTGATCCTCCTCCCTGTCTCTGATGTGAGGTGTGAAGCCTAGTTTATGTGAAGCCTAGTTTACAGCACACTGGTGAACACGGTCTCTTGATCCTGCTCATCCTCTTATTCAACACCGAAGGGCACCGAGCTCTGTAATCCACAACCCCCGGTCCCTGGCTGAGTTCATGGTCGACACCAAAGCCCTGCTGTTCTCACAAACCCCCCCGCTGCCGGGGCCAGCACCGCCTCATACTTCACATAGAGGCATATATTTTGCACTCGTGGTCTCACACACCAACACAGGCTTCACAGTGTGTCAAACCCTCCTTCGCACTCTCAAAAAGACACATAACTCAAAGAGCTGCACACAGGTCTGTGGGTGCCAAGTGCTTCAGGCTTTCTTATTTCCCAGTTTACACTAAGGAGCTGATAGTGTCATGTGTCTCCTGCTGACTTCAATCCACTCTTAGAGCTAGATCACCTCCCTAATGACAGTAATTGTATTGTGGAAGCCCCTGGTCATGTTCAATTACCCATTCCCATCCAAGCACATTGGTCTAATCTCGCACTGTAATGTACAATAAAGATGGCTCTAGAAGGGAGATGTCAGCTTCGCTGGCATGGATGAAATCCAGCAGAAGAGCCATGCTGTGATTGAATAGGCTGAGAGGTGGCACTGAGTTTTCATTATCTCATATCTGAAAACTTCCAAATTAAAACTGCTCTTTGTCTACTTCCATTTAAAAAACACTGAGAGCCTACCATTCTTGTCACACAACTCTGCAAATTGAACACTGTGAAATCTCCACTCACCCGAGCGGTTTCTCCAAGCGACTGGCAGGTGAGCCCACGATCTCTCCCAGCGTACAGAAGACCTGTCCCAGGAAGTCCTGCCATGGGGAGGAGGGCATAAAGTGGGATCGAGAGAGAGACGTAGGATGGGAACATTCAAATGGATCACGGGGGGTAACAAGGAGAGGCCGTGAGGAGTTAAGCATAATTGTAAGCATTGTACAGTTATTAATTAGGACGTCTGAGGCAGACACGTACGTTAAATTCGGTTGGCTTCCGGGGTGAAGAAGGAGGAGGAGGAAGAAGAGAGAGAGACCAGGCAGCAGCAGTGACACAACAGAGCATATCATGGAACAGAAGACACATGACTCAAATACCAGACTGTCATCAACCAAGAGCGAGAAAGAAGAGCAAAAGTGAAAATGTGAGAGAGCAGAGAGGCAGAATGAGAACAGCAGAGGGTAAAGAGTCACAGAGCCTCACAGGAAGCGAACAGGAGAGCGAAAGAGCGCAAAAGAAGGAAGGTGACGGAGACACACATCACACAGGTTGTTTCCAGAGTATGGAGCACAATGCAAAAGCGCAACAACAAAGCGTCACGTGACATATTTGATGATGAGCATTTTGGCAGTATGCAAACCAAGTGCTGCAAATATATTGTTTTGTGTCTGCATTGTATGAGTTTATCTATCAAAGCTTTCAGCATAAAAGACGACACTAACATACATTCACCTTAATGAGCTGTTCTCTTGAATGTATGCTGCACAACAAAGGACCTCGCCTTTCAGACAGTCCTGCCATTTTAAAATAAATAGATACTGTTTAGAAAAATTGTCGGCTGTCTTGGAAATCAAAATTCGCAGCTGCAAAGAGCACCACGGCGCACACAGGGAAATGTGTTGAATAGCTTTGATAATGATGTGCAATGCTTCGTTTCTCATTTAAAAGAAAAAAAAAGTAATGAGTCTATGCCAGATGCAAATGAAAGTTTGATTATTATCGCTCCAGAGGAATAATATAGCTCATTTTAGCTGATGAAAGACTAAAAAAAAGTCATAATAATAACAAACAACATTTTGGCAGATGAAGCACAATTCACTCATTATTTCTGAATATATTTGAGCATTTAGATGCTACAAACTTTGGTTTGCATAGAACCTAAATATCACATGCACTGACGACTAAAGGGTTGTGTATGAAGTAAAGCTGAGCTCCCGACTCTTAGAAAAGTTTTTCACTTACGTGCTTTGCCAGATCTGGACTTTTAGAATCAATATCATACCTGAAATCACAAAGAGACCACAAATGGCAGAGGTTAGTGCGTAGGCACGACAACAGAAGATTTTTTTTGTGCTGGTGCTAATTAAAGGAAAGTGACTGCGGTGTGGACACTTTTTGTCTGTCAATCACACACCGGGGGAGAGCCGCCTAGCCCAAAAAAAAGAAAAAATGGGGAGGGGGGAAGAAACACGTAAGCAGTAATGTGACAGTTAATTAAGGAAGTCATTCTATAGTTTATGAATGTAATTTCCACTCTCTGCCAGGGGGCACATACTGAAACAATCCACCAAAGGAGAGTGGGTTTGGAGCATCTGCCAGTCAAACTTAATGGAAAAGTAATTAAATCTGAGCACGCCCTGCCTCCCACCTCTGTGATAAAAGAGAGAAGTAAATGAGTAACACAGATTGTGAGGGAGTGCACTCCCTCCTTTACTGTCCCAGTCTTGCACCAAATTAATTCATTAAGTGTCTAAAACTCCTCAGAGACCTTCAGTGCAGTCCTGGAAGGAAACATCCTAGTCCACCAGGGAATTCATGCTTTGGCGGATATGGATTTTTGTAAGAACATCTCCAATCCTGCAGGAAGAAGGGGGTGGAGAAATTATCCTGATTCTGTTCTGGGAGACCTCAAAATGAAGCTGCACCTTCCTGACCCTTTCACTAGTCAGACCTTTTCAACAGAGGAACGCCAGGACAGCGGTCTTTGTGAGTTTTATGGGACTTGCTTTCAGACATTTGCTTTTCTTAGCAGCAGGAAGATTAAGGATAAAACTTTATATGAAATATTTATCACCTTATACCAATCTCCACTCAACGAATGACTACTGAGACACTGCACCAATGAATAATTCCTTGGGAGAGACTCAAGCTGATGACGAGCAAGAGAAGATAGAAAAAGAGTGACTTTGAGAGAAAATGACAGGCAGGAAAAAGGGGAGAAGGGATGATGAGATAGATGGGGGACAAGGAAGCACGGTAAGGGAGAGGATGTTAAGAAGATGCTGCGTTGGAAATAAATGAAGAACTGGAGAAGAGGGCGGCATAACTAAAAAAAAAAAACCTCAGTGTGTGTCCTCAGAGAAATGGATCAAATAGAATAACTCACACGTCAAAGCGCAGATTCTGCTTCTCCTCGAAGAAGTAGTCCAGGATGTACTTCCTGACAAAGTCTGGGTTTAGCGTGTTGTCTATCACCTCTGTTCTCCCAAACTAGAGACAAGACAAGGTAGACGTGAACAAGAAGCTTTGAGAATCTGTATTTACTGCTCTATTACCTCACACCATCCCATCTATCATGCTACCAAACAGCCATCTGAATTAGTAGCTTTCATTGAGATCAGAACAGGAATAAAAAAATCAGAAGGTTCTATCTTCTTCTTTACCTTTTCACATTGTGCTGGGCATGCATAAGCTTGCAGAAGGCATTTTATTGAGTCCAATTACACTAATTTTCTTTAATACCACATTCACGCCTCCATCATTCTCTAAAGCCACTTCTAGGGTTCCCCTTTGCTTTTACAAAGGGGAACTAACAACACTCCTGCAAAAGGAAGAAAAAGTAAAGCTGCCAGGGCAGACACCAAAAACCATTACATCAGTGTTACACAGCAAGACTTTGTGATGAGGTGATGTTCTGACAAACAAATCAACAAAAATGGAAAGAGTTGCACCCTCTTCCTCGTGAGCACACGCGCATTAATTGTTATCCGACATGAATAATTCAGTCAGAAAGTCAGAGAAGTGATGTCAAGCTGCATAAATAAAACATCGCCGGTAAAAAAGAGTAACCATAAACTGACACGGTGAATTAATAATAGCAGTGTTAGGGCTTAATAAGGAGATGAAACAGCGGGATTACAGACTCACACTTTTGTGATTACATCCAATGGGGTTAAGACTCAAAGTGAGTCCTAACATGAAAGCAGACAAGCCACACTACGCGAGCAGAATACGTTGAACGGATGGACGCCGATGCTAATGCAAAGACAGTCAGGGTGGATTGTGTGCAACTTATGACAGCCTAAGAGTGTGGGTTTGTTCAAGTGTAGCCTGCCATCAGGTATAAAAGTGTGTCTAGGTCTATAAAAGTTTAACTACTTTGTGTGCATGTGTGTGTGTGTGTCACTACCTCCTCTCCTGCTTTTCCTGTCAAAAAATGTGAGAGCTCTGCTCCAGCAAACGCAAAGAAGGTGAAATCTGTCCCGAGCGAACAGCAGCCTATTTTTAATGACAGAAGGTGTATGTGGCAGCGGGAGGGCTATAGCATATTCACTTTGGTGCCACGCCAAACATAACAAAGGAAGAAGAATCAGCACCAGAGCAGCTAAAAAAGCCACCCGAGGAAATAACAGATCTCCCACTCCACACATTATCTCCACCTTGGCAAGTACACGGCCAACATGTAAAGCCAACGTTGCAAAGCTCTACAATTAACTGTCAAGAGAGAAAAAAAAGACCCTTCCTGCAGGGATAGCCGGGTGCTGGCAGTGTGACTTCTTTCCCTTAAGTAACCCTGTACTGAAATAAATTGTGAGCCCTAACGTTAGAAGATTTATCTTGGTAAAAAGATTAACGTCAAGGAGTTTGAAAGGAATTTATGCAGGTTGTACTATGTCAGCTGCTCAGGTAAGTGAAAGTGCGAGACAGGGGAAAATCTGTCATGCACCTGGAGTAATAACTGATGAGGGAGTTGGATATTAAGACTTTAAGTCATGCTGCAGGAAAATGATGGATTGTCAGATTCATGTTGTGACCAAAAGTGAGTTAAGAGCTCACTGGTTTCTTAGGAAGCAAAACACAATGCATGTGTAACATCTGCTTTCATGTTCTTCTGTTGATGAGGTGTGTGAATGATCAGCAGCTGATGGGGAAGCTTGTCCCGTAGAAGGGTAATTGGATTACAGATGGCTGGTGGCACACTGGCTACCAACCACACTTACTCCCAGGAGAACAAAAACACATTACCTGACAGAGGGGCAAAAGAGGCACTCCGCTTTATCAATTCTGCACAGCTTGACTCGGCTGCTCGCAAAGCCAGCTGTCATCTGCAGCTGAAGACACAGGCCTATCTCCTTCAGGGAGAGGCATTCAGCCTGCACCCACAGTTTGTACGCTCGAGGTGGGGCACTATAACCCGAGGTGACAACTGTAGGAGACTTATCACGAATGAGTGCAACACTTGATGCTCATCCATATTTGCATGATAAAATGTTAAAAGTACTTTCTGGCTTAGGAACAGAATATTACTGCGTTGATACCAGTACAAAGACTTGCTTTTCTGCGAGTCAAGGCCGGCAGACATTCGTTCAGAGACATAAGAGGAAAAACTGTCAAGCATCAACCTCAAGTGTTGTTAAGGCTGCAGAAGACTTCTTCGTCTTCTCTTTGAGATGCACTTGGCAATGCAAATCTGCAATGCATGTCTGTTGACAGTAAATAGTCTCCAGTCTGCTTCTCCTCCCAAACTGCTCAGTCTCAGTAGAGTAAAAACAGGAAGTCGATCTCCTTGCCATTAGGAAACACACTGCCAACACATTGCAATCAGTCTGAGTCAGTCCATGCCAATGAGGGCTACCTTTAAGTTTTTTTACAATAAGAGACTCAATTCAACTGTATTCTGGTTATATTTGTATATAAAAGCAAGGCTGCTGAGTGCTTGTGTCACTATTAGTGGAGGAATTTCTAAACCTCTGTTTCAAATCTGTGAGGTTTTGTTTAATGTCAATTTCTTTGTATATAAAGGGCAAAATATATTAAACAGACAGCAATAAGTAGCTTTTTTCTGATTTACCAGAGTAACCTTGGTATTATCACAAAAAGATTGCATGCGATTGCCAACTTCATCACAAAATCATAGCAGACCAACTCCGTATTTATCGCCTTCTGGATGCACCAAATCTACCTTAAAGACAGCAGTAGTCGCAGACCAGGTCTCCATGTTCGAAGCAACCGTATCAAAGGCAATAAGATTGCAAGTGCCTGTAGCATAATATGAAAACTGTGTGATGTTCAACAGCATCAACATGAGCAGGTAGCTGTCCAGTGAATTCACAGCAAACAAGTGTATGCACGGTGCAGACAGCACCATTGCCTAAATCGAAGAGTATTTCAAGTAGCGAGAAATCACTTAGGTGTTATAAAGGCAACTTTGGACTGTGTCCTGACCTGATTCTTCCAACATGGCTGGCTTTGAATGAAAGTCAACCTTTTTTCCAGAGTCAAAGGGTTGGCCGGCAATCGATCACAACCATAAGAAACATTAAGACTCCGGCATAGAAGTACCAAAAAAAGGAAGGGAGAAGGGAGAGAGCTGAAGATGACGAGCATCTCCAAAAGTTGATTCTGTTCATCTGGACGTGGCATTTTGTGGGAGAAACGTTTTGTCACTCATCCAAGTTTCAAGCTTATAAACAGGAAATTTGCATAATGACTGAAACCAGCCCACTGAAGGAACAATGGGCTGGGAGGTCAGTTCCTTAATCATAATTATGCAGATTCTCATGACCATTGATCAACAACCACTGACCAAAACCCACTGATCAAAGACCACTGATCAATGGCCATGAGTACCATTCACAGAGAGTTGGGGAATGGCTGCAATCACAGCATTGTAAGATGGCGAAAGATGTACCCTTAGGCCCCCTCCTCGATTCAGAGATGGTCTTTCCCTTTTCACGTAAATGGCCTCCTTGACTCCGCCCTCAAACCAGCGTTCCTCCCTGTCCAGGATGTGAACATCCTCATCATTGAAAGAGTGTCCACTGGCCTGTAGGTGTAAATAGACTGCAGAGTCCTGACCTGACGAGGTAGCTCTTCTGTGTTGTGCCATCCGCTTCGCCACAGGTTGTTTGGTTTCCCTGATGTATAACGGTGTGTTCACACCGAACGCGATAGAGGCAGGCAGAGCGTCAGGCTTACATGTAAAGTCAATGGAAAGGCGCGCTGACCCGCGATTGCGGCTCCCGCGAAAATTCGGAAGCAGATTTGCGTCGCGAAAACGCCTGAAACGCCTGAAACGCGCTACACTCACGCGCGAAAAAAACCACGCGCGTGAGTTTATGTGTTGCATTTTGTGCATACACGCGTTTCGCGTCCCCCGCTCGAGTTGGAAAAATCTGAACTCCAGCGTCAAATCGCGCCGCGACAACCAATCAGGAGCCTGGTGACGTGGCTGTTACCTAGTTCAAAGGGGCAGATCCAGCCAAAGCCCTTTATTCTTCAATAGAAAGAAGGCTAATCAATGCCGTAGCAAACAACCCGGAGCCGTACGACACCAGCTGCTTTCTGGACCGAGACAGGAATATAAAGGACCGAGCTTGGAGGAAGATATGTAAAGAGATCGGGCAACCTGGTAAGTTCATTCATTTTTCTTAAGTTTTCTCTAAAGTTTTCACTGACCCGGGGAAGCCGCACAAAAGCTAGCAAGCCACCGCTATTTTCCCACTGACGTACAAATACCGTTCTGCTTTTAGGCATGTTGTCATTTAAGAATATATTTTATTGTTTATTAATAAACAGCACACAGTGGTCCCGCTGTTCATCCGTCACTGCCTCTTTTTTCTTAATTTTCATTTTCTTTTTTTGCACCGGACAGCATTGCATTCTGCAGCCTGATTGACAAATCTCCTGCGCTTGCCAAATTTATCATGTTTGGTTTTGATAACCATCACGTCCAATAGAAAAAACAGCACAAAAACACCCATAACTATGAGCCTCATTCGGAAATAGACACCTGCACCGCGAGGGAAAAAGGCGCACGAAAGTGGCGGGCAGATGAAGACAAACCGCGGCATATTAATACTTTTACGTTTTGCAATCTACAAAGGTTTGCACTTTGAGAATCAATTGTGAGAACTGTGACCAATGTTCATGTGTGTGTGTGGAAAACAGTGTATAAAGTGCGTGGCCAGGGGCTAGTTATTCTGAGAACCCCTGCTGCAATAAATGAGGGACCACTGTATACTCTATGATTATTATATTCAACCTGTTAACATTTAATACTGTATTGATAGAACCAACTGATTCTGAAGCAGAGCATCCCCTGTTGCTTCTCCTGGCTCCCCAGTCCCTGAGCTCCTGCTGCTGCACCCACAGATATGTACAGCAAGCACTGATACCTTTTTAGTCGGTGGGATTGCCTGTGATCACCTTTACTAAATATCTACAACCAATCTGATTATATCCTGTTTTTGGTTTGTTTGTTTTTTTCAAGGTTGAAATTAAAATCTAGTAGCAGCCTTCTCATTTCTTTGTGTTTTGTGCTGTTTTACAGGCCCACAGGGGAGGACGGCTCCGAGGCAGATGAGGGACGGGTCCCAGGACGGTCCATCGGTGGTGGAGCTGGAGCCACACCAGTCTCCAATGGAGCATTTCCTCCTTAGCCTGGTTCCTGCTCTGGAGAGCAGCTGGTCCTTTTTATTCCTGTCTCTCTGTAAATAATTATATTTTATATATTTATGTTTAATGTATTTCTGTGTGAGAATTTTAATATTATTTCAAATAAATTTTTATAATGACTAATGTCTCAGTTCTACTACACAGCAAATGTTGGCACACGACTTGACACATGTAGAATTTATTTCATATTATACTAATGACAAAATATACTAATACAGTGGGATGCAGAAGTTTGGGCAACCTTGTTAATAGACATTATTTTCCTGTATAAATCGTTGGTTGTTACAATAAAAAAATGTCAGTTAAATATATCATACAGGAGACACACACAGTGATATTTGAGAAGTGAAAATAAGTTTACTGGATTTACAAAAAGTGTGCAATAATTATTTAAACAAAATCAAGCAGGTGCATAAATTTGGGCACCACAAAAAAGAAATGAAATAAATATTTAGTGTATATCAATGTGTGTGTCTCCTATATGATATATGGGGTGCCTTTGTCTGGACGTGCTTCCCATCCAGAGCTGCACAGCACAGAGGGAAGTTCCAGCGCTCCTGGAGTCCCTCTGTGATGGACCGCCAGTCTCCAGGTGAAGGCACAGCCATGAAGTCGTCCACTAGACAGTCCCAGATGGCCGTCGCTGCCTGGGGGGTGATCTGGCTCACCGACTCTGTAACTGAACGCTTGGTGCTGAAGCAGTCCGCGGTGACAAGGAACCTGGACAAAATTGTTCAAAATCAGTATTATGTGTACTGCAGTTACAAAATACATTATTCAAATTCCAAAATACTTTTGTGATGTCAGATTTAAATCACAAAACTTAAATCTTACATAAAACATTTTGTAATTATAAGGATAATTACAAAATGTATATTAGATAATATCTAAAACAGTTGTGTTTTGTTTTAACTTTAACATATCATAATTTGATTGGTAGCAACTTTCACAACTACAGTGAGCCAATCACTCATAATTTCTAAACATGTCAATCAGGTAGGAATGAAGTAAGACATTAATAGAAATAAAGAGTTGTATGTTGACATGTAGCCCTTTCCTTGCTTAAATCATTAATATTTTTGAAAAATTAATCTGTGATAAGACAGCTTATCAAGATAGAACCATGTAACTAAAGATGAACCAAACTGTTCACAGTTTTATCTAACTCTGTTTTAATAAAGGCTGGTGACCCCTGCTATAGAGTCTGACAGCTGCAGGGATTATATACAAATATTCAACTATCCCAGAATTAAACCAGGTCTAAATAAAAAGGAGTGAGTATCACTACAAGGTTAACTCAGTGGTCCTAATGCTACAGTTTGATATCAGCAAACCCCGAGCACATACATTGATGTGACACCACAGCCATGCTATCATGCAAACACTGATAACAGCATAAATCGAATTAAATCGGGGCTTGATGAGAGCTTCTGAGTATCACTAGAAATATTATAAACAGTCGTCTCTGTACCACAGTTTGCTTTCAGTAAACACCGAGAGCATTAACATCCATGTTAGCAGTGTATAAATGGATGGTTTAGCATATATTAGCACAGGTGTCAATAAAGGACTACGTATTAAACACTTTTACTAACCTCACGCAGACGGACAGGCGCTCTGCAGGTGGGATTGAGCGCCTGTAGTTGGTGTCTAGGCGGACGATTCTGGGACCGACGCGGGACAGCAGGTCCTCAAACTGGCCGAGTGAATGACGGTGATAGCGCTGGAATCGGCCGTCATCCAGGCGCAGCTCCTGGAGCAAGTGGTGAAACTCACCAAACTGCTCACGCCTCTGGAGGACCTGATGGACCCAGGTACGGCAAGGATGTCCTTTACGCCGCTACTCTGCTCTCCACAGTAAATAGAGAAGGGAGACTCTCTCTTCAAGCGCTAGCTCGACAGCTGCCATCTTGCAAAGATACCGGTCTTGCAAAACTTCCTCCCACATCCCTCCCACATTTCCGGTTCACGCGCGTTAAAATATGATATTTTGGGGCGCGATGGATTTTTCTTGGACACGCGTAGAGGTGCGAATGTGCACGCGTCAAGTTAGGGGCGTTTGGGGCTTTTTTCACGCGCCCATCCTGGTGTTTAGAAAAAATGCGTCTCAACTGGTCCGATACTCCTGACACATATGGGATCACTACAGGTTTTCGCTTGGGCAGCGGTTGTCCTTCTCTCCTGGATCGGCTGGAGCTTTCTTTAAGTGCCTTTCCATCACCAGTGTGTGAATGGGTGGATGACTGGATATGTAAAGCGCTTTGGGGTCCTTAGGGACTAGGAAAGCGCTATATAAATACAGGCCATTTACCATTTACCATTTTACCATTTCCAGCTTTGACAAAAGTCCAGCTGGGATAACCACATTTACTCAGGGCCTTCTTGATGTGCTGTTCTTCTGGGTGGCTGTAGCTCAGGTGGCAGAGCAGGTCAGCCACTAACCAGAAGGTCAGTGGTTCGATCCCAGGCTGCCTCCTGGCTGCATGCCAAATATCCTCCCGGTCAAGATACTAACCCCGTGTTTGCCTACTGGTGGCGCCAGTGTTCGGCAGCCTCACCTCTGTCAGTGCGCCTCAGGGCAGCTGTGGCTACAATGTAGCTTGCCGTCACCAGTGTGTGAATGGGTGGATGACTGAATGTAGTGTAAAGCACTTTGGGGTCCTGAGTAAAGCGCTATACCAATACAATTTCTGCCTCCCTGGCCGCTGTGTCTGTGGAGATGGTGTTCGCTCTGTGTTGTAGCGTCCTGATGACACCCAGTTTGTGCTCCAGTGGATGATGAGAGTCAAACCTTAGATACTGATCCGTATGTGTAGGTTTACGGTAGACGTCAGCTGTCCCCCATTCCTGATGGAAATCTCACAGTCTAAGAAGGCTAACCTGCCACTTTTCATATCCTCCCTGGTGAATTTGATGTGTCGGTCCACCGAGTTAATGTAGTACGTCCTGAGATTTGATTTTCACCCAGGTGTCATCCACATATCTGAACCAATGGCTTGGTGGTGTTCCAGGGTAGGACAGCAAAGTCCTCTTTTCCACTTCTTCCATGTACAAATTGGCCACGATGGGTGAAACTGGGGAGCCCACGGCACACCCATGTTTCTGCCTGTAGAACTGACCCTTGTATGTGAAGTAGGTGGAATGAAGACACAGTTCCAAAAGCAAACACACTTGGTGGATGCTGAGAGTGGTCCTGTTGCTGAGGTTGGTGTCATCCTGTAATCTCTTACGGACTACCTCCAGCGCTTTCGTGACTGGGATGCAAGTGAAGAGAGATGTAACGTCGTACGAGACCATGGTTTCATATGCCTCCATAATGACATCTCTCACCTTCTCAACAAAATCCAAGGTTGTGGTGTTCAGAGCTGCCCACCAGCGGGTTGAGGATCGAAGCCAGAAACTTGGAGATGTTATAGGTTGTAAAGGTCCAGTTTTGTTTATTGATCTAAGCCTGAACAGCTACGCGTAGTGTCCAGTAGAGGGCTCTGTTGTTTAGTTAGCGGCAAGCTGCACTTCCAGCTCAGACCGGTTTTGTGGCGCACATTTCCCAGTAGGCAGCTCTCAATGAAGCGTGAAGCAGCGTGATACCGGACTCTAGCGAAACGAACAATTTGCAGCCCTTGGAATGCGGAGCGAGGTACATTTTTTAAGTTGTATTTCTTTACTTAATTGATATTTTGTTGTATTTTCTGCTTTATTTGAGTTCATATTTGTAATAAGCGTCTAAGAAAATGTATTTTTTAGAAAGTGAAAGAAAGTGTACTTTATTGGTCCCCGTGGGGAAAATCCCTCTCTGCATTTAACCCATTCACTCAGTGAAGCAGTGGGCAGCCATTGGGCGCCCGGGGAGCAGTGTGTAGGGACGGTACCTTGCTCAGGGGTACCTCTGGGTAGCTGTTCAGGGGAATCGAACCCCCGACCTTCCGATCATGGGGCCGCCACGCTACCTACTGAGCTATCCCTGCCCCCGTGTTTCTGTTTAGTTTTCACGGTGCATTGGCGCACCTGGCGCACTGTTAGATTCTGAATGAATCTCAAAGTAAAAATTACTGCACCCGTCGAGGCTCTCTCTATTTCTTCCTTGGTCCGGGGGACTGCTACAGTGAAAACTCGATCGCTGAGTGAAGGCTACTTGCTAGCTCCCATGCCAGATGAGTGCAGCCCGTGCCACGAGCTGGGTCCGTTTGTCAGCTGTGAGAGATTTCTACACCAGTCAAGATCATCTTTGCTTCGTTGCCTACCTCCCCTTTGAACTCTGATGGTCACTTTACGAAGGTGCAGGTATTATGCCCATTAAGGACTTTGCTGATAACAGGACTCTGCACTCTAATTCAGAATTACTTGCCTTAAATATTTTTGTGGTTACAGCCTTAAAGGTATACTGCATTGCACTGAGTAATTACAATCTTTAAATTGTATGGGTTTATTCTTCTTGAAAGTAACGTATATCAGCGGTATTTACAGTTACATTTTGTCTAATATGTGGGTGCTAATCTGTTTATTTATGTGATGTAAACGTCTGATGTGAGCATTGTTTCCAAAAGTAACACTCACGTAAGTTTAAGTCCAGACGTTATCGCATAGAGCAACATACACATTACAGTAACAAAATGTTGAACGCTGCTGAAGAAGCCGACGACTCAGAGCAACAAGGAGTAAGATCCAGCAATCGTGAAAGGCATTTAACTGAAAAGGGTAAAGAAATGCAGGAATATGAGGCAAAGAAAAATGAGAAGGCATTTAACAAAGCTTATGACACTTGGAAGAAGGCAGCTAAAGAAATCAGAACAAAGCTGAAAACTTTCTGCTCACCTGAAGAGCTAAACAATGCCAGTCATGACATAAGAGACAAGCACGCTGTAGTACAACAGCATTATGAACCCATTCGCCGCAGCCAATCCATGACGCCCGACATTGTTAAGCGAATGGATGCTTGTGCAGTGCTTACAACTGACATTTGTGAAGTTGTTGCTAAACGACAGGAAAATATCGATCAGCTCTTTAACGATCGCCTTGAAAAGGAAAGAGTACGAGTGATGTTAAACAAAAGGGACTATGGTTCTGTGTTTGGTGATACAAAAACTGAAACGTCGTTCCCAGAGGGTTCAGTTGCACGCTCAAAGGCAGATTCTACTGGCAGTCGTGAGGTGGAAGCAGAAGCTGAACTTGCAGCCAAAGTGGAACAAGCAAAGGCCACACAAGAAATATTGGCACAGGAAACCAAGATCAGCCAAATGGAAAATGAGTGGAAAATAAAGGAAGTGGAAACAAAGGCAAAGTTGGAGGAGGAAAAGACTAAACTTCAACAGTTAAAGGCAGACAGCGAAGTGAAAGTAGCAGCTGCACGAGTAAGTGTCAGGTTCGACGGTGCCCCGACCGGCGACCTGTGTGTGTGTGTTTGTTCTCCCGCTCTGTTTTTGTCTCCGTTGTAGTTGTTACGCGGTTGCGTAGCAACGGGAGATGTCCGACCCGGAAGTTCCGCCACTCTGAGTGGTCCCACCTGCAACTGATTCCTCGCCAGCTGCTGCCAATCATCCACCATTGTGACAGAACTATTTAATGGTGTGGCTGAGTGACAGACAGCGCTGGAGTATTCCACCAAGCCGGGCTACGAGTGAGACGGAGATACGAGAGGAGAGACGTCACTGTTTACGAAAGTCGTATGGACACACGAGGGGAGCACGGAAGGGACTTAGCACTATGGATTACTTTGGATTTGCTTCACTGTAAATAAAGACACTGTTCAATCTTAACGAGCGATCCGCGTCTGGGTTCTCTTACTCATCACCCCCGTAACAGAATACTCCAGCCACTTACATGGACCCAGCGGACGCCGCTCCGGTTCTGCGAGAACTCTCGATTCAAGGTGAGATGTTGGAACGCCATGAAAAAATGATGAAACATGTTGTTGAAGAACAAACTGTGTTACGGCAGCTGGTTGCTGAATTAAAAGGGATTTTGCTAACTCCCCCTGGGGCTGCAGCTGATGCTCCGTCGCCCGGGCCGTCTCTCAGCACAGCCGCGGATTCTCCTCTGCCTCCTTCCCCTCCCACACTGCAGCGCAAGCACCCGCTGCCGGCCCCTGAGAAGTTTAGTGGGGATCTGGATAAGAGCCGCGGGTTCTTAACACAATGTTCGTTCATTTTTAGAGAACAGCCTCGGTCTTATTTCTCAGATGGAGCCAAGGTGGGGTTAATGGTGGAATCAATGACTGGACGCGCTTTACAATGGGCCCAGGCCGTGGTAAGCATGCAACCTGCTATCTCTTATGAAGATTTTTTGTGCAAATTTCGTTGTGTTTTTGACAAAGGCTCCAGCGCCGACAGCGCAGCACATCGCATGTTTTCCCTGAAACAAGGATGGAGGAGTGTAGCGGACTTCTCGATTGACTTCTGGATTTTGGCCGAGGAGACCGGCTGGCAAGAAAATGCACTACGAGGGGCTTTCATAAACGGCCTGAACGAAAATCTAAAACGTGAGTTGGCCTCAAGAGAACTGCCTAAGTCGCTCAGTGCTTTGGTGAATGTGTGCATTCAGTTGGATGAGCATAGGCGTGAGTTTGGACGGCGACCAGCGGGCGGCAGCAAAACCTCGGCAGGGCCCTCTCTCGAGTGGAGACGGGAGTGGGAGGAACAGCCGTTGGAGGAGGAGCAGCCCATGCAGATCGGTCAAGCCAGCTTTAGGTCTGTGGCCCGACGGAGAAGACCTCAGGGGGGTGAGTGTTTCACTTGCAGAAAGAGAGGACACTTTTCTGATAAATGCCCAGAGTCGGGAAAAGACGCTGCTCGTCAGTAGCCGTGGGCATACTGACGGGCGTTACCGCAAACATCTTGCCCCACCTCAGCTGTCCTGCCAAATTGATTTTCCAGTCCTGTATTCACCCATGTAGTGCTTTAATCGATTCGGGGGCCGAACAAAGTTTTATTGACGAAGCCCTGGCCCAGACGTTGGGCATACCTGTTGAACCCTTACCTGAGGTCCTCCAGGTGGCGGCGCTGAATGGTGCCCCCTTGGCCAGTATAACACATTGCACTACTGATTTGACTCTTTCTCTTTCCGGAAACCATGTTGAACAAATCAGCCTATTTCTGTTCAAGGCTCCTCACACTCCGCTAGTTTTGGGCTACCCCTGGCTCGAACGCCATAACCCGCAGATCGATTGGGAGAACAGCAGGATAACTGGGTGGAGTCCTAAGTGTCATGAACAGTGTTTACGTTCTGCTACAGTTAGCCAGACGTCCACTAGCCCATCTTCACCTGACGCTCCTCCCGATTTGACTGCAGTTCCAGCTGAATATCACGACCTAGCCCAGGTGTTCAGTAAAGAAAAGGCCCAGTCTCTTCCCCCCCATCGTCCGTACGATTGTGGGATAGACTTGCTACCCGGCGCTCCCTTGCCCACAAGCCGTCTATACAGTATTTCGAAATCAGAGCGAGAGGTAATGGAGGGCTACATCACCGACTCGCTGGCGGCCGGGATAATCCGGCAGTCCACCTCTCCTCTCGCGGCAGGTTTCTTCTTCGTTGAGAAGAAAGACAAAACGCTCCGCCCCTGCATTGACTTTCGAGGTCTTAACAAGATAACCATTAAGAACAAATACCCGCTTCCTTTACTCACCTCTGCTTTTGAACTCCTTCAGGGGGCTGCCATCTTTTCTAAACTGGACCTCCGCAGTGCTTATCATCTGGTGAGAATCCGCCAGGGGGATGAGTGGAAGACGGCGTTCAACACGCATCGTGGGCACTTTGAATATTTGGTGATGCCTTTCGGGCTCACGAATGCTCCGGCGGTCTTCCAAGCCATGATAAATGATGTTTTACGGGACTTCATTAATCATTGTGTTTTCGTTTATCTAGACGACATCCTTGTGTTTTCTCGGAACCCAGCTGACCATGTCAAGCACGTGAGAATGGTGTTGCAGCGCCTGTTGGAGAACCGGCTGTTTGTAAAGGCAGAGAAGTGTGAGTTTCACGTGCAGACAGTCTCCTTTTTGGGGTTCATCATCGAGGAGGGACGGCTGCGGGCAGATCCGGCCAAAGTGAGGGCAGTGGTGGAATGGCCTGAACCCAAGAACCGTAAGCAGCTGCAGAAGTTTCTGGGATTTGCCAACTTCTATCGACGGTTTATCCGCAATTTCAGTCAGGTCGCCCTGCCTCTCACCAACCTAACCTCTCCTAAGCAGCCATTCCAGTGGTCTCCCGGCGCTGAACGGGCTTTTGTGAGACTCAAGCACCTCTTTTCCTCAGCTCCGGTGTTGGTACAGGCAGACATCAGTCAACCTTTTTTTGTGGAGGTGGATGCTTCAGACGCAGGTGTGGGGGCAATACTATCCCAACGAGTGAATGCAAAATTACACCCATGTGCCTTTTTCTCATGTCGCTTATCTCCTGCAGAGTGCAATTACGACGTTGGAGACCGGGAGCTCCTCGCCATTAAGTTGGCGCTTGAAGAGTGGCGACATTGGCTCGAAGGCAGCGAGCATCCGGTGGTTATCTGGACAGACCACAAGAACTTGACCTACCTCCAAGCGGCCAAAAGACTGAATGCCCGGCAGGCCAGGTGGGCTCTGTTTTTCACTCGGTTTAACTTGACCATCTCTTACAGACCTGGCTCCCGCAATCTTAAAGCAGATGCTTTATCGCGCCAATTTTCCCCGGATCTCGACCCAGACGAGAAGGAGAGACCCATTCTGCCATCCTCGTGCTTCGTGGGGGCTCTGACCTGGGACATAGAGCGGGTTATTAAGGCTGCCCAGCGGTCGGAACCTGATCCGGGCACTGGGCCCGATGGGAGGATGTTTGTTCCCGCGGCGGTCCGAAGTAAGGTCCTTCACTGGGTCCATACGGCCAAGTTTGCCTGCCACCCGGGTAAAAACCGCACTATCGCCTTTCTGCAACGTTTGTTTTGGTGGCCGACTCTAGGGAAGGACGCTCGGGAGTATGTGGCCGCTTGCCCCGTTTGTGCCCGAAACAAGGTCTCCTGTTCACCCCCTGCTGGCCTCCTTCGTCCGTTGCCTGTGCCCAGCCGCCCGTGGTCTCATATTGCACTGGACTTTGTTACCGGTCTTCCCCCCTCCTCGGGTCACACAGTCATCTTGACCGTGATCGATCGCTTCTCAAAGGCTGTTCATTTCGTTGCTCTGCCGAAACTCCCTTCGGCCCTGGATACTGCCAAGATTCTCACGCAGCAGGTGTTCCGTCTCCATGGGGTTCCCCAAGATATCGTGTCCGATCGGGGTCCCCAATTCACGTCGCGAGTGTGGAAGGAGTTTTGTAAGGAACTGGGGGCCCAGGCCAGCTTGTCGTCCGGCTTCCACCCTCAAACCAACGGGCAAGCGGAACGGGCTAATCAAGAGCTCGAAGCGATGCTGCGTTGTGTGGTCTCTTCGAACCAGTCATCATGGAGCGATCAACTGGCGTGGGTCGAATATGCCCATAATGCTAGCACGTCGGCGGCTACTGGGGTTTCCCCGTTTGAGGCCTCCCTGGGGTATCAGCCCCCGCTTCTCTCTGTGTCGGAGGGGGAATTGTCGGTTCCTTCAGTCCAGCACCACCTGCGGCGCTGCCGGCGGGCATGGCGCGCCACCCGGACCGCCCTCTTGAGGACCGCTGAGCAGAACAAGAGACTTGCGGATCGCCGCCGTGCTCCGGCCCCTGCATACCAGGTCGGGCAACAGGTATGGCTGTCTGCGAAATATGTTCCTCTGAGGGTCGAGTCTAGGAAACTGGCTCCACGCTTTATCGGGCCCTTCCCCATCCTGGCCGTGTTGAATCCTGTGACTGTACGTTTGTCTCTTCCCCGTTCCATGAGAATTCACAATGTCTTTCATGTGTCCCAGGTGAGGCCTGTCCGGACCAGCCCTTTGTGCCCGCCCTCCGGGCCCCCGCCACCCGCCCGGATTATCGACGGCTCGCCGGCGTATTCCGTATCGCGGATATTGGATGCCCGGCGCCGCGGTAGGGGCTTTCAGTTTTTGGTGGACTGGGAGGGGTACGGTCCGGAAGAGCGTTCTTGGGTGCCGCGGTTCTCGATGCTGCCATGGTGAAAGACTTCCGCCGCAGGCACCCTGATAAGTTTGCTGGGTCGCCGGGAGGCTCCCATTAGAGGGGGGGTACTGTCAGGTTCGACGGTGCCCCAACCGGCGACCTGTGTGTGTGTGTGTGTTTGTTCTCCCGCTCTGTTTTTGTCTCCGTTGTAGTTGTTACGCGGTTGCGTAGCAACGGGAGATGTCCGACCCGGAAGTTCCGCCACTCTGAGTGGTCCCACCTGCAACTGATTCCTCGCCAGCTGCTGCCAATCATCCACCATTGTGACAGAACTATTTAATGGTGTGGCTGAGTGACAGACAGCGCTGGAGTATTCCACCAAGCCGGGCTACGAGTGAGACGGAGATACGAGAGGAGAGACGTCACTGTTTACGAAAGTCGTATGGACACACGAGGGGAGCACGGAAGGGACTTAGCACTATGGATTACTTTGGATTTGCTTCACTGTAAATAAAGACACTGTTCAATCTTAACGAGCGATCCACGTCTGGGTTCTCTTACTCATCACCCCCGTAACAGTAAGAGCCCTTAGCGCTCAAAATGACATTGAAAGCCATGATCAAGTGTCCTGCTACAACTTAGAAAATTCCGCAAATCTCCCCAACAGCGCACCACGGCTCTCTTTAAATCCACAAGCACCAACATTTAGACCTCACAATACTACTCCAGAACGTGAAGAACTTAGCTTAGTTCAAGCCCTCGCCAGCTCTCTTACCCTAAACAGGCTTCCTGTACCTGAGCCCACTATCTTTAGTGGCGACCCCCTAAAGTTTATGGATTGGAAGGTATCCTTTATGGCACTAATTGGTGACAAACCTTTACCTGTGTGTGAGAAAATGTTGTATCTAAAGAGCTATCTTGCAGGTGAAGCACGAAAGGCAGTAGAGGGATATTTCTTCCGCAACAATGAGCAGGCATACGCAGGCATATGGAGCGTTTTAGAGGAAAGGTATGGCAGCCCATTTGTTATCCAAAGAGCCTTTAGGGCTAAACTCACAAAATGGCCTAAAATAGCTGCCAATGATCCTAAAGCACTGAGGGAGTTGGCAGATTTTCTCCAAAGCTGTGCAGAGGCTATCCCTCAAGTCAAAGGCCTAGAGATCCTTAATGATTGTGAGGAAAATCACAAGCTTCTAAGAAAACTGCCTGAGTGGATAGTGCAGAGATGGAGCCGCATTGTGGTGGAGGAGCTAGACAAAAGCCAAGACTACCCCAACTTCGCTCGCTTTACAAAGTTCATACAAAATGAAGCTAAAGTAGTTTGCAATCCTGTTGCCTCACCATTCCTAATAAACGAAAGGGCATCAGAAGAGCAGCATGTTAAAAGAGCGAAGGCACTCAGTACTACCATCCAACCAAAGTCTCCACCAATCCCAGTATCTACTTCTAGACCTAAACCCCCATGTTTGTTTTGCAAAGAAGAATCGCACGGCATAGCTAAGTGTCCTACTTTTGCAGCGAAAACTAGTGATGACAAGAAAGTTTTCATTCAAGAAAATCGTCTCTGCTTTGGGTGTTTGAGGAGGGGTCATGTAACCAAAGAATGCAGAGGACGTCACTCCTGTAGTAAGTGTGGTCGGCGTCACCCCACCTGTCTACACACAGAAAGAGTGAATGAACCTAAAGAAAAGAAAACTGAGGATTCTAAATCCCCAGATGAAGGTGCAAACAAGGAAGTGCATAATGTTATGACTCATGTACTAACAAGGAAACTATCTTCCACATCCAGCATAGTACCAGTATTTGTGTCAGTTGCATCTGAGCCTGAGAAAGAAATACTTACATATGCCCTGCTTGACACCCAGAGTGACTCATCCTTTATTTTAGAGGATTTGGCCTCAGAACTAAATGTAGACGCCCAACCAGTGCAGTTAAAGCTTAGCACCATGACTTCCGTCGACACAGTCGTTGCAAGTAAACTTGCCAACAACTTACAGGTGCGTGGGTTTGATTCTGAGACTCGTGTCCGAATAGAACACGTCTACTCTCGTGACTTTATCCCAGTTGACAAGTCTCATATCCCTACCAAGGAAACTGCACTTCAGTGGCCACACCTTGAAGGCTTAGCTAACAAGTTACAGCCATTGCAGAACTGTGAAGTAGGTCTATTGATTGGTTATGACTGCCCATCAGCACTAGCCCCCCTAGAGATCGTCACAGGCAAACTACAGATCCCAGACAGTGGCACTACATTGACACAGCTCAGAATCCTGCAGATTACGCCTCTAGAGGGCTCAGTGCATCAGAAATCATGTCAACATGTTGGTTGTCTGGTCCAAAGTTTCTGTGGGAACATGACATTTCATATGCACCCAGCCCCTCAGCTGTGTTGTTAGTAGGGGATCCAGAAGTCAAAGCAGTCAAAGCTCTCACAACTCAAACAAGTGAACAAGACAATATCCTCAGCCGTTTGTCAAGGTTTTCAAGCTGGTCAATGCTCCTTAAAGTGGTTGCAAGGATAAAAGGATTGAGATCCAGCAAAGCCCAGTATGGAAACTTTGTAACAGTAGATGAACGGAGAACAGCTGCTGACACAATAATAAAGCTCCTTCAGCAGCAGGCCTTTTCTCAAGAGATGGAAGTGTTGAAGGTGGGAGATAACCTTCCAAGTTCAAGTCCCCTCTTTAGAGTAGATCCAGTGCTAGATCAAGGACTTCTCCGTGTTGGAGGAAGACTGAAGAAGTCAACACTCTGTCAGGGACTTAAGCACCCCATCATCCTCCCAAAAGACCATCACATTACAAAGTTGATCATTGCTCATTTTCATGCACAGATTTGTCATCAAGGTAGAAGCCAAACTCTCATGGAAATCAGATCGAATGGGTTTTGGGTGATTGGTGGGAGCAAGGAAGTTGCAAAACTAATAAGCAAATGTGTTCAATGTCGAAAACTAAGACGTTCACCAGAAGAACAACGCATGTCTGAACTTCCAAAGGAACGAGTTGAAATCTCAGATCCTTTCATGTATTGTGGAATGGACTGTTTCGGACCATTTGTCACAAAACAAGGTCGCAAAGAGCATAAAAGATACGGACTCCTCTTTACATGTCTTTCCTCACGTGCAGTCCACATTGAGATGCTTGAGGATCTTTCTACTGACTCTTTCATCAACGCTCTGAGATGTTTCATCAGCTTAAGAGGAGCTGTTTGTAAGTTGTACAGTGACCAGGGTACAAACTTTATTGGAGCCAAAAATGAGCTAAGAGAGTCTCTTAAACAATGTGACATGGATGCCTTAGAAGCATTCCTTGCCAATAAACAGTGTGAGTTCGTCTTCAATGCCCCATCTGCTAGCCATGCCGGAGGTGTGTGGGAACGACAGATTCGAACCATCCGCAATGTTCTCAATGCCACCATTGCTCAATGCCAAGGCAGGCTGGATGACAGCTCTCTAAGAACTCTATTCTATGAGGCGATGTTTATAGTTAATGGTCGACCACTGAGCGTCGATGGAATCAATGATCCTAAATCTCCTGAACCTCTAACTCCAAATCACCTCATATTGATGAAATCAAAGGTTGCACTGCCTCCACCAGGAAAGTTTGTGAAAGAGGACTTATATGCAAGGAAACGTTGGCGCAGAGTCCAGTATCTCACTGAGCAGTTTTGGAGTAGATGGAAAAGAGAGTACCTTCTGAACATATCTATGAGACAGAAATGGCACCTACCACGTCGAAATCTTAAAGTCAATGACATAGTCATTATCAAAGAAGACATGCTTCCCAGAAATCAGTGGCAACTGGCTCGAGTGGTTGAAGCTCCAGAAGAAGATGACGGTTTGGTCCGCAGAGTCAAGCTTCAAGTTGGCGATCGAGGCTTAATAAAGAAGCAGGGAACAGCACACAAACCTCACGTAGTTGAGCGACCTGTTCAAAAGCTTGTAGTTCTATTAGAAAATAACTAATTGATGTTTCAATCAATACTGTCACATCAGGCGTATTTGCGAAAGTTTATTGATGATGTATTTGAAATTGTGTTCGTTCTTGTAGTAATGTCCATATGTTACAGCTGGAAATCATGTAAAGAATGTTGTTTATTATACATGATTTGGTGGGAGTGTAAAGGTCCAGTTTTGTTTATTGATCTAAGCCTGAACAGCTACGCGTAGTGTCCAGTAGAGGGCTCTGTTGTTTAGTTAGCGGCAAGCTGCACTTCCAGCTCAGACCGGTTTTGTGGCGCACATTTCCCAGTAGGCAGCTCTCAATGAAGCGTGAAGCAGCGTGATACCGGACTCTAGCGAAACGAACAATTTGCAGCCCTTGGAATGCGGAGCGAGGTACATGTTTTAAGTTGTATTTCTTTGCTTAATTGATATTTTGTTGTATTTTCTGCTTTATTTGAGTTCATATTTGTAATAAGCGTCTAAGAAAATGTATTTTGTGTTTCTGTTTAGTTTTCACGGTGCATTGGCGCACCTGGCGCACTGTTAGATTCTGAATGAATCTCAAAGTAAAAATTACTGCACCCGTCGAGGCTCTCTCTATTTCTTCCTTGGTCCGGGGGACTGCTACATAGGTTACCGAGTTGATCATGCAGACGATCGGTCTTAAAGGTGCACCCTGTTTATGTATTTTCGGTAAACCATACAGACTTGGTGTAGACTCCCCTGGGTACAGCCTGTGGTATGAGGTCCGGTCAATAGCCTCGTCTTGTTCTAACTGCTTCAGACAGTCTATCACCCTCTTCCTGTAGCCACTTCCTGGGTCTCGTTTTAGGGGCTCGTAAGTATTTTCATCACTAAGTAGTGACAAAATCTTCTCATGATAGTCTTTCTGGTTTAGCAATACTGTGCACCGACCCTTGTCTGCCAGAAGGATGATAATGTTGTTGTCATCACTAAGTGATGTGAGTGCCTTCCTCTGCCTTCCTTTATGATCTGTCCAAACTGCATGTCAGATGGTCTGCTACCATCAGAAGCGCCCTAAGCCAGCACCACTCTGAGGTCAGATAAGGGGTGTCTGTGTCACACATTATCTGTCACTTTTGGAGATCAACAATCTGACATTCACATCCACTTCAAACTGTGATCAGCCACTGCGTAGAGCCCAGGTTTGTACTTCTTTTACGACCTTGTATATCGACTTCCCCTCCTTCAAAATGCAACACCAACGTCAATGTCTCTGTGGAGGAAATGTCTGGAGCAATGCGCCATCTCATCACCATTTTTCTAGCGATCCACCAGTAATTTCTTAGAATTCTTTGAGTTCATATCCTGAATGTAAAAAAAACGAGTGAACAGGACTACTTGGGCATAGAATCGACAATTTTCTGTTTCGAATGTAGTGAAAATTTCCTCCATCTTTCACCCTGCAAATGGCTAATTCTTACTAATGCTACATTTATTTTGTCCGTGGCACCTGTGGAGGTGCTTTATGGTTATGATCCTGGACGAGCCATTCATACAGTGAAAAATATTATTAAAAAAGGCCGATGGTATGCTTTGGAGCAGTGGAAGAGCTTTTGGTGGTTTATCACCCTGTCTCCTTGCCCACAGTGCTTTTTCAAATGGCCTGTTTGCCACACTGTTTCTGGTAATTCTTGTTGATCCCTGAGGTGGTTTCTCGTGTTATTTCTCACCTGTTCTTTGTGGTACTCATATTTTACTCATATTATCCAATCTGCTGGTAATCTTTCTGGGTCTGCTTGTGTTACCTCTGTTCTCAGTTCAGTTTTTGTTTTTACTTTTAGACAATATAATCAAACTATGGAGAGCTGATGGAGCATTTCCCAATCTACTTGTGAAAAGATGTAATTTGTGATTCAAATAAACATTTGACCTTTTCTCTGAACTCATTTCACATCTCTTCTTTGTAGTTTCTCTAAGCTAAAAAAGAGCAAGGTAAAAATGGTGGAGTGTAAAGCCATTTATACTGAGGTTCACACAGCAGCTAAGCAGAGTGGCTACAGGTATAGATTATTCTTTAGGTTTGACAGTCAAACTGAGATCATTGCTGCTTATTCCGTTATATTCTATGAAATAAAGAGTAAAATTTGGTGATACTTTAACTGTTTAGCTACTAATTTGTCCAGTGAATCCTGAAATCCAAGTTATCAATCTGTGTGGTACAACTGAAACACATTTTTGCCTTTTTGGAAGCAAAAACTCAACAAAACTATATATTTTGTTTTTATTGGGGTATCAAATCTTTCCCATTTTAAATCTGAAGTCACACCACTCACCGTTCAATCCCAATCGATTTCAATGTGTAAGCAAAGAGACTAGTTCGACTGCCTTAGATCAAAATAATAAGAATTGATTTAATTTAAGTTGCAGTTTCAGTGTATGCCTTTAATTTGTGATTACAGTGTCACATAACAATTCCAGACGGGCCTAATGTCTTACTGCAACCTCTGTCTGCTTTGATCAGAGGGGAAGCCAGAGGGGACAGCGACACAGAGGAAAATCTTTAATGATACATGTAGCTGCCACCTTAATCAGTCACAGCTAACACAGTGCTGACCAGAGCACCAGCATTTACAAGGTCAGTCAATTGCAAGTGATTGGCACTCACAGCATTTACCTTGAGACAGAGGAGGGTGGGGAGGGGGTAAGCGGGATAAACAGAGTAAGATGTCACGGAAAAGAGACGGACTGACTGAGCTGTGTTGACAGGGAAACGGCGTGGTCGCTTACCTCTCTCCACTGTTTGGTCTCTACGCCCTGGGTGTACAACACAACCACTGAGAAGTGATGAAGAAGGATGAGATAGCAGCGAAGAGAGAGGAAAAATGCAAAACAGAAGAATACGTCACCAAACAATCTCAATCAAGAATCCTGCCTCTTCAAATTATGTTTGTTTTGTTCCTTCTTTGCTGACATTCATGATTAATTATCTTGCCACGCCCTGACAACATAATGAACTGCCAAGCTTGATGGTTCTAGGTATGCTGTCCACAATCAAAAAAGAAAATCAAGATAGAGAGCCCCTGAACACAGCGACACCCTGATTGCATTGTGGGATTCTCCTGATTCCCATTAGATCTGGCGACTTTAAATGAAGCTGGGGCGGGTGAATACCACATGACCTGTCATATATACCGAGGTTCAGCTTCAGGCGAATACAAAACAGGGTGTCAGCGCTATTTTCCCAGTAGCTTATTTACACAAAGGGCTTTTACCTCCTCCCTATTATGTTAAATGTTTCCCCCTCCATTCTCTATCCTGCAGGGAGTATCAAAGAAAATGCCTTTATGGCGTTTCCCCATGTGTCTCACCAAAAGATAGCCATTTGTATTCAAAGGCTGGCGTTTACACCCTGCATGCATTAAGGTACTTTAGCTCTCAGCAAGGAAAGGTTGTCACATTATTGTGCAAATGATATGCAGTTATTGAAGGAACACTTTGAAACAGCGCAGTAAACTGAATCAAAGTTAAGCTCAGCAAAAATAAAAAGTGAAGCTTTGTAAATGGAGACGAGGTGTCAGCGAACCATATTCTGAGCAAAATGTCCCGCAGGAAAATCTGAGCTGCAATTATCATCGTAAAAGCTGAGAACTTACAAGGGTCAGATTTGGAGAAAGTGTCTCGGTCCAACAGATTCCTGTAAGAGAAGAAAAGAGTTGCACATCAAAATGTGAAAACAGAGTCCTGCATGTGTGTGTGTATATGCAATTTCCGTTTAACTCATTCACTGCCATTGACGTCTATAGCCGTCAATGGCAGTGAATGAGTCAATGGGTTTAACTCATTCACTGCCAATGGCTGGCAGTGAATGAGTTAAGACTGCAGGGCAACAGCTGTACACAATACACAAATGCTTCTTCTTTCATGCTGTGAAATCACTGAATGCCATATGCAAAGAGCTACAACATAATTGCACGGTAATTCAACAACCATACTCAACTTCACACAAACCACAACGCCCCGTGGGATATCATTTCCATGTGAGTACAATAAAGTGCAGTGGAAAGAGACAGTGGTAACAGGCAGAGGTGCCTTTCAAAGTATGGACACTACCTATAAAAGCAGCCTGCCTCTACAGTGCGCTCAGAAACTGCAAATCCTTTTAAGAATATGTAATCCTTAAATAAAAAAAATGCAGAAATGTGAGTATTAAACAACAACATTTTTTTAAAACACCTGAAGATAGAATAGCATACATTAAATGTCAGATTTCTTTTATTCGTGTAAGTTTAGTAGATAACTGTAAATCTAAAAATGATGCAAAAAAACAAGTGGCATAAAAAAAAAGCTCAAGAAACAGATAAACAGTTCAAACTAGGCATATTTATGGCTGGGTAATGTATTTAATTGTACACTCAATCACAGATTTAACTTTCAAAGATTATTAAAATAAGATAATCAAGTTTCACAATAATTTGCTTCTTTTTGTCTCGTTTTAGAAATCCTGTTCATCTTCCCCTTCACAATTGTGCCTGCACCCATTCCTATAAAAAAAAAGCCCTGGAGAGCAGGCATTTTTAGCTCAGCTCAAACCCGAAGGACAAAAAGACAGTCTTTGAGCAATGGGAGAGGATAAAACAGCTGCTCGGAAACATTTTGGCTCCAAGTAATCTGAAAAGTAGATGCGGACACAAAAAATTGTCAGGGCTCTGTGTGCGGGCAGGCGGAGAGGAGGATCCAAACGCAGGACTCGAACACTGAATAGTAACTCAAAAAAACCCCTCAGCTTTATTTACTGGCAGAAAA
Source organism: Aulonocara sp. 'chitande type north' Nkhata Bay (assembly GCF_057382095.1). Lineage (NCBI taxonomy): Eukaryota > Metazoa > Chordata > Actinopteri > Cichliformes > Cichlidae > Aulonocara > Aulonocara sp. 'chitande type north' Nkhata Bay. The sequence goes on along the minus strand of NC_141363.1, from coordinate 3,769,150 downwards.
CAAAGCAAACTGAGCAACGGTACACGAAAGTACTGAACACAAAAACACACAGGTATAAGCCGCAGGTACGACACGACACCGAGCACGGGAAAACACAGGGCTTATATACACAGGGTGGTAATGAGGGAATGGGCAACAGGAGGGAGACACAGCTGGGAGAGATCAGGGCTGACGAGACAGGGGGAGCAAAGCTGCACACACTAACATAAGACAAGGACTTTCACAATAAAACAGGAAACATGAATCACTACTCAAGGACACAGACTCAACACAGAGAGGCAGACAGAAAATAATACATGGAACTCAAACAATACATGAGACAATAAATCCTGACCACGAATAAACAGAAAGATAGAATTCTAATAATAATGGACAAAGCACAAGAGGAACAAAACGATCATTCAAAAAATAAACCAAAACATAATAAACTCAAAATGCTGGGTCGAACCGACCCAGAACCGTGACAAGAATAATACAATTTGTGCTCAAAGTTCAAATAATGCCTGATGTTTTAAAAGTTAATAGATAATCAAGTTAAATAATCCCGATCTCAGCACTGACCAAAATAATCATGATCACAGCTTCTCTTTAGCACCCATGTACAAACCAATGAGCAGCCTTTATTGACACTGAGCACAGCACCCAGCTTTCCTCATATGTACATGGCAACGCAGAGGAGAGAGTGTGGCAATTAACAGGTTAGCAGCTCTGTCGCAGCAACAGAGTGAATGTAAGGTGTCCAAGTGACTCGGGCCAGGAACCAACAAGCTACAAAACAGACTACATATGAGAATTTATTTAACCATTCAAACCAATATCATTAGACTGAATGAGTCCATCACTATCTGGTGGCCTGTAGCATTTTGCACATGCTAAACTCTCTAAATAAAGCATTCACGCTTTCGTGAAAGATCTATCCAGTTTGCTAACACCGATCATCATCAGCTGGCACCTTTTCAAGCAGCCACGCACCCTGATTGGCTTATTGACTCAATCCACATAAGAGGCGCAATCAGCAATAATATTATTCATGTCATCCTTATTTTAAGCTAAAACCCTGAACATTTTCCCTTAATATGTTCCCTCTGTGCAAATTCTAATAAGGTAGGCATCACCTTTACAACATAAAGCAATGCTATCATCATTTACCATTTTAGATGGAAGACATGTTCCCAATGTTTTCAGGGATCTCATTAGCATATCTGTAAAGTGCAAAAGCTTGTGCCGCTAAATAACTTGATCGCAATTCAGAAAAGTCCTCTTCCCTTCAGGGGACAGCAGAATTTCAATGAATATAGATGAGGGTTCAGGACTGAATCCAAGCAGCAGGGCATCGTTCGTGTACATGTAATTCCCCATTCCTGGATACAAAATCTTCTGTGACAGGGAAACGTGGGGAAATGACAGATGCGGTGTTATTGGGTATTAGCCTTGGGCTGACCTGACTACAGTTGGACGATTGTCAGTGCAATTATCATTGGAAGTAACAAAGCCATCCATGACTAACCGCCTCTTTGTATCCACCTGTTACTGTCTGGCACCATTACCCTCAAACAATTAGCTTGTCCATCACCTTATCCCTGCTCTCAGAGCAGACAAGAGTAGAAAACATGACATCCTCTTTTAGTTTTGCTCCATGTTCCTGTAGAGCACAAGCCTTCGTTTACCTGGCTAAACCTTAATTTGTTTTTGCAGAACATTTTTATTCCAGAAAGAAATGATTAGTATACAGATTTATACGCCTGTACAAATTAATCCAGGAGCTTAGTGTGCGCATGGCCAGAGTTTGCGCATCAGTGCCGTAGGACGGGTATTAACATCTCAGATAATCCGTCTGCTTTCACTGAAGTAGCGCTGCCTATTTCAAAAGTTAACTCCTTCTCTTTGCAAATCTCAGTGGGATAAGAGAAGATCATTATCCCGAAAGCCAATGTAGGAAAAGTTTGTTGATGAAGATGAAGTTCATTGAAAGTAGGACAAAAGTAATTAGATACAGCTATTTTTCATTCACACCATTTCATGTATCCGCCTGCTTTCAGATCCCAGCGCTTTTGTGATCACTATGGCCATCTCATTTAAAAAACATGTAACGAAAACAGCAAACTCTCCTTTTTTCTCTATTGCTCTTGATCCCGTCACCTTCATTAAAACTTTGATTGCAATAATCTCTTCTTTCTTACTTAAGCTTTTCATATTTTAGTGCGCCTGGAGTAAGAGTCAGCAGTGCATTATTAGATGTTTAACAAGAATAAATTCAATTTCGCTGGAGAAAAAAGCAGAATATAATCTTAATAGCTTTCTTTTCTCTGCCTAATCATCCCTCACAAAGTGATGTTTGTTTATTCGGCAGTGAATTAAGCTCATAGTTATTGGTTATGCACACTTCAGTTGATAAATACAATAAGCCACAACCAGGAATTTCTGTAAACGCTGAATTAGCATCGGCCCAGAAATGCACGAGCTCTTAAATCAAATCTGCAAACTCTCTCTGCTGGTATAAATGTGTCAAAAGGCGCTGTAGTTGATAAATGGTTTCACTGAATGCCCAGTGTGAAGGAGATTTGACCTCTAAAGCATGGCTGGCTGCTGAACTCTAATTAAAAAAGAATATATTAGGAAAACGCTCTCAGTCAGATCCCTGGAGATATTTTAGCAACTCCATGGTCCAAGGGGCTGATTATTAAACTAAGAAATGTGGAATTTAATTCCCGTGCCCACAGTGCCTTATTGTCACCAGTCCCTTAAGTCTCCTCTGCTTCCTTAAAGTTGTCAAAGTCCTAATTGGCAAGTTGGAGAAATGGTATCTAATTCAGTGGAAAGTGGTTTAAAATTGTCCTGAATCTAACTGGCCAATGAGCTGCTGCCTCATTGGTTTTTACAAGGACATGACAAATGAGAGCCTGAAAGTCAAGTAAGACTGATTTACAGGAAGAAAACTCTCCATAATACATTAGAGACGGCGGAGAAAGCCGGGAGGTCAAACAGAAGGATGGTTTGCATTTCAAGTCTTCTCTGTCACTTCACTTTCTATTCTGCCTCATGGCTCTCTCTCTCTTTTGACAGACGACAGACCTCGCCTTTTCCATTACGGATCATGGGGTCCGTGGGACTATTTCCTGTCTAACATGCCCTTGAGCAGATGTAAAGGGTCAAAAGGTCAAAGAACAAAAAGGGGAACGTATATAGTGCTACAAAGAAGAGGAATCCCATTATGTACAGTGAAATATTCAGCTTTTCCTTAAGGGTAATTAATTTTTTATAGCGCAAAAATTATGTATAGCATACCATATAGCAAAGCTCATCAGATAGCATGCATACAAAGGAGAACCTTCTCTGAGATTTAAGCAGAAACAAAAATGAAAACACAGCAGATGAAAATGTATGTGTGGCTTTGTTTTGCTGCATTTTGTCTGTATTTGGAGTCACGATCAGCGATACAGGTTAATGTTGCTTTTGTCGAGAGCTCTAAAACCTCCCCTCTGTTACATTAGACACACAATCTGGTCTCCTTATTAGTGAAACGCACATCTGCTGTCTTTCACTGTGATGGCACCAGGTGTCTTCTTTTCCTCCATCTTTTTAATTATTCAGTTTCTGCCTCCAATCTCTCCATGTCGACAGTACCTGCAGCAGAGCACTCCCTGGGCAGCCATCTCACAGGCAGTGACAGGATCTCAGTCATAAACCTGCTCTTCTGCTCGTGTAATAAATGAGAAAGCACATACGCTGCAAATCCCTGTATCAGGTTGGCTTTTGCCATGTTGCTAATGTCCGATCTGGGAATAATAACGTTGCTAATTGCATACTGTGACAGCCCAGGGTTTGTGCAGAGAAAGATTCCTTTTACAAGAAGGGGAGGGAAATACAGACTGATATTATAGGGCTTATAACTCTTGGCAAAGCTCTTTGCACTGAGTCTAGTGTGAACTTGCGGCAATCCAAAAAAAGCACCAAGCTGCAGGCATACACTATCCAAATCAGCTACAAAATGGCAATATAAAGCACTCTGAATTGTACTCTAGGCACCACACTGGGCACAGTAAAGAATCAGCTCATGCATATTTTGGCAACTGATCATTTAAACAGAGAGAAGACACTCTGCATGCATTCTGCCAAGTGTGGAGTGAAAAGAAAAGTGATGATGATCATTTACAAAGAAATGATATCACTAATTGAGGTTAGTGAAGCATCAGAGAGATGCAAGCGCACCTTATAGTGTGGAAATAGAGAACTGTGGCTGCGTAATTGGTGGTGGACACATGTTGAGCATCAATAGGTGAAAGCAACACACAGCAGGTGGGTGGTGGTAAACCGTAATGAGCATGAAATAAGAAACACTAACTAATGCCGGGAGAAAAAAAGACGTAAGACCAACTTGTGACACACGCCTATGCACTCAAACACACACTAATTGACTGGGTTGGAAATAAGTGTTCCATGTTTCTCAACAAATATCTTCCTCTATTTAATTTTATGAGATAAACGCTGTAATAAGCATGTCCATATTAGAGCCCGAACAGCGTAGGGTTTAAAGACCAGTACCCACCGATACAGCACACAATATATTTTTACTTTCAGACACAAAAAACGTTTATTGCGAGTAGTTATTTGCCTGTTTATGCTCTGCCTAACTGCGCTCGGATCAGCTAATGGTTAAGTTGCCGACTGCCCTCTGGTGGACGCTGTGCGATGACAACAGTCGGAAGATGGTTGAAGGGTGTTTCTCCCAACTGTTCCTTACTTTTATTTTTCATTTATCAGCTGTTGTAAATGTTTATGCTGATAGTTCAGCAAACTGCTAATACTGTATATGGCCCTAACAAAAAGACAAAAGGTCGCGCTACAGACTTCAAGATTTATTTACTGGGAGTGGCCAGAATGGACAGGAATAGAAGTGAGTACATCAGAGGGACAGCTCAGGTTGAGCAGCTTGAAGACAAAGCTGAAGAGACGAAGCTGAGATGGGTACTTTGGACATCAGCACAAGAGGGATAGCGGATATACTGAGCAAAGGGTGTTGAATATGAAGCTGCTGGGCAGGAGGAAAAGAGGAAAACCTCTGAAGAGATTCATGTGTGTAGTGAAGGAGGACACAGATGGTTGGTGTGACAAGAGGATACTAGTGAAATGGGTGAGATGGAGGGAGATGATTCGCTGTGTTGACTGCTAAAAAGAGCAACGAAAGAAGGCAAAGAAATAGAAGAAAAGCCCTGATGGGCTCGACCCTGTATAGCAAACCTTTCATTATTTTAACAGTCTCATCTCTGTAAGTCAACTTTTTCATCCAATCCACACTTATTCCTGTTTTTATGACATCACTGTTCATAAATGTGGCCGGTTGCTTGAAGGAAGCCAGGATCCCCATTCTTATTCCCAACGAAATCTTTCTTTCTACCTAAACTCTGATTCATTAGTTGCCTCTCCACCTGGGGAAGAAAAGCAGTCAATAGCACAGCGGCAGATCTATTTAAACAAATCAGAGATGTGTGCGCTGGCCCATATCCAAGGTTTCAAGGCATTCAAGACTTTATAAATTGAAATTTTAAACATCTTTTAACAATTGATTTTTTTGTTACTTTGTTGTAGAACTTTTTACTTCCTATGGCTTTAACCTGGGTTCAGCTTACTCAATCTGCTTAAAAACTACAACCTTACATGCTCCATTTGAAAGCTTCTAACATAGAAAAACCCATTTCAGTGAAAATTTGACTGAATTCCTCCACAAGCTTATAATCATTTGCTTGGTAGCGTGTAAAAATTTGACTGATAATCCATTTCCCAATAGAGAATACTAAATATATTTGTAATTTAAAAAAAAAAAGAAACACGCACAGAATTATGCATAGCTACCAAAAGCACACATTCTCACACATGTTGGCTGAAATGTCCCTTATGGCTACTGGATAACATGTCCACTCTAATGCAGAAACAGAAAAAATCCTCAGAGACGACAATAAGCTGACACTGAGTAGCTCGTTTAGCCCTTCAGCTAAGACTGCCAACGAGTGAAAGACCTTCAACATATGGAACGCAGTGTGGAGAAATCTTCACCGAGTAACCTGTCACACTTTGTGCAAATCTGCCACCAGCTCTCATTTTCCAGACACGCTGTGATATTAGGTCAAATACGCCCTCACGACAAATCCTCCAACATACTCTGCTGACCCTTAAGTTTTTCGGAAAATAGTGACAAAAGCAGCTTGATATTTCTGAGCCACTGGGGACTGCTTTGATCTCTTATTGCTACAACACACTCTTGACTTCCCCTGTCATTCCAATCAACACTTTCACATGAGGCAGGCAACATGCAGAGTGTTATAAACCTCTGGCATGGCACTGCAGTTGCGCTTCCATGGGATCCCCCTCTGCTGTCATACATCCCAAATGAGAATATATTAATAACACCGACACCACCACAAGCCAAGTGTCTGGGATCCAAATTCATTTTCACTATGTCAGGGGTTCATGCATAATTATCCGCTTCATCGGCCTGTGAGACTCGTCTGCTGCAATGTAACATCCACAAAAATGGGGAGTAAAAAAAAAAATTAAAATCTGCCTCCTCTTGGCACCCTGGTGTCGTTTAGCCTTGATCACCAAAACAGATGTGACACATCATCCACAAACACAAGCCATCCAGTGAGATAAAAGCTGCAAGCTTGCCTCAGGTCAGTCTTAACCCAGATCACAATATGAAAAGCACAAGGAAAACGCTGCAAATTGAAATTTCTCTCTTACTCAGAGAGATCTTTTATTAATATTTTATGTTCTTACACAATGCAAACTGGTTCAGTTCAAACTTGCTGCCTGCCAGAGCAAAACAAAAGCATTTTTCAACCAGAAAAACCAGGTCACAGCTTTTACTAAATGGGTATCCAAGACTGAGTGAGAGTAGCAGCTATAAGAGCTATTAACATAACAACAGCAGCGAAGTTACACACCATGCCAACACATTCAAATAAACAAACGGTTGGTTACACAGCTCGAGTCCAAATTGCTCTGCTCGAGCAGTAGCTCTTGCTGCATCGAGCAGTGACACCAAACATCCTAATCGTCCTGATGATTTCATTACGCCTTCCCCTCTGCCGCAATGATTGTCTCGGGAAGAGACCAGATCCAGAGACAAGCCTCAAGTCTTCAGACTGACCTCGCGGGGACAGCAATCAGTGGCCCTGTGCGCCAGGGGAACCCCTCCTGCACAGGTTTGCCGCAAGACTGCTGGAAGTCATGTGGTCCCTGTGTGTTTCAACAGGTAATGAATCCCTCGGGTGATGAGTGGCACGGATGAGTTACCCCCCTCCCTCCAGCTATGGAATGCATCGATTGAAGGCATTGCTACTCTAACGAATCTATGACAGCAAATGAATGGTTACAGGGAGGCACTAAAGCAACAGCAGGGAACAGAAGGGGATGGACGAGCTTGTAGTGTCTTTGTCTTTGTGAAATAGGTGAAGGGGGCTGATAAAGTTTGTGTTCAAGCTGTCAGGTGGGAGGTGGAGCACAGTGGAAAGGGAAGGCAGCTCTGTCACCCAGTTTTACTTGTAATCACCTACCTGGGTGTGCTTTGACAAGCCGAAGAGGAGCAGTAAATTTCTAAAATTGGCCTATGTTGGCAAATGGCAAGGAAATAAATAATAAACATTTGTCCTTCTGCTTGCTGGTGCCATTGGTCTATTGTGCTAAAACAATCAGAAAAAGGAGTTTACACCTCTGAAACAGCCACATGAAAGCCCTCATTCGTGCAACTTTGTTACACAACTTGCTTTCATATAAGCATAACAAACGAAGCCAAATGTTCAGTTTATAGCAAGAAACTTTTGATTAAGTATTTTAAAAAATGACCTTGATACCACTCTAGCATCCTTGCTGTTTCCATATCCCGCCTTGAAAACACACGCATGTGAACAGTGCGCAGTAAATCACAAGTGCATATTTTTTTTGTTTTAACAAAATAGTTTTATTATTCAGTCATTTCTAACTATATAAAAAAATGCGATGCCAAAAAAGTAATCATTCAGAAGCAGGATCCCCACCACCACCCCTCCGTCGCTGTGTTCTGATAAGGGTTATAAACCTTTGTCAGGCTTGTCGAGCTTATCAGAATGATTCCCCTCCCTTGTTACGGTCACATAAGCGTAAAGGGTAAACACAACATTTACAAATCATTACTGGATTTATATGCACATTCTGATGAGCAAACGAGAAACTGGGGGTAAAAAATCTTCCTTAAATAAAGTTCAGCGTGTCAAGCCTTTAGCGGCTCTTCGGAAGGGGGGGGGATTTTATTTGCTTTTTTTGTCTGTGTGCAAATTTCTTCCAGCATTCATTCCTAAAAGTGGAACCACAAAGTTAAAGCCCCAGTTTCCCTAAAGTCATTGTACATGGAAACTCTGAGACAGCCTGCTAAGCTGAGATATAGAGAGGGCACATTCTGCAGTCCACGAGGATTCACATTTACTCCTTTGCTCATAATTAAAGCAAACCACACGAACAACTTAAAAAACATTCACCAGAGCTGCTTTAATATTAGCTAATCAACACATTTATTACTGCCACATAAGACTTGGAGGGGTCAACTTGTAAAAAACACCAGGGGACAACTGGTCCTAATCCAGTAAAATGTATTCACTTGACTGTGTTTGATAAAAGGCAGATGTAAGAAAAGAGGCTACTTGAGTTTGAAGAGCCATCTTATCACTGAGTTAGAGTGCAGTCCTCGCAGCTAAGAAGCAGATGCTCGGGGTATGGCTCACTGGTTGACCTGTGAGCAAAGCCAATCAGAGCCATAGACAGGGAACAATGTGCTATCACGGTGATATGCACTTGTTTTGATAAGCGGTTGTCTGCCTGAGTCCCTCTAGTTTGTCAGACGGGCTTGCTGCAATATTGGCAGAGGGTTATGAGAATGCCTGTAGGGCTGCACGGCACAGTTCAATTCCATGTGCGCTGCAATCTCAGAGCTCTCAGGCTTGCTAAATCAATTACACAGAGTTGTGGAGCCCGGGCTTCTCCCCTCATATAACACCAATTGTTTCTGTTTGCTTGCACTGGATAGATAAAATATACACTTCCTGATAAGTGGATAGAATAGCTGCGTGCATTGGTGTGTATTCTGCATGAGTTCAACTTTTGAGATGTCCACTGAAGCAGCTGTCAGAGGTCAGACTGCAGCAACCCCGCAAGTCACAAAGAAGAACAGACAGCAACTGAAGCCTTTGCATCTAAAGCAGACGATGCTTCAAGGCCCCAGTGAAAAAAGGAATAAATTTTCCTTCTCCATCAAACTGAGTCCAAGAGCTAGTGTTTGGAGAGAAATTAATGACAAGGGCGCTGCAGATCAGAGCCTGGGGGCATCAACAGATGCCTGGGGGCATCTGTTGATGCCTGGGGTCTGCAGGGAAAAAACAACAGCGTGCTCCAAGAGGGAAGCAACACAAGTCCAGCTGCTACTCGTACCAAACGCCCCACACTGGATAAAACCCACCCTAAGCTCCATGTCTGCCTCAAACGCAATCTTCCCACACACTCGAATTTACCACAATTTTACACAGTTGACTATTTTTGTTGCATAAACAAGGGCTACAGCAGAATGCTCCCACGGGGCTTCATGCGGCTCATCATCCTCAAACAAAAATCAATCATCATCTCGTCACCTGTCCGCCCAATAAAGGTCAGCTGACACGTTTTTGAAATCTGGCTAATTAATATCCAGAATGTCACAAAAGGTCAGCTACATGCTAACGGCTTTGTTGGTTTTGTTAAGCTGTTTGTTGAACTCGCAAAGGTAAGATTACAAAGCTTATTTAAAATTAAAAATCACAGTTTTAAACAAGATCGACAGTCAATTCTCCTTCCGGGCAACTCACTGAGTAAATATTGCAGACGAGGGAAGAAAACAATGGCAGCGGGGTGTTTGGCTGATAAATCTCTCCCTTGTGGTTTTATTTACTTCATTTACATGCACATAACGATGCATGTAGCCGGGAGGTGAAAAGAGCTAAATACTGTGAAACAGGGCAACATGAGAGCTGGAGGGAGGCCATTGAAACACAGATTCACATCACATTTTATGAGCAGCTCTCATTGAAATTGCACCTCCTGCACGCTTAGGCTCTCATATGTCTCAGCATCATACTGTACATACTGTGCGTATACCTGCAACCAGCGCTGCCCCACCCTACCCAGTCGAGCAGGCTCCTGTCACATCCGTGGTATTTTTCCCGCTGCATCTACTTTGGGATTCAGCTGAAGGCTGCTGGGAGGAAAAAACTGTTTAATGTTCATCTTTACGTCTCGGTGACAAACTACAGTCGTTTCGGGGGAGCCTGACAAGCAGTTGCAGAGGCTGACACATGACACGCTGCCTCGGGGGAAACCTCTCGGGCACGCCAATAATAACTCCACGTCGCTCGGCATCTCCCGAGGCACGCGACTGGGCGCGTGCACAGCACACAGCGTCGTACCCGACCTGATTTATGGAAATAAGACACCAAAGTGCAAATCTTAGGGCGGAATATGCGTAAAGTTTGCATCGCTCTGGTTTCTATCACAGCATCTTTTGCTCACTGTAACCGGGGGAGGACATCACTGCAGTTCTAATTAGTCGCTGGGTGAATTTCTAATGATATATTTTTTTAACTGCTTAAAAATAATTTTTGCTTGTGGGTTTATTGGTGGGCTGGAAAGTTTTTTGTTGTTTAGCATGTTTATACTTCTTTTTAATGGGGAAATATTAAGCAGGGTTATTAAAAAAACAATAAATAACAAAGTAAAAACATCAAAAAGGTAAATGACGCCTTAAAAATGAAAATAAAATGAAAAAATTACCAATTTAAGTGCTTCTCACAAAAAAATGTAGCCAAAAGACGCGCTAAGCTTCCCAAACCTGACGCAGACGGGGCAGCATCAGCACCCCGATGGACTCACCTGCAGGACACGGTTATCTCCACTTTGGTGGCCGGGATGCTTCCGCTGATGGGGTCGAAGTCGCGGACCGTTGCCGTGGCCTGCACTTTGTCCATAACGTCTCCCTCCATGCGTGCTGGAGACCCGGGCCAGCTCCACTGGCCGCCTGAGCCCCTTTGAACCTGGAGAGCCGAGGGTGGAGAGCCGGAGCGCGGCGGACGGGCGAGCGAGCGGGAGAGAACACGGTCCACACAAACCTCCAAAGTGCTGTCCGTCGGACGGGCAACAGCATGGAAAGTTTAATCGGGGGCTGCAGCGGTGAAGCGATTAATCTGGCTGAAGGAGGGGTGGGGGGGGTCACGTGCCCGGGACGCCTCAGCGCCAAACTCCGCGGTTTTCCAGGCAAAGACTGAGCTCTTCTGCCAGAGGAGCTTTGAAAAGTAAAAGACGTGAACTCCTCCCCTCCCGTCTGCATTCTCCTACACGCGGGGCTGCGACTACACTCTCACTCGTTGCAGATTCGAGCTGTAGATAGGTGGCGGACGCCTTTTATTCTGGTCCAGATTGCTTTTTAAATCGAGTTACAGAAAATAAATAAGCACCGGAGGGCGCAAATAGCCTCGAATTCTATAGTATATATATATTGTGAAATTTCCCTTTTGTTTCGGTTGTTTGGCTGTTCTAAAAATTAAACCCCTGCTTGAAAATTAAACCCAAAGTAAAATGTTCAAAGACAAGTGTTAAAAGGACACGGGTCCCTTCAGAGATACCAGCTTTTATTTCTCACTGGAAGGCTGTTTGTTGCTCCTTCAGCATCTGGACAGCTCCTCAAACTCCTGCGGCTTCAATCACAGCCTCTTTCCTCATTTATCTTCATAAAAACAATTACAGTTTCGTTTTTTTTCCCTCCACACCTACAGAATATTCTTCTTCAGGAGTGTGCATGGGAGGCTGTGCTCTCAGGGGAGCTCCATTTGCATTTCATCATTATTCCTGATTGAACAACAAGAGGAAACCAGGAGAAATGCAACCTGTCAAAAGCTCAGTTCAAAGGTAGACTTCTGTGTATGTGTGCATGGTTGTGCAGATCTATGGGGGAGTTATGTCACAGTAATCAGTGATAAAAATAAAAAAAAAGACTCCCTGCTCTCATACAAAAACTGCAAATTAAACTGCACATTTGCTACACAATGAAATGCCCACACGTGTACAAACTATAGCTATTTCAGCCATAGAGTCTGTATGTGGTCCATGCTATAGGCCATCCGTCATTGTGAGAGATCTACAAACAGTGGTAAGGCACCACTATTGCTACAGACTTGAGCTGATTGGGCGATGAGTGCTGCATATTTCGGACAAAGCACCACCAGAGCACAGATTCATCATTATTCATGTTCATTGTGTAATTAGGCTCCACAGTGGCCTTTGGTTGGCTGATTTCAAGCTCCCTTCTGAGCTCGGCTCCCTGCCACCTGCTGCGAGGCTCTCCTCTGATTCTGCCCGCAGCCACCCCATTTCCTATAGCTCTGGCAGGAGTGCAATTACAACTGTGTGAACCCTCTCAGCAGGGAGTGGGGAGTGTGTGTGTGTGTGTGTGTGTGTGTGTGTGTGTGTGTGTGTGTGTGTGTGTGTGTGTGTGTGTGTGTGTGTGTGTGTGTGTGTGTTAGAGACAGCAGTGGCACCACCCACACCTGCTCTGCATCTGAGCATCAGCAGGCCAGCTCCAGCAGCACTGGTGAAACCGACACCAACAAGAACAAAAGGCTACAAGTTACTCTATGTTTTTCATTTTTGCATTTTTATTTTGTGCAGCATAAAATAACTCGAGATAATGGCGACAGTGCAGCGATCATTTTGCTTCACATCATTTCCCTGATATCTCTACTTTTCAGACACTAACAGTATTTCAAATATTTACTCAAATATAGTCATACTAGTCAACATGCACATCTATGTAGATCTATTGCAACCAAGTGGAACATTAAACAACAGTTTTAATGTTAACTGCTGATTCTACCATCTACTGTACTGCACAATAGTTTTGGTTTAGTCATAGTGACTGTATAGTCATTGATTTCACCTGACATGTGCTAATAAACACAGATACCTAATCAGCCAATCACATGGCAGCAAATCAGTGCAATTAAGTATCTAGACATGGTCAAGAAGACATGGCACATCAGCTTGGCATGGTTGTCTACTTTGCCGCTCCTGTCAGCTAAGAACAGGAAACTGAGGCTCACCAAAATGAAAGAATACTGGAGAAATGTTGACTGGTCTGATAAGTCTTCGTTGTGCTGCAACATTCCGATGGTAGTGTCAGAAACTGCCATTAAAGTGTTCATCCTGCCCGTCCAGAGGTTCAGGCTGGCAGTGGTGGTGTAATAGTGTGGGGATATGTTTTTGCCACACTCTGGGCCGCTTAATACCAACTAAGAACTTAAAACAAACAACAGAATTAGAATGTATAGAACAGAGTTTGAATGAAAGCAACAGAATTCTAAAACAAACAATAGAATTTGAATAAAAAGAGTAGAATTAGAATGAAAACAAAAGCATTTGAATGAAAAGAACGGAATTAGAATCAAAACAATGGAATTTGAATGAAAACAATGGAAGTTTAAAACAAACAACAGAATTAAAATGAAAACGACGGAATTTGAATGAAAACAATGGAATTAGAATGTATAGAACAGAGTTTGAATGAAAGCAACAGAATTCTAAAACAAACAATAGAATTTGAAGAAAAAGAGTAGAATTAGAATGAAAACAAAAGCATTTGAATGAAAACAACGGAATTTCAATGAAAAGAACGGAATTAGAATGAACAGAACAAAGTTTGAATCAAAACAATGAAATTTGAATGAAAACAACAGAATTTGAATGAAAACAATGGAAGTTTAAATGTCATAATCTACCTGAGTATTGTTGCTGACCATGTCCAATCCTTTATGGCCACAGTGAACACATCTTCTGATGGCTGCTTCAAACATGTCACGAAGTTCAAATCATCTCAAACTTGTTTCTTGAACACAACAGTGAGTTCACTCTACTCAAATAGCCATCACAGTCACCAGATCTCAATCCAATAGAGCATCTTTGGGGATGTGTTGGAACGGGAGGTTCACCTTATGGATGTGCACTCAATAAATATGCAGCAACTCTGTAACGCTATCATGTAAATCTGTTACCGAAATCTCTGAGGAATGATTCCAACACCTTTTTGAATCTATGCCATCTAGTATTGGTTAGAAAGCTTTCCAGCGTTTGAATTGTTTGTGCATCCTTATCGTTATTAATTAAATTGATATTAAACAGAGCTCTGAGCACAATTTTCAGTGTGGATCTTCTGCTTGGTATTAATTTTTCTACTGTGATAGCGCTGCATTTGCTAAAGGAGGAATTTGTATATTTGTTATACCACTAAATGTTATGACATCAGTGCATCTGCGCTGCTGGCATTTCCTGTTTTTGTGAAATGACTTACAATAAAGACAGAGCACTCTCGAGAGTCTGTAATACCAACTTTTATTGTGCAGTCTGAAAACATTCCATGCATTTGCTTTGAAATGAACATCTCTGAAGCAACCCACTGTAAATTTACAGCAGATGAACTACTGGAAACAATTCCCAAGTTCCTGGTTGCTAACGGCGGCATTTTGCCTGTTTGAGTTTTAGGTCTTGATTCCATTTTTTTGCCTCTCTGTCGATTAGCAAACACTTTTCAAGGACAACCGTGCCATCTGTGCAAAAAGTTAGTCATGTTTTAGAAAGAAAAAAAGAAACACTGAATGAATTCACTTAATTTCAGTTCATCTTTCCTTTCTTGTGGAAAATAAATGTCTAATGCAGAGACTGAGGCACAAATTTGCAGCCTTCTGGCATCAGGCGAGAGCAGCGCGAGATGGAGAAGAAATACTGACAGCAGAGCTTCTTGCAATCACCAAAATCTGTTTGTGTGAGGCTGTTTGCACTAAAAAAAATGTGTTGATGCATCTGTTTTTGTATTTTTACCTTGCTTAGTGCTGTTGTTTTCTAACTATGTTTACACAGTCGCCTCAGTTGCTTTGCACAGTGCCTTCCCTTTGACTACAGCGCTTGTTTTTTAACCTCGTCTGATGACAAGTGTTAGACGTGGCTTTTAGTGCTTTGTACACAGGGATGTTGCTTTGTATTCTTTTTGGCTAATTATGTGTCTTTTAGCTTAAATAAAACGTCCATGCTCACTTAGTAGTCTGAGTAATCTAGGAACTGACAACTACTGATTGGTCAATCTATGTCCCTGCAGCTACAACATGCCTGTCACTTCATTTAGAATTCACGGGGAAAACCTGAACTAACAATTTGTGCTGGCAGCTCTAGAAAAGCACAGGAAGCATCTCCTATTTGTGTAGCATCTTTTAACATGAACCCTGAATCTCCTAAAAGACTAAAAGGAAAGCTTCTCCCTTTCATCACATAAATCATCGCCTCTGTGCTGAGCTGGAAACACATTTGTCATTCTCCGTTTCAGACCATCCGATCACTTTGTCAGTGCTGTTTCCTTCCTCTAAAGAGAAGGAAACGGGAGTATTAGATCCCTCTGGTGCAATGATGTTCAGGTTACACTTAGAGGAGGTGTGTGCGTGTGTGTGGATATCAACTCATACATAACAGTACAAATGAACAATTGAAGCCAACTGAAAAATTGTGTTTAGTCCATTTCTACTCTGCTGCTCCGTCCAATTGAGCTGCACTGATGTGAGGTGGTTTCACTTAGCATGCCGATGGGAACAATGAGGGATTTTGGCTCATTCATCTTCTGTGTGTCGAAGAAAACCACAGAGGGCATCACGGGACTGGTGCACTCTGTGCATATATATGCATGACATAGATGTGTATGTGTGTGTGTGCCACCATCATTGTAGCAGGGATTCATCCGTTACACCGATTGAGCCAAGAAATGTGATGTCTCCAGCCGCTCTTCCACCATCGCTGAAAATCAGGGGACAGAAAACAGGCTTGTTTTACTGTATTGAAGCCCTGCCAGTCCCCTGTCAGGGGGTTCATTATACTGAGACAGAGATGCAAGGCCCTATAAAGTGAAGGCATTCCTTATTATAGAGCACAGTTAGGAGGTTTCAGAGTCTTGTAAGTCAAGGCTGGAACCAGCTGCAGAACTCACAGATAATGTCAGGCCAGTCTCCGGTGATAACAGGTTGAGAATTACAGCCACGGATACCTTTGTAGTTACGTAAGCGTGTTTTGAAAAGCTCAGGGTTCGCAGGTTTGTGTCTCTGTGGTTTCTGCTTTGAAATGTTGCGCACGTACAGTAACACGGGGTAATTTATTCCAATCGTTTTCCGTCCAAAAGAAAAATGAACAGAAAGAAATAACTGGATTTATTGAGAGCTGTCATGCATACAGGGATCATATAACCTTTCATAATTCCCAAGTGTGATTGCAAGTGGTAGAAAAAAAATGCTTGCACATTTTAATAAAAGAAAATAATACTGGGGTCATTCCTCATATCCTCTGACAGATCTGTTCCTTAGGCAGCTGAGACAGCTGGGAGGACTCGGATGTGTGGCAGACATTTTTTCTCTTCATACCCAAAGGAAATTTTAACTTTGAACTCAGCTTGTGGATTGTATTATTAATGCAGATCATGTACACAGCCACGGCAGTTTGTAGCACAGGCTATGAAATTTGTCAGCTGTTGTAATTTCTTTTGTAATGATCCTGGAGAGAGAGGAGAGCAGAAAACAGCAGCAGCAGCTCTGCACTGCACACCCACCTTACCTCAGACACCACTGAAGGGTCACTGGGATACGTGAACCACAGCGGGCCACGGTTGAATCTTTGCCTTTTTATTTTTATCTCTCGCTTATTTGTCTCCAGGGACTCTGCGTGGTTTGCAGGTGTGCTTCCCCCCCCCACCAACAATAGAACGACTCTGGCAGCCTTCTCTCTGGCAGCGTACGACATCGCTCCACCATTTTTGTGAAAATATGTTTCACATTCTGTTTGCAGAGCGGTCAGATTGTCCAATCAATGAATCCAGTTGCTGTATTTAAATGCCAAGCTGTAAGAGACAGAAACGATCCCTAGAGAAGTCATTTAGGGCTCGTCGGCTTGATGAGCCGCCTCCCTCTGAATGCCAAGAATGCATAAACTTGTTGGAGACATAATCTGGAAAAGTTAGGGTTCCTCGCATCTGAGTACCTCTTGAGGGTTTCTCTGAATAGCGTGGTGTTGCCGCATGCCTCCTTGCTTCACTTCACAGGCAACTCATCATCCACCAGCAGCCTGACCTAGATCCTGCCATCCCTGTGCTCAGTTCGTATACATGTTCATTGGGCTCTCTTAATCATAAGACAGCCCCTTGAGCGGAAGAGAAAACTCTCTAATTAGTTGCTATCATCCGATGGCAGCTCATTGGGCTCCGTTTGTCTTGCCTGTCACATGTTTTTGTCACTGTGTGTTGGTGCGGTTGTTTCGAGGCCGGTTGTCGTCTGCCATAACTGCGGTCACTTGCAAAATAAGGGTTATGATGCACCTGAAATCCAATTACAAGTATGTTGAGGCACGCTTGATACTGTCTCTTCAGTAGTAGTAGTAGTAGTAGTAGTAGTAGTAGTAGTAGTAGTAGTAGTAGTGCTTCAGAGACTCCACCACGTGACCGTCATAATGGAAAGGCTAGGGTTTGTAGCTGCCTACTCTCAGAGAAATCCATGAAGGGTGCTCAGCTTCTTCAGAGTGTGTTACTCTTCTCTCCTTGTCCAGAAACCTCCAGAGTTTTCTGTGTAAATAAGACCCTGGATTTAATTTAGCTTAATTGGTTTTAATATGTATCTTGGGCCCTCAGATCATGAGTGGACACATCCAGTGCAAGCGTTAATGACCATCAAGCTGCCTTGTGAATCAGTTACATAAGCCACTTCAGTAATCCTCCTTGTCCTGACCCCACCCTAACAATGATACTGTAAAAATGTCCGTCTTGTCTTGTGCCCGCTAGCAAGTTGCAAATGACTTTGTCCAGCGAGCAGTAGCTGGAACGGGTCATGCTAAATAAACTACATGCTTGGTTCACAAGGAACAGTTGAAACAGTACTTTTGTGACAGTCTTTGTGTTGTGATTCCACGACTGAAATACAGGGACACTGAGATAGGATTAATAAACAAAAAATGAGCTTTTAAGGACCAATGCAACAAAATCCAGAAACAAACTAAGTCCAAACACTGATCCAGGATTCGTAAGGAGCACAAAATGTAAGGGGAGAACAAACCAGACAGAAAACAGGCAAAGTGGCATCTAACAGGGGGAGAAACAAGACCCTGAAAGCCCAATGGACTCAGGTGACACTATTAAGAGAGGCAGACAAGTCAGACAGTCATTACCACAATAAAATAGGAAGTCACAGTGAGGAAAGACAAGAAAACTAACATACTGGTTAAACAGAAAAGGTCAAATACAAGGAAACCCTCAGAAAGCAACACACAATGTCCATTAAATTAAAAACAGGAGCCCAAACTCAAATACTAGACCTCGACTTTCTGGTGGAAGTGATACTGAAAGCAAAGAAATCTACGTATACAATCACATTTTAAAACCAAGTGTAGGCAGGGTCTTAGAGCTGAACTTTAACCAGTCATATCAGTGCTACATCCAGTGGATTGCATCACACTGTTAAGTTCTGTGAAAAATTCAAACCACAGTGTGTTTCTGGGTCTGTAAAGCTTGTAATGTGGCGCATTATTGGAATAAATGTGACACTGAAACAAATAAAATTTGCAAATAAGAAAAACAAATTAATAGAACAAACTGAGGGGGGGTTGTCTTGGAGGATGTTAACATCCTTCTTCCCTAAAGTCGTGGAATTTACGAAAGAAGCAACAATAGAAACAGCAGAGGCCGAGCTGAAAATGTACTCGAAGCATCTTCATAGCATTCTTTGTAACATCCTCTGTGTTTAAGTGTCGTTGTCCGTCAAGCTATATCTGTGTGACATTTTTCAACCACAGATTATTACAAATCATACCAGACTGGTTTTAATTTGATGTGTAGCACTTCTCTGGTTAAGAAAATGAATTTGACATGTAAAACTGCTTGAGTGCATCTTTCAGTTGCATATCATGGAGGACAAACCACCTTCCAGGAAGCTCAGGTGTGCAAAAGATGAGACACAGACGAAGAGGATGGAGACAAATACAATTCTCAACAAAAGTCAAAACACTCAGAAAGAACTACACTGAAATGTGGTGAATAAAAGAGAGCAGTTCTCCTATCAGCCTAAAGTTTGACAGAAACAGACGTGTTAGAGGGCTTAATGAAAAAAAAATCCTAATATCTTCAAAGGCTGCAAAAGTTAAAATGCCAGAAAGACAAACAAAGCTGATGGCTTCTTGTTATTTTCTGATGAAAGAATTCAAAAAGAAAAAAATAAACACACAAGTTTGTGTGCTTCTTATATATGTGAGGACATCAATCCCTGAAAGAAATGAATCCACTCTTCAGTTCCCTTCTTCTCCAAAGAGTTTTTTAGCATCTTTAATCTCTTTCCCAATTTTTATCATTTCGGTTCACTCTCGCCTCTCTTCTTTGCATCGTTTTTGCCATTTGCTATCCCATACAACACCTTCCTACTTCCAGATTGCAGAAACATTAGCCAATTGAACGTAGTGGATGTTTTGGCCTCTGGAGAGGAAGATCTGTCTTCCAGGAATTGGTGAAACCCTAAAACGTTGCTAAAAAGAGAGTTAATATTGTACTTTAAATACTAAATCTCATGTGGGCAAAAATTCAACCACAAATGATCATTTTACCCATCAAGTTTTGGGGGTTTTTAAGGCTCTCCGGTGGACTGTCTGTCATTGTCTTAAAATAAAAAGACCCTCAAACCTCAAATAGGCTGCTTACGATACAAAACACAACGAAACCTGCCCCAAAGAAATATTGAGCGGAGACGGTTTCTATCTCAGAATGAATCTTACAAAAACAGAAGTGCAATAAAACATGCGCATACACACTTGTCACTATTTGTCATCGTCCACAAAGCTGCTTTTTCTTGTCAGGGGCTGAATTGTTAGAAATTCCTGCCTGCCCGCATCCACGGCAGACGTTACTGTGTCCAGTGGAAATCAATGAAATAAAATGAATTGAATTACTTTGGAGGCTGGGAGCCTGGGAGAAATGTATCATCTGCTGAATTATAGTCCACAGCATCATCTACATTTTGCATTGCAGCGTCGTCGTGCCACAGCAGCACACTTGTTATCAGCCTGCTTCAGGATGCAAAGTGAAGGAAGTGCGGCTGTTCATCTTTAACAAAATCGGAATAATTTAGATGTTTGATAAAAATAAAATTGCCTTCAGTGGCACCATCACAGACTGGGCTACAACTTAAAGTGAGAGAAATGAGGGGCCTCCCACCCAGAGCACTTTCCAAAAGCATTTTGACCTCATCTATTTGTTCAGTAAGCACTGAGTCTATTCTCAAATGCTGCACCCATGTAGCCTTGTGCCCCTGCAGCGCCAAGAGGCAGGGATACTATTCTCTAGCACCCTGATCAAAGTTTGCTTTCCACTGTGGGTGGGAGGGACTTTTATCACAGTGTTTTCTCACAGCTATATTCATGCAAATTATTGCTCTTGTTCCCTGTGCACTGTGTGCAGAACGGCCGGGAATGACTACACAGAAAGAGTTATATGTGAACATTTGCTGTGTAAGGCTCACAACAGGTAACCACCAATGGCTCACTGAGGGGAAATAGCTGGATTCCTCCCACACAGAGATCAGACGCAGGTGCAATGGAGCACTGCTGAGCCAGAGGAGGACTAACAGTGCTGCACACATCCCTGAACATTATCAAGAGTGATCTGCTTGCTAAGTAGAAAAAAATCTGAAGAGTCCTGTGGTACGAGACTAAACACCACTGTGGCTGGTTGTTGTCTTTTTGCACTGCAGCAGCGTGCAGTGGTGTGAACTGTTTTTGGAGTGGAACCTGTATGTGTGTGACAGCATGATTAATGTGACTCCCCACCCTCGGTGTTATTCGACCCTCGTGGCTCTCACATATGGATAATGAGGAAAGCCTGCCTTGCCGGCTGAAGTAACCTCCTCCCCTGCTCTCCATGCATAGACCCTCTGGTGCAACCATCACAGCCAGAGGATGCTCCAAGCAGGATCTGCCATTATGGTTTTCCTCATTACAGGAGCAGCGTGATTTTTAAGAGTTGATGGGCATATGTGTGCACACAGGGGCCCAAGGAAGTCATTGCTGGCAGGCCAAAAAAATAAAGCACTCATCAGTGGAGAGTACTGGTAGCAGGCTTGCTGTGGACTCGTTAACGTCAACAGTCCCTTGAGCTATTCCTTACTACCAGCAGCTGCCACTTGACAACTTCCACTGAAATGACAGCTCGCTCGCCTCCGTCGTATTCCACAATCAAATGAGCGAAGAGGCGATGAAGTGAAAGGGACTCATTGCTTACTTACAGCGAATGCTTTTCTTCATTCGCACAATGTTTACAGTTTGTCCTTCACACTTTCCAAAATTTGATTGTCGCCCCCTTAGGCTAGGATTACAGAGTCAACACATTTACATTGCCATTGTACCTTCTGAGATGTCACACACATATAGAGTTCAGTGTCACATGTGTTTAGCATCTGTACACTGTAACTGCCTGTGAGTTTAAAAAAAAGGGGGGGGGGGGGGACTCTGAAAATCTTTTTCTGTTTCAACAAGTGTCTGGTAGAGTTCTTTGAGCTCCATAAACAGATAGCCTATATGGTAAAGCAGCGTTTCTGCACACCTTCAGCTCCTGCCACATTACTGCAATAAATCAGCTCACAACGCAAACTTCAAGTCAAGTTGGGGTTCTGGAGGGCACTCTGTCTGTGGGCTGGGGTTCTGGCTGGTGTGTTGCCAGGGTTGCAGGTTGGTGCATGCACTGGGGCCACGCCCAGAAGCCTTCAGTGCACTGGTTGAACAGGGAGGGCCCTTTAGCTGCCAGGGAGGTTTTTACCATCTTTTGCAGGTGCTCTCTACCCTTTAGGAGACCACTCTGCAGGCGGGAGATCGATGGACGCAACCTGGGAGTCTATTGTCTTATTTAGTCCAGGAGTTGACAGAATGTTGGGTGGGTGTAGTTTTCCATGATACCACCACACATGCAGGGTGTGCAGGTGCAGGTGCATCACTGAGGTGCAGGGGAGGGCCTCCTTCTCTGTGCCCTCATGGCCGTCTGTGTCTTAATTTTACTCCACAACTTAGACACTCTCATTACTTACATTCTCATGACAAGTACATATAGGGCACTGGGAATGGACACAACAAACAACGTTCGGAGGGCTTGTTCATTCATTCAGCCAACAATGTGGTGCTGGTGCCCCCATTGAGGGTTCTTGGGAGGGTCCATGCTGATGCCAGTTGCTGTCTGGCAGGAGCTGGCCGTCTGGTCAGGGTCTGGGCTGGTGGCTGCTCTGTTGCTGCAAGCACCGGGACTGTCTGCTTGTTTCCACCCCAGAGTGAATGGGACCATTACTGGGTGTGGGGGCTGATTGCCCCTCTGGGGGTATTGGTGCCTGGACCTGGGAGTATAGAGTGTGTATGAGGAGTGTGAGTATGGAATCCATTTCTGTGTCTCTCACTTGAGTGTTTGTGTGAGTGTTTGTGTGCATGAGGGTGGGAATGCATGTTTGTGTCTGTGTGTGCGTGTTTGTCTATGTCTGTGTGTCAGCTCAGGTCTTAAACTCCCCCTCCCTGTTGTAGATTCTCTCCTTTTCTTTGTCTATCGCTCTTTTTCTCCTCTATTTTTCTCTCCCTGTCCTCTCCTTCCATTATTAACTTTTCCCTCCTTTTCCACCCCCAGTATTGTCCGTTATGGTTGTAATAATCCAAAATAAAAAATCCTTTTTTTTTTTTTCTTTTTTTGGCGCCTGTCCCGTTTGGCTCTTTTGCCATCAGAATTGTTGTCTAAAGGCAAAGAAAGATGCCCAACGGATTTACTTTACCAAATTGACCATCCCAGCCTTGCCGTAATGGTCCATTTGATTCACCTTTTATTGTTTATTTTATTTTCACTTACTGAATACGGGACAGACTTGACTGGGGGAAAGAAGGGGAGAAAGAAAGAGGGAAAGAGAAACAGCTGAGAAGAGGGACGGGGGAGAAGGGCAAAAGACAAAAACCAACAGAACGGGCAGAGAAAAAAAAATGCATATATCAATCACCTGGATCACCTGCTGAGAAAGAAAAAAGAAAGCAAGCAGAAGAGAACAAGAGTAATAGAATAAACAACATCACAATGATATATGGGAATATGACAGTAAATACTAAATATTAAACATTATTGTGCAGCACATAAGATCAACAGAACACAGTGTGCTTTGAGGTAGGAGCCAAAAAGGGTGTAGTTTGTGGGTGTGATCACCCGTGTGTACACCTGTGAGCATGGACGCGCTTGTTTTTTTAAAAGGTTCCTTCATGTAATGATCTGCTAGAGGGTGTGGGGGAGCCACAGCCCCGTCCTCCAGGGCATGAAGCAGGTGTGGAGGAGATCAAAACTCCAGACATCCAGAGGCCCCCAGAACACAAGAGACCAAGGAAGACCAACAGAGGGGCAGCCGCGCCACTGTCCCAGAAAGAGGAGAGTCCCAGATGAGGGCTCACTCAGCAGCCACGGAGCAGAAGCCAGGGGGAGTTGCAGTGACGCGCCCGTGAGCTCCGCCGGCAGCCAGCTGTGCCTGAGTGACCCCACCTCCGAAGTGGCCCGAGCGAGCCCCAGGCTCCAGGCCCCGATAAGCGGCCGCCAAGGAGTGAGCCGGTGTGTACCTGGACGCCCATCCCCGGACACAAAGAACCACCAACGCACCGATGTCTGAGGGGGTCCGCCACTGGCAGGGGAAGTGGTGGTAGGGGGAGATAGGCCTCCATACCTTGGAGGGCCTGAGATGTCCCCAGAGAGGTGGCGCCTGACACCCAACCTGACATATAGACACAGACATACAGGCACACACAGATACAAACATCCATTCCCACCCTCATGCTCTCATATGCACTTACTCCACACTCAACCAACGTGGAGACAGACATAAAGAGACGCTGTACACACGATCACACTCCCCAAGCATACTCTACAAACCGGGTCTAGGTACCCTTGCCCCTGGAGGGGGGAACTGCACCCAGACCCAGGTGGTATTACCCTTTTCCCTGTGGTGGGGGGAGGCAGACCGCCCCGACTCCGCAGCAGCAGGGAGGCCCCACACTCCAGACCGCAGCCGGACGGCCAACTCCTCCTCCTAGCCCCCCCGCTCCAGCAGGTCGCAGAGAATGGGGGTGAGAGAAGACTCCAAACCTCCCTCCACCCGCTCATTGTAGTGTTGGTGCATGTGTGTTCTAAGGTGCATTTAAAACCCAGGAGGGCATGGAGCTACCTGCCAGAGAGCAGCAGGTAAGCGCATGGTCCCTCCTGCTAGCCCTCAATGTCTACGTCTATTTAAAATTGAGGGGTGGGCAACGACGCCAGGGGTGGGGTGTACACCCTGATGGTACTTTGGATTCCGTGTATTGTGCCCACCCCCAAGATCCTATATGTATGTGTAATGAGAGTGTGAGTAATGTGAATGTCTAAGTTGTGGGATAAAATTGAGGCAGAGGCAGCCAGAAGGGGACGGGGGGGGGGGGGTTAGCCTCCTCTGCACCCTGGTGACATACCCCTACTCCAAGGTCCTGCATGTGTGGGTGGTTGTGGTGGAGCGGGAAGAGGGAGGCAGCTGGAGATGGGGAGGGAAGGAAGGGAGGGGCAAGTGACCCCTCCCTGGGGCCAGCTCCCCCGCTGACCCCAGTAGGCACCCCCATACTCCGCGACCCGCCAGGGAAAGGGGGCCCAGGCCCATCCAGACCGGGGCCCAGCGCAGCAGCGCCTCCCGGCCCCACAGAGCCCGGGACAGTCCACCCAACCCCACCACAGAGAAAACTGCACCCACCCCACCATCCACTCATCTTCAAGACTACATAAGACAATAAACACCCAGGCTGAGATCTTCCTCCACCTCTCCTGTGTCTCCCCCTCCTGCAGAGAGAGCCCCTGAGGAGAGGAAAGCTCCTGCGAGATGTGACAATCTTCCCCACCAGTTGAAGAGCCCCCCAGGTGGCTCGATGCACCGGCGGCACCCTGCTCCAAAATAAAAAATCCTAATAAAGTTTTAATCAAATATGACAATCAAGTGGACCATTATAGCGAAGGCAGTAATGCTCTACTTGTGAAAGTAACTCTGTCAGTTTTTAGCCTTCAGACAACAATTCTGATTACTACAATGCCAGACAGGACGAGGGGGGCAGGGGGGGAGAGGGAGAAAGGAACTTCTAGCAGATGCACAAATATGCTGTGTGTGAAGTGAACACGTTGCGAGAATGAGAAATGTCTTTGCATATGCAGAAACTTCCTTTTGAAGCAACATCCTGTCATCGCCGTTTACATGAGCTGGCATCATCATCAGTCACTGTTTCATCAGCATTCGATGCAAATAATGTTTGTTTGGATAACATCCGTCTGAGGAACCGTATTGCAAATGTGTGAAGATGAGCTAGCAAGGCACAGATGCTATACACTCATCTCACACTGAACGTTAATGCCAGCAGGGTTTTGGTATGTGTGCGTTCACAGTGGAACTCTTGAATGTGAACTAAGTCTATCAATATGCTTTCCATAGTCATTTCATATTGAAGCATGCTGCTAAGGGGCAAAAAAAAGGTGTGGAACATAAAGTGTTGCATCATATCAAGCTTCAGCAAAATCTAATGTTGTAGTAGCATGATAGTATGTTTTATATATTAACATATCCAAAATAGAATACAATGACAATACATCTCATATAAATACTATAATAAAAAAAAGGAAATCGTGTTGTTGGTGGTGTTAGTTAAAAAAAAAAAGAAAAAGAAAACCACTTCAGAAGGGGTCACTTTGAATCTGATGCCAGCAACACGTTCCAACAACGTTGGGAAAGGGCTGTTTATCCCTGTGCTGCATCAACGCTTCTTTTAACAATGCTCTGTAAACTGGTGGAAATTGAGACCAGCTGTGTTTTTGAAAGTGAAGCTTTTTCTTCGGATCAGCAGTTCAGAGCCTCCTTTGTTTGTATTTTGTTTCAGCCAATTCTGAACCCACTGTGGAGCAGTGTTGTACTACACGGAGAAGGTGGTTTGATTTTGTCTCGTTTGCTTCAAATGGACTGCTGGGTTTTTGTTTCTGTACAGTGCTGTGCAAAAGTCTCGATTTACCCCTCATTTCTTTATACTTCCCAAGGAGCCAGACTTTCTTGTAACCTTTAGTCCTGAGCAATAGTTCTCCAGGCGTTTTAGAGACAAAACCAGTGTTTTGTTTACACATAGCACACAACTTAGCAAAGAACCAATTTTAAATTGCGTCTTTATGAACTTTGTAATGAAACTTGTCAAAGATAGCACTGTTTGGCAGGCATGAAACTGTATCATTGCACCAACAAGGTGATTCTTAAAGAGCTCTTTGCTGCAAATTTGGCATATATCAGCATGGTGTGCAGTGTGTCCTTAAGTAATTGAGGAAGACAGACAAGTGGAGGACAAAACAATATGTGTATATCTACAGCAGGTGAACGGTGTCTGACAGTCATGTCCTTAAGATCCAACAAAGATCTGACACAGGACCTCAACTGTACTTAAGCAGTGCGATATCAGCTTAAGAGAAAACAGAACAAAAGGCGTCTGAAGAAGAGCTTTAAATGTCCTTCAGTGAACCTGAAGGCTACTTAAAGAAATTATGAGAACGCTTACTTAAGAGAGCTCAGGCTGTGTTGAAGAATAAAGGTGGTCATACCAAATATTAACTTTCAAGCTTGTTAAACGCCATATGGTAAACCAGGGGTAGGCAGATCCAGGCCTCGAGTGCTGGTATCCTGCAGGTTTTAGCTCTATCCTTGAGCCAACACAGCTAATTAAAATGGCTAAATTACCTCCTCAACATGTCTTGAAGTTCTCCAGAGGCCTGGTAATGAACTAATCATTTGATTCAGGTGTGCTGACCCAGGGTGAGATCTAAAACCTGCCTGGAGTTCGACACCTCTGGCATACAGACAGGAGCAAATGGGGATCGAACCACCAACCTTCCAATTAGTAGGTGACCTGCTCTGCCTCCTTAGAATTGCTAGAATTGTGCAAACCCTGTTTTTGTCTTATATACTGAGTTTCCATGTATGTTTGGACATTTCAATAAATCGTTGTACATATTTCCCATTTTCCTAGCAAAAAATAAAGATATGGAGGGGGGGGACTTAAGAGTTTTGCACAGCGAGGGGTTGTTTTCTTTGCAAAGCAATCAATAAGAAAAAGCTTCGTGATGCTGTGTAGCCATTTGAACTGCACATTAGTGTTTTTTATTAATGCAGTGCTGTATTGGTGGCGCATTATTGGTTTTCAGTCTTGTTCCTTGTGTGCAGAAATTTATCCAGGTTCTCTGAATCTTTTTTTGTTATTATCTACTCTGGGTGATGAAAGTCCTTATTTGCTTCGCAGTTTTGTGTTGCAAAATGTAACCTTTAAATAGCAGAACTATTTGTTGAAACAGTCTTTCGGCAAATCAGAGAGGGGTGAAGCCTTCCTCGTCATTACTTCTAAAAGACTCAGCTTTTCTTGTATAATCTGGTATAATCACCCAATCATGTTTGGCCTACTGACCTGTTTGCCATCTCACTTAATTACCTCTGAGATGTTCCACCAGGTGTTCTTTCTTTCTTTTCTTATTTTAAGCATCAAACAGCCTTACTAAAGGTCTAAAGGACTTCTAAAGAAAAATGCTTCCATGTAAACATGGTAATGCTGTCTTTATACTGTTTTCAATTAAATATAGAGTTCGAGTGATTTGCAGAACATTTATGTTGTGTTTTTGTTTACATTGTATATCACTTATATTTAATTAGAGCTGTTGAAAATACACTGGTTGACAAGAATTGGATGAGAAGATTATTCTTAACTTTCATGTCTGTCTATTACAAAAAAGTCAAGTTTAGCACATGCATGCACATGCACACAGGAGAAATGACAAAGTGGCCCAAAACCATTCTCACCCACACAAATCAATAAAGAGTAGATGATGAAACAAACAAGATTAAATGCAGTAATTAGTGAGCTTGGAAGGAAGATTTTGCAATTGTTGGACGGAGCCGGTGTAGCTGTTCTAATCTCTGTGCTTAGATAAACTAATCCCCTGCGTGTTACATTTATCACAGGCTACAGAGCAGGAAAAAGAAAGTCAAATTATTCCCATAAATCACAGAAACATATCTGGAGCTGCTTGCTGCTTTCTCCTTACAACAGCACTGTGACAGCAAAAACTGTATTCTGTGAATATTTCAATGAAGAGAGAACACAGTCAGAGAGAAACAGAAACAGTAAACATCCTGTAAGCGAGCATGCTTTTTTTTGCCATGGGGTGAACTTGCAGAGAAGAAGAGTGACACGGGGAGTGGGCTGAATCTGCAGTAAAATCCTTCACAGTCCAATTAACAGCAAGAATTTCCCCACAGCTTTTGCAGCACCGCCTCGCCAAAATGTTAATGTCGGGGCGGGGTTCTGCTTCTTATTACTTCTTCTACAAGGTTGCATAACGACTGAAGCCTCAGTCACACACACACTGACTGAAACAGGCACTCGTGTCTAAAAGTGAACACATCTGTAAAAGACACACACAAAAAAGCACCTGCAGGAAAACACGGACAACATACGTCGCCTCTCCTCTGTTTGGGCCACTTGACAGACATATTGATGGTGACATTTCAAAAAGGGCACTCCACATCTCCACATCATGACTGAAATATAGGTGTGTTTTCTTTAATCTTTTGAGAGCCTCTGATATTATACACACACATACACAATCAAAGTTCAGAGGTTTGGTTCTTTGCACACTGCCGAGTCAAGCAGAGGAGATTTGAAAAGAAAGAATATCAATGAGATTCGCCCCCTGAGATAAATGTGCCTTCTTGTCACGCATGTCCTTGCATAACTGCACCCCTACCTGATATCTCATGCAGAGTGTGTGTGCTCGCAGGAGAAGCCGGTGTCGCGGCGCCAATAACAGTGTTTTCACGGGGATTTAACCTGTCAGGAGGACTGAATGATAACCCCATCACAGACTTGATATCATGTGCACATATACACACACATTGGGCTCGGAGACAAAGAAGGGCATCTGCAGGAATAAACACACTGACAAGTCAAAGAGTGAAAAATGCAGCTGTGGATTTCCTGGTGAAGTTTTCATATCAAATGAAAACCAGTGTGACTGAAGATTTTGTAAATTAATACATCAACTTGGAAGTTTTCTGAAGCCAGTTCCCTTCAAAAAACAACACACCACGAAGGATTTGTTTAAAATACTCTTGGGTTCAAGATCAAAAGATGGCACAGGAATACCCTCCTCTGGGAGGAAGGTATGATCTATATCGAGCTGTTCTCTTTTGTGTAAAAGCCCTGTACACTCTCAGAAATAGAGGTACGAGAGAAGAACATTTTTGTACCTATAGGTACATTTTTTTAAAATGTTCCCTTAAAAGTACAATACTGGTCTTTAAAAGTCCAGAAATGCCCCTTTAAAGGTACAATTTGAAATAAAGTACAAATCTGTACCATTTTGACCTGTACTGCAGTGACAGTGACAGAATGTGGTAATGGGTCAGCATGGGAAAATCTGGATGGGCCTGGTTAATTGTAAAATTCATATGAGATGTGAGTGTGCTCATAAAAGCTACATGTTATAATCAAATCTGTTGGTCCTCTCCTCTGTACATAAATTATCCTATGATGCAAAGAATATCTGTAACCTACCTTTGTGTAAGTTATGTTAAATTATATTTTAAAAACACACACAATGACATGCAGGCACAACCAAATGATGTTAAAAAAAACTGGTCCATTTCCATTTTATTAAGTTTCAGTTATAATTTTTAATGTTTTAAATCTTGGTTGTAGCCTTCAAAAACGTGAAATCATATTACTGTTATGTTTGGCCATTTACTTTTTCGCTTTTACTACATCCTAGAATTGTTCATTAATTGGGAGGTTTTTATGGAATTTGCAACATCAAGTTAAACCGAGGTTCTTTGGAAGTTAAAATGTCAAGCAGATTTTTATGTTACGGTGACTACATTTTGTAAGTTACAAATATAGTTCGCCAAGACAGCATAACGGTTTCCAAACGCATTAATACCACAATGTCCATGTATCAAGTTCGCAACGCGCATTAATCCCAAAGGCTGAAAAGCCAGCAGCGATGAGTGCTCCGCCTCCGCGCTGACTAGCGTTGACGCAGAAAATGACTCTCAGGGGGTTATCGACACGGAGGAGCTCCTTAAAAAGTTGATGGAAGAAGGCATTGATGTCAGACGACGAGGCGCAAAGGTTTAGAGGTAAGTCGGGTGTGATTTTGTGTTTTTATAAAAATTACAACGTGTAATTTTACAGTAGAGTTAGCAAAAGTCCGAAGAGCTAGCTTTAACATGGATGAATGCTAGCAGTTAGCTAAGTTTTAAACAAAGAAAGGTACAAATGTGGACTATTTAGACTGTTGGTGGAATGTTCAACGTCTGTCTGCCCGCCGTATTCCAGTGTTTTATCAATAAATAGTCACTAACCGTGTACAACAATGTAAAAAAATCAATAATTTCTCAAAACATGCTAGTATGTAAATATAGGTATTAACAAAATCGTTCTCTAAGCAAAATTCATCCCATCTAACGTGTTTCCCGCTCAAAGGGATTTTAAACAATGGAAGGTACACATTTGTACCATTCCACCTACTTAGTGGGATTTGGGATTTTCGAATATGAGAACTGTAAGCTCTGCGTAGGGACACTGTCTGCAACCCAAGAATTGTTAAGATGATTGGGGAAACAGCTAATGATTTTTTTTGTCTCTAAATCTGATTATTATTATTTTCTGTACTAACTGATTAATCAATCTGTTTATTAGCTTTAGAATTTTTGTTCAAGGGTTAAAGCACTTTACATTTATCTCCAGTCTGTGTCTTTAAACATGTCAAAAGTTTAAATCCTCAATGTAAAATGTCATTCTTTTGTCTATTCTGCTCTTTTCATTTCCAGTTGTGTGATGAGGTTGATTTAATGCATCCCTGCCAAGACAACATCTGTCGCCGCTTTAGCAAAAACTTCACTGCTGTTCTTCAAATGACCAAGGATTTGCCACTGAAGAAGGTCTACATGGAGGCAAGAGAGAATGCACTGGCTGAAGACATTACAGGTGCTAATTTGACCTCATACAAATAGTAAATTTTGTGACAATTCATTTGCTCTCTCTTCCAAAGATAATTGATGTACCATAGTGTCATGTGAAGAGCATGTTAATGGGAATTTGCATGCTATCAAAATCTAATGAAGTGCATTTGCATCTGTATGACCTAGGAATTGACTTCAAGGGGGCACTTCTCTTGCCATCCATCTTCAAGGAGAAGATAGAAGATTTCATCATCCTTGGAGAGGTAAATGCATGATGCAATGCATAGCCTTTGGCCACAAGTTTCATTCTTGGTGTTTTGTTGGCATGGAGCTGAATTCAGCTGCGGTTCAGCATCACAGCTAAGCTAATGTAGGGGAAACACTGCTGTTAATCCACAGTGCTGCTGTGCTCTTGGGTTTTGTCTGGTGTTTATATAGATAGATAGACCTTTATTGTCCCCTTAGGGAAATTCTTCTTCACAGGTACTGTCACTGTCAGGAGTGATTGCTTTTGCCCTTGAATATTATGTCAAACTTTAGCAGCTTATCAAACACTACCACAACAGTCATTGGTCAAGAAGCTTTTTGTTTGGAGTATGGGCCATGTTTACAGGTTATCAGAATAGACAGTTTTGTTTTCTAGCAAATAAAGAAGGTAATTTGAGGAATCTGTTGAAAATCCACTTGGCACATATTGCTTAAACATACTGTATACTAATGTTTTTCTTCCTCTTCTGCAGAATACTCCCACGAGTCCATACCCAACCATTCGAATGAAGGATAAGAGTTGGACAACTGCCCTCTTAAGACAGTGTCGCCGTGTTGTGACAGTTGAAGGAGTGGATGTTTGCTCGTGCCGCTCGCTGGATGAGGCCTACATCTCAGCATTCTCCACCTTCTTCGTGTTCAACATGACCTACCCTGCATACTTCAAGAAAACACTTGTCTTTCTTCAGAACTGCATTGTCAACATAGGAGACCAGGGAGACAAACCCCTGCCAGTAAGTGTCGCCAGGGTACTTAACCAACTCTATTAAATACGCCCCCACCCAAGTGTCACTACCTTATTGACTACCCAATGCTGATTTTGATGTATGGTCCTCTTCGCCCTTTGTGGTGTATGAGATATGAAAGCAAGCATCAATATTTCAAAAATCTAGCGAGTAAATGCAAAAACTTTGTAAACATCACTGCAACTCTTAGCAATCGTCATCAAATGAAACAGTGCTGGGAGTTTTCTTCAGATAAGTTGCTTGTTGACTTTGAACATTCACTCAGCACAAGTGTCAGTGTGCCATTTTCATCTCTGCCAGGTGACTTACAGAATGCTCTGGAAATGAACAAAAGTTTTACAGATGTGCATTTTCAGGATAAAGTGCTTCAGCGTGTGTCTGCTATATCTGTCAGCAGTGTCAAATATGAACTTGAGGATGTTTTTGTAGTTGGCCATGTACACACTGAAGCCATACCTCAATTCTTTAAAATCAAGTATATTTTGAATGTTGATACTTGTTGGGTATTGTGTGGGAAACTGTTACTTCCTTGCACTTGTGAATGTCATTTCCATGCTTACCAAGTGGCAGTTGACAATGACTGGATCCTGTTCAATCCAGGAAATGAATTAGACTTTCAAGCTCTAGACACCTATTAAGTTGATGATAGGCGGTTTGTGTCCTTGAGGTATTCTGTGTGACGTGATTGCAAGAACATTTTTATGTATGTGTGCGTGTGCGTGCGTGCGTGCGTGCGTATGTATGTGCGTGCTTGTTGAAGTAGAGCAAAACATTTGTGTGGACAGTTTTTTAAATACATGCCATCTCTGTGATCCGTCAAAACATTGTGTTCAGGTGTTTAATGTCTTTATGTGATTGTTTACTTTTTTCTTTTTTTTTTTTTTTCTTTTTTTTTTTAAATGAATGTATTTTTCTTGACATGTCCTATGGCAGGGGTGTCAAACTCAAATACACAGTGGGCCAAAATTCAAATCTAGAACAAGGTCGCGGGCTAACATTAATATTTATTGAAAAATATCTTCCTCCAGATATAAGAATGAATCTCTTCTTATGGACTCAAACAAGTTTTGCTGAGAAACTGAATATGGAACAAGCAAAGCTTAATACTAAACAATATATATATTAGCTGTATAATACCAGTAGGCCAGCTCTAATAGTCATTTGGTATGGCTTCACGGGCCAAATGTAATTAGGCGCCAGAGTTTGACACCTATGTCCTATGGCAATATACGAATGTAATCAAGGATGTATTCCTGTGGTTGTTTAAGTGCTTTGATGTGATTCTATTATCGAAAATAAATGGTTAAATAACCAAATATTTTGAACTATTGGGGGTACATTTTTGTCTCTTTAGGTACGAAATAGGTTGTCGCTGGGGGGGTACCCTCATAGGTACCCTATTGTACCCTTTTCAAGGGAACATTTCTGTACTATAGTTTCAAGGTACATTTATGTCTTAGGAAAGTACATGATTGTACTTCAGATGGTACAACTTCATAAGGTACAAAAATGTACCAAGCCTAAAGGGTACAGAAATGTCCTTCAAAAAGGAACACCCCCAGCGACAAGCATTTGTACCCTTTTTGGTACACTTTGGTACCCCTATTTCTGAGAGTGTATGTAAATGCAAATGTGTGAACAGTGAGGACAGTCTGTTCCTTGTCTGGCTGTTTGTTCGGGTGGACTTATGGGGGGGGGGGGGAGCATTGCACTCTTAATCAATCCTCTGTGCATAGACTGTAATAAGTAAGCTCACTCACTTCAGTCAGTACACTTAATGGCATACTGCCCCCTCTTGGACACTGATATTAAAGGTTTTTGGGGGGTTTTCATCAAAGAATAATCACTTTCAGTCATTTTCTGTGCTTTTATTTATTCTCTTTGTGCACAATGGCAGTCTGTTTGTAGTGTTTGGGTATAGAAAAAAAAATCTCATTACTGTGACGCCAGACACACATTCCAAGAGCTGTAACCATAGCCGATGCCTCAGTTATCCCAAAGGTAGTGATGCGGGGTTGTTTGGGCGGTGTGGAGAAAAAAATTAGCTCTTTTCTCTGTTTGAAATAACAAGATGTGTCTAACTGAGGTCTGGATCAGCTCCTGCTTTCTGCTGCCAAGTCATGCCGACTCTACAGAGAAGGGATAAAAGAAGATTGGCCTCAGAGCCGGCTGGACGAGCATCCATGGAGCGGCCGTGGCGTAATGAGGGAAAGAAAACATTAATGGAGGGGTCAGGCGTCAGGGAGGAGAGGATAACATTTGGGTTGTTTCCTGAACACGAGCTGTTGCTGTGAGCGAAACACAAAAAAATGCGACTGTTCCATCTCTTGTTGTGGGCAGAGCTGCAACCATTACAGCACCTGCACTGAACTCACACGGCTCGTTATTTTAAACAGTGTCTGCAAAGAAACAAAGGCACGCTAGAGCAGGGTCAGGGCGACTGATACAACAGAAGGAGGTGTTTAGAAGGATATTACTGTACTCACAACCTCAGAGACATTAAAATGAGGGAAGTAAGGGAAAACTAGAAATGCACTCAGAGACTGGCTAGTCTTCTATAACAACCCCGCAGCATACTGATTGAAGAGGTTTATTAAACTGAATACTAAGTAGAAGACCGTCTTATTATTCTCCCCCCAACCAGCATCAATGGGCTGCACTTTCCTCTGGGCTAGTCATAAAAAAAAAACAGGGCCCGAGTTTAATATTCAGATGAAATCATCTTCATATTTAATTGGCACTGGCATAGAAAGCTAGTGTAGTGTGGTGAAAACTGGTTGTTTGTCATGAATCCAAAGTCCAGGAAGAAAAAGTCTCTTTTTTCTTACAGTCAGAAACCGGAAGATGACACATACAACATTAGTGTTATAGTGAAAAAAAGGAAAGAGTGTGATGATGACAGAATATCTGGCAGGTTTTCCAGAAAACATTATGACGCACTCTTCTCTAAGTCACACCAGCAGACTTTAATCACATCAAGGAATAAGCATGTCGCTCATTTGATGAAAGTTGGCCATAAACGTAATAAAGCTGCCAAGGTTATTAGAAGTGCCACAGGCCATTTTACAACGGCTCACACACCTTATATTGGATTATAGGGAGAAATATGATGAACCAAGATAGTAGAACTTGCCCATTTACAAAGGACCGGAGGAGGTTTAATGGCTTGTGACTGAAGCCATTCATACACATTAATTCCTACAGCAATGACAACCTGCAGTGTTTTTCTGAGCCCTCTGGAAAATCTCTGGCATCGTTTAACAAGGGCAGCAACTCAGTTGTCTGCAAAAATGAGCCAAATGCTGACTGTATACACAATATGTCACAGTATGTTTTTTTAAAAATCTGTAAGTAAGTATTTAGTTGTTTGTGGGTTGCACATATGTTTAGAGCAAGGACATCAAACTCATTTTACACCACGGGAGACATTCAGCTCACTTTGATCTCACGTGGGCGGGACCAGTGAAACGGCATCATAAAGATGAAAAACTTCCCTGTAGTTATAAAGCTTTACTTGTTTCACTGCTTTATTGTGTAAATAGTGGAAAACAGGAACTTTTCTGTCATTTATTCGTTTATCTATTACTTAGTTACTTTGGTGTGGTATGAATGGTTGGGGGAGGGGGGGTTCTTCAACAGGAAAAGCTGTAAAACTAATTTTAATACAATTTAAAGTTGAAAGTCTATGCATTCCTTCACATTTACCAAAACCATCTAGTTGGAGTGTGTTTCGGGTGGATTCTGGTCCGCAGGCCTTATGTTTGATACCCCTGTGTTTGGATTCCTGGCATTTATAAGCTGTTGAAGAGGCAACCAAATTAAAAAACAAAACTCCTAACACTAATGACTTATGAAATGATTTCCCATTATTGTCCTTTTGTTAATTACTACACTATATATTTGGGTTTTATGTGACATAGTAAACTGTATTGTTGCATGATCCACTTATCTTCTTAAGTAGAGGACAAACACACCAATATTTTCAAAGTTTCTAGCTGTCTGCTGGCTGTTTGGTGCTGAAAACTTATTTTTTCAGAACATTTGTGCCAAATGTGGCTGCCTGCACCTAAAAACGGTGTCATGAGGGTAACAGAACATAACAGAAAAACAATAACGCTTTCCAATAACAAAATAATCAACACTAAACAATCAGCCTTGAAATTGCTTATTTTCTGTAATTGGTTATTTAGTGTAGATGAATGAAAAAAAGTTTCATTATATTACTTTTTCAAATGTTAGTGTCATAAGTGCTGGTAATAAGTAATTCAATGATAAAAATCCTAATTCTCTCCACCAGGGTCTCCTCCTTATCACTTCACTATCAAGGAGTCAGTTACTCACTTTAACCTGACAGACGGCTTCAGGAAGAGTCATGGAGATTGAAAAGTGCTTCCTCTTTATAATAATGAGCTTCCAGGAGCTTTGGAAAAAGTTGTATTGTTTTTCCCTAATCTAAAGTCACGCCGCAGTTTTGTTTTGAGGGATCCTTGGACGAACTGGCCTGGGTTTTGGAAATGAAATGTTTCCATTTTTAAATTTACATGATGCAGTATATCAAAATGTCTTCGCAAGTGATGATTTGCAGCATAATCTGTTGTATGAGGTACACAGAAACTCTATTTAAATGAACTCTAAGAGTGTGTGGTTTGGCATAGGAATAAATGAGCTTTTTTAAGCATTTTTTCAGATTTCATCACCAATTTAACACAATATATTACTCTATTACTATGCTCCAAAATAAAAGGCTTCTGCTTTGATCTGAGGAGAAAAATCTCTTAACATAATAAATTAATGTCAGACTATAACATATATGTATGTGTGCCAAGTAAAAATTTAATTAAAAAATGGAAAAACGTTATAATTTTAATGACAAAACAAAGTTGTTAACTCCATTTTGACTCAACATTTTTCAACGCAACTCCTTCCATACCTGGATGGATTATTGTTGAGCTGGGCTGTCTATAGCATTATTTGGCAGCCTTAAATCCACCAATGCATAACATTCAAGAGGATATCACTTGGATTCAAGGGTGGGGAACGTAAGGGTGCGTTAGTGGCATCAGTGTCTTCATCATCCAGGAACTGACTACATACTCTGGCCACATGAGGCCAGGCTTTATTTTGCAACAGAAGGAACCCATCGCACACTGCACCAGCATAAGGACACTGGCTCTCAGACCATCACTGACCCACTGTCAAACTCATCATGCTGGATAATCAAAGTCAAAGTCAAAGTCAACTTTATTTGTCGATTCTGCCACATGTACAGGACATACAGAGAATAGAAATTGCGTTACTCTCAATCCCTAGATAAATAGCAAATGAACATTTAAATATATTTAAATATAAAAGTGATTAAAAATGCAAGTAAAATAATTAAAAAGTAAAAATTTAAATAAATACAATTTTACATATAACAAGAAAGCTATACAATATACAATATAATGGGTAAGTGACATTGAGTGTAAACCAGGCAGAGTAGTGCAAATAGGCAAATAATAATAAAAAATGTTGCAGGCAGCATAACATTCACAATGGCATTTCCAGACTCTTACATATCTCGCACATGTGCTCACTATGAACTTGTTCTAATCTGTGGAGAGACTGGGTGCTAGTAACGGACCTGCCAGTTTAGGTATTCGCTTGTGAATGCCAATAAAGCTGCACAGCACTGAGCTGTGAGCACAGGTCCTACAGAAGGACATCAGGACCTAATGCCACAGTCATTTTGTAGGGCTCAGCCAGTCCTCCTCCTCCTCCTGTTCCACTCAGAAAGGAGCAGATACCAGTCCTGCTGCAGGGTTGATGCCCTTCCGTTGCCCAGGTTTTGTGGCCCAGCTCTCACTCAGGTAACAACCTGACTCCTAGTATCTCCTCCACATTCTCGAGACTGTTCTGGGAGACATAACAAACCTTGTTGTGACGGTCTGTAAAACCTAAATGGGCTGCAGGTACCATCTCATACTACCAGTGTTGACAAGGAGACTAATAAGCAGCCAAACTAGAGACAAGTCAGTCAGGAGGGATAAGGAGAGAGCAACGGTCTGTGGCTGCAACCTGCAACACCTTTTCGGGAGTTGTCTTGTTGTTGCCTCTCCAGTGCACCTGTTGTCACTTTAATTTGCAGTTAAACAAGCAAATGCGATTTACACTCTGTCCAGTCATGCATCCCAACCAGACAGATCGATATCGCTGAAGATTACTTGATTTTGTTTTACACCGTGATGATCGAGTGTTTCCCTTCATTTTATTTGAGCAGTGTATTCCAGTGCTATAATTCACTGGCATTTAATTTCACAATCAGAAGTGCAGCTGCAGATAAGATTCAAATCCTAATTTGTTTCCATGGTGTCTTCTGATTAGTTTATTTTGGGTCTTCTTTATTTTAATTTCTTTTCCCTTTTTTTTCTTTTTTTTTTTACATCTTGTGTCATCATCTTCAGACGTGCCAGACATTTGCCAAATCACTTTCACTCACAAAGATAAATTCTTTAACCAAGACAAAGATCCTCTGCTTTGTCTTTTCATGCCCCTGAGAATGAAAAGAGCTCAAAACTTTAAGGGTGACAGACACTTAGAGGACTGAAAAGCCTGGGCAAACAATGCTTCATTCTCCTCAGCCAACAGGCAGTGAAGTGTTGCTTTAATTCATGGTCAGGAGCAGGTGACAGCTCTAAAACTGCAGATGGGTATTCTTGAGTTTGTAGCGAGGTGAGGAAATGGTGAGACAGTCAAACACAGTCTTCCTACTGCTAATGGTTATATCTTGTGGTTATAGGGCTTCAGAAAGTATTTGTTATCCACCTCATATCCCTAAGAGTTTTCATTATTTGAATTTTTATAAATGAAGAAGTGAATGCAAAGTGCTGAATGAGCTTTCTTTTTCTTCAGATATTTTGACATGTTGTCAGAGGAAAGTTTGGTTTTATTAGAGCTGTAAAAGATATGGGCAACGTTTTATTACTGGATTGCTTTTTTATGTGTGTACTTGCTTCGTTTCGTGACCAGCTGCCTGGCCTTGGCCCCTGATGGATAAATAAAATTTAAGTGTGACATAAATGTGTGTGCAACATGTTTGGAACTGATAGGTTTGTAGCTTGTACCTATCCGCTGGAACGTTGAAGACAATATAATTACACTGCAAAGCAAGACACAAGCAGGCTGGTTTACTCATGCATGAGGGAAATCTGGCTGGAGCCAAGTGTCGTCCCACCACCTAGCCTCCGTCAGACTCTCAGCCAGGCTCCCCATAGCACTCCTTTTATTGTGGTTACATGAATATGCATAGGGTCATTAACATATGACATCTTACATAGGTATACATGTGAACAAAGAATACTGTGTGTGTGTGTGTGCGTGTGTGTGTGTGTGTGTGTGTGTGTGTGTGTGTGTGTGTGTGTGTGTGTGTGTGTGTGTGTGAGGTCCAGATGTGACCCTGTGAAGACTCCCCAAAGCTGGTGCCAGGAGTCTAGCGGTCCATCTGAACAAAAGGCTCTTATACTTAAACAGATATACGTGTGTTTGCTATACCATATATCAGCAAGAGAAGATACGGCCTTTCCTAGGAGGTGTGTAATCTATGCCGGAACACTCTGTAGAGGGAGTGAACGCACTCCCCCTTCATGCTACACAGAGCTGTTACTTTAGGATGAAACATCCTTTCAATCCACCAATGATTATATACACTTCTAAGCATATATGAGTAAATATTTCTAAGCATAAATGACAATCAACAATACAAATCTAACAGGAACAATCTATCTTTTTTTTTCTGTGCACATATCTTCTTCAATGAGACACTGAAAATACAGACAGCTTCCTGAAATCTTGACAAGACGGCCTTC
Organism: Aulonocara sp. 'chitande type north' Nkhata Bay; assembly: GCF_057382095.1. Taxonomy (NCBI): domain Eukaryota; kingdom Metazoa; phylum Chordata; class Actinopteri; order Cichliformes; family Cichlidae; genus Aulonocara; species Aulonocara sp. 'chitande type north' Nkhata Bay. The sequence continues at coordinate 3,729,139 of NC_141363.1, read as the reverse complement.
ACGGGCTGTCACATATATCAAGAGATTACACCTCATTAGAGCAGCGCTCAGAGATTCCTGAGACTGGTTTTGATTGGTCTTTTTTATCTAAACTGTGATGTCTACTTTCCATATCATCCATCTTTGTGACTGTCTCTCAGGCAGAGCTGGTGTTTTCCTCTCCACTACCCTCCCGAGCTGCAGGGAGCCATCAGGGATCCCCCGGGAACGCAGGACAACCACTCATCCCTGAATGCTGTTTCACTACACATGGCACAGTGTCACGGAGGAGGCCCTCAAGCACCTTGTTACCGACACTGACTAGTGGGTGAAGAGCACAGATGGTGGCACGCTCTGTCCGGCTGCTGCTGTCAGCCTGGAGCCGTAGTTGTTATCTCACACTGAATGTGGCCACTAGTTTGAAGTGATAGATTTTTTTAAGAGCAAGGGAGCCTGCAAATGAGGTTCACTTGTATGCTATATTTCTGCAGCTGGATTTTCAGCCCACAGAGGGGACATTTCTTTTAAAAAGGAAAAGTACCAAGTGACAGAGACCATTATCCAGAAAAAGCTGGACTCGTCAGCGTTAATTAGATCTCCGCTTTGGCATCGAGCCTCACAGAGAAGCCGGGTTTTTTTGTTTGTTTGTTTTTTTGCTAAAATTAGTGGGCTATGAAATTTGAAGCCCATCCGCTTGTGTTTCCACATCTGTGTCTTTTCTGACTCTGACTTTACTGCAGCTGAACTCTCAACATCCTCAGCGACAATCGAAAGCCATAACCCAGCCAAGCTGCCCCCTCCCTTTATTATAATTCATCAAAATAAGATACTTATTGTGTTCCTGTCGCTGGCACTAGCTTCCAGATAAGCAGAACTCCAATAAGAAGACTCAGCTGGAACAATATTGAATTTGATATCAGCAAACCTTTATTTGAAGCTTCCTGCGCATCAGCCGCGAATTTCAGCAAACCTTATTCGTTCTGGCTCCGTATTCATGAGTTTCTAAAACTCGTTAAATATCAGATTATGACATTTAAGGAAACTGGGGAAATGGGGAGTTGGTAGAAAATTAAAACCGTAAAAATGTAACAGTTAAAAAAAAAGAGTGTTTACTGTTTATATTTACCTGTGGTTGCACTTTGGGCAACACAAGTAGCTGTTTACTTTCAGAAAACAGAATGATAGAAAAGGATTACAGTGTTAAAATCAGGCTTGTGTAGGCTTTATGTAAATAAAAACGTATAGTGTGACAAATCGATTGCCTTGATACTAATATTTGAAGCAGTGTTCAGGATAAATAGTTGTGTTTTTAAGCTTTTTAGTCAAAAGTTTGTAATATTAAACACCACGAAGAACTTTCTTTCACATTAAAGCGGAATCAAATGGATGAGTTTCCTGGCTGTGTAATAATAACTGTTGTTTATTTTAACCTCGCCTGTTCTTGCCTGCATGAAATGAATTAATTAGCTGTAACACACAGCCCTGTACGGCAGTTCATTCAAATGCGCTGTGTTAATTTACAGTAAATTAGTTTTAGTTACTTGCGGGTAACACTGCATCTTCACGCCAAGCCTTATCAGGTAGCTGTCAATCTGTGACATCAGAGAAACGTCATTAATTAGGCTGTGGTGCTCTCCAGGGTGCTGAATACTCAGCCAGTCCGCAGAACGAGCCGTGTGTGTCTGTGTGCGTTTATCCTTCCAGCTCTACAAACAAACCTCTAACAGACCTGCTTTCTTTCAAAAGGCCGACACAAACTTTTTGCGGACATGGACCTCCTTCCAGCGCAGGAAGCTGCCAAAATCTACCACACCAACTATGTGAGGAACTCCCGAGCCATCGGCGTCATGTGGGCTGTGTTTACCATCTGCTTCGTCATCATCACCATTGTGGTCTTCATCCAGCCCTACTGGATCGGAGACAGCGTCAACACCCCGCAGGCCGGCTACTTCGGCCTCTTTCACTACTGCATCGGCAACGCGCTGACCTCGGAGCTCACCTGCAAGGGCAGCATGCTGGACTTCGCTTCCATCCCCTCACCGGCCTTCAGGACTGCCATGTTCTTCGTTGGGACCTCCATGCTGCTGATTGTGGGCACCATGGTCGGCTTCAGTTTGTTCTTCTTCTGCAACGCTGGAAACGTCTACAAGATCTGTGCATGGATGCAGCTGGCCTCAGGTGAGGGACAAAGCGAAGAGGGTTGGTTGTAAAGTTGTTGTTCCCTTTACTCAACTGCAGTTGGCAGATTATTAGTATAAATTAGCTTTTCTCAACTACGTTTATTTGACACCTATAAACAGACAGATTACGAATTACATTAAAAAGTATGAGCAGTGTGAGTAATCATAAAACTGGTTTCACCTTCATCTTTAAGATGTTTGTTTGTTTGTTTGTTTGTTTGTTTGTTTGTTTGTTTGTTTGTTTGTTTGTTTGTTTGTTTGTTTGTTTGTTTGTTTGTTTGTTTGTTTGTTTGTTTGTTTGTTTGTTGGGGGAGGGTTGTTACAAGCAAGAATATTGCTACGCATGGGTAATTGTTCATATGCGATGATTCATTAGACAGTAACCAAAGATAATTTTTAGCTTTTGCCTTTTTATAGTTTGCAGTGAAAAACTAACACTAAACTCACTAAACTCTAGGATCAGCTAAAAAAAAATAATACCGCAGACATTTAAAGCTGATTTTAAACAGTCCAGATGTGACAGAAGTGCAGACTTTGATCTTTAATTCAAGGGGCTTATTAAAAGTATTACAGCCGTTCATAAACATATTCCAACATTTTTCGTAGCTGAAAAAATGAAATGGAAGTTGTTTTTCTTTTAATATTGATGCATCACCTGGTGGATCTGTTAATACAATGGAAACAGACAAGGACAAGGAACAAAAGTTCTTGTGACCATAAATTACCAGTTTAAATAGAAGTCTGATGAGGTTCAGTTCATCGGTTTTATTATAACTATTCGTAAGTAATAGCTCAAATATTTCACCACCTCAATACCAGAACTCAAACTAAAGAGGCAGCTGTAAAGGAGCCATGAGACCTGTGCTTCTCTTGTAAGTCAGGTGTGAAACAATGAGCTCATCCCGTCACGGGTCGAGTTCTCACCTCTCCAGTTTCAGGTGTGATGTGCGTTTGTTGTGAAGGTTGTTCTTCGCCATGGCCAATAAGGAATCCTGTTTCAGCCCAGACTCTGACACCTTCGATAGCAGATCAGTTACCTGTAACAAGATCAGGTGTTGCTGTGTCGTTAAATTTGCACCTAAAACCATACGAGGGCCAGGAAAACGATAAAAGCCTGTAAAACTTTATGGGCATGTATCTGCAAACTCACATTCTACTGTAAGTAGCTTTTGGGGAAGCCCAGAGGAGACGTTACGGGAAGAACAGCATTTAAGATTTAAGAACTTTCATAACGGTACATCGTGCAAATGGCTCCACAGAGCATCATCTGCCTTGCTGAGCCATAAATAAATAAAAACTTTGGCACTTTATGGAGGTACATCATGTGTTATCATGCACTGGGGGCTCCAGAGCACCAGATTATAATTATTTATCAAAGTAAGAGCACACAAGAGGTAATTATTACAAGGCTTTGCCATTTCCATGTCCTTCCCCCGCAGGTGTGTTGATGGTGATGGGCTGCATGATTTACCCAGATGGTTGGGACTCTCCAGAGGTGAAGAGGATGTGCGGCCAGAGGACAGATAAGTACACGCTGGGAAACTGTACGGTGCGCTGGGCCTACATCCTGGCCATCATCAGCATTCTGGACGCCATACTCCTGGCATTGCTGTCCTTCACACTCGGCAACCGGCAGGACAAACTTCTGCCAGATGACTTTGAGCTGGATGGAGCAGGTGAGGGCTGTGGGGTGGTATGCAGACTGAATGCTGGGTATAGAAACAAATATTTTAATGTGTCATAGCTGGCATAGCACAAGTATAATGTGTGATATATAAAACAGCCACATTCCTTTCAGACTGGCTTGCTGCAAGGTCCTGCTGTTGTGCATGCCTGCTCTCTGTTAAGGCTTGAGCCATCATTAGAAAAAATTGCTTCACCTTAAGAAACGTATCCAAGATTGGAGATTTTTCTGCAGTTTTTTATATGCAGTCGTGTGAAAAAGAAAGTTACCACAGGACTCTTTGCAGGCCCGTGAAAAACTAAGTACACCCCATGTTTCAGTATCTTGTAGAAGCACCTTTAGCAGAATTACTTGAAGTTGTTGTTTTCAGTTTGACTATATGAGTCTCTCATGTGTCTGTGGAGGAATTTTGACCCACTCTTGTTTACGAAAATTGCACTTCAGTTCATTGCAGCCATTTAATTGTACACAGATCTCAAGAAATCCCACCACAGTATTTGAGTCAGGTTGAGGTCCGGACTTTCTGGACTTTCAGTTTGCCATTACAGCTGTTTTCTTGTAGATTTGCTGCTGTGCTTGGGATTCTTGTCATGTTGAATGACCCATTTTCAGCCAAGCTTCAGCTGTCAGACAGATCCACCACCGTGCTTTACAGTTGGTATGAGGTGTTTGTGCAGACATGCCATGTTTGGGTTTTTATGAACCACCAAATATCTTCACTTTGGTCTAATCTAAACTTTGTCAAATGAGCAGTTTTACAGTTATTTGTTACCATAATTTGCCCAGTGTCCCAGTGGCTGAAGTCCATTAAATCTTTTTCTTGTTAAATCTGCTCCCTTTAGGGCTTACCCACAGAAAATCATTTTCCTCCATCTCGCCTGATCCCTAGCTTTCTTCTCTGTTACACCAACTCTCTCCATATCCTCCTCTGCGCTCTTTCCCCTTTACCTCCTGCCTGGTAGATCCATGTTCAACATCCTGTGTCCAACATATCCAGTCCCTTCTCTGCACATGGTCAAACCATTTCAGCCCTGGTGTCCACAAACATTTCTTCTTTTGTTTCTCTTTTACAGAAAACCCTTGATTGAATCCACAGACCTTCAGAGCCAGTGTAAAATACCATGATGCACTTTGGGTTTTCACCTCTCTTGTCGTCTAATGTTTACTGTGGTTTTGATTAATAAGATTTTGTGCTTCCTTATTTTACTATATATATTTCACAATACCCAATAAACAAGCCCACAGAAATCATGTATTGTATGAAGATCTGTTTTATTGTATGGTGTGTTGTACAGCTTTGTAAGTCGACAACTCACACAGAGTTTATGTTCTTGAATCTGACACCAATGTAAGTTTTTGTTTTTCCCCCCCATAGGTTTCGACAGATAACATAGGTTACTTGGATATGATCTTTTTGGGACACCATGACATAATATCAGATCTCACCATTTCTATGGTAAAAACAGTGACATTGAACAGTTGACCACACATACAACTGATCTCAAACACACCTTCCATACGCTTTATTAAAACACAGCTACCCAGCTAAACAATTTTAGCTAAGATATAAGATTTGTTAAAAACTGTACATAACTGTAATATACATCAAGGCAAACTCTTTGGTACAGATATATACAGTTTATTTTCACTTTTTTTTTTCTCCTTAAGATTGGGCTTCTTAACATGTTGTCTTGTTGAAACCTTTAAAATACTATATACCTGAATTGTAATAGGTGGATGAGAATACCAGCCTCCCATGAAAATGAAAGATCCCTATTATAATTAACTAAGGATACTAAATACCGGGTGACAACGGAATCGATATGGCTAAACATGACCTACTTTAATCAAACAGTGACCCTGCCTGAAGAAATGCATGAAATGAAAGTTACCCAAAGTCAGTGTACATGTCAGCCCAGTGTGAAACTTCCTAAAACCTTCATTACAAATACAAAATGTATTTCAAATGTTGAATGAGATTTGTTTTTTTTTTTGTGTTTTTTTGTGTTTTTTTAAGTCACTACTGAAAAGATGTGGGAAAAGAGTTTTAGGGAACAAAAATGACCAATAACGGCTACATATCCTTGGTTTGTTCAGGTTTTAGTGCAGGAGTGTAACAAACAAGGATGAGTCACTAGCAGTACAATGACAGACTTCCTTAGAAGGGTGAACGGAGCACAGCAGTTTGAGCCAACATGAGCACAAAGTAATAATAAAAAATAAAAAAATCCACTGGATTCCTGACATCACACTGAGAACCAACTAATTCAAAGCAAATGTACACAGAAGCATTAGCTCAAAAACAAGAACAAATTCAAAACATCTAACCAAAAAAAGAAGAAAAATAAATATCCATCTGATATGCCCAAACTGGAAAGTGATCTGTTGCAGTCTCTGGAGGAGGTGGGAGGGAAGGGCGGTTCGATAGCTGGAGGTGTCCACTAGAGGGCGAGCCAGGGGTGGCGCAAGCACTCTGCGGCCGTGGCCCTTTTCTCTGGAATAAGCTCCAGCATGGGAAGAAGGAAGTCAGTGAAGCACTCTGCTTCTTCACGGGGCCACTCGTATTTGTCGATCAGCACCTCCAGCAGTCCCCACGGCTTCAACTTAGTGATGTGTTTCAAATCACCTGCAGACAGACAGCACTGCATCAGAACCACACCACTACAGAGTACAACAACTTCCCCATTTTAAACTTCACTTCAAGGGCAGTCATGTCTGCATAACTCCACATACAGTCTTAACAAATGACACTGATTAAATAGTTACCTTGTAATTGCCTTTTAAAGAAGGCCTGTTCTTTTGAACTGTAATATCCACTGGAGACATTTTTACATGTATATTCAAATGTATGAATAAGCAGCAATTGGGATTCAAGTAGGGAATATTCCAAAGCACAGTCAGTAACTCTCACTCGAATCTTGACAGTAAAGCTTCCGTTTTACCTTTCTTGGTGAAAAAATCCTTGGAATATTTGCCGGACATTATGAGTTTGCGTGGGACACTCCCCAGCAGCTCAATGATCAGTGCTATATGGTCTATACAGCAGACAGTTGCAAGAAAAAAGACAGACAAGACAAACAGATTCATCAGACAGTGGACCCAGTCACAGGCCCACTCTGGGTGTGTGGGTGGAGGGCAGAGGGAGAGAGAGGTCTGGGTGACGTCACACACACCAGCCTCACTGTTGGCAGAGGACGAGGTGTAAAACCAGAAGTTAGAAAGTTATAAAACAGAGCAGTTCATTAACCTTTAGCTCTTTTTTATTGTTCAGTTTGGGGTTTTTCCACTAAAGTTTCTCAGAACAAAAATAATTCCCACCACAAATTCACCCTGCAACTAGATTGACAAGACAGGCCCAGATAATGAAAATCATGTTTTTGTACTTCGTGTTAATTATTCATCAACTTCGCTGTCATTTCATCCGTAACTGTAACAGAGGTCTTAACATTTGCAGTAACCTTGGTACATATCAACAAAACAACTCCCACTCAGGGACCTTAAAAGGTTTACATCAAGACTGTCAGTTAATCCCTTATAGACATCCTTAATTAAAGCCATCTTACATTAATTATCATATTTCTGTAAACGTGTACTTTGAGCACATTAAGACTTTATATTCTGACATAAATACACTGACGTATAAAAGTAAAGGGTTCTTGCCTTTTTTGCCTCCTGTGATTGATTTCATTAAATGATTAAATTACATTTATAAAAAGACTGTTGTTGCGCAGTGGACTCCATGCAGAGGAAAAAGGTCATTCTGAATCTCCTCAGCAGGGACCAATACAGCATCAAGCACCTAGCCAAAATGTCAAAAGGCAGTGTACAAGGCTCTGCCAGGCAGTCTTTGGCAGAACACTTGAATCGTGATCAGTGGTTCAAAGAGGCTGGCATTTATTGGTTTCTTGCTTTGATGACGGGCCTGCACAAAACCATTTGATTGTGCTGACTGAAGTTAACCTCCTCCCTTGACCCTCCTTGTCCACCTTTCCCAGAGTGAGCCAAAGACAGAGGTGCTGGCGTACCTCTCTTGGTGAAGTATTCCTGTGAGTATTTTCCACTCAGAGCATAGTGTCGGGGGATTTTACCGAGCAACTCAATCATGAGAGCAAGATGGTCTGGAAATGAGGCACATCAGAGGAGAAGAGGAGGAGGAAGATGGAAAGTCACAGGGAGTTTGGAGAGGAGATGGCAAACAGTCAAGTGGAACAATGTATTAGGAACAAAGGATGATGATGATGATGATGACAGCCTAGTGTTACAAGTAGCACATGTATCAACAGCCTATATTAACCTACTGAAAACATCTGAACACATGGAGCTCATTCACTGTTGTATTTCAGAAAAATGACAACTATAAAGCAAGATGGGAAGTCTGCATTAAAGCACAGCCCTCAAAGCTATACAGTAAAACATAAAAAGCAGACTGATGCAAGTTTACTAAAAGTCTAATAAAACGTTAAACACAAAGCATTTATAGAACAGTAAGCCATGGTTTATGCAGGTGAAAAAGCTGCAGGATGTTCCAGTAAAGTCAAAGTTGAAGGACAGCACAAAGCAGACATGCCAGAGCAGAATAAAGTTAATATGGAAACTTTGAGCTAAGCAGCAAGCCAAAATTCCATTTTCACCTTATGTTTCAATCAGGGCTGTTCGATATAACGATATATATCGGATGACCATATAAAAACGTCTGTCGTGTCATTTTACGCTATCGTTTGTTTCGTGGTGTCGCAAAATAAACTGTTTACGGCAATATTTTTCATCGTTTTGATGGTTACTGTAGTGACTATATTAATTTCTTAAAGTTCTCTCTTTCTCTTATATTTTATATAACCACACTACGGACGGACAAGCGCCTGTTTTAATGCGTTGTGGTTAGCAACAACGATGGTAACAGCATCACGTGTCCGCTTGTTTATGTTCCACATAAACCTTCCACAATAAAGCTCAAGATCCTGTTGAGACTTTTCAAAATAAACTGAATCACGTGAAAGAGCAGATTATTTACGGATGAGAATTAAAAAATAAACCTTAGACTCAAACGTTAGAACAGGCTTTTCCCCGCAGCACGCCGTGTAATAAATACGCACAAAGAAAACGGCGGCCTTTACAACTTATGTCTAAAAATGTATCGTTTCATGCATCGGTTAAAACACTCGACTCCAGCTACACGACGCGCAGCTGGAAACACTTCACGCAAGTCGAGCTGCCCGAGATTCACAGAGTTTACAGAAAATGTTACATTTTTGTGATTTATATCGTTATCGGACGATAGAATTCTTATATCGGGATATGAGATTTTGGTCATATCGTACAGCCCTAGTTTCAATTAAAACTTGAGGTGAAAATGGATTAAACAAAGTATGAGTAACCAGGAGGTGAGGAAAAGGTGAGAAGAGAATTGAAGAGATGGCCCCATCTCCAGTGCGGTAAAGAAGTGGCTCAAGTTGCTAGATAGGAAATACACACAGGAATGCTCATACTTTTCATACTTTACAATTCTTCTTCTGAATTCGAAGCCATTAATGGAGCACCTCATTAACATGTTAACACTGTGCAAAGTGCACTGTAACTGGAGCTCCAGTGAAGGTGAGGACTTGCATGCATATTGGACATTTTAAATAATTCAACAGTTCAACACTGATAACAGAAGATTTAACAACACTATGGTGCTTTTAACAGTAGCAGTAATACTAAACAGAAGTCCCACTCACTAGTGAAACACATTTCAATACATCTACTAAATCGAGCTCTGAGAATTAATGATCTACAGTTAAAACTTGTACTTTAAAAACAGAATGTACAGGAAGACAAGACAATACCTTCATCTCTGGAATAATCTTCCCCAGAATGTGGTTCAAACAAGTAGTCCCCTGTGGCAAGCTCAAAGGCCTGAGGACAATACAAACACAGGGAGGGGAAAAAACAAAAAGAACAGTATGAAGCCATCTGTCCAAATCTCAATAAATCCCTCCCACCACTGACTAGACTCTCATTACACTTCTTGAGTCTTTAAGATACAATGAGGGTTTTTTTCCCCTTCAGATAAATTTTTTTTGTTCTATTCAGTTTTTGGGGGGAGTTTAAGCACCTTTTGGCTCTATATAAATAGTTTGATGCAGAGAAAATTTCTCACCATACAGGCTGTGCTCCAAATATCAGCTGGTGTGCTGTATCCAGAACCAATAAGTACTTCTAGAGACCGGTACTGTCGTGTCTGGATGTCTTCAGTAAAGTGCTTGTGCTGAGAGGAAAAAAGACAAATACGAAAACAACAACGTATATCATGTAGGTTTCATCATGTGTAGCGATAACACACTGAAAAACAGAAATATTTTACATGAGAATAAAAAATTTTGAAATTATAAATGGACTCTATGCTCTATTTGAAATCTGGATCACACTCCCATCTGGTAAATGATTTCTCATTTTAAAACCATAAAAAGCAGGAATACCGAAACATTACTTTCAGTAGCTAGATGACACTCGATGTCTCCCTGGCTGTACCGTTTCATCACTTATGAGGAAATCCCTTTGGTCATTAGCAGGCTACTCACCACCCAGCAGGCATTTCCCAAATCTGCAATCTTGACCTTGATCTTGTCTGCATTGAGTGGCTCAAGTGGGTTAACTAGCAGGGATCCTGCTGTCAGCTTACCTTTATAAAGCACAGAGAGAAGCAGCGACATTGAATAAAACAATGGGATAAACACTGAATAAATGATAAGTATAATCATAAGTAGTTCAAAGTTCACATGGTTTTTGTTAAATTTCCAAAGCAGCTCAGCTACAGCAAACAGCTTCTAAAAACCTAAACCAATCGATTTCGGTTCACTGACCATTTCGTGCATCTTCCTGGCTACTATAGTGACAGTTGGACCCATCCTCACCATCTTCTTCTAAAATGCCTTGTTCCAGCTCTCTGTCCTCCAGCCCAGCAGAAAAGCGTTTCTCAGTAACTCCACGGCTACGAGGCCCAGTTCCTTTAGTCTCTGTGTACACATCATTGAAATCTGTAGACTCAACACCGTTGTAAATGGAGTGGAGAGGAGACTCCACGTGTTGATCCTCTGGAGAGGCACACTGTTCTGTGCACTCTGCATTGCCATTATGTTGGTCTTCATCGCTATGCTGGAAGTCACTCTCCTCCACATGGCCATTACAGTTCATTTCAGACAGTTCCTCTGGTCCCACCCTCATGTGATCTGCATTCAAAGTGCTCCCTGAAAGTAGCAGAAAATGTATTTTCAGTTGATTCATATCAGATTTTTTGGCTGCTTTGCAAATTTTGCAGAACACATTACTTCTCTGATGTTAGCGTCTTACCATCTGTTTCCTCCTTTCCTATCTCCGCAAAAGACACCTGTCTGAGAGGCGCACAGGCTCGTCCCTTTTCAGTCTGTGGGTCGTCTTCATCTTCATCATCCTCTCGTATCTCTGTGGTCTTTTCCATTTCCTCAAGGTCCAAGATGCACTTCTCCAGCAGCTCCGCCTGCCGCTTCTGCTTCTTTTTTAACTTCTTCTTCTTGTTCTTGGACATTTTTACTGTCTGTCAAAGACAAAAACAAAGGAAAGGTTTGCACATTTGTAGGACTGATTTAAAAGTAAACTACAAAAACAAAACCAAACCTAAAAACATGAGGCTAATATCCAAGCAGAGAGTAAAAAAAAAAAAAAAAAAAAAAAAAAAAAAAAAAAGTCTTGTACCTGTTTTGGAACTGGCGCTGTGCTTACTGTAAAGAGAACATGAGAAAAGTAAAAACCTGTACTAAACCTATGAATGCAGATATAAAAGTGAGTGTGCATGCACATCTCATACTCGCTGAACCAGAGGGAGGAGGTGCCCCAGCCTTCTGCCACTCTGTGGCTTCAGCTGCAAGCCTCCGTACGTAAGGCTCATCTACGCTCATCAGGATGTTCTCCGGCTTGATGTCTGTGTGGATAATATGACACTTTGTGTGCAGGTAGTCCAGACCTTGGAGAACCTTAAAAAAAAAAATAAAAAAAATACATTAATGGAAAATGGTTATCTGATTGTGTAGATCAAATTAACCAATCACACTGACTTGGACACAAAACCTTTACCAACTAAACTTAAGGAAACTTTAAAAAGAAAAACATATTGCATCAATTTTCAGGTTTTTCTTTTCTTGGAAACAAATATACTAACTTTGCACAACTCAGAGTTCATAAATAATCCTTATTAATCACATTTGGCTTTGCTGCAGTCCGTCAGTTTATCCTCTCTGAAACACACTATTTTAGCTCTTCTCTCTTTAAAGCAAAGGAGCCAAGACTAGGAAAAAAGAAAATCTTAAAAAGAATCCCTAGGGCAGTCTGAAGCCAGAGCGTTTGGTTTGTAGTTAATACACAATGATACTATCATTATTTTAGCCTTAGTGCTGCTTATTGAAAATCCATCCATGTAACAAACACAGCATATAACAGAACATAAAGAAAGCATAAAAGGGTCCCTTTAAGAGAACACAAAAGCTTAACAATCTAAGAAAGTTTTAATAAAAGAAACATTTGCTGTTTTTCAAAGGACATCGAATAAAAAGCTGTGGAATAAACAACACTAATCCACAGATGAGCTGTGCAATTAACTGCTGAATTAGTCATTTGTTTAACCATGAAAAAAAGCCCCCTCAGTTTTGCCTCACTCCCAATCTGTTTTGTTAAGCAGCTTACTGTTAATATGTAAAGTTCTTCTACCCTGACTGTTTTCCATCCATCGTGCAGCCTGCAGGCTACACAACTCTTGTGAACGACTGAGCCTTAATGATGAGTCATAGGCATTCAAAAGGTGTGCCTGTGGGTCTCACTTTACCTGCCGTATGATGCTCTTCACACAAGCCAGGGGCAGTCCTTGGTAGTTTGATTTTATTATCCATTTCAATAAGTGATGTCCTAACACCTCAAACACCATGCAGACGTCTGAAGATTGGAGCAGTTAAGATGGCAAAGTAATAGCGGTAAAGCAAAACTGAAAACAAACAAAGGAAAAAACAACTGCCTAAATGAGGAGTGGCATTGATTGTGCTGAAGAAAGGACACGTAGATGTGCAACCCATACGCTTTTGTTAGAGCCTCTCGTGTTACAGCTACAGCAATCCCTCAGGCATTCAGGGGATCTTACCCAACTAAAGTGTTGTGATGGGGGTGGAGGTCTGTTTGGGACACATAAGATTCCATTTGTCACACCCTCACCTGTTGTTTACTTTCTTACTTGCGTACGGCTTTTTAGCTGACATGGACCGAAGGGAAAGAAAGTTCTGTACATTCAAAAAACAAACAAAAAAAAACAAACCCATTTCTAATAAGACTAAAGTTTTTGTTTTGGGGACTTTCCCCCTCCCAGCAGGAGGTAATTTGACAAATCAAATGTGACTAATAATAAAAACCAGGAAACATCTGTTATATCTGGCTGTGAAGGATACGAGTTCCATTGACGCCAGAGATCTTGAAGTCATCTAGAAGCTGGACTACCATCTCTCGGTTGGGATCATTCGTGTCAGAGTTTCTTACCTACAGACAAAAAAAGAAAAAGAAAAAAAAGAAAAAAAAAAAATATTTTGTTGTGGGATCCACACACATCATTTACATGTAAAACTGTGTGAACATGCGTGCTGGAAGACATGCAAGCCGAGTGCATGAATAATGTGTAAAAGCTGTAGTGTAAGCAATGCCCTGCTGTCCTTGCACCACGTTGCTGTACACTCTGATGCATCTCCAGATATCCCCACAACTAATTAGTGAACATTTCCTGCGCTTACTGATTACATATTTCATCAAAACCTACTGCATGCAATTAAATCTGATACTCACAGATCTGAGCAGTTTTATCTCATCCAGTGCTGTTTCTGTGTAGTGCTCCGCGCTCTTCACCACCTTCATTGCAACAAACCTCTTTACCCTGCAACCACAGAATGTAATGTTCACTAATAGGAAGCAAAGTAAACCGTCTCTGAGCCAGCTGCTGCTGCATCTGGAATCCAATGTCAAGTCTCAAAAACAAAACATGAATTACAAATATGCAGTAAAGTTTTTCTCATACTGAATATCCCAGGCGAGCCACACGGTGGAGAAGTGTCCCCAGCCGAGCTTCCGAATTACATGGTATTTTCCATTATAAAGGTCTCCTACTTTCACATGGTGGTAGCCACCTAAAAGATAAGAAATTCAAGCTGCTTAGATAAATAAAGAGGTGAGCATGTATGCATGTATACAGAACAGCCAGTGCATTTACATTCACTGTAATAACAGGTCACAACTAACCAAAGCGACACCATTTATTGAAACAGTCAAATCAAATATTGATTTATCTGTTTAAACTAAGGTGCGAATCGCTAATACTCTGTTATCATTTTTCTACTGGGGAAAAAAACAAACAAACAAAAAAAAACTTGAAAGAGTAGTTAATCAAATACAGTGCAATATAGTGTGCTTTTGAATGCAAAAAGTAAAGAGGAACCCACCTTTGCAGTAGTCATTGGGGTCCTCCTGCTCTTCATCATCAGAGCCAAGGATCTCTTCAGGTTCCTCAGGTTCCTGAGGGGAGGCTTCAGCCTGAGGATGCTGTCGAGCTCTGGGATTGGCTGGCTGCCTGATGGGACAACAACAATTATGAAAGACGTCGATGGAACAGAGCTCTGATGCATTTACCGTCCATTTATCAAATATTAGCTCAACAATAAGGCGTGCCCAGGATGAGAGGATTTTATTACAGGACATGCGGGTGAGACTAACTGAACAAGACTGCAGCTCATTGATAACCGATGAGTTCGACTCTTCTACATAGCAAGAAAGAATCAAAGCTCAACCTTTTACTTCCAAAAACACTGCAGAAATGGTGAACAGCTGTACAGTTTAACTTAAACAGATGCATTACAAAGCAGTGGGAACGTTCTCCTGCCTCTCCTGGGATCTGACCTTAATTGGCTGAAAAAGTAAGTGGCATTAACTAGCTAGCATTAGCAACTGAGTAATTCACTCTAACACTAATACTTTACTGAACAACATAATCATGTTAGCCAAGCACCAACATAGAGTGTGCCTGCTCTGGATGATCAGTCACAGTGATGGACATAGATGTTTCAAAATCACCTCCTGTATAAACGGCTAACTAGAGACAGGAAGAACTTCCTCATCAGCCAAGTTTTTTGTTGCATAAACATAACCCATATAACACAGCATTTATTAAAAAGCCTCTCACACAAAATAATCAAACATGACAAGAACCACTCGTTCTTAAACAAACGACACCAGGGCTGATCGCAAAAAATAAATAATTGGTGCACATCTGGTGTATGTATAAAGCTACAAATAGACAACTGTTTTATAAATCTATCATAAAGGAGGGTTATAACTGTAAGCATCCACAGTCACATTTCAATCACTGAAAATGTGAAATGTCAACCACAAATAAAACTTTACTCCAGGGTAATGTGTCATCTTTCATTGCAGACTTCAATTAACCCACAACTACCTCTTTAAAAAAAATAAAAATAAAGAATGCATATGTGTAATATGAAGAAACTATGAATTAACTTGGGTTGAGGTGAGGACTCCTCATGAGGTGACATGGACCTTGCTTTGTGCACTGGTGTTGGAATAGGAAGGAATCCCCAAACTGTTCCCACAAAGCTGGAAACATAACATTGTCTTGGTATGCTGAAGCATTAATAACCGTTTTCCCACTTGTACCTACTTGGGCCGGCTCAACACAGTTTTTAGAGTTTTCCATTAGGTGGTAGTACCATGGTAATAGGCAATTTTAGTACCTACTAATTTTTGAAACGTGGCAACGAGGAAAATGGAAAGAAAAAAAAAGAAAGAAAAAAAAACCCTCCCACTGTGGTCCCTCGAGATTGGCAAAAAGTTGTACTCCGAGCAACAGGTCTATGCTTTTCCATTGTTGTGGTGATCATGACGCATACAAATACTCCACGCATGTTAAGCGGTAACTTATTGCAATTGAAAATGACCGAAACAGAGTCAAATCATGCAGGTACTAGTGAAAAGGGGCTAGAAGAGTTCCTTTCACTGAAACTAAATGGCAGAGCACAAGTTTTGAAAAAACAACGTCACACCATAGTTCCTTCCCCAACTTTATACTTGGCACAATGCAGTCAGATAAGTTCTGTTTCTCTGGCTACTACCAAACCCAGACTCATCCATCAGATTACCAGACAGAGAGAACAGCATGAGTCTTCACTCCAAAAAACTCCACTCCTCTAGAGTTGTATCTGATGCGCTGGACTGTACTTGGTGACATGAGGCTTGGAAGCAACTGCTCGCTCCTGGAAACCCAGTCCATGACGCTCTCTGTAAACTCTTCTTGAGCTAATCTGAAGGCCACGTGAAGTTTGGAGGTCCGTAGCGAGTGACTCTGCAGAAAGTTGGTGACCTGTGTACTATGCACCTCCGCATCTGGTGACCCTGCTCTGTAAATTTATGTGGCCTACCACTTAGTGGCAAACTTGGTGTTGTTCCCAATCGCTTCCACTTTATTATAATACCACTAACAGTTGACTCTGGAATATTTAGTAATGAAGAAATTTCACAACTGGACTTGCTGCACAGATGGCATCCTATCATGGTACCACGCTCAGGGCTCGCAAAATCGCTAGCCCGACGTCCCGGGGCTAGCGATTTTTCTGGTCGGGCTACCAAAATCCATCTCAGCCCTGCCCGTCAGGCTGTCATAGGAAGAAAAAAAAAAAAAAATATGTCAATGCTTTTGCATTCTTTCACAAACGTAGCTGTCAGTATGTGACATATTGAAATCGCGTTTGAATTTCCGCTTGTTTTTTGCTTCACTTTGCGATAGCGCAGACTGAATAGAGAGCGGCAGCTACTGACTGGTGAGTGACGGATTAATTGCGCACCAATTCCTCTGACATCGTCTTATCACTCATTAGCTTACTATTCAAACGTGACAAGTGAAATCTCCCGCAGCAAGCTTAAACATGTGATGCAGGTTGAATGCGCAGAGAATCGCTGATCATTATGCAAGTGCCTGTGTAAAAGCAGATTGATTTACGCAGGTATTTTAGTTCTGCAGAGCCAAATAAGACAGGTGAGGGTGAAGAAGGGACAGCCAAAGAAAAGCCGACCACAAAACGGAAAAGTTGTGACAAATCAGGCTATGAGGCAAAAACAAAAGTGCAGCTTTTTTTTGGTTTCATGGACAAAAGAATTTCTGTGGCTGGAATATGACGAGCTAAATAACAATGTTCTGACGGGTGTGTCTTGAGTTTCCCTCGATTTCCTAGTTGACAAGCACCTTTGTTACTGGGACCAGTAATTTTAAGAAAGACCCCATTAGAACCCATGAGAAATGCAAGAAATGCATTATTGCTCAGTCTGCAGTATCTTTCCCAGAACAAACGCCAATTGCAAAAAAACTACTAAAAATAAACCAAGCACAACAAGAAGTCCAGAAGAAACGCAGAAGAAAAAGCTGTTTAGAACAGCGCGATGTTGCAAAGCGTGAACTACCTTTGGCAAAATTTAGCAGCCTTTGCAAACAAAGCAAATGGCCTAGATCTTGGTTCCACTTACCTCTTACCCGTGACTTCAGTGGAAATGTCAGATTCAGGATCTGACACAGACTGATCCATGTTCTACACAGTTCTTACAAGTTCATAGAAATTTCTGTTCAATTAGGGCCAAATATTTGAGTTGATGATTGTATTTTTTTACAGTTGTTGTAATTTGTGTTTTAACAATTTTTTAAGTCAATCAAAAAATTGTCCTTTTTTTTTTTTCCCAGGCTACTTAAATTTATTTTGGGCTACCAAAAACTGAAGAGTGTCTGCCCGAAGGGCTACCAGAGATTTTGAAATTTTGCGAGCCCTGACGCTGGATTTCACCGAGTTCCTGAGAGCGAGCCACTGTTTCACAAATTTTTATAGACACGTCTGCAGGTGCCTTATTTTATACATCTATGGACATGACTGGAACACCAGAATTCAATGGCAGAGTGAGTATTTTTGGCATGTAATGTTTTGGCATATGACCATAAATAAATAAAACAGTTTTGAAGTATTACAGTAGTTTGACAGTTACTTAACCAAACATAAACCCACATTAAAGGCAAATATTTGCAAGGCAAAACAATAGAGCAGTAGCAGATAAAAGTCCATTAAAGTCATAGCAGGCTGTTAATTTGGATCATGTCCCCTTGAAATTAAACCACAAGTTTCAGTGTAATTGCCTCCAGTTTGTTGCTTTGACCTTGTTATCAGTAAAGAAAGATTAATGAGCGACTGTTCCAACCAAGTTTAATTAGTTTTAACAAAATAGCAAGGTGTGTCTAAAACTTTGTTTCAAACAAATCTTGCAGCTATCTAAGCAATATTTAACTATTAAAATATTCACAAACGGTTATTATATTAATAAAGACTCCTAAATGTGTAACCGAGCGCTGGCAGTGACAAACTGCAAGCAGAAAATGGAAGCAAATACCATCTAAATCGCTGTCAATGATTTATTTATTTTTTTTTTTTTTTAAACTGGATTTGAACATCTGCTTTTAACCATAGTTTAAACCAAAAGAAGAAGTTGGCCTGTCAAAACAACCCTACCACAATAATACCACACTGACGCGCTTTCTGCCAAGGAATATCACACAACCAAATTAAAGAAGGCATTTAAAGAAACGCATGCTGCACTCAGCTTACTTTACTGCAGGCCTAATGTGTGTATCCGCATTATGAAAGACAACATCAACCTTGCTGAATCAGACTGAATACTGAGAAGTTTCCAGAATAAGGGGACAGAAAACTGTGGCTACATTACGAGCAGAAGTACAAGCCTGCAAACAAATTATGTTCCAAAATTACTAAGTGAGTTATACGGTCATTGTGTCAAGCAGTCAGACAAATGAAACGTCTGTGCATATTACATTTTTCAAATATAAATCGCTGTGTGCAGACTTTCATTTTGACTAAAACTCCAGCGACAGATTGATCAAACCCAACATAATGGAAAACAGGACAACCAATTCTTTTCTAAATGCATATTTGAAACATATTTCTGTATATTTTTTCCATGGCTCTGCAAGCCCTAAATAACAGAACATATTCTTTCCATGTTTATATGTGTCACCACATACATTCTGCCTTTGCCAGTAATTCAGTTCCTAATATTTACTTGAAAGCCAAACAGCCTGATGTTACTTCCTCCACAGAGCAGATTAAGCCTGCTCATCTCTACTGGAGCCAAGAGAGCAGAGATCACATTCAACTAAATTCCTACAACTGGGCTGCAGTGTTTCACAAATGAGCTGCTGGTTTTCTACATAATCCTGCAACCTACTTCTTTGTGCCTGACATGGTCAGCTGAAGCGGTGCATGTTTGTCCAAGGATGACAAAATAAACTGATTCAAATAATTACTTGATATGAATCTTGACTTTCTAATCAAGCTTTGAATCTGAAACGCATTCATTATATTTTAAATCATAAAGCTGGTAAAAACAAGGCAGTAATTTAATACTGATTATCTGTACAGTTCTCGTGTTGTCTGCTTTAACATTTACACTGCTGGATTATTAACACATTTTAAAACATTTTTTGCATCTTGAGAGGTAAATGCATGGCTTTTCAAATTCACTTCAAAATGCAAATAAATACATCGTCTAAATTACATACTCATGCATTTTCATTCACAGAGAGAGAAAGCAGATGAAGCATATTTGAATGCAGAGCCAGTCTCAGTTAGTCATCCTTTCATTATAAAAAGCTTTAATATTGGGTGTGTGCACCTTGTTTTAATGAGCCTCATCCTTTTGGGTGTGAGGACAAATGTCTGATGCACATTTTCCTTCAGACTCTCACAGCACTTCAAAACATTAACCAGTCCACTCCATTATATCCTCTGAGGTTGTTTTGTTCGTCTATACATGCAGTGCCCATTGTGCTAGGATTACTGCAGAATGCAGCTGCTCTGCTTTAAGTTGCATTTAGTTTCTTGGTATCACATGATTCTTACGGCTAATAAAACATTCAAGTATGCGCCATGAAGATAATGCTGTCAGGAGGAGAGTATCCTCAATGGTGCTGTTTTCAGTTAAACACCATGCTTCGGTGGGCTGATGTGGGCTTCTTCATTCTCTTGTTTTAAATATAGCACTGGCTGTTATGTAACGCTCTGGAGGATGCCACTGGTGCAGGCATGATTAGTAGATTGTTGGGCACACCAAAACAATCGGTACTGGAGATCAACGCTTGACAGCCCTATTTACAGCAACTAATCATTCAGAAATATTTTCAGGTGATCACAGCGTTTAAGTATTATATTCCTGGTATGGCTTACAGAGCACCCAAAACTTGTGTTTTTTGTTTTTTTTTTTACTAAAGCACTGTAGAGCAAAAAGAATAAGCTGTGGCGTGTGCAGACCAAAACAAAGTTTAAGTGCAAACAAGCAGTCAAAGGCCTTTAACAGCTTCTCCAATGTCAGAACAGCAGCAAATACATCAAAGTGCAACAAACAATCTGCTTTGATTGAGTACAGCTGACAAAATACTTGTTCATGTGCGGGTGTCCTGAAAAACGGGACACACATAAGAGGGAATGACATTTAAATGGAGCAGTGACTCACTTTTTGTTGGTTTTCTTTGCTTTCACCCTTTTCTTCCTCGCCTGGAGTGCCAGCACTGCAACAACAACAAAAAGAATAGAAAAACCATTGTCTGTTTGCCTTCTTGATTTCCAGCTGACACTCACGACAAAACAAATGAAGCCATCTGAAATAAACAATTACCTCACTCCAACGTTCATATGCACCGTGTTGGGTCATGTTTGCACCTAACAGTATCTAAAATCAGTGTCAGTGCATGTGTCGGTTTGCCAGAACCCATCCAACGTTAAGTTACATCACTGAGCTTCCCACCTAGGCAACGCTCGTCTCAAACACGGTAATGTGGCGTGAAGTGATTTCAGCCACTACAGCGGCTAATTATGGACTCATACATGAATGCACGGTTATCGTGGCCGGTGTTACGGGCTGTGTTTAAAATGGAAGGAGCTGGAGAGCTAAATGTATCGAGCTAATCCTGACATGTCCTATTGAAGCTAAAGCTAACGTCTAGAGGGCTAGCGCTCCAGCTCAGTGCGCGACAGACGCGTTCAATTAAACCGCGTATCACAATGTATGCAGCTCGGCGAAAAATAATGTTTTTATATTTGTCACTGCACGACAACATCGACTGTAACGGCAAACCGCACATACAATGTGTTACACCAGTCACACAGCGTGCAACGTGTCGCGTGAAGATTTACCTTTCCTCTCCATGTCGGCTGGATCCGTAGCTTAGCAGTTAGCTACACAGCCAGTGATCGAATGTTCCACGCATGCGCACTGGCTTGCTATGTCGAAGGGAAGCTTCTCTGGTGACGTCTCTGCCCGTGTATCAAACCGTTTTTATGGATTTTAGGGCAAACTGCCTTATAAAGAAGTATTTAAAGCAGCCTCACTGATAGCCGTGCAGCTCAGGAATTTAACCTTTTATTTACCTTTCGTGCATGTTTTAACTAAGGCAGCAGTGTAGGTAGGTGGGTTAAATGAACGGCATGATTGGTGACGTGATTCAGTGGTTTGTGCCCAGATTGGGATTAATATTAAAGTGTTGGCAACCTTTGTTATACTGGATGCTGATAGCAGTACAGAACAAGCTGACTGCATGGTTTGGTAAAAGGCAGACTGGAATTTACATAGCTGGACACTTGATAGAATTGGCAGGCTCAATTTAATAGCTTCTATATTAGTATTACCAAATATTTTACACTGATAACGAAGTGCAATATTTTTTATCATGTATTTTTTTTCGGACATTACAACATCAACAAAGGTTTAACGTATAAAGAAAATCAATGTTTAATTTACAAGCCAAGTGCAAGATTATGCAACTGAAATTGTCACACTGCCAAAAAAAGTGAAAAATATAATTTATTTATTTTAAATGTACTGGGGGAATGCATATTTGATAAATTCATATTAGGTTTTAGGGACATAATACAGCACAGTGGTGGGCAAGTGGTGATTTGGGTTTGTGTTGCATCCACAGCACATGGATACTTTGCAGTCATTGAGGTGACCATGAATTTCTGTGTCGGTGTGTGTGTGTGTATATATATACACACTAGAGATAAATGTGAGGCTGTCTGTCTGACAGCCAAAGTTTGCCTCATGCAATACTAGACTGATCTCAAGCATAGCAGCAAATCTACAAAAGAATGGCTTATGTTGTTGCAATGGTCCAGCCCTAACTGATATGCTGTGCTGGGTCCGTAAAAGGGCTGTGCGTAAATTAATACCCACAAACCTCAACGAACTGACGCAAATTCCTCCTCAATGATGTGAGAGGCTGGTAATCACACAGAAAACTATTACTTCAATTCACTGCTAAAGGTGATTTCACAAGTCCATGAATCATGGTAAGGCATCATAGTTAGAGATAAGTGATTGGCTTGGAAATAAGGATAAAAAATTAAAAACAAAACAATCTCTTAGAAATAAGTCTTTATTTTGTTAAACAAAGGACTTAAAGCAGTAGTTACTCTGCAAAATTGAAAATAGCTCAAGGGATCCTTCGATTGCTTATAAATACCAGCTCCACAAAGTATAAATACAAATCCCTCCTTTTACACATTTAAGCTGCATTTTTATTAAAAGCTATGGCACGACACTTAAATTCATATAAACCAACAACACACTAGCGAACACACACAATGTCTTGACGTACATGCTAACAGTGATTGCTTCAGAACATGTGTGAAATTTTAAAAAACATGGAACATATATATTTACACAATTTGAGCAAAGCATGTACTATGCAGATTTCTCTTCATATTTATGGGCCTTGGTGAAAATAATAAAACCCTACATAGGAAAAGGCTCAGAGTTCATCTAACTAAATTAATCAAATTGAACAGTAAAATGTGAGAAATCTAGTTGGTGAGCATTAAAGTTCAGTGACTGCACAAAGAAGGCACATTGTCCCAATTGTCAAACACCTAAAAACACAGAAATGTACGTCTGTCACAGAAATTCAAGAATCGGGGGCAACTGCTTGGAAGTGGTTCACTAGCAAACTCCTTTTTCAACTAACAGAAAAATGCTCATCCATAAATTAATCAAAAAACAAAAACTAGCACAGCAATAGGTCAAAGTGTTTCAGCATCTCAGCGTCACAGTGAGGAGTCGAAATAAAGTCTAAATATTAAATAGAAAACTATTTTAGTTGTTGGCGAGAAGGGACGTTTTCCAGCAACTGACCAACATTAAGTCATTTATAAATAAGAATAACAACTTTTTTCTTATGTTTTCTGGTTATGTTTTCTCAATAGACTAATAAGGGCTGGTGTGTGTCTGAGACTTTAAAGCATAAGTTATGTAGTCAAAAGCTTGAGTTGAACTGGTGCTGCGTCTCATTACTCTGTGTCATCCTCATCATCAAAGCTAGGTGGCTGGAAACTGCACACCTCCTCAAAGGTTAATCCTGCAAAAAAGGAGAAGATGATTTGTTTCTTTACCGAGGAATACATCAGCATGCTGTCAGTTTTAGCGCGAGAAGACGTACGTTTCCACTCATCGATCTGCAGCTCCCGGCTCTCGAAGCTCTGGTCGTAAGGCTCGGCTTCAGGCTCGTCGTCTGGATCGTGGTATTGACCGAAGTAGGGGTGGGCCAGAGCTTCAGCTGCCGTTATCCTCTTATCCGTATCCAGAACCAGCATTCTCTCCAGAAGATCCACAGCTTAAAAACGCATCCGCATGTAAACATGACTGAATCACACTCAATCCCATTGTTTCTTTATGTAAACTTTGTAAATCATAGGGAAAAACCAGGTTCTCTTTGGCATTACCGAGTGGGTTGGCGCCAATAAATACATCAGCAAAGCTCCTCTTGGGCATGTGTGGCAAGGAGCTGATGTAGTTTCTGGCCTGTGAAGACACATCAACAGAGTAAACCAAACATGAGTTCCTACCAACAGCAACATGTCGTGACACATTATTTCATTTAACTTTTTCCAACCTGTTCGGCTTTTCGATCTATCCACATCTGTGCTGCGTTTCCTGATGAGTGCAGTTTACAGTCAACAAGTTCCTCTTGTGATAATTAGAGCATCTTTAAAACTAGATTTATGAAGAATTATTGAGGAACTTGAGCTTGTATTATGTATTGCTACAGAGTTCGACTCTTTGCCTGAAGCGAGACACATGCAGTCAAAAACCCATTAGTGCCTATGAGTGCAAGTGTTTACACTGCAAACCTTGTTTCTAATAAGATAAGATAAGATAACCTTTATTAGTCCCACACGTGGGAAATTTGTTTTGTCACAGCAGGAAGTGGACAGTGCAAAAGTTATGAGGCAAAAATTAGAATACAATAAGAATAAATACAGTACACAACTGTACAGAATAGAATAAAATAAAATACTATATACAGTAGAATAAAATAAATATACAATAAGATAAAAATAGAATACAAATACAAATACTATATACAACTGAGTAAAAATACAACGATGACAGAAAGGATATCCAATTCTTATAATGGCTTTTTATTAAATATTTTTAAAGAACGCCTTGGTATTCCCCCGGATAAGCTGGAGGAGGTGGCTGGGGAGAGGGAGGTCTGGGCCTCTTTGCTTAGGCTGCTGCCCCCGCGACCCGGCCCCGGACAAAGCGGATGAAGATGGATGGATGGATGGATGGATTTTTAAAGAATTATAATAAAGTTTAAAAAATAATAAACCAAGTATCCTGTAAAAAGAAAGGACTGTTGTCTTTGTCTATTAGGGAAGCAAAGAAAAAGTATTACAATCATAATACTCTTCATAAAAAACCTCTCATGTAATTCAACGTGTGGTTTGAAAATAAGTGTGTTATGGTGGAAGAAGATGGCACCTTTCTAAGGGGGAAACAAAAAGAAAAAACACTGAACATCAAAATGCTGTTAGTAACCTTAACATTTAAATCGAGAAGTGCACTTTTTTTAAATCCAACTCAAGGTGCTTTTTGCAAATCACTGTTATAACCACGTCCAGCAAGCACGTCACACGACACAGGAGTGACTGAAACGGTAAAATTCTGTGTTTAATTCGAGCTTTTTGCCCCAAGAGGTCTAGTTCCTCCTTGCGCCCCACTTGCCTCAAAAGGAGTTTGAGTTTTCCTTAAACCTTGAAGCTCTTTTTAAAATGTGGCTTCAAATATTAATACCTCCGCCATGGCGGTTATCTTATTGGTAGCGTTTATGGGCGTGTCATTCTGTCTGTAAACATGATAGATCGAAAAGTTTACATCCACCAAGGTCTTCAAGGTCATTTTCATTATTTATTGAAAAAAAGTCTCATAACTTATAATTCTTACAGGTGTGGTAAAAGTACTGTATAAAGTCATATTTGACCTCTAACCTCTGCTTCAAGTTCAACAGATTGATCTGAAGGCTAAAGTGATAATATATAGCTTACTGCCACTGTTTGTATTGACAATATATAGGCATATAATATAATGAGGGTTCAAAATATCACATTACTTTGGATCTCTGACCTCTTCTTCGAGGTCAAGTAAAATATCTTTTATCTTTAAAACTATGATTCAAATTCCACTACCTTTGTATTGGCAACATTTAAGAAGAGATACTGGTATACTGGAATTCTAAATATCAACATAATAGTTTGCATCCAAATATGTCACATTTGACCTCTGACCTCATTTTTATATGTACCTTTCTTATAAGTTGAGCCTAAAATGTGTTTTATTTTTCAAGAAAGTGAAGAGAAGGAGAATGAGCTGCCTAGATAGTTGGAAATATACTGTCGAATATTATTATATAAGAAGCTCAAGTTATTCATGCACAAGTAACGTTTGGATTTTTGTAAAACAATGGAGTGAATGCTACACTTATACCACATGCACATAAATAATGTTTAGGGGGTGAGCTGTCTTGGCGGAGGTTTGCGCTCTGAGTGCTTCTTGTTGCTTTTGTTCTATTTTAGGATGTGTTAGTGTGGAAACCATCAACATAAGCATAAATTCTGAGGAAAGTCTGACTGTCCGCCCGCTGCTAGTCCGCTCTCAAGAAAGTACCTCTGTATCCTCCTCACCTCATAGCTGGGCATCCTGTTCATTAGAGTTGCTGTGGGCGTCCCTGTCAGACGCAGTATGTGCTGAAGCTGGTTTATATCTTTGAAGTTTGTGTCAAGGGGAGTATAGTGACAGAGCAGAGTTAGTTAAGAAGCTGTGTCTGGGGCTAAACTCCAGGTCACGAGTCTCCAAGCTTTGAGCCCAGAAAAAAAACAAAACTAAAGCTTAAGCATCCTCAGAATTAGAGGAAAGACACATGACAACACTTCTCATTACAGGCACACAGTGAAAGATGAAATCACCTGTGTAACAATAATCTCACAGCAAACACTGCTTAATGCTCTTCAGAGGAAGCAAAGCACACCCACAAGGCTAGAGGGTGAAAAACATGCTGTCATTACAAAGCAGATATTTCCAGCTGAACCACAGAGTGCAGAGTTTAGAGCAGAAATACGGTTAGACAGAGAGGGGGGAGAAAAAAAAAAAAAACACAAAACTTGCACAGCTTTGTGAACTCACAGACTCTGAAGAGATTTTCTTCAAGAGCTCTGGACCTGGTTTTCCGACGAGCAGCATGATTAACTTCAACTGATCAATATCTACCAGCACACGGTAAAGGAAGACCAGACGCTGCACATGGGGACATCTGTAATCTGACCTCCTTTGAAGCTATGTAATAATCAATCCCATCATCTTTACATTTCACACACAGGAGGGAAAAAAGGAATCTGAGATGTTTCCTGTGGAAGACATTGAATTCATTTATATTGGGTGCTTTTAATAGAAAATGATTGGAGGCGGTGGGCAGCCTAGTGGAGCGCTTGCTTACAAGCTCAGCAGTTAGCTACCAAATACTGGCAAAAGAAAAGAGAGAAAGAAACAGGGTGGTGCAAGGAAAGACAGAGTGAAAGTGTACCTGAGCCAAAGATACACACTTAAAATATAGAAAGAGTCATAGTGCCAAAGTGGAAAAATTACTCAGAGGTGCATGTGTCAAGTGAGAAAAATGTGTGATCGCTCTTCATGAGAAAACGCCTCAGGCAGAGTCGTGTTGAAAAGGAAAGGCGGCTTTCCGTGTGAGGACGGAGAAAAGGAGTATTGCAGATTTATTGCAGACAAATCAGCGTGCCTCTACGTCATCATCGGTGTGTGTTGGATCAGTTTAATTTGTTATGTAAATTGTTTGTCAGCTGCAGGAGTTCATGGTGTGCACAGCGAACTGTCAGATGAAAAGGATACGGTCAGTGCCGGGAAACAGAGCACGTCCAGTGAGAAGTTCTGCCATTATGCATCCCACAGACCAAATATCCACTGAAACACAGAAGGACACAGACATTATACCCAGAACACTCTTCTATTTACAGACGGATCACAGAGGGGAGCTTCTTTATGCCGTCTACCTGTCATGTTGTAATGCATCCAGTTCAACATGATCTCTGGGGCACGGTACCAGCGGGTCGCCACGTAGCCGGTCATCTCATCGTCGGTGTGTCGTGCCAGACCAAAGTCCAAAATCTGACAACAATTTAGATGCCAAAAAAAAAAAAAAAAAAAAAAAGCAAGACTTAAAAAATACAAACAAATCATTTACATTTGTAGGCAGTTTTGAGATAAACTGATGTTTCAAATAAAAGCAGCGCTTCACTGACCTTCAGCTCACAGTCTTCATTCACTGCAAGGTTACTTGGTTTTAAATCCTGTAAACCAAGATGGTGAGATGAAGTAAATCTGTTCTTTGTTAAAAGATGAGTCTTGCATCATTAAAAATTAAATCTAAAGTCAAAGCGTTATGACTTCCTTTCTTTTCACAGGATTAACAAGTCTGACTCTGCAAAGTGAAAGAAGTCATGTCCTCCTGTTCAACGATTGTCTGACAAAAGTTACTATAAAATGAAACAGCACTTACTCGATGTATGATGCCTGCTGAGTGAATATACTGCAGAGAGACGGGAGCAGACGTGTCAGATTACATCATGTGTTTACAGATAGACTGATTTAACACAACAAAACACATCAGGAGATACAGGACACGATGTAAAAACATTAGATAAGAATCACTGAAGGAACTCCTTGCTTAGAGGTAGATAATATAATGATACCACTCTCATATCTGTACATTAAATATATGGCGCTAGGAGAAGGTCATCTTTGCCTACAGTAGAGAATGGAAACATGGAGGGCAGCTAAGGCCTTGATTACACTCTGTTGTGGACACGGACAGCTGTAGATACAAGAGCCGAGTCACCATTCCTGTTATATTTCTTGAACCTCTGCCACCTGTGGTGCAGTTGTAGTTGGTGCTTTGTCATACAGTCACAAAAAAGATCGGTCTGAAGACAAGATTTACGCCACTCGGACCAAAGCAGATTCACAAACACATCTCAGTTCAAAGGTGAAATCCTTTTCCTAGTACCTCAGAACAGGTTTAGTGTATAAGCACCGCCTGAATGCCAGAAAGAACTCGTTTACCTAAACTAACTATTAATACAGATAATAACTCATCTGTGACGCTATCTGCCAATTTCGTTTTTACTGTAACAACAGCAGTGAAGCTTGAGTAAACATGATTTGTAACTGAACACAGTTAAGACAATAAGTAAAATCCTCACTCCACTGAAAGTACACACAGGTGGAACTCAGGAGTGATTCTAACCTTGGCGGCCGACAACACTGTACACAATGGTAGACTGGTGACCAAGCAAATAAGACATTAAAAAAAAAGAAGATTTTTGATGAGAAAGCGGTCTTTAAACACACAGAGAGACAAAGCTGTGCAGGAAGTAGGATTTTATCACAGCAGAGGTAAGAGGGAATTCATTACAATGCGTTTCAAATGTCATCTTTTGCTTCTGGTTCAGTGAGTTTTGGTCAAAGAGAGACAAAACAGAGATGGTGACTTTCAGTAAACAGAAGGGGGGCTCTGCGCTTTGTGTTTACCTGTTTTTGCAAAATCTGTTGACCTGTTTTTTAATCGTTTGTTGTTTTAGCCATTAGGTGGTTGTTGAAATGGTTTTGTGGGCTTTTTGCTGACATTCTGACCTTTCTGTGAATGCCATAGGTGTCTGTGTTTAAATAACAGATCTGGCGGTACATCCCGTTAAACCAGATGTTCTCCCCCCTGATGAGGTTCAACAGGTTAAATGTTTATTGCTTAATTACTTTGCGTAGTGTGAATGACAATAAGGGAAGTTTTTATCAGTAGGAAAAGCTGTAAAACCTACGAAAATAAAGTTAAAAGTCCAAAATTTCTGCTTGAGGCTGTTTGTGGTAAGCAGCAGATCAAACTTCTTAACATTCAGGCCTGTCAGACACTCGGACACTGAGCCATGGCTCTGTGCTAAGCTTTGTAATCTTCAATATCATTGAAATGCAGCCAGGTGCTGCTCATTTTATTCATTTCATCACTTTTCCCCAACACGCTTGCATTAAAATCCGGTTGCCCCGTCTCTCTGGTTACCCGGCCTGTACCACTACACTTGTCGTCTTGGAACGTCTGCCCCCCTTCCTTCTTTCAATAATGGTATGATCCCAGTCTGTCTTTGCATGTATTTGGCCACATGGTGTGCCCATCAAATTAAAGTCCCATCCCTGCCTGCATGGATTCTCAGCAGGGCTGAAGATTAGGCTGCTACATACAACCCGGCCATTAATAACTGACATATGAAATTATCTCACAGGCCAGATACAATTGTCCACAGGCCATACGTTTGACACCCCTGCTCTAAACCACAGCAAACCTGAAGAGATTTCACTAGAATCTCCAACACAGTCTGACCACTAAGGACAGGAAAGGGAGAGTTGCATTTATTGTGAAGCACTTTCTGATTTTTGTCTGTGAAAAGTGCTATACGAATACATTTTCCTTGCCCAGGTTAGCTAGCAGACACTTAGGACTCTAGCATTTGCTAAGCTGACCAGATATGAGGGTGGCATCAATCTTTATCTTGCTCAAGAAAAGGAAAGAAATAAGCATGTTTTCCACAACATCAATCATTCCTTTAAGCTCACCTTTAATCCTCGGAGGATCTGGTATATGAGAAACTGCACGTGGTCATCGGTGAGCTTTTGACATTTGACTATGTTGTTGAGATCTGCCCCCATTAGATGAGTCACGAGATACCTGCCAAAGCAGAAAAGACTGTTGTCCCAGCTTAAACAGACAAGTGTCAGAAGCCATGCCAGTGTTTGTCACGTCATTAAAAAAAAAAAAAAAAAGAAAAAAATACTAATGTCATAAAATGTATTTGCACTTCCAAACTAATAATTTCAGAGCTGTTTGCAGCCTGTGCCTAATTTCCCCATATGGCTATGTGAGCTTAAACCGGTTTAGCTGCTACTTCTTTTCACTCTCACGTCTCTCGAGAGGCACCGAAAGGCCAAGCCCTTCACAAATGGAATGTCATTTAACAACACACCCCAGATAAATGGGCTTAATAGTACTGCATTAGTGGATAATTCAAATCTAATCCCAAAGCTGTTTAAAATGCCCAAACAGCACTTATGGAAGGAGTCTGCAGCGGGATGCTAGACGAGCACTTTTGGAGCCAAAACTCACAGAGCCACGTGCTGCTTCGTCAGTCCGCTGCACAACAAATACCCGTTTCATGAATACTCTTCTATTCTCACACAGTACAGAGAACGAGGGCTTAAAATAGCATCTGGTTGTGCTTGAACTTGTTCTCAGCTGCAGACATAAGGACACAGACACTCGCCTAAGTTCATTCGCCTGGGGGGGGGGGGAATAGATACACACACGTATATAAAATATGAATAGTGACCTCTCTTCTCCTCTCTCCTAAAGAAAGAGGGGCATGGCTAGAGCGCTGAGGAGTCTCAGGGTCATACCCAGAGCACCTGCACAGTTGACATTTTTACTTATTTTTACGTTGCATGCGGAAACTTTACAGCGTTTGGCAGATATGCACTGGAGAACAGTGTCAAACACTGCAAAAGGCATGCCAGCCCACTGACTCACCCCCTGTTCTTTTTCCCACAGGGGTCCAAGCTTTACATGTGCTCTACATGTGTGACCTTGCATTGCCTCGAGTCCTCCATATCATTATGCTTTTCTGGGAGGAGGGCAGGGCTTCTTGAGTGGACGGCTCTCCATTACAACAGCACACAGATGCTGCCACTCGAAGTATGAAGACAAAATTCCAGCAAGTCATTAAAGTGTTCAGTTTCAATGAGTCTACTTCAGCAGTTTAGCGTTGTGGGCCCTGTTATTTTGTTAGTCATACATTTGTCTTCCCTTTCAAAGGCCCTGTGCCTACATTACCCAAGAAGCAATGCAACTGCAAACAGTTTATTCCACATTTCAGTGCGTCACACTTCGAGCTGCAAGCCTGCAGCAGAGATGAGCACATGTGGTTTGAAATGATGCTGCACTGACATGAATCATCTTTACATAAATAAATAACGTGCAATTCTTAAAGGGGCCACTGGAGACTTAAAAAGCAAAAAACAAAAAAATAAACAAAAATAATAAATAAATATAATCCTTAAGACTTTAATATTAAAATTCCAAATTTACATACATTGAAAACCTGATGATGGCCAAGTATAAGAAAGTAGTTTTACCCTCTTTTAGTGTTTTATCCCTTTATTGCAACTTTATGGTAAATGGACCGATTCTTATAAAGTGATTTTTATAGCATTTCTTTAACTGTTAGGTTTTGGTTAAGTTTAAAAGTCCCTCTGTTCTGTGGCAAAGAAGCGCACACGCCTTAGCTGGCAACCCTGCACTCGACCTTCTCATCCAAATATGGTCACTTCTGGCTCAAAACAAATTTAACACGCTGGTGCCTAAACACCAGCAGTGATGCTTCAAAATGCAGAATTTAGAAAGCAATGAGTGATGTCATATTGGCTCTGCCCATCTTTTATATACAATCTGTTGCAATTCATCCAATCAATTTCTTAACCACTTATCCAACTGGGTCATCAGAGGCTGGAACATATCCCTACAAGAGGCAGGGTATGGCATCTACCCCCCTGTAATCAATTTAAAAACTACCAATACTCTCTGGACTCTGAGAGGACACTGAAGAACTGGGAAAACTGCAACACAGGAAGTGTGGAGTGTCAAACTCCACTCTGAAGGCCCCAGCCGACCCACAGGCTCAGACCCCGAGCCTTCCAGCTGTGAGGTAAGAGTGCTAACCACTGCACTGCTGTACCGCTGCAATTTTAAATGTCCGATATCATAGAGGGGGAAAAAAAGTTTAGGAAAAATATTGCAAAAAGATTTAATCAACTTTCAAAAGGTTGTGCAGACACAATACGTCAGAGAGGGGGAGATACTCGAGAAGATGATGGATGAAAAATGAGAAAACTTCACTACACTTCAAATCTCTGCATGAGCCTTTTCCACACTCTGAATTTAAATTGTGTTAACTGTGATCTGACTGAGCTGTCAGAGAAGCTTGAGATCAAATATTGAACACAGCGTTGTTATTTTCTTCTATCCTGAGACCAAACACAGGCTGCATGATCCTTATAAATTATTACAAGAATAAAACTGTGATATACCTCCAAATGATTATGAAAAAAAAAAAATCTAGCTTGTGTGTTGCACTATAAACACAACATCATGCAAGTTTCACGGCACTTCAAATCACATGATGCTCTTCAAAGGAGGTTTGGTGTTCCAAGGAAAAAGTCTCATTTATTCCGCTCTCTTCACATGACCCTGGATAGACTGACTGATGTTGAGATCAGGGCTCTGTTGCAGGACTCCCTGTTGCTTAGGACTCTAGTTATATGAACTTAAAATTTTATTAAAAAGCTGATGCAAAAGTAACACATAACCTTTAACAAAACTGAGGACAGACACTTTCACAGAAAACTACATAAATTAATTCATTTGATTATTGCATAGTTAGACTTAGTCACCCTCCAATTACTCACCTCCACAGAGAGCTGACTGACCTACTGTCTCAGCCAAATAATTTCCTGGGGAAATCCCAGGACAGACTGCCCAACAAACTTATCTTTGCACAAGTGGATAGAGTTTATTTCCATATTTGTTACTGCTTCTTACTTCAGCCAGTAGAGCAGTAATAGAGAGCCCAGTGCAAATGTCCAACATTTTCAAGTAATTGGTAGCAAATGTCAAATTAGAGGTTTGTGATGCAGCCGAGAACCAAGTTAAGAGTTTATATAAAGTAGGTAAAACAAACATTAAACGTGTCACCAAATATATCTGTAAAGGTGGCATTGACATGAAAATTGCACCAACAACCTATCCATGCAAACCAACCAATGAAAAATGACACAGGGAAAATGTATTGAACATGCTTACTGAAGTTTATCTAACATTTCTTGCAAAAGCCTTTGCTGGTGATTACAGCTTCAAGACGCCCCATGTATGGAGGAAACTAGTCGTATGTATTGCTCAAGTGGGATTTTGGTCCATTCTTCAAATCCTGCAGGCACTGTGTGCCCCTTCAATGAACTCTGGGCTTTAGTTCTTTCCACAGACTTTCAATTGGATTCAGGTCAGATGATTGGCTACCATTCTAGCAGCTTAATTTTTTCCTCTCTTACTGTATGTTTGAGATCATTACCGCAATGAAACATCCACCCTCGTTTCATCTTCATAATCAATAATGTGTCATTACATTTCTCCAGTGATCCTTATATGAAGCGTGCCAGTGATGTGTTGCTGAAAAACAGCCCCACACATGATGCTCACTGGAACCTTCAGTATTTCAGAAAGTCTTCTGTAATCAGTGGCATCATGTCTTACAACAGTAAGGCTGCAAAGGTCTTGAGAGAGCTCACTGGTTTTACGGTGTGACACCTTAGGCCATCACTTGGGACTGAACAAGCTGATATTAATTTGCACCAATAGCAGGATTGCTTTCTAACTACTGATACATTTTAGCCGGTGTCATGACTTTCCACACCTCCTTTACTTCATGTGTTCAATGCTTTTTTCTTTATTTTTTCTTATTGTTACATATACAGTGGGGCAAAAAAGTATTTAGTCAGCCACCGATTGTGCAAGTTCCCCCACCTAAAATGATGACAGAGGTCAGTAATTTGCACCAGAGGTACACTTCAACTGTGAGAGACAGAATGTGAAAAAAAAAAAATCCATGAATCCACATGGTAGGATTTGTAAAGAATTTATTCGTAAATCAGGGTGGAAAATAAGTATTTGGTCAATAACAAAAATACAACTCAATACTTTGTAACATAACCTTTGTTGGCAATAACAGAGGTCAAACGTTTACTATAGGTCTTTACCAGGTTTGCACACACAGTAGCTGGTATTTTGGCCCATTCCTCCATGCAGATCTTCTCGAGAGCAGTGATGTTTTGGGGCTGTCGCCGAGCAACACGGACTTTCAACTCCCGCCACAGATTTTCTATGGGGTTGAGGTCTGGAGACTGGCTAGGCCACTCCAGGACTTTCAAATGCTTCTTACGGAGCCACTCCTTTGTTGCCCGGGCGGTGTGTTTTGGATCATTGTCATGTTGGAAGACCCAGCCTCGTTTCATCTTCAAAGTTCTCACTGATGGAAGGAGGTTTTGGCTCAAAATCTCACGATACATGGCCCCATTCATTCTGTCCTTAACACGGATCAGTCGTCCTGTCCCCTTGGCAGAAAAACAGCCCCATAGCATGATGTTTCCACCCCCATGCTTCACAGTAGGTATGGTGTTCTTGGGATGCAACTCAGTATTCTTCTTCCTCCAAACACGACGAGTTGAGTTTATACCAAAAAGTTCTACTTTGGTTTCATCTGACCACATGACATTCTCCCAATCCTCTGCTGTATCATCCATGTGCTCTCTGGCAAACTTCAGACGGGCCTGGACATGCACTGGCTTCAGCAGCAGAACACGTCTGGCACTGCGGGATTTGATTCCCTGCCGTTGTAGTGTGTTACTGATGGTGACCTTTGTTACTTTGGTCCCAGCTCTCTGCAGGTCATTCACCAGGTCCCCCCGTGTGGTTCTGGGATCTTTGCTCACCGTTCTCATGATCATTTTGACCCCACGGGATGAGATCTTGCGTGGAGCCCCAGATCGAGGGAGATTATCAGTGGTCTTGTATGTCTTCCATTTTCTGATGATTGCTCCCACAGTTGATTTTTTCACACCAAGCTGCTTGCCTATTGTAGATTCACTCTTCCCAGTCTGGTGCAGGTCTACAATACTTTTCCTGGTGTCCTTCGAAAGCTCTTTGGTCTTGGCCATGGCGGAGTTTGGAGTCTGACTGTTTGAGGCTGTGGACAGGTGTCTTTTATACAGATGATGAGTTCAAACAGGTGCCATTCATACAGGTAACGAGTGGGGGACAGAAAAGCTTCTTACAGAAGACGTTACAGGTCTGTGAGAGCCAGAGATTTTCCTTGTTTGAGGTGACCAAATACTTATTTTCCACCCTGATTTACGAATAAATTCTTTACAAATCCTACCATGTGGATTCATGGATTTTTTTTTTCACATTCTGTCTCTCACAGTTGAAGTGTACCTCTGGTGCAAATTACTGACCTCTGTCATCGTTTTAAGTGGGGGAACTTGCACAATCGGTGGCTGACTAAATACTTTTTTGCCCCACTGTATGTGAATTTATGGACATCTATGGTTTGATTTCTTTGAATGTGTGGATTGTTGCCAACATCTGGTGAGAAATGACATGTCAATAGCACCTTCAGACTTTACTTAGAAAACTGGTGTTGTTTTCAATGTTTACTTTAGCCGCTGTATGCTCCCAGGACGTGCAGTTTGCTGCCACACTGACCTTCATGAATTTTAGATATTGGCGATAATGCTTCCAGTATCGCTTGGTTCAGATAATGAAGTAAATAGGATGGGTCAATAATACAGGGACATTTTCAGTATGAAATCATAAATAAGTGAGTGACTCTAAGCATTCACTTGTTGGATGAGGTGCTCCCTGGAATCTGCTACAGTTTGAACTTTCAGTGTCAAGAACAAAAAGAAAGAAGAAGAAAAAAAAAGAGTGACACTCCACCAATAACAAGCAAGGCAGCACGCACAACTGCATGCTGAGTCACTGCTAAGCTGTTCACTTCCAATTTCCAAGAGATTTTAACATCAACAAACAATAACTACCTGTTTTTCTGTAAACCAGGGCATGTACTACATGTTCCACAAAACCAGAAATCAGGAAACAGAAGGAAGGAAGCTGGTGATGAAGAGACTGGCTACAGCCAGTGAGTGAATAACTAACATAGCAGAGAGTCTAAAGAATGTTTGTCAGTGTTTTCAGTCTCCTGGCGTGCCTCCAGGTGTTTTCCAGGAACAGTCGGGATTGTGGGCTGCTGAGAAACTCAAGGCTGCTGAGCTTCACATCACTGTTAAATTATGCAAAAGCCCTGATACTTTAAATTTAAGATAACATAAAGAAGCACATTCGACTCACACGTCGGTGAAGTCCTTCAGAGAGGTGGCAGGGGTGAAGACATCTAAGAGGCCAATTACCTGCAAGAATGAGACAAACACTGTTAAGCTCAAAACTGAAGAACAAAGACCTGCAGGGCTTTGCTCTCAACAGGCGGATCAAATTGAAGAGAGACAACTCACTCACGTTTTCATGTTTCATATGTTTAAGCAGCTGCAGCTCTCTGTAGGTTCTTTTGGCGTGGACGATGGACTGAAAAGGCCGAGAGAGCTTCTTCACAGCGACCTTCAAACCGGTCTCCATGTCAATGGCGGAGCTGTTTAAAAAAAGTCAAAAGCATACATGTGAGCTTAAATCTCATTGGGGAAAACACCTTAACTTTTAGCATACACCAATTTAGATCATAAAACCAACAAGTGATCAGCATTTATTTAACACTGAAAGACTGTGGCTTTAATCAAAGCAAGCCCGTCCTTTTCAGGCAGAGGAACTGAAGCGTTTCATGTGGCTCAGTCTGGGTCTGAGTTTGCTCTCAAAAAACCAAAGTAGGTTGCAGGAAGAGCTGCTGAAGGCTGGGGGGAAAAGCACGACATCAGCAGAA
This sequence comes from Aulonocara sp. 'chitande type north' Nkhata Bay, assembly GCF_057382095.1. Taxonomy (NCBI): domain Eukaryota; kingdom Metazoa; phylum Chordata; class Actinopteri; order Cichliformes; family Cichlidae; genus Aulonocara; species Aulonocara sp. 'chitande type north' Nkhata Bay. The sequence continues at coordinate 3,692,216 of NC_141363.1, read as the reverse complement.
AATGCCATCTCTCAGCAGACTGCAAGCAGCCCTGGCAGCAGCATATCCCCCGCTCTGAAAACCAACTGTCTCTGACCCAAAAGCAACACCCACCCCACCCCTGCTTAACTCACCTAAACAGAGTCACGGCTTGTGGATGGCCTCGTGTGACTGCTGTGGGGACACCAGCGTGCCCGCAGACACATCAACATCAATCGATATTAAAGGTTAACAAAGAAACCACCTATAGCAATGCCAACCTAATAATAAAAATGGATACAGGGATTATCATCATAGCAAGAAACAGAGGGCTCGAAGCATCTTTCTAGTCTCTGGTTCAATTCCTCAGCATATATTTGAGTCACCTTAACTGTTCTTCCCTACATACACTGCTGCACTGAGCTTTTACCCATTTCAAGAGCATGCAGGAATGTAAATCCCACATACAGCTGTATTAGATATTAAATCATCCTGTCAGCTCCCTCATAAGAAGGACCTCGTGTTTGATTGAAGGAAGTCAAAACAGTGCAGTCATCCTTTGTCTTACATAATGCAGACACTATCTAGGCAGCACCCTCACTGAAACAAAACGAGTATTTTTTAAGTGGTATGAACACATCTAAAAAAGACTATGTCCTTTAGCAATTTGCGCATAACAGTGTTCAGTTGTGCAAGCTTCTTGGACAAAGACGCTCCTTAACTCGTTCGATTTATTAGGTATGATGATATGGGAGTCGACTTCTGATAAAGCCACCAACCTGCAGCAGGGTTCAGGTGTGCGTCATTGCCACACAGTTTAGAGCATGCTGTTCAGTTTCAGTTTCAAATTACTGGCTACAGTAAACTTGAAGTCATCACGTAACTGCTAACAATATAAGCCAGCGCACTGTTATAATAAAAACAATCACAGTCAGTGCAGCAGTAGCAGCGAGCTGACAGTAATCTGACCAGCAACAGATTATCCTATTGCCCAGCAACAGCACAGCTGTCCTCTTCCATTTGCAAAACAAACATCTGCTCACTAAAAGAAGTGTACCACTGACTATGTTGTGTCCCAGATCGTATCAGCAGCACAATCCATTTAATTAAAAACCTATGTAAAGGGTCCATTCAGCCAAAGATGACCTTACTGCCGCTAGGCAACATTAAGGAAACCCACCCTCAAGAGGCAAGATCTCCACTCTGCTGTGCATGCAAATACCTCTGAGCTGCAGATTTGTATATAACGTATCAAACATTAACTGCAGGGCTCCCTAACATATAACTAGTTATCAAGAGTGAAAGGCAACACTGAGAGAACATTAAGGTTTTGATGAGGCTGCCTATCAAATTTGCATGAAGACAGCAGCTGGTTTTCATAGCAACCAACTTGGGAGGTTTTAGCAGCTGTTGATCATTTTCAGTCATTATTTTTAAAGTTAGCCACAAAAGTAAAAGATACTAACATTACAGTGACTTAAACAGAAAACTGTTTGCACTTATTATTATTATAGTTTTTTTTTTAAATAGCCAAATAGTCAATCTATCGGTCTATTCATTGTTTTAGATTACAGCACTCTGACTTTCTTTATCCATGCAAGATCAGTGAAGTGGACATCTCAACTTTCCACTTGTGCTCCTAATAAGAAAAACATCCAGAAGCTGTGCTCACATCGTCAATATGAAGGGACTGAGTTAATTCAAACAACCTACCTAGCAGCAAGCAGCTATATTTGTTGCACTAACGGTGCAATGTGCATTAAATGTCTTTATCCAGAACAAATGTGGTCGGAGTAACCTGAGGAGACCAGAACACTTGTGTGACTCTTAACATGCACACTGATCAGTGCATGTGGATCAGACTTTCTATACTTAGTTCACAGCCAGGAATTTATTAGCACTTAATAATTACAACTCGGTAACACGTCAAAGATAGCAAGTTCTGGGCTTTTCTTGCTCAAACAGACACCGCGGCTCCACCTTGCTCGCCATTAGCTTGTGAAGCGCAGGCCTCGTCTAAATGAATGGACAAGTCAGGCTAACTTCACCTAACTGAACTTTTTGGAGGAAGGCGATTTACCAGACAGATCCGTAGGCGCCGGATCCAACCGGGGTCAGTCTCTGGTACCGCTCCGGGACTTCCCATATCGTCTTGTTCACCTCCTCTCGATAAAAATCGTGTTTCTCTGGTCGCGACATTCCTGCAGGACCAACTGCCGACCACCGACCGACTTTCTGCTCCAAGGTGGGGGACTCCGAGCCGCGCAGAGCTCAACTTTACCAAAGTGCAAAAAAAGTGGCGCTAAACGAAAAGTTTCTCGTCCCCGGAGAAACTGATGTCGTTTAAAGTTACCGTGCTGCCTTCTTGTGAAGTTCTGCAATGTGTGCACACACTTTTCAGGTCTCCACGTTATTTGTTCCTCCTCACCCTGCTGGTTCTCACGCTCGCCCGAGATTTCACCCCACTCGCTTCGCTAAACGGCGCAAAATCTCGCGGGAAAAAGAAAGAAAAAAAAAAAAGTTGGGACAGCTGTGCGGACGACGTCTGAAACGGTGCTGCGTTCAGGTAGTGCAGGAAAAATACTCGGAGAACTAATCGGTGTCAGACGATTAAAAATAATAATAAAAAAAAAAAAAGAATGTGGCTTAAGCATTTTAATCTGCAGAATATCGAAAATAATTCCGTTTAAATGGATAAAAGTTATGAACTTTCCGTGTGAATTGGAGAGTACTTGACTAAAGTATCTTAGTTATACCACCCGATTAAACAGGATGTAACATTAAGAGTTAACTGTGTTTTTTTTCCTGTAGCATGTTTACTTTACAATAAATTCACTAAAAACCCATATTTATCCGCTTGACTCAAAATGTACACGATAATTATCGTCCTTAAACCAACAACCACTTTATTTTTATTTATTTTTATTTGTGAATTGAGCTTTAAAAAAGTACCTGAAGGCAGCATTAGAGGTCACGTCCTGGTGAGAGACTTTTAATGTAGAAAATGCATTTACTTTACAGTAAAGCATAATCGTATGTTGTTAGACAGCAGAAAATGTTAAACTTTGGCAAATATAACTCACTCAACAGATATAAATTTACAACTGAACAAGATGTCAAAAAAAAAAAACAAGTATAAAAGAGGAGAAAAGATATACACGGTCACGTGTACACAGGTTCTAAATAAATTTGGATCCTACAACGTCATGAAAACACCCTGGGCTTTAAAAATACACTATATCCCCCAAACGGATGCTAATATTGTATTTCAACTGAGAAACAACACTACATAAAAATATAGCAATGACCATTTTATTTATGTAGAACATTTCATTACATGTAAACTCAATACGCTTAACATAAAAGGTCTACTATGCCTTAAGGTATTAAAAACAACAAAACAAACTTTGCAAAGAACTAAAATAACACACACACAGTTACCAGGTGTAAACTTGGAAGAAATAAAAAAGATATTGAGTCTCTTGGTGAATGTTGAAATAATTGTAAAAGACATCAGTAGGCAGCTTGTTCCACAGAACAGGACCACAAGAAATGAAAGCTTGGATCTAATTCTGGGAAAAAATCTCCCCCTGATGGTCTGAGACAGCTAATCGGGTTGTAGACATTGAGCAAGTGCTTCATAAACTGATAGAAGGATTTTAAAGGTGACTCTGTGTTGAACTGAGAGCCATTGAAATGGATTAATATGTTCAAATTTCCATCTATGTGTAAGGTGAAGTTGTTCTACTGATAATTTGGACAATCCAACAAATAGAGCATTACAGTAGTCTAACAGTAGCTGTACTGAAAGTATGGACCAATTTCTCAGTCAGATTGAGATATACATTTTTTGTGAGATTGGGGGGGGGGGGGGGTGATAATTACGAACAAATTCTCAGTCTTTACATTTTCGGACCAATAACAAATATTTCGGTCTCTGTTTAGTTCTAAAAACTTTCAAGACATCCTCAAAAGTATGTCTCTACATTCTCTTCAGTAATGCAAATATCTTATTAACTAACATCCATCAACAGTCTAACTTTTTCTGACAGAAAAAGCCGCTCTGTAGCTAAAACGTCTACATCTGAACACTTCCTCTGTGCCTTGGTAGAGTGATCTGCTCAATTTCATCATCAGAGTCTTCCTCTACTAGTCGCTGGCGTGAAGATGATGACTTAAGGGGAACCGAGTCGAATCCGTCAGATGTTCTCTGGAAACATATTGATGGCAACATGAAGCAAGGTAAGTCAGCTCAAGTAGCTCAATGTGAACGGGAATGAGGGGGTTACTGACCTCGCGTGAGAAAGACTTAATTTTGGTGAAAAAGGATTTCTTGGTGAGGTCCATGAGGTCGTCCTCTGCATCCTCTCCCTCCATTATTGCACAGCTGTCTGCGGTGGGCAGCTCGCACTCCCTACCCCCAGAGGTCATCATCAGCCTGGAGTATTTATACTGCAGCCTGCAGATGGGAGACAACAGGAACAGCACCTTGTTCTCTGTTTTGTCTTTGATGTATTTAACGGTTTGGATGTGCCAGCTGTTCTATAAACACTACAGGAAGTATAGAGTGTGATAGTCTCACTTGCGTGTCTTTTTCCAAAAATAACAGATGAGACTGATGAGCAACACAGCAGCAACGGCTCCAGTGGAAACACCAAACTTGAGCCAGAAATCCAGAGTCACGCAAGCGCTGACTTTTTGTGCAGGCAGCGGCTGTCCTCCGTAACACTGCACAGGCTGCTGCCACACATAGGTGGTTCTCTGAAACACACATACGAGCATTTAGTCCAACTTTCCTCCCTCGTCTGTCTTGAGAATTATGCTTTCTGGTGGAGAGATCTGATAAGCAGAGTGCTATCAGGCTCATATTGTTCAGTTAGCTACAGGCAGCAGGAGATTAGCATTTAGTGAAAACTAGACTTTTGATGAATGAGCTTGAGATATGGTAAGCAGTATGCTAACTGGACACACTGGAAGAGTGAGCTTAAACTGAGTGCTATCAGTCTTCTCATCTTACCTGCTGGAAATTGTAATTCACATTATGCTGAACTGACATTTAATCTCCATAAAAGATGCTTGTGCTTCACTTTAAATCACAAGGAAAAGTGCACTTTATCTCTTATCTTAATCATTGTCTAAATATTTTTTCTGTAATCCAATGCAACAAAAAATATTTTTTTCTAATTATATCTTTCCATAAAACAACATGAAATGTGGAAAGATGTGATGATGGATCTGACGCAGAGGAGGATTTTTGGCAGTATGTCTGCGGGTATGGAGCATTACCTGTATTCCCTGGATGCAAGCACTGACGATTTCTCTGTAGTGGTTTTTAGTGCAGAGTGGACACGCATGCTGGCTCTGCCACAGAAAGTGGAAAGTGCAACCATCGCATGTCCCCTCTGAACAGTTACTGTGGAGGAAAAGAAAGTAAGACAGACGGTCAGAGGCTTTAAAAACGATCTAAGGGGAGTCACTCTGTCTGCAGCTCTGAATGTGACAACTATTAGTGCAAAAAAAACGGCTGCTGTTTGTCAACAAAGCAGTCGCTAGTCGACTCTAGACAGGTCGAAGGTCGAGCTCGGTTTTTGTTTACAGCACCTTGGCAGCATGATGCGATTTTTAGCGGTCACTGTGGGATCGCATCTCATCCTGACTGTAGCTGACCGGCCTTGTTGACAAGACTGAGTTGCGTCACTGGACCTGGAAACATCAAAAGCACACGCCAAGTGAGAAATTTTAAAGTGCTCTTGATTCTCTGTTACATTTTAATTTCTAAAAGATGATCAAAGCTTCTTTTTTTTAATGAATATTTACTACTGAACCATCTACATGGATCAACAAAATGAATGAATAGCTGTGAGCTCACTTACTTGTAATAGAATAGAACATCTGGCAGGCCCAATGCTGCAGCGAACATCCACTGTGGAGAAGAGATGTTACCAAGTGTCGTCTCAGTGGTTACACCTTTGGAATTGGAATACATGTGCCATTATGATATATTAGATATACAAAGTAAAGTATATTTGATACAATTATGGCCCTACACTCCAGCAGAGTAAACACTCCACTGTTCAAAAATAGTAGCTGAAACACTTCTAGTAGCATCCTTAGGGTTATTAATTTATTAATTAATTTAAAAAAAGACCTGTGCTAATCCTGAAAGCAAATGTCCAGAAATTGCTTTTCTGGAGCACCAATGACCTTGAACACTGAGGAGCAGGAGAAATGCAAATCCTCACAGCCAGCTTAATTATTATCTGAACACACTTTTCAATAAATGATTAACAAACTCCTGCAAGTGTCTCATTGTATTTACAGCAAAAACCAAAAACCTATTCATTCAGTTCATACCAATGAGTGAGTCACCAATAAGGAAAGGCTGTGAGGACACAAGGCTCTGACTCCTGATGTCAGAGGGAACCACAGTGGACTGACAGACATAACCTTTGACCTCTCTCCCACTCTCTGTTACGTTATCCACACAGGAAGCTGGCATTCGGCCCTGTGAGAGAAACACAGCAAGGTTAAAATGCACGTCAAACGCAGTTCTGCAAAAAAGAAACGTCACTTGGACGGTTGCCTTCTCACCTCTGTCCCACACAGGCCCAGATTAAAGCGATGGAAGTACCGCAGGCCTTTGCTGGTGAAGCGGGGGCTGCTATGGACGCTGGTGACGTTGGCCAAAGGAGAGAAATCGTAGTGCAGCAGTGCTCCTTTGCTTGTGCGCAAATCCAGTATGCAGTCACTGAGACAAGCTGTATAGGCCTGAAGGACGAGGTGAGCGTGTCAGCACACATCATACACTGAGAGAAACACCTCACGTTCTGTCTGTGGGAAAGCCAACTATTATAGCTGGCATGTATATGGCAGAGACATATGATTTCCTTTGCTACTTTAGAGCCAAGTATTTCACATTTAATACTTCGTTTTTCTGTTTCTGACCCTTCTGTATCATCAGTGTGATTTTTTTCCCTTTGAAAAATCGAAATAAATTTGCACAAAACATTTTTTAAGGAATAATTTCCCAAAAAATGCCAGATCTAGCAAATATTATACAAATTAAAATTCATATATGCAAATGAACATTTAATTTCATTTAAAAAAAGTAGAATTTTCAAGCAATTATTTAATGGTTCGGGCTTTAAAGAGTTAAGGAATCACTGTCTTTTGAGGATTTGTTTTCTTGAGTGAAATTCTTTACATATTTACAAATTAACAATAAACTAATTTTCTTTAATGGTAGTGAATAAAGAGCGTCTTGGATAGTTTACAGAAGCTCAACAGACATGAAATCACAGAATAAACAGAAAAATCACTTTCCACAATAAAAGATGTCAATGTTTTGGGTCTTGTGGATTTCAGACAGTAAAGTGATTGATTTGTTTGAGCATGTGGGATTAATTTGTGTAGTTTTATTGTGAGATATACCAAAAGAAATGGAAAAAAGAAAAGACAGCCTGTTTTATAGTTTCTTTCCTCATTCATGCCCCAAATTACATTACGTTTTTCTCTGTAATGGTTTTAAATCCCTCTGCACGCTGCAATTCCACAAAAAAAAGGAATACTAAAAAATGTAAAATGTGCACCTGGACACATTCATGTGCTGCTTTCGGAAAGAGTTTTTTTCTACACCTTGTTTGTCGTTGTGTTTGGCCCACACCGAATACAAGCAGCTTCCCCAACTGGCTGATCAGTCCTAATGAAGGTGTTTGGCGGGCACTTCTGACACGCTCCTGTCCCGTTGACCATGTAGTGTCCCGGTGGGCAGAGAACACAGGCAGACCCGGCCTTAACAGACGTCAGAGCACAGCGGCGACACTTCGTGGCCACGCCTCCGATGGCGTTGGTGATGACGATGGAGTAGATCTTTGCAACATCTGCGCTGTAGTTCCTCTCCTGAGGGAATAGAAATACAAATGTGCCCTGCTTAACAGGAATGCAGTTTATCATTTAGCTCTATTTTATAGTCAGTATAAAACGGAGAGAAGGAACAGAGAGAACAAAGGTCATTTAGACTGAAGTGAACGCACGCACAGCTCCAGACTGCCATCTAGAGACTCGGTACAAAGTTCTCAACAAATCAACCACAACCAACATGACACTGCAGCAGGTGGTCACAGCAAATTCCAGTTAGGATTAAAAACATGGACAGACAGTTGCAAACATATTATTTGCAGTATTTATTGCTTTGTGTTCTTGCCCTCCTGTCAAATCTCTCTGCAGGTAAATTTAAACCTTGAATATTGCTGCACTTTTAAAAGCTGACACGTTGTTTTTATGGCTGAAGGTTTGGTGTGCGTGCAAGGGGTGCGAGCGAGAGGTTGAGAAGAAGAAAGATGGGGAGTAGAGGAAGCAGTAGTAGTAGAAGAGGAGGAATAAAAGAAGATAATTAAGTACGATCCAGTTCTGAAGCATTCCCCAAACAGAAGACCGTAAAAACTCCAACATCTTAATTATACATTAATATGATGCTCTTATTTTATTCATCTAAATGTGAATAATTGAACTGATAACCATGAAGTGCATTAGTGACTTTATTGTATTCTGATTTTATTTATTCATTTACTCCACATTAAAAGGAATAACTTAAAAAGTCCAGTTGACTGAGGGAGAGATGGATGACTGAAGATAATAATGACTGTCAAACATACAGCCCGGGGACCAGAAATGGCCCCGCCAAAGAGTCCAATGCGGCCCACTGGATGGTGTTAGAATATTAAAAAAGAAAAAATAATTTTTTAAGTTTCTCTGTATTTAGGTCAGTTTTACAGAAGTACAGTTTACTGACAAAGAAATCTCTCAGAGCCGAGCATAAAACATGTAAACAGGTGAGTAAGAAATAAACCATAACAGTGAAGTTCCTGTTTCTACCCTTTTTTATTTTATTTCGTTTTATTTTTAAAAACAGTGGGTCCAGATTTTTTCCTGTATTAAAAAGCACATTCTCTGTAAATTAACAGTAAATTTCTGTTTTTAACTACAGTGCAAAGAGTACTTTAGTCATTTATTTTTTAAAGCATATGCCCAAAAAGCCATGCTGGCGTTATCAGGCAGTGCTGTAGTTTCACTGGTCCACCCAACTTAATATGAAATTACCCACTGTGTGGATCTCAATATAAAATGAGTTTGACACCCCTGGTCTAAATAGGGAGTCTGGAAAAAATTTACTTTTGAAGCTGAAATATGAATTTGCTAAGAAGGAAATAAATCAACCTGAGTAGGTGGGATGCGTGTCTGTATCTCACCGTGCCATCTGTTCGCTTAAACGTCCAGGTGAAGCTGACGGTGCTGTTGCTCTGGATCAAGTAGGAGTATGACTGCTTGTGGTTTCTGCCATTCCAACGCTCCACCACATCATTGTTCCACTGATTGTATCCCTACAGAAACAAAAGCACATTCATTCATTTATTCATGTGCACATTATACATCCTGAAGGAGTCATGCTACAAAAATGTTGGGACACCATCCTCACCGCCAGGAAGTAAAGTTTACAGTCAGCTGTACAAATGGTCTCAAAGACGAAGGTGATGCGAGATAGCTCACTCCTCTCAGCGTCTTTGACCATGGACTGAGGCAACCTGTGAAAACCAGCGGCGTTTTATTAGACGTCTTTAACAACTCAAGCTCAAATTTGAAGAGAAACTTTTATGTTTAGTTCTTGTTTGACTTCACCTGTATCCAGGGACACTGAGCGTGAGCATTAAATAGTCTGTGTCCTGGTCCTCGGGGGTGGTGTAGATATACTCTCCAGCCACCTCCCACGCTGCCATTACAAAAGATAAAAGCTGTAAGATACATTTTATCCCAACAGCAACGTACACATGCAAACATACTGTGGATAATTTTTGAAACCAAAGCAAACTAGTTTAATTTTTAAATGAATTCCTCTAACCTACTTACAACTAAGGATCTATTACACAATTCACTTCAACCATTACATACGCTTCTGAAGCTGATGTGCAGGTTTAATTCTTGGCCTTGGAAAGTTTGCAAACTAGCAAATTATTATCTGTGCCTCAGGCTGTTTAATCGCTTTGCTATCTTTCTACTTTGAGAAGTTCTTCACCACAAGTTAATGATTATGTCTATTCACCCATAGTAAGAGATCATCAGTACATCATGAAAAGGTCAGCCATTTGTCACAGGGTTAAATCACAGAAACAGACAACTATTCACACATCTTTAGACTACAGGAGGAAACCAGAATACTGAACTAAGCCAATGCAGACAGGAGGACAACATGTGCACTCTACACAGAAAGGCCTCAGACTGGATTCAAACCCCATTCTTGCTGTGTTAACCAATGCACCACCATGCCACCTACACCTCATTCTCTAATATTAAGGTTCTCACCAGTACGCCGGTTAGAGTCACTGAACACTTGATTGTAGACGGTGCTCTTCATGTTGGCTGGCATCGTGTTCCACCATTTGTACTCAAAGCCCACCACCGGTTCTGTGCCAGCAGGGCACTCGGTGCAAACTGAGCAATCAGTGGAAAATCACATCAGGATATTAGGTCATTAGTGTCAACAATATTAGACATACCACCTTAAATCTTATGACATTTCCTCTCATGCTGTCTAAAAATGTAACTAACTATTAACATGATTGCCTTATTTTTTTAATATCACACGATCAAGGCCAAAATAAAACTATAAGGCCGACATCAGTAAAACACAGTAAAAAGGAGCGGAGTGGCTCTAACCTGTGCCATTAGAGAAGGATCCGCTGGGACAGGGCTCACAGGTGGAGGAGTTGGAGACAAAGAAACCCGGGTTGCATGGCGGACAGGTTTGCTTCTCCCCTGACGCGGGAAGCTTCAGTGCTCCTTCGACAGTCTCACTGCAGATCTTAGGCTCGATCCATTTGTACATGAGCTGAGTCTGAGACACACACCAATACACAAAAAGAAGAGGCAGCAGTGGCAGCGTTACAGCTCAATCAGATCATTTATGTTAAATGAAGCCTAACATTTACACCAGTGCGATTTTTAAAGAAAAACCTCCACTGAGCCAGCAGGAGCTCTACTTCCACGTATCATTACCTTTCCCTCAGAGTCACAGGGGGTGTGGGTGTAGAAGTAGTCACTGCTTGTACATGCAGGTCTCGGTTTGCAGCTCGCTGAACCGACGACTGGAAATGTTTTTGGATGAGGAAAAACGCACAGCACACATTTAAGTCCAGAGAAAAGATTAACTTGACCACTAAGCAGTAACTGCTGCATTTGCATGTGTGTGGAACGTAGCAGTTGTAAGTCTGTAAGAACGCTTTACTCCACCTGGACAGAGATAAGCAAACGGGCATACCTGCGTATTTATCTTCCTCGCATTCATGGCAAGTAGTGGCACCTTTATTGGAGTAGGTATCAGCGGGGCAGGGGGTACAACGTGCGGACCCTGGGTTTGCACTGTGGGTGCCGGGTTTACAGTGGAAACACTCTGATGTGTAGGCCACCCCTGGAGAAAACCAAAAAAAGGTAATCATTAACAGAAACAACGTGTTGGTGGGAAAAGGGAAAAGTTTAGGCCTGCTGCACTCCTATCTTACCTGATATCTGAATGTTTCTCAGCAGCACAGGTTTGACAGCACTGCCCTGCAGGGAGTATGCTATAGTTCGCCAGTACAACACATTGTTGCCCTTATTTAGTTCGACCTGTACAGAGACAGAGTGGGGCATTCATTTATTCAAAAATTCCCCAGGGCTGGCCTTGAGTGCACTGAAGTGCTAAAACTGCTTCCTGGACAAACCGTGTATTTGCTCCAGCTGCTCTCTGAGATCCGCATCCACCGGCTGTTAGAGTCTGTCGACTGACACTGGTCATTCTGAACCTGCAGGAAGACGAGAACATTTCACCAAATACTCACACCGAAAGGTGATCTGTGTCAGCTGAAGCAGCAGTCATTTACAATCCTTACAAAGAACTCAAAGTAGATGCTGGTGTCAGGATAGAAATATTCAAAGGACAGACTTCCAGGCTGTTTCAGGTTCACGGCGTAGGACAGCGTCGCAGTGCATTCATCTGTGTTTGAGGCTATGTAGTCACCCTTTGGTGTCCAGGTTGAGCTGCAAAAACATCAGCAAGCAGCAACAGTTTAAAAAGGTTTTGAAAATTGATACAGAGGGCCTCAATCAATCAGATAAATCTTGACAGGAGGAGGGAGGGGGCTTGGTACTGTGAATACTAACTTGGAGCAATCCGTTTGGTCATTCCCCTCATTCGTTATCACGCCGTGAGTGACAAAACCAGTCGGCAGGCTGTCCCACTCGTCAAAGGCCACGCTGGTGCCCAGAGAGTAGGTGCCCGCAGCACATTTCTGACACCGCTGTGACTGCATATCAAGATACTCCCCCTCATTACAAGAGAACGCTTAAAGGAGACAAAGCACATGCTGAGAATGGAGATGTGCACCTGACAGTGAGCGTATCTGTTGTGCAGATTGAAGACTTGGAGAAAATGCCTGAAATAAAAGTAGGTTACTGCTTACTGCACTGAGTCCCTTTGACAGGATCTGGGAGGCCCGTGCATATGTCAGCTTTGTTGGGAACTGCAACTCTCCATCTCGACCCGAGGACGTCACACTCTGTGTACTCAAAGTGATAATCTGACTGCAGGGATGAAACACAGGTGTGAGTTTCACACAGTTGGACATAAAAGCACACAATGGATAACTTGCACAGCCGGAAGTGGGAATAATAACTGTAAATTTAAAAAAAAAATGCAAATGTAAATAAGGATTATTTTGCAGTTTATCTGCCCATTTTGATTCCTCACATGTTCAGCATGTAAATTCCTCACACACAGGAACACTAAACTCATTGTTGCACCCTTGTTTTAAAAAAAACAAGAATTCCAGGTTGCCTTATACTTCAGGAATCTTTTCGCCAAACCAGGACAGCCTCTTTTACAAATAAAAGCGGAGGCTAATATTTGCCCAGGAGCCCGTCTCAACTGTTATTTTAATCACGTTTATCAAGGATACTGCTGCTTCTCTGCAGCCTTAAGGGTTTACTCAGCTGAGAGGAGAGATGCTGATTCGACCGGTCCCTTTGTAAACATTTAATTTAAGTGTTCTCGAAGAACTTTGAAGACAACAAAAGCTCTCAGTCGAATGACAAACACAGTCCCACCCATAATGAGGTAAATTGGGAGGAGACAAAACATTTAAGTTAACCTCACTTAAACAAGGCATGAACACACAGCAGGCACAGAGCGTAAACTGGAGATTTGGTCACTGGTCAATAAAAGGATGTGATATTCCAAGGAAGGTCATCTGCCACGCCAATCTACACCCACACAGCTTCATGGGATTAATAGTTAACAGAAACACAGCAGCAGCTGCACTCCTCCATCCTTGTGTTTTTGAATTAGAGCTGCAACATTAGCTGTGCTAGGGTATCAAGTGAATGCAGGTCCTGGGTGGGAGGATTTGATGTAAAAATGCATCGAACTGGAGATGTGCTGTAGCTTAATTGCCCTCTTTAAACAAACACAGGGAAACCAGGGCAACGGGACATTATGACCGCTGTGCCACATGGTGAAATAAACTGGGCTGAAAACAAGAGTCACAGAGGGGAAAGGAGCACCTAGCAGGACTGCTTTCTGAAACTGAAATAAAAGCCTAGAGGTCCATATGGTGCAAAGTGTGCTGATCAAAAGGAGTGGTTTGAGTATTATCTCAAGCTACTCCTGTTATGCAAACTGACCACAGATATGGAGGCTGTAAGAGAGCGAGCAGGCTGTGTAGTATGTGGGACCTCTAGTAAAACAAGTGTAGGAGTACTTTAAACACTTGAAGGGGAAACATATGTTCAATCTCACAAACTGCTCAAACAAACTGCTGTTTGTGCTCATTTTAGTGTTTGCTTTTAGTTTAAAGAGTGATTCAGCATTTCACTTGAACATGTGTTACATCAAACATATGTGTGTTTTCTAGACCAACCTTTCAACCTTTCATATATTTGAAAGTCTGAAGCACACACAGCACATGTACCAGCATCTGTCTGCACCCCCAGAACTAGAGTGAATTATAAATACAGCTGGTTTGTCGCAGCACACGCATGAAATAAATCCCTTGGTGATTTAGAAATGACTGAAATCACAAAAACGAATAAATAAATAATATGAATCGCCTCACCTCTTTGCACATGGGCAGATCCGCGGAGGTTTGCAGAAAAAGCAGCCACAGCAGGCAGTGGCTCAGGTGTGTCAGGCCGGGCTGCATGGTCACCTGCTGTCGGTGCTGAAGTGATGGAGACGAAGGAGAAGAGGTCTGACCTGCGCCCTCAGGTGCTGGAGGCGCGGCTTCCCTCTCACACTCTGGGATGTGATTGGCTTGGTGTTTTTACTCTGAGTCCGAGTTACCTTTTAACGATCACCGTTTTCCTGTGAAAGGTTTAACCGGAAGTTTGCTGTTGCTGAGAAACCGGGTTGTAAACGTCTTGCTTTAGCTAGAGTCGTTTAAAGGCCGCAAAAAGAAAAAATCAAACAAAGTAATCTGGACCAGTGTTTGTAGATCTAAATATGTCAAACCGGGATCCTTTCCCCTCTCCGAGGGTAGAAAACGACCTCACTCTCTGCGGCTACAGGCCGCAGCAGGTGCGTTAGCTTTAATTACTATAACTTTATCTCCTAAAGAAACCTCCGGGAGGCGTTATTGATGCTTTGTGTTCAACAAGTTATACCAAAATATACTTTTTACACTAGTAGCACTTTATTATTAAGAGTGTACTATGTTTTGCTTTGTTTTTTGTTTTGTTTTTTATGAAATTAGGGTGTAATTTACTTGTAAAAGGGCAACACTTTTTTTTTTGGAAAGAAGTAACAAGTTATACTGTGAGTAATTTTAAGAAGTGAGTAAGTACCGAGTATTTTAGCCGAGAAACTAACGATATTTCCAAATTTTGCATGATAAATATGGTGTAAAAAGAAGAAAGAAAGTAATTACATATTATTAAGTGTACATGATGTTTTTGATTTCACAAAAACTATACTGAAATTTTACTTTACACTGGGGGAATTACACTCTTAGTTGCAGGCTGTATTACAAGGTCTTACTTTTTAATAAGAATACCATCTGGGCCTTATAAATATAAGTATAAATGTATACATAAATATTCTAACACATTATATTTTTGTTCTTTACTTCCAGTGTTCTGACACCTGTAAGTTTCCTATTTTCTTAGTCTAAAGGACTCTGTTCCACAAAGCTTTTTGGTCTGTTTTGAAAAACTGGGATGCTACAACTAGTGTTTTCTTTTGGACCTAATTGTTTTCATGAGAAGGTCACATTTACTCCTCAAATCTCTGTTTACATCTCACACATAGATTTTTTAGTACTAACATAAAATATTTAATTTCAACATCAGAATTGTAGTATCTATTTATCTATTTTTTTTTTTTAAACTGAAATGAACAGAAGTACAGCGCCAGAGGAGCAAATAAATATCTTGTTGTCTGGATTGGAGCAGATTATTTGGCTCCTTTGTTACTTTTATTGTCATTTTAAAATATTAATGACATGTTTTGTTTTTTTTAACTTACCGGGGAACACGGTGGCACGGAGTGACTCACACAGTCCTAGTATTCCCCTGCTGAAATTATGTATAACCACTGCTTAACAGTGTGATAAATAATTAAGGACTGAAAAGTAGATTTGGACACGGGTACCTAATCCTTATAATGTCACTTGATATGTAGGTAACTGATAAATGAAGTAAATTAAATCTAGGTATGCAGTATTTAAAAATACATGGTAAAACATTTCAAAGCATGTTACCTAGTGCACTTAGTTATTGTTATCTAATGAAGTTATTAAAAAAATTAACTTAAACAAATAAGAATTATAAAAACCATTTGTAAGATTTCATTCTACGTGGATGTCGTTCTATGCTTAAAAATGTAAATAAGTTTGAAATTTGGAATCTATGCATATTGTTTCTTTGGAAATTTGTAATTAGTCTTATTTCTTATCCTGCAGAAAAAAACATACAATAAACCAACTCACATCGCCCAGACTGAGGAACCTTGGAGTCGCCTCCACGACACAGCCACTGTGTCCAGCACCCAGCGGAGTATTTTGAACTGTACACAGGTATGTCGTCAGCATTCACTTATGAAACCACAGAAAGGCTGAAGTATCTCTACTTTGAACGACTGATCTGTACTCAACCACAGACTCCAAACGACAGCCTCGACCTTCAGCTAAACGCGGTCTACGATCACCACAAGAACTGCTTCTGGAGCAAGAACCAGATTTTGTACCAGAAGGAGACTGTCTCTGAAGACCACAGGCGGGTGTTTGTGATGTTTTGGCAGTGGTGCATCAGGTAGTTCAACTGTGTTAAGATTATTTGTATGTACTTTTACAGGAAAGAGGCAAACTTAGAGATGGAGGAAGCAGAAAATGGAATCACAGTGTGGGTCGACAAACAGAGGCGCTCTATTCGCATCAGCTGACACACAGGTAAAGCTTGGTTAAATCAATCACAATGAACTGCAAATGTTTCATCAGCTCAGAGAAACCTAATACTTCTAAAACTGCAACTCCAACCCTAATCCACTGACCCTGGGAGGAGTGTGTCTTTGTCTGGAGTCAGGTGTGTCCAAATACAAACACAATGCACTTATCTTTGCTTCACAGACAGGGGCTGCTCTACAAAGCACAAGAACTTCAGCTCCGCATGAAGCTTCAAGAGCTAACATCTCTAACAACTGCTGACCTCGGCCCTGAAAATAAACGAGTTCTTTCAATGCTTCTTTATTCTGTTTGTGTTTTTCATTAAAGTGAGCATTAAAGACCAGCGTAGAAGAGAAACAGCAGTACATTTTATTCAAATATATAAACACGAGCCAACTGTTAAAGACACATATAACACAAGATATTGGCTGCATAAATAAGAAAATGTGCAAATGATGAAAACTAATGACAGATATTATGTGTGAACACTTTTCTCTTAATCTGATTTATAGATGCCAAATACAATTAAAACAAAAACAAAAAACTGCAAAAATGGCAGATTAAGGATTCTGAACATTAAGTGAAAAAATACACCCAATAATTCTTTTTAAAAGAGTTTCAAGGAGCACAGGTCATTCCAGGGGGCTCATGCCCTGGCTTTTCTTTCAAGACACCGTCTGACGAAAGCCCTCTCGTCCCACTGGTTGGGGGAGAGCATGTGGGGGCCGTTATGGATGCAAAGGATGGTCATCTCCTCGGCATACGTAAGATTCTGCAGCAGCTGTAGGCAAACACAGCAGGAAGAAATTAAGAGCACTGGGCTGTCGTGCATTCATATAAAACAAAAAAAATATTTCAAGATTAAATAAAATAAAAAACCTAATACTATTATCTGAATACACTGAGCTCTTTAGAACCCATTCTTTTACAAACATTTGTATGGCTAAGTGCTTGATTTTATATACCTGTGGCAATCTGACTCAAAGATGAAGTGATGCAGCCCAATACTTTAGTCCAAACAGTCTGACTATTTGGCATAAAGTGGCACATAAACAGCTCCTTGGTACCACTGGGACTTTCAGACAGGCAGTCTGCATGAACATAGAACACTTACTTTAGGTGTTATGAAGAAGTACTGGGACGTTGTCTCTTTGCAGGCTGTGCGGACCACAATGTCAAAGACTCTTCTTTCATTTACAGGATCCATTCCCTGCATAAAGAAACAGGTGGGCTCAGACTCTTTAATAAAGGCAATTGATGACTACTGTTGTGTGAATGCCTGTCGGCGTGATCTGAGTTCTATTTATTAAAGTTGTTAAAATGTTAATTTCATGAAAGCAGCGGCACATAAGCTGAGCTCTTTTCAAATCTGTCTGTGTGAAGTGGTTTGCACATAAATAAATGTGTGCAGGAAAAGAAGAAAATGGGCAGTAAAGAGAAACTCGTACCTGGGTTTCCCTAATAATTACACTACCTGCAGCTCATGTGCACCTTTGTTACGGTCGCACTGTTGAGACTGTGTGTAAGAACTACCTGATTGATCTCATCCACCACTCTGAAGGGACAGCGGTTGAGCTCCTGCAAGGCCATGAGGTAAAGCATGGTGGAGACGCTGCGCTCTCCTCCACTCTGATGGTAAGGCGTCAGCTCGTGGAGCTGGGTGGTGGCGTGAAACTTCACCCGGATGCGGATCCCGTACTTGTCGTACTCCTCCTGCAGTGGAAAGACCCAGTATTCTCTTTTTTTTTTGTTTCTAAAGACACTCATAAAAATCTTATCCACTCACAAAAAAGTGGATAAGATTTTTGCGAGTGATATTTAATCATCAATAAATCTACTGAATTGATGTGAGTACGACCGCATGAGAGATAACTGTCCTACCGCTGATAAACTGGACAATTTAAGTTTAATTATTTTAAGTCTAGAGGACACTAATATATTCAGTTAAACTAAATTCATGCTGAATTATGAAGAAATATAATGTGAAAAATAATAAGGCAACCCCATCTATATTTTTAACCTTTCCAATTTGATGCATCCGTTAAAAATATGGATACAGTTTAATATTTCCCTCAGTTAAACAGCCTACCATATCTATTCAAAATTCAGTTTTCAATGAACTTGTGCTCAATCATAAGTGGTTAAAGGTGATGCAAAGGGAGACCTCTACCTCAGCAGTGTGCTGTGACTCTGCGATTACCTCATTCTCTGAATGCAGATCAACTTCTCCTGCACACTGCATGGAGCGAAAGAAAGCACTGAACTTCTCGTTTATCTGTTCAACCAGATGTTTCAGAGGATTAAGCCAGCGTTCCTTAGCCTGTGACACAGAAGAAAAAAAGTCCAAATATACACATCATTACACCCCAAGAGCCGTTCTGTCACACAACAAATGATAAACTGGACAATTCCTGTGAAACCAGGTAATCACTCGCCTCAGATATGTTCTGTCGGTAGGCATTCAGGGCGTTGCTCTTTTCTTCCAGCTCTTTCTCCATTTGTTTAATCTCCTGCTCTCTCCTGTTGTACTCATCGACAACCTTTCAAGTCAAGAGAGGTTCAATATTTGTATATATTTATATTTAATATTTCAAATAAGAACATAAATGGAATAAACTGTTAAGTAAAAATAAAACTAATTGTCTGAACAAAAGGGCATTTTTAAGGTCTAATGCAGGGGTGTAAAACATAAGGCCCGGGGGTCAGTATCAGCCCAGCAAAGATTCCAATCCGGCCCACTGGACAATTACAAAAACAAACAAGCTTACAATTTAAATCATGCTGATATTTGTTTAATTTACTACAGCAGCATTTCCTTATTATGCAGAAAAATAAGAAATACTGTTGCTTCTTTTTCTTTTCTAAATGTCTAGTGAAAGTTCTTTCTCCTGAAAGAAAGAGGAACTTTACTTGTCCGGCCCACTTAAAATCAAACTGGGCTGCGTGTGGCCCACCATGTAAAATGAATTTGGCATCCCTGTTCTAATGCATGCTTATTAACATTTCCAAACTGCTTTCTTACTGAAGTTACGACCACGCTGAAGACAGAAGTCCCGCAGCATAAATGAAAACCTGATTTCTATGCGTCCTTACATTTTCACTGAGGCCAGTGAAGCACTCGGCTCTGGAGCGCTCCTCATTCAGCATGGCATCGACCTCATCCAGCGTGTCGGGGAGCTTGCTGAAAGCCTGATTTAACAAAAAAAAAAAGAGCTGTGAACTCATTTGAATTTTAGGCTCTGAGGAGCTTCACTGCAGAGATTAGAATATATTATAAGGGTAATATTTTACACAGAGTGAATAGAGGGGGAAGTCTCTTTCACATATTCACCAATAAAACTGTGAAGAACACTCACATTACGCAGGTCTTCGGGTAATGACTGATCAGGCTGCATCTTACAGATCGCCTTTGCTCTCTTCAACAGCCCTTTGCATTGGTCTGTCAGCTGCACCTTTCTCTGCTCCAGACGGCTGCATTTTTGCTTAAAAAACCCCAAACATGACAAGTAAGCATAAATCTGCGATACAAAACCTCCCGATCCTCAGACGAGCAAGCTCCCCATCTAAATACTTACATCAGTGGTCCTCAGCTCAGAGGCACCTTCTCTGCAGTCATTCTCCAGTTTGTTCTTCTCTGCCGTCAGCCCCACCGTCTCCAACGCCAGATGCACCTTCTCCATCGTCAGCTTGGCTCTCAGCTGAAGGTCATGCAGACAAGTGAATAGAAAAAAATGCAATCGTGAAATTATTAAATCGTAGATGTTTTCAATAATATCTGCTATAAAGATGATATAAAAACAGAGAAGGGCTTAATGCCATTCTACCACAGCTAACACAAGCAATGCAGTCAGGTTCCCTTATTCATACCTTCATTTGGGCCATGAATGCAGTCACTATGGTCACTTTCTCAGCATTTACAGCTGCAATTTTTTCTTTAGTCTCCTCCTCAATCTTTGTCAGGTCAATAATATTCTGCTCCATCTGCTTCAGACTAAACACAGAGACAGATGAGTTTTTGAAATCTCATAACCAAGCTGATGCCTCTGTGAAGATCATTTAAGACATATGACAAAAGTCACTGTTAAGCATTTTGTCCCTTTAAATGAAGCTTACCTGTCCTGTTTGGTACTAATTTTCTGCTCCAGTTGTCGTTTTTTCCCCTTTAGTTCAGAGAGACCCTTCTTCTCTGCCAACAGCTCATTGTCACGGCGGTCCAGTGCGACTGCTTCCTTCTGCAAGGCCTTCATCCGCTCGTCGATGTCTCGCAGCTTTGACTCACAGGACTGGTCGCACAGGAGAATGAAGCACATGTTTAAAAAAAGTTTGCAGAAAACAAGTGAAAAGTAGGTCACCTAAGTTTTACTAAAGTGTGCAGATACACACAAAACTTTTTTTCATCAGTTTTGCATGAAGGGTTTTTGGTAATTTCCCCCTTAAAACAAACCCGGCTCATTTTGCCTGCCTAGTATTGTCCAAATTGCCTAACACTCAAGCAATCAACCCCCTCGATCGGACATGCCCCTCAGTGTTTCAGAGCACATTTATTAACAATTTTAAAACCTAATCTTATACACTTGGTGAATTTTGTTAATCCTTGAGTGGTTTAAAGCACATTTTTCTGTTACATGACAAACTCAAAGCGCACATTTATTACTGCTTTACACGGACTTTAAGCAATATAATATACTGAAATGTCTTGAGGTGCTGCTGTCGTTCCAGCTCTCTTCACACAACTGTTTCCTACCTTCATCTGCTGCTCTAGCTGCCGTTTCTCTTCAGCATCCACAGTGATGGTGAGGTACTGGGAAGGGTGCACCACAGAGTTGCTGGTGCTTATCTTGTTTGAGTAAAAGGACCTTTTGACAGTGTACCTCTCCTCTGTTGTGTACAGCACCTTGAGGTAGGGCTCCTCAATCACCTGAACAAGACAGATCGGGGTCAGTGTCAAAGTCATTCCACCACAAAAGCAATAAATACAACCAAAGTTAAAAGCGACGGACTCCCAGGAGATTTTGATGTTAAGGAGAACAATGTGGGGTTTTATTAGTTTACATTAAGAAGCTTTTTTTTTTGAAGACAAGCGTACCGTTTTAATCATGGATTTGGTTCGCTCATTGCCCACTGGCACGTCATGCACCCTGTACTGGTGACAGAGGTAACTCATGACCTCATCGGGGGCGTCAAACATCTCTCGGAGGTAGGTGAAGAACCCAAAACGCCTGAAAGCCAGTAAGAAGAAGTAAAAAGATGCAACAGATGCATCAGGATAAAAAAGAACAACAACAACAACAAAAAAACAATACTGTATCGATTTTTAAAAAACTGAACTAAATTTATTTTCTCTCACCTCAGGGACTCAATATTTCGGGATGGCGGTCGCTTAGAACATGACTCCTCCGGAGCACAGATGGAGTTCACCTTCAAGTTCATCTTGTCACGGACCTGAGGGTCACCACAGATCAAACACATCATTAGCTTCACTAACATTTCTAATCGGATGAAATATTTTCCTCCAAGCAGGCGACGTCGGCAGCCTGCAGCATTCTGACCTCGATCATAAACTTCTCCATGTCGTCTTTCCTCTGGAAAACGAACGCACGGAGGTCGTGGAATGAGATGTGGTTCTCCACATACTTAGCAAAGCGGTGATCCTTCACATTGATCTGTAAAATAGAGAGCGAGTTAACAAAAGTAAACCAATCCAAACACTTAACAAGGAAGTCTTCGTTTATCCTGTGAGATGCAATGTGTTTGGTGTTTGGTAGGGTGGTTCGGTATCACATCATCTGATATAATGCCAGTTATGAATTTTTAAGCGATGGAAAAGTGTCTCATCACACCTCGTGCCACTCTGATGGTGATTTAGCAGCTAAAAAAGGAGCTACTACAACAAACTCCAGCAGAGCACAACACTAAGAAAACTGTTCCTGCTGAAGGTGGAAAGAAACTTGTTTCACCACTTCAGTCAAACAACAGAGACATTTGCAAGTTACACCTGAATTATACTTCTGTGTCAGAGCTACATTATAACTTATGCCATAACCAGAATCCCATTTTAGCCCTAATCACTGAACTGGGAGTTCTGGCAGCACTGAATAGGGTGTGTTCATTCTTCCTCTTTTGCACTAAATAGTGCCTGAGCCAATTTAAAGTAGCACCTTGCATACGATATTCAAATGATAAACACACACACTAGTGTTAGGCAACATGCTTACCCTCCCATCAAGGCCCAGCTACACCAGTTCACGTGTTTTGGCACTGCCAACAATTGAACAGTACTTGGAAGAACATTTTCGAGGCCCTGCCATTGTTGCAGAATCACTGTAGTACCTCTCCATCTTCAGAGTAACTCAGAGAGTACCTTAGAAAAATACTTTCTATGCTGCAGTTAGAAAAAGCGAGGTAGAACAGAGTGAACTCTCTGTGAAACTTTTGAGTGACTTAGTCGCCATTGAATATGTTAAAAACAGCCATAAAATGCATCCATTGTTTGTATTGTGGTGCATTTAAACTGATTGTGAGTAAAGGAGAAGCCCACCCCATTCATCTGTACTATGTTTGTCTTGTGAATATCCACCCTAGTGGGTTTTTCTTTTTCTTTGTCTCTTGTAGCTGTAATCTCAGGGCTGGGTGTGGGGAACGTTTTTATTGTTTTTGTCTCTTATCAGAAAACGAAAAATAACGTTTAAGAATTTTCATGAAAAGCACCACATAGGCTACTTTCGTTCTAGTGTCACTGTATATAATGCTGTGTCACTACTATTGCACAATAATGCTGCTGGCACCCTGTGGCAATGCAGTCATGTTCTGAAGG
This sequence comes from Aulonocara sp. 'chitande type north' Nkhata Bay, assembly GCF_057382095.1. NCBI lineage: Eukaryota > Metazoa > Chordata > Actinopteri > Cichliformes > Cichlidae > Aulonocara > Aulonocara sp. 'chitande type north' Nkhata Bay. Next base: position 3,668,981 of record NC_141363.1, on the reverse strand, counting down.
AGCTAGTCTGCCAGCAACGACAGCAGCTTGTTGGGAAAAAAATAAAGGAAAATATATTTAATTTTGTTTATACTAATAAATTCAGCTGAGTGCAAGCTGCAATCACTGATAAAACATTATTCAGTTTTTTTATAACATCCGTGAAATATCATGATATAATTTTGAGGCTATATCACCCACCCCTCTTGAACCATTTATAAGCAGTATATGATCATTTAATAAGTGGCTTTTCTCAACTGGAAAACAGAAACATGGCTGAAATTCATCATTAAACGTGGAGAAAGAATCGTGGATTTAAATGCTTTTAGATACGAGTTGTTTGTTAAATCGGAACCGGATCTCATGAGTTTGTCTGGGTTTTTTTTTCACTTCTATAATTTAGGGCTGTTGAAAACACATTCGCACACTTCCATCTAAACTGCACGTGAAACATCTGCATAGCTTCTAAATGCTACAGAGAGCGCTTTACGTGCAGCGCGTCCTGTCACAGTTCAGTGAAACTCACCACCAGCATCATGGGCTCGTGGACGTTTCCACGAAAGAGTTGCTTGTTCTGTCTGAGCCACTGGAGGGCAGCGTGTGTGTCCCTGTGACGTCCTCGCAGCTTCTCCACTTTGGCATTCATCATGTTGTTCATGTCGTTGAGCTTCTTCTCCAACACTGATAAAGAAAATAGAATAGAATCTACATGTAAAGCTGTTGCACATAATGTGCTTTTGTCAGCGAAATGTGCGCCAAAAAAAGAAAACAAAAGAAGTCATCTTTGTTTATGCAAATTGTTTTGGGAAGCTCACTTCTAGATTCAGCACAAAGGTTGTCCTTCTCCCTGCGCAGGTCGCCCTTCTCCCCTTCGATCTTGGCTCTCTCCTCCTGAATGCGCCTCAGATCAGCGTTGACGGCGTTGATGCGCGGGGTTACATCCGGCTGGTCGCCAACTTTGGCAAGCTCCGCCTTCAGGTCTTCGATGGTTCTTCTGGTGTTGCTGATTCGCTTCTGGTGGTCTTCCTCCTCCATCTGCTTAAGTCTGCATTTTTGTTTAATATCGTCAATCTGCAGAGAGGAGTGGAGAGAGCAGTCGTGTATTAACAAAAGTCTGCTTTATGTCAATTAAGTACAAGATAAAAAGCACAACGTTTTATTAATTTAGTCTGTACCAAATGTAAAAACAAAAACACAGCCGTACCTCTTTGTTTTTTCGATCCAGCTGATCTTGTTTCTGTTTGCACTTCAGCGAGGCTTCTTTGATGGCAGCAGTCTGAAAAACAACAACCTCATCTTCACCACCATCATTACAGGACTTGTGAACTGAAATTGCAATATGAACTTATTTTACAGTCTCTAATTCAGAGTTCATTTACTACAAAATCATCATCATCATCATCATTTATTTATATAGCACTTTAAAAGCACACCTGGTAGACCAAAGTGCTCTACAATACAAATATGCATATAGTAATAAGATAGCAGAAACCAGACATAGCAATAAAATTAATTTAAAAAAAAAAGTCAGTTACCCACAGAGTTAGAAGCCAGGGAATAAAAATAGGTTTTTAATAAAGACTTAAAAACTGGCACTGATGTAGCCTGTCTAATATGGAGAGGAAGGTTATTCCAAAGCATCGGCGCTGCAACAGAGAACGCTCGGTCTCCTCCAAGTTTCAGCCGTGACTTTGGGACCGAAAGCAGCAACAGCTCAGCTGACCGAAGGGAACGAGTGGGGACGTGGGGCTTCAACAAGTCAGACAAATAAACAGGTGCCAAACCATTTAGAGATTTAAAAACCAATAAAAGGATTTTAAAACGGATTCTAAATTGTATTGAATAAATTTAGAAAAAAAATAATGTATCCCTGCATCTGCTCGTGAAACTGGACCCGTTACAGAGTACCAGCCTTTGATTTGTCACCTTATCCTTTATCTGTGCCTCTGTTGGCTTCAGCTGCTCGTCAATCTGTTGGATCTTCTTCACCATGGGCGCCTGGGTCTGCTTCAGGCTTGAAAGCTGCTTTCTGGCCTCGTCGCGCTCCTTCTTCACACCCTCAAGTTCCTTACGGGTGGTCTCGTACTCCTAATATCACAAGGAAACAGAAACAGCTTACACAGTTAATTCAGTTTCTCTCTCCACATGTGCGCTGTGCTCATTTCTCTTGTTTACACTCGACCACTCACCACCCATGGTTTCTTCTTCTCGAGCAACTCGATTACATCCAGATGCCTCTTTTTTTCGTAGTAACGGTTTACATCGTGTTTATTCCTTTCATTTCGCTGCTTGGCTTTCTCCAGGAAGCTTGCTTTCTCCTTCACAACGTTCTACAGAGAAGCAAAGAGCCATGTTGCCGTTACATGTCTTTAAGAGGAGGACAACTTAAAAAACGAACATGAATGAATTTTGTTGCAGTTTTTTCTTCTTATTTCTACCACATCAAACTTTGCCTGTTGGATCACTGGCTTTGAGCTTACCTCCAGTTCTCGTTCTTTATTGCGGAAGTTTTTGAGCTCACAGTGGTATTCATACATCTCTGGTGGGCCCACTGACTTCTCAGTTGCTTCCAGCAACTCAATTTTGGACATCTTGGCAAATTCGCCCACTTTTTCCTGCGTGGGGGGAAAAAGCCAGTAAAACAGTGATGAAACTGTATATTTTTGCATCTGTGCAGCTTTATGTTGCAGATGTATAAACATACCTGAGGTAGAAACTGACAGAGGTTGCTGACTTGGATGCGCAGAGCTTTGACTTCCTCTTCCACCGCCTTCTGGCTGCACTGCCGATCATTCAACATCCACAGAGACTGATTGTTCTCCGCATGTATCTCTCTAAAAATCACCACATTACCACCTCTTTTGTACCTTCAAAAACAAAAACAAAGGCTAGCGTTTAGAGTCATATCACTATGCTGAACATGATAATGCAGGTGATGTAACAACTTCTGGCAAATTTTCATTTCATTTTTGAAAAGATGAGGGTTCAGAATTCAAACTTCTTGTCTGAAAAGATTCATGAAGAATTTCTGAAAACATGTAACGCTAACGGAGCAGTAGAGTAATGTAGCGTGTGGAATGTATTTCACATAACTTACAGTTCAATTTCAACATGGCCTTTTTTGCAACCACGCTTGACATAGAGCCCAACCTTTAAAAAAACAAAGCACCATTCAATAATCATCGTCAACAAATGCAGTATCTGCTATGTGAGCTCAATTCAAAGTATCATATTTTGACTTTTAAAGGGGCGGGGAGATGAGAAACAACAGTGCATGCGCTGCAAAAGAGCAATGAAAGATTTTCATAGAGGCGTGCTTATCACCACATACAGCTTGTTTACCAGTCTGCTAACATTATGTTTATTTGCTGGTCTTTTGAAAAGAAAACAAATCCGAAATACGTTTGGAGTGCATCAATCAATGACTTGCATTGCTCTGTGGCTTACCTTATCACCTCTGCCAAGAACAGCTGTCTTGCCAGCCAGACACAGACAGATGGCACACACAATGCTGGACTTTCCAGTACCATTGGCCCCGACAATCATGTTCAGATTAGGTCCAGGATGCACCACAGAGTAGTCGTACGTTCTGTGAGTACAAGGTAGACATTCAGGGGTTTCCTGCAGTGTTTTAGAGCAAAGGTGCTCCATCTCGCCTAAAATAATTGCAATCTACACTAACAGTACAAATGAACGTAATAACATAAAAGTGGCAATACTGCTATCTTACACTTCAAATGGCTGTCTGTTAGTGAGACCTGAAGTTTCCCACATACGGTACCTGTTCATCTGGTCATACTGCTTAAGCATTTGCGACAGGCAGACTCACAGTGAAATACTTATTTACAACCACTCTTATCCCTGCACAGGTTCTGCAATTTTGGAGGCTGGTTGACAATAATACAAATATGTATTACAGATCAACAAGTTAATAAATGTAGAATAGTCTGTATAGCAATGAATGTTTACTTAGTCTGCCATAATTTTCATTAAAAAAAAACTTACAGGCAGGTATGGATGACAGTAAGATGAAAATTTATACCAGTAACTGACTCTTGGTTAGTTTTCTGAGTGGAAAAGAAGCTCTGAACAGGTTATCAATATCTACTTATCATCTCTGAGTGTGAACATGGTTTAGAAACAGACTGAAAAAAGGGGATGCATGTAACTCGCTGTTAAGCTCCACTGCCTTTTTATACAGAATTTATAAGACTGGGGGTACAGGATTTTTATTGACTGGCTGGATTTGACACTTTGCTTTAAGCTAGAGCTGCCTGTGATTCTCATCCCCTTGAAGTAGAAAGCAATGGAAACAGGCGTAATGATAACGAGTTCTTAATGGGGAAGCCCTTCTTTAATATATCGAGTCTATTTTAACACCTGCCTTGAATGTGACCCCTTAAATCGTACAATTAGATAGGACAGCTCACTAAAATACCTCATTTGGACTTAACTGTAGCTGCTGGACCATATAGTCGGTCTGTAGCAGCTTCCATCAGTGGGTCTACGACCTGCTCGTGTTTACAGGGCTCAGGGTTTAACTTTTAATTGCAAACTGGTGGAAAAATGTTAGCATATATGCTATCTAGGTCATCTGGCTGTAGCTATCAGCAGGTAAATCGGGGTGTTCCGGCAGTTTCACTTTACAGACGTTGACCGCTGTCAACTGGGGAGCAGCAACTTACAGGAAGTTCTTCATGGTGATCCGAAGTATGGATCCCTCCACAAATCGACCCTCCCCCTCGAGTCCTTCGTCCTGACTGTCCGTGAAAATGCTCGGTAAGCTTTTACTCGAAGTTTGTGAGCTGCTGTTAATGTGACTGAGCCTCTGCCGCTTGCTGGGTTCGGCCATGGTGACCCCAACAGGGAACCTACAAGACAACCAGGCACGTTCATGCACACGGACAGACACCTCGCGCGCTTTGCCGAGTTGCTGCTGAAAGCCGGTTGGACCAAAAACATCACGTGTATACACAAAGGCGACCACAGCGCCAAAGCTATCGCGAGATATGAATTTTACCCATACAATAACAAACGTACAGCATGCACCTAAAATGTTTGATTTCCAAATGATAATATACTATATTAGAAAATAAAAGGAGAGTAGAAAATACTCGAAAACATAATTTAACACGTGCAGGTGATGCATATTGTGTTAGCGTTAATAAGAAAGATTTCTAATGAAGTTTGCAGTTCAGTTATGGGGAGTTTTAAATGTTATTATACCCTATCATGCCCATCTATGTGTGTCTATGTTGACCAGTTTCCCCTGAAATGCAAACTGATACTGGTCCAGGGAAGATTAGTATGATGGATTAATGCGAAGAGTGCGAGAGTTTAAAAACAAGTGTTATGAAGGTTTTAGATTCGATTCATTAAGTCCTAAAATATAAATTGTGGCCAAAGTGGAACATTCTGAAAATTCGAAAAGTGCCTAATGGGTTTTTTTTAAATTAACATCTCCACAGGTCAAAAACAGAAATGGGCGGTGATAACATTTCTGAGGATTTGGATCATCTTATCTCTGGACTGTGACTCAGTGTAGCTGTTGAGCTGGCTGCAGGTCTGGAGAACCATGGACGTTGAAGGAAATTAAATTGTATTTTTTTTAGACAAGGTCAGAAAGTTCAACTCTTTGGATAGAGTTTAATAATATTTGTAAATATAACTATTTTAAAGCCAAACCCGTTTTATTTATTTTTGGGAAAACAATTAAAGCTTGTACAGTCAATCTTTGAAAATAAATACAACAGAAGTCAGTCCTTAAATGATCTAAATTACTTGATTGAATTAATCCCGTATAGCTCTGTTCCCACTCTCCCCCTTTCCCTTTGAATCGGTCGCTTTAAGGGAGAAAAACTGCTTTTGACTAAAGAAGCAACTTTAGGACTAACACGCCTAGCTGTTTTTACCAGGAAAACGAGCGTTTGGTAAGCCTTGCTTTCCTGGTATTTTCAGTCCGAAGCCTGTCTGAACTCGTTTTAACCGTTAGAATAAGCGTATGTGACGAGCAGCCGTTTCTTTAGGTCGTGCTCCTCCACGGTTCCTCCTGCTGTGGTTAGATCAGAATCGCCTCTGTACTCATTGACCACTGCGAAGCTTGAGATGAACTCAAACTCTCACAGAGCTAGTATATCTGATCAATTCATCACCTCTAACCACGGCACGGAGCGTGGAGGCCCTGAAAGTTTCTGCCGGCTGCACATCGCCACAAAGGCTCGCAAGCGCGTTTCCTATCATCTCCGGTCAGAGCAGAGCCACCTCAGACCGGATCAAATAAGATCAGTGTGTAGGTTTTTAAAATGAACACAGACACGACACACGCACATATCATTCACGCACTCACTCAAACATACAACCATTCACTCAGAAGCCATTCAAACTATAAGGAATACGGAGCTTCCGCTTCCGGTTTAAAGCCAAAAGCCGCATGGGATTATGGGACATCGACTCCGACGATTATTTAGCGACATCACGTGGCCACCAGTAGTAACATAATATACAGAAAACAAAATTATGAAACCATCACCTAAATCCTCAAATATATTTCATTGAATTAATTCAAATGTAGGCAAAGCTTTTTAAGTGTTAAAAGGTCTTCATCTTCTGGGATCACCACAGCAGATCACCTGTGTCCCTCTTACTCTGCCCCTAGCTCTATATTCATCGTCTTTTGTCTTTCATCCACTATCCCCCCTCAGCACATGCCCAAACCATCTCTAAAATTGTTTCCAACGCTCTCAGCCTGAGTTGTCCCACTGATGTTATTTATTTCTAATCATTTCCATCCTGGTCACTCTCAGTGGAAACCTTAACATTATCAACCAGGCCTCCTGTCTTTTTTGTTAGTCCCATGATCTTCTCTCACTACCATCTTGTAAACCTTCCCTTTCACTCACTCTGCTCTGCTTCTGTCAGAAATCCCCAACACTCGACCCTCCCTGCACTCTCTTGTTCGCCTCTCTGTTGCTTTGGATGGTTGATCCCATAAATTACTTCCTTTTACCATCCATGATGGGATGGTAAACGGAAGTAATGGTAAACGGAAGTAATGGTAAAAGAGAAAGAGAGTTATGTAAAATAAGTTTAAAATTTTCTTACTTCCTCCTGTTTTTGTTGGTCTTATATTATGTTATGTAATAGAATACTTTCTAACTGTTCCCTTTGGCAAATTCTGTGTGTCTTTATGAGCCAGCAGAATATAATAAGAATAAAGATTTATTTTAATATATATATATTTTAATATATATATATATGTGTGTGTGTGTATATATATATATATATATATATATATATATATATATATATATATATATATATATATATATATAATGTAAAGTATGTAGACTAAACCCCACCAGATGACATTTCAGCTTGTATTTATACAACAAGAATTAATCTATTCTTGTTCTTGTTTAGTGTTTATGCCACAGATACATTTAACATAACTATAATGGACCTAACAATTATAAATAAATACAAAATAAATACTTTTGTAGGGTATTTGTAAGCTGAAAAACACAGAAATAGATACAGCATGTGGAAGTCTTTGTGTCCTCAGAACTGATTAAGAAAAGACTGTGTTGTGACTACACATACACTGATACACACTTAAATACATGCAGTGTGATGTATGTGTGTATCGTCATAAGTCTAACCTGAATAAAGTGTTTAGTCAGTATTGTTTTTTAGTAAAACATTCAAACCTCCCTAACTGCTACAAAAAGTGAATTTAAAGTACAAATACATCAGCGCATGGTTGAAGATGTAAAGATGTGAGCACAGTGGCACAAACTTTCGCAGCTCCTGTATGAGAGTGAAAACACAGTCATTCACAAACAACAAATAACAATGCATTCACACAGTCTTCTTGCACATTTTGATATCTGTACCAATTTATTTACCAGTACCAGTTTCTTATAGATCTAACCAGTAAACATTCACAAAGTTTATGGCAGGACATTTCCGGTTGTACTTGGGTTTTCTATGATCGTCTCAGTCCCCAAACTGTGACAACCATCACCATATTATGTTTCTTTGAAGACCTTTGTTGCTGGACTGTCTGTCAGTGCTAATGGGCTGGGAGGAAGAGGAGTCGACTGGTAATAGTACCGTGTTAGGTTGGTTTTAAGCTGCATTTGTGTCAGCGGCAATTACCTAATCTAACATCCTATGCCGTGTGGGGGTTGTGAAGTAATCTAGAATGGCGTAATAAGATTTCAGTGTCTACTACCACTATTGACTACTGCTAGATGGCACATTGAGTCTGTGGATCTGTCATCAACAACATGCTGGCCTTGGATGCAGCAAGGAAAAAGACGATTGACCGACGGAGTGAGGACGTGCAATTCTTTTAGCAATGGACTAAAACAGGAACGCTGCTGCTGGGCACAAGACAGTGGGCCTCCACCATCCTGCCATGGAGGGGTCAGCTGTAAAAAAAGTGAGTTTTCTAGTTGTTTACTTGCAGCGCTGCCGCCGTCTAGTGAGTGAGAGGTCAGTGTCTGGTCTGATGTCCATCTGTCAAAGGTTTAGTTCACCTTTGGTCAGACCACATGTGTTGCTTCAGTGGGCTTACAGTCAAAGTTTATTGTGATTAAAGTATGTAGATGTTGTGTAACTTTTCATATGATGGACACTTTGACCACAAATATATAAACTGTGCCTTCTTACAGAATCTTGTTATTGCAGATTAAATATTATTGACACTAATACTCAACAAGTTCATTATAGTTATTTTTAATCTCTGTTATTATGAAACTATATATGTTAGCAGCACAATGTCTGTTTTCATTAAAGACTTTTCTGCATTTTTATGTGTTTTAAACACAAAATTCATTGTGCATATTTTAGCTCCATGGTGGGCATTTAAATGCTGTCTCGAAGTCCGAATTGTTCTGATCAGTGAGCTGATTTGAACATTTGATATAATATTATTGCAATGTCAAAACATTGCTGTTCAATCTTTGATCAAAGTCACATCTGAAGTGATTACATAACAAGGTCATCTTGGAGCCTGGATGGTTTTACATAAGAACAAACAGCCTGAAGATACAAGGCAGCTGTGTTGAACTTCCTAAGAAGAATAAAGTATTTTAATCTGGCAGCAACATTATAATGATTAATGGTCAAAAAACGTATCTTTTGACTGATTCAGTCCAACAGACAGATTGCTTAGTATCACAGAGCGGCATCATCAAGCTAACGTCTGACACTTCAGAGCATTTCTGCAAGTAGGTGAGAGCTTCCTGTAATCCATCTGAAACCTTCAGGCCTTAATTGGAACAATGGCTTTCATCAGGCCTTACACCTGACTGGTTATCTCCCCTGCAGGGGCCCAAGAAGGCCCTGAATCTGGAGGCTTATAACTACAGCAGGAATAGTAAAAGGCACAATACCAAATACAGAGTTTGGGATCATATTTCAGCTGTTGGACTTGTTTATGTCAGCATCTTGGTCTTATTGGCTTGCCTGACTTTGCCTGAGAAACGCAAGTCATAACAGCACCTGCCATCTGCTCCCTGGTCGCTGTAATCTGTGTCTCCTGGCTATCCGGTTTCAGTGGGTGTGGCAGAAGTAAACGATTGTGTTACAACCACGTTTTCCTTCCACTGTAAGTGGCCTGACTCTGTGTGGTTACATCATTTTATTTGCCACTACAAATAAAGCTCTCTGTCACACACCAAAACTGCATAACTACCTCTCTGACAGACTGGCAGAGCTGTTATGTCACCTTCATTAAACGAAGCTCACGTACTTAAGCAGCACAGCAGGCACCGTCTTTTTTAGCCTTTAGCTAATTATACCCTCTGTCACATGAAGGGACGATCACAACAAAGATGTTTTGACAAACCAGGCTGTGTGCATCAGTGTTCACATGCAAAGTAATTAACTTGTGAAATCACTAACAAAGAGCTTCGTTTTTTCTTTTTCTCTTGTTTGACTGCATATGACATCTCACAGAAACTGGGATATGGGCTTCTCAAAAAAGGTAGTTTAAAGCACAAATGTTGAATGATAGATTAGATTTGATTGATAGCAGAATCATGTATATGTTACCAATCAAATATTGCTATCAGTCAAATATATAGTCGTTATAGTAGGATTAGAATTAGCTAGAAATAATCATCTTTTATATTAAGTAGCTTCATCCATCAGTACTGCCGGGTGAATGAAGCAGTGTATTCTGTGTTTAAAATGATCTTCAATGACACTTCGATTAAATGTTACAATTCTGTATCTCCAACAATCAAAACTATGAGGACATTCTGTTACCATGTGATAGTTAATAACAAGGTAGAGTCAAACTTGTTTTCTTTTTCACATTATGAGCTTTAAGAAGAATTTTGAGTTGGTCCATCCACAGGTGACAGCAGCAGTGAGCAGAAGAAACTCAACGGCTCCTCAACAGAAGCGCCGAGCTATCATAACCTGCACCGAGAGCTGCTGCTCAGCCATAAACGGTACGCCGAAAACTCCTTTTACTCTGTGGTCTTAAAGTCGTCACCCACTGAAACAGAGATTGGCAGGAATTTTGTGTTTGCATGTGTCGGTAAAACTGTAGCTCTGACTTTGAAGGGGTCTGCTGCTGGAGGAGAAACCGGAGCTGAAGCGAGTGTTGGAGCAGCGCAGACTGGAGCTGCACAAGGAGGCGGAGATGGCACAACGACAGCCCTCAGACCTGGAGATGGAGCTCCGCAAGAGGCAGCAGAAACTGCAAGAGGTAAGAGGCACATAACTGAGAGGGATTTCACAAAATACTAACAGAATACAACCTGGCTCTTCTCAGGCTTTCTCTTTAACTTTGTTGGGATAAACTGATGTCCTTCCCCCCAACAGTACGAGCAGGAGGAGATCAGGCAGCGAGAGAGTCAGCAGAAGATCCCAGAGTTTGTCCGTGTGAAGGACAACCTGAGGCGCACACAGACGTTTGAGCAGTGAGGCCCTGAGGCTCTCCCATCAGCCCCTGCAGCATCTCACCATAGTGGCCCTAAATCTGGATGTTCACAGTCTACAGAGCTACATCCCGCATACACCATTTTGGTTTACGTTTCTTCACAATGTACTTTGAGTTATCACATTTTGTTTAAGCAATCACTCATACCAGGCTAACATGTAATCCAGAAATACACTATTTTGCCAAAAGCACTCTCTTGTCTGCTTTCACATGCATAGGAACTTGAGTGACATCCCATTCTTAATCTGTAGTGTTTAATATGATCTCAGCCCACCCTTTGCAGCTACAACAGACTCAACTCATCTAAGAAGACTTTCCACAAGGTTTAGGAATGTGTTTGTGGGAATTTTTGACCATTCTTCCAGAAGGTCAAAAAATTCCATTAGTTGGATGAGAAAGCCTGGTTCACACTCTCCACTCTAATTCATCTCAAAGGTGTTCTGTCAGATTGAGATCAGGACTCTGTGCAGGTCGGTCAAGTTCCCACAAAGTTGGGAACATGAAATTGTCCAAAATGAATTGGTACGCAGAAGCATTAAGAGTTTCTTAAGGAGTCAAGCTCAACTCCTGAAAAACAACCTCACACTATAATCTTCCACTACCGAACTTTATACTTGGCACAGTGCTGTCAGACAAGTACTGTTCTCCTGGCAACTAGCAAACCCAGACTCAAGCGTGATTTGCCACTCCAGAGAACAGGTCAGTACTGCTGTAGAGTCCAGTGGCGGTGCGCTTCACACCACTGTACCTAACGCTCGTGCTTGGTTACGTGATGCTTGGATGCAGCTGCTCGGCCATGGAGACCCATTTCATGAAGCTCTCTACAGACTGTTCTTGAGCAACTCTGAAGGCCACAAGAAGTGTGGAGAGATTGACTGCAGAAAGTTGCTGACCTCTGCGCACTTTGCACCTCATCATCCGTTGACCCCATCCTTGTGATTTTTAAATGACCTACCACTTAGTGGGTGAGTTGCTTTCATTCCCAAATGTCCTCCACTTTGTTGTAATATCACTAACAGCCGACTGTTGAATATTTAGTAATGAGGAAATTCCACAAGTGGACTTGTTGCACAGGTGGCATCCTATCACTGCACCAAGCTGGAATTCACTGAGCTCCTGAGAGCAACCCATTCTTTCACAAATGTTTGTACAAGCAGTCTGCGTGCTAGGTTCTTGATTTTATCACACAAGTGATTGAAACAGCTAGACTGAATATGAATGAGTGAATACTTTTGGCAATATAGTGTACTTCCATAAAGTCAGTCACAGTTCTTTTTCTGATTGGGAAGTGAAATAATAGAGAAAGCTCGCACTGAGCTATGAGTCTGGATTTTTTAAAATGTTTTTCTATACTAATTATACTATTTTTTTTTCCAAATTAGTTTCACATGCTTCTTCCAGGATCAAATGAGCATGAGATATCAGTTAAGCCTGATTCTGTCCGTTGTAAAGACCATTATGCAACTGCTGAGAGGAACATTTTCAACAGAGCTGTTTTGTATGAATAAAAATTCCCCAACACTGCAAAATATGCATGTTTGTTTATTCTTCTCTGTCATGACTTGGGATTTTTTTAGAGTGTCTGAGTGCTGTGGAAATGAAAGGTTTATAGCTTGCTGTGATGTTTTGTTGCACTGGACACCATTCAAAGCACTGGGGACTGATTTGCATGCGGCTCCACTCCCCGAGGGCTCTCACGGTTCTTTCACATGGATATGGGACTCTGCTTAATTAGCTGATCTTTTCATTCCATCACGCCATGAGAGGAGAAAGCACAGGCCATCTGGAGAAGGCTTTTCATCATCTATAGACTAGGAATACCCAAGGGTCACTGATACAACCGGCTGAGGGCACATAGTAGTAGCCAGTTTGCTGTTTCAGAATTTATTTTAAGTAGTTTTAGCAATTATGTCATACACAAAAGAAACCCACATGTGCAAATTGAATTAACAGAACAACTTTAAATGTGCAATAACACATAAGTGCTGTACTTTTAAAGTTAAGATGTGAGGTAACATTATTGTATAATTGTACGCATGCAAATAGCCTAAAAGCTATTCTCATAATTTAAATTTTTTTATATAGTTTAGCATTTCATAAGTTACGCACATGTATTTTGTGTAAGAACTTGAGCAGGAGTTGGTTACAGATGTCAAATAAATGTAGTGAAGAGTAAACGTGCAACATTGTCTAAGGCAAAGTAATAATAAAAGGACCAGCATCAAATATAATAATAATAATAATAATAATAATAATAATAATAATAATAATAATAATAATAATAATAATAATAATGAATGTAAGCGAATTACATGGAAATTTTTTTTATTTTTTTATTTAACCTTTATTTAACCAGGAATGTCCCGTTGAGATCAAAGACCTCTTTTTCAAGGGAGTCCTGGCCAAGAGGCAGCACATTTCAAGACAAATACATACGAACAAACAAAGTTAAAATTACACAAAACAATTACACATTATTGAGGCAGCCTGTAGGCCTTTGAGTTTAGTTTTAAAAACATTTAAAGACAACAATTCAGTTAGTTTCCAGTCTTTCTGTAACATGTTCCATGAAAAAGGCGCAGAGTGGACAAAGGCTTTCTTACCCAGCTCTGTGCGGACAAGGGGAACAGACAACAGCAGCTGATCATTTGAGCGCAAGGAGTAAGAACCACTATTTGTCCTTGTGACCAAAGTACAAATATAAGGAGGCAGCAATCCAAGCATAGCTTTGTAAATAAAAGTGTACCAATGCCCCTGTCTTCTAATGGCCAAAGAAGGCCATTTTACTCTTAAGTACAAATCACAGTGATGGGTCAGGTATTTACAATTGGTAATAAACCTCAAGGAAGCATGATACATCGTGTCCAACATTAGAAGACATGAAGAAGAAGCGTTCATATACAGAATGTCACCATAATCTAACACAGATAAAAAGGTTGCAGTGACAAGACGTTTTTTTACTGCAAAAGAAAAGCACTGTTTATTACGGAAGAAAAAACGAAGTTTAAGTCTCAGTTTCTTTACTAGTCTCTCTATATGTGGTTTAAAGGTGAAGGAGTCATCAATCCAGACACCAAGGTATTTATATTCATGAACTATCTCTATGACATTTCCTTCAAGGGTGGACACCACTGGAATAGGCTCCGGGACCTTCTTTGACTTGGAAAACAACATTAGCTTAGTCTTGTCAGCATTGAGAACTAATTTTAGCTGAATAAGTGAATGCTGGAAAGCAACAAAGGCTTTCTGTAAAGTTTCAATGGCCTGAGCAAGAGATGATCCATAACAGTAAATAACTGTGTCGTCAGCATAAAAATGCAAATTTGTGTCTGAGACATTTTGACCCAAGTCATTGATATATAAAAGGAACAGAAGGGGACCCAAAACTGAGCCCTGTGGCACCCCCTTGTGGACAGCAACAAATTTAGAACAAAGACCTTCAAGTTTAATGCACTGGGTTCTATTATTCAGATAATTTGAGAACCACGCTAATGCATGTTCTGACAATCCAAGGCTGAGCAGTCTGTTTTTTAGGACTGCATGATCAACAGTGTCAAAAGCTTTTGAGAGGTCAATAAAGAGTGACGCACAGTACAATTTCTTATCAAGTGCCACAATAATATCATTTGAATTACAAAGAAGATCACATGGTTAAATATAGCTTTGTGGAAACTAAACAGCAATTAAAAGTATATTTCTCTGTCATTTTAATTATGTTTTATTTATGTTAATGTGTGAATGGCTCACGCTGTACACAATTCTTCATTATCATGGCGGAGGAAAGAGGAGAGCGTGGTCTTCTCGGCCAGCACTTACCAGCCAGCTGTCCTGTTTTCTTTCTTTCTTTTAACAAAACTTTGCCTCTACCGCCTCCCTGTCGCCTTTTGTGCCTTTTCTCAAATGAAGCCCCCCCTCAGTAGTCGCGTGCTGTGTCAACAAGCAAAGCGTGTCTGGAAAGTCTGCAGCGTCGGACCAAACCAATACAAGAAGCGAGGGGGGCGTTGCAGACAGAAAAAATAAAATCTCATTCGGTTAAGCCGAAATTGCTACTATTTTACAAAAGCGTGAGCTGTGACTTAAATGTAAGTTAATTCAAAACTGAATATTTTTACATAAATACTGAAGCAAAAATCAACAAAGCTCGCCCGTAGTTTGATCCAGAAAGTGGACTCGTCTGAAACAGATGTCCGGAGCTCTTCCCTCACATCTGACCAGAGAAAGTTTGAACTCTCGCTGCCTCAGGAAAGATGCTGATGTAGAGGAACAGACCGCGAGCTGAAACGTAAGTACAGACTATTTTCTGTGCGTTAGCAACACCCGCTAAAAAAGAAGAAGTCATAAAATAACCGTCGATGTTAATGTAAACAGCAAAAAGGTAGGCAAAGCTGGAAGTTTTTATACAATTAAATTTTAGAGAAACGTTACTGAGCAGTTAGCCAAACTGGCTATTTGTGCGGTATATAATGCTTAAAACAGAAATAACTTCAAGGGATATGCTATTATGACACATCTAAACATTTCTCTCTTAATCTCTCCTTTAATCCATCATAGTTTAGATGAAAATCTTTTTCACTTTTTATTTCACTGCTTGTGTGCTTGCTTATTTTTACACTCATATAAAAGCGAGCTAAGCTAAACCATAAATATAATGTGCCTTGTGTTGATATGTGTAGATTAGTGAGCAGCTATGAAATGCTTATTTGATTTATGCGTCAGTAGTAACGACCCACTAGTATAATATGGTCTGGCGATGATACAGAGTAAGTACACTCACTCTCAGTACTTGAAAACATGCAAATACAAGACTTTTACTTGTAATGGATTACTGGGGTGTGGTGTTTTTACTTGAGTGAAGCACTGACTACTACAGACCAGAAAAAGATGTCAGAAATACAACCACCAAACTCAATAATAACTGGGCTGCTAAATGAATGAACAGGTTGCTTTGAAAGATAAACAACCCTGCAGGACTTATGGTTGGGAAAAGGCTTGTCAGTACCAGCTGTTTTGTTGTCCTCAGCAGAAGAACAAACACAGACAGGCATGAAGTGTCACTGTGATGCTGGAGACAACACCTCTGTGTCGTCCTCCACTTCTTTTGTGAGTGGTGGGCACTTGAGGGTGACAAGCTGTAACCACATCCCGGCGATGGTCTGAGATGACCATCAGTGTCCATTCAGAGGCTTCAGAAATGATGACTCAGAGGGACAAGGTGTCATGAATCATGATCACCCCCAGCCAGTGTTTCAGCCTCTGGAGAACAATGGAGGATCTCTTCTGGCCTTTGGTATTTACACTGTCACTGGGCTGTGACAGAGCTGGTGTGTCTGGTCAGCATATGGCCTCCAGTGACTGAAAGCAGATCGGCTTGGTGCTTATTACCCCTGCATTGTCTGCCTGAAAGTGTTGTTCTGAATGAAACTTGTCAGAGGAAAGATGCTGACAACATATCAAGTTTTTGATACCATTCCTTTTGAAGCTCATGCTATCACAGCCTCTTTTACTGCTCTTTTCAAACTCAGCACTGCTTCTTAAGGCAAGGATCTCACTGCAGTGATGTCCTTTGTAATACAATACTTCATTTTTTTCTCTTGCCTGCAACTCCCCCACTCTGATACATTTTTCTTCCAGCAGCATATATTGTCTACAGAGCGGATCCATTTTGCTGAATGGATTTTGGCTTTCCATGAGACTCTGAAAAAAAAAGAAGGCATGCTGTAAAGTCGTTTGGTTTCTTCCATAGTATCAGCATTCAGAAGAGAATCTTAATTACAGGGTTCGAACAGGCCTCGGTCTGGTTTCAGGCAACCCTCACGGTCCCCGTTGGTAATTCCAGGGCCGACCACAGTGGTAATGAGCACGGAGGTGATGGCTGCAATCCAGGAGTACGCAGCTCCAGAGGCTCATGGGAAAGGGTGGTGGGGGAAGTCTGGGAGACAGTAAATCCACATTGTGATCTCTTGCCATAAACATCAACTTCCGTAGATGTTACACAGTCATGGTCCAGTGACCAGTGAGGATGGGTGGGACAGTCATCTCGTACTCCTGATGTGTTTCTAGGCAGACATCATAAGCAGTGATCAAACACTTCCCTGAATTAAGATGTTTTGACTACATCAATCAGGTCTTCCGGGTGGAGACTGTGCTATCAGCAGCTTTACTTCAGGAAATGGACTGCTATTCCTGTCACAGTCAATCGTGAAAAGTCTTGGGGTTTTTTGGCGCTCCTTTACAGCGTAATGTCAACAATCCCACGGCTCCAGGTTCTTATGAAAGCTGTGACGAATGGCATCAGCGTTTTGGCAATAAACTGCGACTTCAAGTGAGAGTTTTTCCCAAACTCATCCACACACCCACCAACTCACCCACTCACTCACTCAATCAGCCTAGACCTCCGACCACAGACTCTTGTGAAAGTCTTCAGACAGTTATGGGGTGTAAGTGGGTAAATCCCACATTACCCTGTCTGTCTCTGATTACCAGGCTGGATTCCTGTTGACGTATTTAGCTTTAGATTGCTGCAGCATGGAGCCATGTGTCTGGGAGCAAAACCTTGCACCTTAAAATCTCAGCCCTGCTCCATTCTGATACTCTCTCGCTGTCTCAACAGCCTTGTCTCAATATTGACCCGGCACAGCCGCTCAAGCCACAGTTGTCAGCAGATATTGCGCCTGCAGCAGATTATTTAGGCTGGTTTTGGGACACAGGCCCTTTGTTGCAGTGTTGTTTTACTAACTCGAGCTGCTTAGCTGTGTTCCATTGTGCCACTGGCTGCTCATAGCTGTGTCAGTTCGCATGAGTTGCTGTTTTGAATGGAGAAAACCTATAGGACACACAATAATATCCTGTCAGAGAAGGTTTTCATTCACGCA
This sequence comes from Aulonocara sp. 'chitande type north' Nkhata Bay, assembly GCF_057382095.1. Classification (NCBI taxonomy): domain Eukaryota; kingdom Metazoa; phylum Chordata; class Actinopteri; order Cichliformes; family Cichlidae; genus Aulonocara; species Aulonocara sp. 'chitande type north' Nkhata Bay. The sequence continues at coordinate 3,651,173 of NC_141363.1, read as the reverse complement.
GGCTCTGTGCCTTCCTTGTCTCTACAGGAAAAGGCCTGATACAATCACCAAACACAGGAGCTAAGGATTATACACAGAAGCCTTACTGTCATGTGGTGTCTATTTTCATGGCATCTTACCTCCCCTTTTATTCCTGACCAGTGACACATCATTCACTTTTCGAATGAGGTTTGGCTGGCCCAAAAAGTTTATGAATATGTGGCATTGATGCAAGGCAAGGAAATAACATCCTTTAACCATGTTAGAGACCATAATGTTGCCTCTTGTGATCTGCTAGCTTTTTTAGAAGAAGTCTGAGACATGTGAGATCCAAAATAAATTAAATGACCTACAAAATTGAGAAAATAAAGGCAGCATTCTCTGTCTCCGCTACCCTAAGGTAATATCAAGACAACAACCACACACAGACTCATGGTCTGAATGTAAATGGCTGTCAGCTTGTTGAACGCTATTTCCAATTTGTTGTTGTCACTGTCTTTCTCTTCTTGCTGTTGTTCCACTCCACACCTTGTTTTAGTTCATTATTAGTCACATGTTTGCTGGAGAGCAACAATGGGACAGAGCGGGTCATAAACAAGAATTGTGTCGGCCAGGTTTTTGTGCTCAGCATTGCACAGGAGTCAGCAGGCACCTTGTGATCTGATGCTGCGAGTACAAGCCCAGCATTTAGACATTCTTCCACTTCAAAGCTCCCAGGGGGTTTTCTGGACACTGGTTGAATGGGAGCCGAGGAAGGGGTGCACAGGGGGAACAGGTGCAGTCCATAAGTGGGGTAATTCCCGCTGCCATCTGCTTTCTTTTTCGGGGTCTGGGCTCTTTAAACGCCCTCTGACACGCCTCATGGCGACACACTCCCCTAGCCGCAGCCGCAGCATGCCCCGTCACCATGGCACCGTGATTCAGATTAACCCCGCACATGTGCCGAGTCAACCGTGGGGGTCTGCTTCTTTTGTGAGTGAGCAAAGGGAGGGCGACAGGGGTGGAGGAGGGGGAGGGAGATGGAGAGCTGCACAGATAAGTGTGTAAAAAGGACACTTGCCAGTCTTTCACTTTTGTTAAGTGAAGCAGCAGAGACAGACTTATCAAATCCATGTGAGGGGGAATACAAGCAGTTTATTCCTAGCAGTAAACGGTCTCATTTTAGTAATCTGAATAAACTTTGTTGTTTCCAACAGGTATATATAAAAAAGTCAAGAGCAGAGAGACAAGATGACGGCCATCGAGAGCAAAGAAGAGATCAGCGACACGGACAGTGGGATTATCCTAAACTCCGGTAAGGACTGTACTGAACAGATGTCCAGTCAAGTATCTGCATCTTTCATTTTTGCAGATTTCATACTGTTACTTACAACTAAGAGTTTAATGGAATTTGAGGCTCTTAGCTATATTAACATTTGAGAAATGAAATAAAAATAAATAAATCAGGTGACATTTTGTTAAATAAACTTATATATTTTTACTTTGTAAATATGTAATTGGGACATTTTGTCTGACTTTCCTCTAACATACTGCATCTTTAGCATTTTTTTAAAAGTTTGTTGCTATTTATCAACCCACGCTTTACATCAGTACTGATGTACTATATCTGCTGTAGCTCCAGTATCAATACTGACATAACAAGATAGCAAACTTCTTAGACCGCTACTCAGTGTAAGGTTTCTGCGATAGCTGCCCTGTATGAAAAGTATTGGCAGTTTCTATAATGCTTAATCCACCAGTCTGTGCAAACAGAATGATAGTTTTAATGCTATAATATAATTAATGTTGATATTCATAAATGTTACAAAAAAGCAGAAGAAATGGCAAAGCAGATTATTATTATTTTTTATTATTAAGAAGCAAAATTGTTTGCATTCCTGAACAGAAAGTTAAGTTTTAGTTGTTTAATGTTATGCTTGAGTAATTTCTGCCTTCTCAGAGAAGTTCATTGTGCTGGCTCAACTTTGGGTTTATTTTATTTTTTAGCTTTAAAAATGTTTTTAACAGATTTCTCAAATATTTGTATTTTCCTCTTTATAAGCCCTCTGTCTATTTTAACTCATTATCAGCTCACATAAGAATAATACAGTTTTAATATATGTGGAAGGTACTGTGTGTCTTTCTGACTCTGTGTCTGTCATGAAACTAATTGGAGGGGTGGAGCGTGGGCAAAGAAAGACTCCATTAAACTCTGTGGATTAGCCTTTTGTGGAAAAATGATCTGTGTTTAACTATAGTATTTAATACAGATTCATAATGTAGTGCATTTAAAAACATCTCGTCACAGCAGAGCAAATGTTAGCTTATATGACAGCATATGATGCAGACGGGAAAGTACAATACAGCTTCAGTATTGTATATAATGACCGTGTTATACGGGGTATGAGAATAAATGTTTGCACATCAGTTGTGCAGCACTGGCTGAACTGATAACAACACTTTATATACACTATATAAAATATAATAAAAAATATAACAGTGAAATTATTTTTAAGTCATTTTAAGTCAGGTTCAGACGCAGACGCAGGTAAAGCCTGATTTTGTGTGTGTTTTTGCAGGTCCCGACAGCCCCACGTCCCCAGTGAAGGACCTCACCACCCACACCAGAGCCCTGAAGCTGAAGCACCAATCTCTGGAGGAGCGTTTGGAGATCTGCCTGCTGGAGCTCCGAAAACTCTGCATCAGGGAGGCAGTAAGTGACTCCTGGATTAAAGCTTTAAATCAGTATTGAAGATTGCTTCTTTTTACATCATAACAATACTTTTGTTTTGTCCTCACAGGAGCTGACAGGTGTACTGCCCTCAGACTATCCAATGATGCCAGATGAGAAGCCACCACGTGTTCGGAGGAGAATTGGTGCTTCATTCAAGCTGGATGAAGGTCTGATCCATCTAGATAAACAGGTACAAACCACCATCAGTGTTAAGTGTTAGTGGAAAGAGTCAGCACATCAGCTGAGATGTAAGGTCAGAGTTTGTCTTTTTTTAGCACTCAGAGTTGCAAGTGCTGGAAACTGAATTGGCCCTTCAGCGGCAGATTTTTGAGGCAGCCCGCAAACTCTCGCTTGAGGAGAACCTCAGTAAGCCACAGAAGAAGGGCCGGCTGCAGCAGTGCAAGAGGGAGGAGAAGAAAGTGAAGGAACTGCAGCAGGCCGTGTTCCAGCATAGAATCAAGAGTGAGTGCAACTCACCCAGCGTCAGCAGCCAGAACAAAGGTGAGTGACTTTGCTGCCCCCTTCAGGCCAGGCTGTGCAACATGCAGTGCACTTAATGGAAATGTAAAATGTTTGGCGTTTGTGTGCAGATCTGTGCATGTCTGATGACAGCTCACTCTCCGATGTGGTGGCGCTGGATGATGGTGAGCTGAATGATTTTAAGGTTATCATGACATTCATTTAAATATGCAGTAGAAGAAAAGACAGCTCTGATAGAGCATGGTGTCACATTCAACATGCAAATCATTCTACATGTCTTTTTATGAAATTAATTGCAGGTCATGTGTAAAAACAAATATGGGTTTAAAATTCCAAAACTCACTTTAATAATGTGATTTAAATATTTTTAAAAATAGTGAATACTCTACTGACTTGTTTTCCGTTTAGAAATCATTATTTAATGTTCTCTCCAATCCTGTATAGATCTGGACATATCCAGCCCCCTTTCACCTCCAGTGTTGGACGCTTCATATTCAGATCCCCTTCAGCTGTCAGCCCAGACTGTGCAGACATCGCACCAGTCCTCAAGCGAGCTCAGTGTGGAGCACGAGCCCGCTCCCATCCAGAATTCTCCTTGGAAGGAGTCCAGTCTGGACCATCCTTACCAAAAGGCCACCAAACCTCCGTCTGCCTGCAGCAGCAGGTCCAGGTAAGGACTGAAGAATGCTAACAACTAGTGAAATACACTATTATACTCCAAGCTAGATTGTACCTTATTTTACAGTTTTCCATTTGATAGATGAACTTAGATGAAATCAGGTGCAATGTCAGCCTTCTTGTGCTGGATTAGCACATAGTAAAGCTTCCTTTTTCTGAATGTGTGCGATATCTCATGTCATGTCTCCTGTGTGCAGTAGCCCAGCAGCAGCCCAGGTGTCTGCAGAGAGCATCAGGATTCCTCTCACTCAGTTTGTGAAAAACTCTGCCCTGCGTCACAGCAGCTCCACCAGCGCCCCCTCCACCCCGGAGCTGTTCATACGCCGGCAGTACTCCCAGTCCTTCAGGTACACAGACAAGTTATGTCAGAGTCATTTGTATTATCAGAGGAATTAAAGACAATAATGTTGTATTAATGTTTCAAATTTTACACAATATCCCTTCTCAGACTTCCAAAAAGAAAGCCATCTGACGTGGAGCGTTTCAGCTCAGAGAGCAGTCGAGGTCGAGCTAGGCTGCCCCAGCGACGCTGCGTGGCTGACTTCATGGTGCGCTCCCCGGAGTACTCTCCTCTGCGTCCTTACCAGTCCAGCTCTGAGGACAGCAGCTCAGAGCACTCGTCATCCTCTAGCATTAGCTCTCCTGGCAGGGAGAAGCCGACTGAGATCCCAAAGCTCTGCCCACCGCCTTACGGGTTCCACTTTGGAGCACAGAAGAAAGGAGTCTCTCATTTCCCCAGTATGCACAAAAATACGAGCACCAGCTATGTTAAGGCAGCGGCGGAAGATGGACCCCTCTCCCCGCAAGCTCCAGACATGGGGAAGTGCTTCATCTCTACTGTGGCACGCAGCACTCAGCAACGACAGTGGCAGGAGGGGACACCTTCACCGAGAAGCATCTTAAAGCCCCCTCCGCCTTACACCAGGCTCGTGCGGACGCCCTCGCTGAAAGAGTACCCAAACCACGCCGTGAGGCTGCTGCCCCGGGAGGTCGTATCAGAGGAGCTGAAATCGTGGCATCAAAGGAATCAGCTACAGAAGCTACTGCCAAGCTGCGGGGAACAGCAGAGCGTTACGAGCCCCATTTCACCTCACCTGCCTCCTTTTGCACAGGTAGGTACAAGCACCAGCTATGTTAAGGCAGCGGCGGAAGATGCATTAATATGTTTGACTCTTAACATATTAATGCATTGAAGCTGTTACTTTCGTAAATTAGATCAGTGATTCCAAAAGTGTGGGCTGGGATACTGCAAAGGTACTCAAGTTAGTATGTGTGCCGTTATTTATATAAAAAGTCAGGTTAAACTGGTAGTAGGTGGTGGTTAGTTTGTGGTATTACTCGTTACACTGACCTAAATTTAAAGCTCTTTTATTGACGTTTGTGTCCTAGTGATATGTGGGTCACACAATAGCATTAATGCTTTGCATTTGACTGGGTAGCATTAGCAACTAAGAGCCAACAGCCTGTGTTTTTATGTTTTGGTTTGGGTTTTTTTTTTTTCAAATACATCACTTTCTCTTGTTTTTTGATTAGAGGTTGCTTGGTCCCCATGGGATTTCTGGCAAATTGACACATTTTCACTTGAAAACAACATGAAATATTTTTTACTGAACTAGATTAGAGATCTAATGTATTTACAATGTGCTGGCTTTGTGACTTTTTTCACAGGGTTCAGGTAACCTGGTTCTCCAGAGGGCTGTAGACGGGACTCCCCTTCAGTGGTTTGTTGCCGAGGATGCTGAGATTGTGAGCCAGGTGTAGCTGACACGCCTAAAACCCCCTGCAGTATGATGACTCATTCCTTTATTTATTAAGTCTTTGGACTCTCTGTGAGATTGTTTGTTGACATAATGCAGAAAACGTGGACCTGTTGGTATCACTGATTAATTTAATGTAAGGTGGTATGCCAGTTTTATTTATTTGGTAATACATCTGAGGTGAAATAAATCTGATACAGTTTCATAGCTTATTTCAACAAAGACCATAAACTTGCTGTTGTTTGAAGACCTTTTTTTGTGGCTGGAACACATTTTGCACATGCAGTTCACCCACAGTAGATTTAAAATAGCTTTCCTCATTTCTAATATAATTTTTGACTTATATTCTATATTTATTATTTAAAGACCCCCCCCCCCTTTTGCAACATAGACTTATCACTAAAACTATGATAGCCACCTATAAGCACGCACAGCAATGAGTTTTTAGAGGTATATGTGTAGATATACATAGTGAAATCTGTCTGATAATGATGTGAAGTGAGCTGAATCTTAACATTTGAATCTTGCTTATTAACTCCTATTAACCACTGATGCCTTTAAGGGCAATTTTGGTGAAAGTTTTCACTGCGGTATGGTGTTTCTTACTAACCGAGTGATTGTATCAGTTTTGATATGTTTTGTATATTTATAATAAAAATATTACCAAAATGACCCATCTGAGTGTATCCCGCCTCTCGCTTTATGTATGGGCTCAAAGTGTGGTCATAAATATTTTGTACTTGTAAATCAGGATTTGTATGTGTAAAAAGAATTTGTGTGTGCGTAAAAAAGATTTGTGTGTGGACTTAGCCAAAAAGTATGTGTGAAACTCTGCACTCAAGTTTCAAGTTACAAGTACGAATTTTGACCCTATTTTTCTTCCTTTCATCTGATTGGCCAATGTCATGTCAATCACAAATTTAATAATCCAATAGGAGAACAGAGGGGTTTGGCTATTGGAGGGGTGTGTTATGGAGCTTCAGGTCCTAAAATGCATATACTATTATATATTGTACATATATTTATTAGTTTCAGATGTAGCCATTCTTGTATTTTGCTTGTTTACATTATTGTATTTTGCACAACTCTGTTGCTTGTGAAGCTCGCACACAAGAATTTCACTCACATGTGCTGTACCAATGTACCTGCACATGTGATGTGACAATAAAAGTGATTTGATTTGATTTGATTTGAGGGAATAAATGCTTTTACATGCCAGTCCAGCGTTTTCCTTCATCACCTTCATGGAAAACAGTCTGTGGTGATTTTTGTTTCACAGGTTTACCTGCTTAATACAGGGACCTCCAAAGCCTGGGGGGGGGGGCAGTGTTGTGGAAATGACACAGTCTTCACTAGTGGAGATAGTTACAAAGCTTTCTTCGTTATGAATTAACGATCCATGTTTTTATTGAACATTTGAAGATAAAAAAACAAACAAACAGAAACTCTTGTAGAGGACATAAGGTCAGAGATAGAAACGACAAGGAGCAGGTGCATCTAGTACAGGTAGAGCTGCTGCAAAAACCCACAGAGCTCAGCAGCCAGCGCAACTAATTCTGGATCCTTTGCTATTAGTTAGCATTAGCAGCACATGCTGCATCCGATGTGTAAGGACCTTTATGCTGAGCACTGTGACTCACAGCAGTGGTCCTGGGTCAGCCCTGACTTTGTGTTAAACTAATCCTAAAGTAACAATGGTATTTCTAACCACTGATATACCACAACTTTTTCCTTTCAACAGCTGCTGAAAGTTACGGGGACCTAGCTTCTATCGGACATTTATATAGAGATCCTCCAGCTTCAAACTGTATTACCCTTCAAGGACCTGCAGTTTAAAAAAGCGCCCCTCAAACAGCCAAACCCATCTGTTCGCTGATTGGAATGTTAAATTTGTGATTGACATGACATTGACCAATCAGCTGAAAGGAAGAAAAATAGGGTCAAAATTCGTACTTGTAACTTGAAACTTGAGTGCAGAGTTTCACACGTACTTTTTGGCTAAGTCCACACACAAATCTTTTTTACGCACACACAAATTCTTTTTACACACACAAATCATGATTTACAAGTACAAGATATTTATGACCACAATTTGAGCCCATATTTATGACAGCTGAACTGGATGAGCAGCAGAAAATGGATGGATGTTACCAAAATGTATGATTCCCTGTGACAAACACAATGAACGACCAAAAGCAGGGCATCAAAAACCATTTTATGTTTGTTTACAAATAGCCTTCAATTGTCGACGCACTAATTCACGTGAAGCACTGATGACTGTGTTTCATGAAACTACCACAAGAAGTAACTCAGTGTTACGACACAGAAAATCACAAACGTGCACAGGAGAACCAGCCGGCAGCGCTGCAGCCAGTGAGTCAGAGGATGTTGCCTCCACCTGAAGAGAGCAGTCGGTCAGTGTTTATCCAAAGTTATCAGAAATAATACACTTTTGAAAAAGAACAAACATGACGTGTCCACTTACATCCCCACTGTGGAGATCCGTCTGCAGATATTTGCCATCTTTTTCTCCCTTCCTTTGTTGGATAAGACTGCTTTGCCCCTGTGTCTGTGCCGCAAAGTATCCAGAGAGAAGCTGTAAATATAAAAGCACATTCCTCAGTTCCAACTTCTTGAAGCTTGTGATGCTTTTTTGTTGATAAAGTTGCTAATGCTGACTTTAGTAAGAGCTGTATTTGTCAAACTAGACACAGGCCCCAGGGCCAGCAGCAACCAATACTGACACGAAACGCTTCAGAAATTGGTCAATACTGCAGGCTGTTGTGCCTCTCAGTTAGTCCACCTCCTCTGAATAGTGCCATACTTTTTGTTCAGAGTCTTGCTGTTGTTCACTGGTTTTGATGGGGGGCTCTCTGGGGTTAGGATGGGAGCGGGTCCTGGAAGAGCTTCTGATGGAGTTTCATCTGGATTGTGCGGCCTGAAGTAAGACATGTTCGTGATAAATGTTACCATGTAGTTAGGATACCAAAAAATATGCCTGTTGGCTCTAGTTCACCTGTCCTCCACTGAGTATCTGTCGTCCTTGTTCATGAAAGAGCAGCTGGACTCTGAGCTCATGGGAGACGGGCAAAAAGGGACAGCCTTCTTGCTGGAAGAGAGACGCTTTCTGGAGTCTTGCTTTTTCCTATCCTGGAGACAAAGAAGACCCTCCCTGTGGTTTATGGCTGATAACATGAGAAAAAAGCAGGAAGGTTTATTCAGGAAACCTCCCTTACCTGAGTTTGGCTGGAAATTACTGATACACAGACCCTTCTACGGATGTGCTTCTTGTTAAAAAACAAACAAACACACAGATAAAAGGCAGATTCAAGTTCAAAAGATTGCTTAAACCTACATTAGACGTTACAAGTATCCAAATATGCATACCTGCTGAGTATCTTTCTTTATGTTGTCACTTTCCTCTTGATCTACAACAATAAATCCAGCAATTACTCAAACTTTGCACACAACTGCAGAAGAAAACAAGTGACAAGAAACACACCACTGATGCAGAAACCTGTGGAGGCTCTGGGATCTGTGATGTTTCTGCAGGAGCTCTGCTGCTGCTGCTGCATCATCATCCTTCTGGCTTCTTCCAGCTCAGCTAGATTTCTGTCATATCGCTTCCTCAGGTGCTCCACGTGAGCCACCATGAGTTCCACTGCTCTACTCACTCGAGCCTCCTAAACAAAGCAGGAAATAAATAGAAAACTCCTACTCCCAGTGCTGGTCCCAATATAGCAGTAACACTTGTTTTTAACTGAGCCTGACCCATAGTGTACCTGATGCACGGCACCGAGCACCTCTGCTGTGTTAGAGATCCGTTCCACGGTGCCTCCGAGGATGTCCAGGGACAGCTCCAGCTTCTGCAGGATCTCGCTGCGCTTGTTGTCCAAACACAGGCTCTTCAGTATCTGAAATCCCACAGGATCACACTTGTATTTGCAGCCTGCTGGGACCAAAAGGACTCACTACAGATAATAGCCTGCTACGTACAGTACCTCCAGGGTCTCCCTGCCTCTGCTCAGCTCTAGCTGGATGTTCTCCTCAGCCAGGTTACGGGCGTGCTCCTCCGCCTGCAGCCTCTGCTTCAGGGTGTACTGATCACAGCGGAGAGACAAGGCGATCTGAGAGAAAGCTGTCTAGGAGAAGAAACAAAAATATAACAACTTCATTCAAGTTCTCAGCGTCCTCCTGCATTTCAGATACCAGTGGCTCTGCCTGCTGTTGAGATTTAAGGATAAATAAACTTTAATGAAACCGTAGCTGTTCAGAAATACAGAAATCTTGAACTTATAATCAAATAATCCTGTATGTAAATTTTCAAGTGCAGCACATTAAAAAACAAAGTTTAAAACCTACTGAATGGATTTAATGAAGGGGAAGTGTAGACTACTTACCTCCAAATCCTTCTCTGACATCTCTACACTGTTAGGAAACAAGAAGTCTGACAGTTTGATATCACTTCTAATTAAATCTGGCGGTTATCATTTGGTTGTATTTGTACGTATGAATGTTACCTATTGAGGCCGACGCGCTCTATGATGGGCAGCTCACTCCAGCTTGCGATTGGCGGCTCCTCTTGGCTAGTTTCTGTTAAAAAGTTCAAACTGATTTAGAAACTTTTTAGACCTTTTAAAAAAATTATTATTCTTAAGCCATTAACCTTCTCCGCTGTCGTCACTGTCCGGCATGTTGTAGCTGCTTATCTCTGCCTCTGGCTGAAAATATTTGAAAGACATTATCAGCCCTCCGAGGTGTTAAATGACTGATTAAAGGAACGGGTAGGACAGCTGGTTACTCACCTCAGCGCTCATTACTGCGTCAGCCTCTTTCACCAGAGTTAATCCAAATGTCAGAGAAAGCCTGATTACAGTATTCAGATTCACTTCAGAGTTCACAGTGGACTCTTCATCATTTGTGAAAGCACAAACATATTCTCACGGGTCAGTGTTTGGCTCATTTGCTCCTCAGCCTTTCTCCAGTCCTGAGAATAGATAATCCTATTAAGAGATCCACAATCAGACCAGAATAGGACGACTGGCCCAAGAGGCTCATGGGAAGCTGTGTTTTTGTATGTGGTAAATTAAAACTAGTGTTGTACCAGTTAATAAATCAAATGCACCAATTCCACAGTTCACCCTGCATCCATACTATATAATACACCATGTTATACTACACTCTATATTCTTGTAGGAGCAAAGGGAGTAGCTTGTTCACTTAATCTCATGAATAAATAATTAGGTTTTAAAGGTTTCAGCAGGACAGGACACAAGGGTACACGGGTCCCATGAGGGGATTACATAGATCAGGAACCGTAGATCTTATTAACACTCCGCTTCCCGTTTTTCACTCTACATACACATTTGTGATCTGCATCAGTCGAATATTAGACCTTTATTTACCCAAGGCCATTGGAGGACAGTTCAAGCTTTTTGCACTGTAGAGGCTGGTGAGAAAAAGTGTTTCATTTCAGGCTGTGTCCATACGAAATGACAACAAATATCTTGAGGTCCAGCTAATGCACGCCAAAGCAGACCGACAGAGACACCTAATGGCCATGCACCAAATATTTGGGATGAATACCCAGGCTCACTGGACTGGGTTGGTGGTTCAATCCCAGGGCACTCTGGTATTCCCGCTGAGCCCTGAGTTGGCCCTGATGTGTTCATAGAAGGGTGCATGTTGAGGGAAGAAGCTTAATGGTAGAATGAGGCATGAAAACCTGAGGCCCTTCCTGTAATTTCTCCCAAAACCTGAATTTCACTACATTATACAGACTAAAGTTAACAGAGTTATGTAACTATGTATTACACCGTTACACACAAGTGAATTTCAGATTATCAGTTAGTGATACAAGACCTCAGTAATGAAATCTAAAAAAATAAATCACTCAGAGCAGCCGACTTTGGAGAATCTCCACTTTTATTAATAGAAAAACTGTATTTAGTAGAGGCGCTGGGGTTTGCCCATGGTGCTCTTGACGTAGAGGGCACGCACGTTCTGCCAGTTCTTCTTCAGCAGCGACACCAGGAAGTTGACAGCCAGGTGGATGTTGTACACAAGTTCGTCTTCTGTCATCTTCACATGTCCTACGGCCACAGCCAGACAAAGCACCTACAACGAGCAGCAAGGTTACTCCACACTGATCAACTTCTTCAAACCAAGTGTTAGATCATGAAACCATAAAGCCAGGAAGCAGCAGAACACACCTTCTTCATCTGGAATTTGATGGTGGACTTGACTTCATCCACCTTTGTGTTCAGGTTCTCATTGTGGGTGAGCAGTGAGGGGAACTTGCCGGCCTTGTTCAGCCCAGGACCCAGGATACGAGGGATCTGCTTGATCAGAGACTCAGAGGCCAGGAAAGCATCATACTTCTTGGCTGGAAGAGGAAGAAACAAGCACGTTAGGAAGACTTGACAGACTTTGGTCACAGATGAGGCAGTTTGTAATCTTGTGGACACCGTACCGAGCTTCTTGACCAGCTTCTTGTTCTTGTTGAGCTTCTTCAGAGCCTCGATGTCCATGTGTGGCATGTCGGCAGCTTTGGCCTCGTCGCAGTGCTGCTGGTCTCCCAGGATGCACACGGAGAACTTTGGCCTGGGGAGAGTCTTCAGCCTGCATGTCAACAAAACATTTTTAGTGACTGTGCTCACAACCACTTTTCAACCTCTGAGAAATAATCAACTCATTCAACATGTGATGATATAATTTGACCCTTTATGAGACCACCTGACTTTACTGTGGAGTAGAAAAAGTCTTACCCATACCACCACAGGGGCTGGCGTCCAGCTGACCTCTTAGGTGATACAAAGCAAAGTGGTCGGCATGAGGGCGTGAACTTAGCAGCTCAGCCACTCAAAGCCTCCCCTCATGTTTTAAGACCCAGGGTAGGGGTCCGCCTGCTTCGCCTTCCCCAGCAGAAAGCTGAGTAAGCTCAGTCAGACTACCCAGAGTACTTCTCCATGTCTGCTCCTGGCCTGTCTGGACTTTGATTTTTAATGTACTACATGGCCGTTAAACAGGCCGCTGTGATAATCAGACAGGGCTGGAGACGCACAGGGAAAAGGGTGGGTGAGACAGTAAAAGGTCGAACCTGACAGTGCCGGAGAAACGCTTGTCCTTCTGGGGATCATAGTTTTTCAGGCTGATCTGAAGCTCCACCGACTCCACAAACCTACAAAGAGATGACAGGTTACACACATGTCCGGTATTTTCAGTATTACGCTTTAACCATTGGTTATCACAGCTGTTCGGATCTGCTTACTTCCTCGGCTTGGCCACGGAGCCCTGCAGGACCTCCTTCACGGCTTCATATAAAGTATCCCTGGAGACCTTACTGTAATGTAGAAAACGTCAGGAAAAAAGTTAACGTCACTAGAAATGCCACCAAGAGAAATAAGACGGCTAATGATGCTAAAGCACAGCGCTAAAAATTCACCAAGCAGCCACAAAAGTCGTGAAAAAAATATGTGCCGGTTATTTAAGAGCATTAAACTAAACAGCAGAGATTAGATGAAGACTGTAAATGTATTTTAAATACGCGGATGACGACGGATTACATTTGAGAAACTTAGCGCGCTGACGGTGCACCGGCGATGAACCGGTCCCATGCCGCACCTTTAACGTCAATAAACTACAACATACCATGAAATACAAACAAAGCCGGACAATATTACGACTCTACGTATCTAGAAGAATAACACAGTAGAGAAAAGCGCGTTTAAAATGAGGTTTTTAATCATTTATTGGGAAAAATGCGGCCTGACCTCATCTTGGTAGCTCGTCGCTCTCGTCGTGCTACGCTGGAAAAGGAAGTGACGTCGTACGTTACGCGACATAAAGGCGATCCGTGACGTCATCAGAAAGCGCGAGCTTTTTTCCCAATAGAAATCAACAAAATCTATATCATAAAACAGCAAGCATAAAAATATCTATTTAGTAGTAATTGAAAAATGTGTGCCTGTGAAGAAACATATACATAAAAATAAAATACCTGTAAAACTACATAAATATTCTTACCTACTTATAAAGCTAAATAGTTACATAATAGCTACATAATTCAGCTGTCTTTGTCAAACTTTGTCATTACAGTTTTTATGCTGTTGTAAATTATAATATCAAAAGTTGAGCTCTGGCTGTTTCAGGTACTTTTTTTTGTTCCAAAATGATAGTCCTGTGAAAAATCCCTGACAATTTCTATAAGGATAAAGAGTGTAAATGACAACCAAGTGCTGTTAATCAGATGCATTTGCTTGAACTCCCTTATAAATCAGTTTTCTTGTGTGGAGCATTTAGGTATGTTAAACCAAACAACATATCGGCACAAACACCTCATACCAACTGGTGGAGTGATGATCTGTGCTTGTTTTGCAGCCACAGGAGCCTGGGCACCTTGCAGTCATTGAATCGACAATGAACTTCTCTGTATACCAAAGTATTCTAGAGTTAAATGCGAGGCCATTGGTCTGACAGCTAAAGCTTGTCACAAATTGGGTCATGTGACAGAACAATGAGCCTAAACACATCAGCTAATCTGTAACAGAATGACTGAAAAAGAGTCAAGATGTTGCAATGGCCCAGTCAAAGTCCAAACTTCAACCTGATTGAGATGCTGTGGCAGGATTTTAAGAGAGCTCAATGAAGTGAAGCAACTTTAAAAAAACAAACAAAAAAACAGTGGGTCAGTATTCCTCCACAATATGAGATTCTGATAAAGCAAAACAAAGCAGAAAGACTTCAAGTTATTGCTGCTACAGGTGGTTCTAGAAGCTACTGAATTATGAGGTGTGTATTAATAGATTTTGAGGCGCTGTAAGACATTTTTTGGGAACCCCGAAATTTGAATAACTTTTTTTAACCTTTAAAAAAATGGAGGCTTTGAGACAGTGTGGTCACCCGAATGCCAATCACTCTCATATCTTTTGGACGTGTACACAATTGACCTCATTTTGGGATAGTATATCCAAGTTAACAGATGACATCATGTCCTATGCATCCCTAAGGATCTCAGGATCTTCCTACTGGGTTTGCTACCCAGTGATTTGATTCTAAAAAAGGAAAGATATATTTTTTAAATCCCGTTGATCGCATTTGAAAAGGCCATAACAAGGAAAATCCTTAAGAAGGATCCTTCCCGAGTAGAGCAAGTGCTAGAGATTATAGAGGAAATACATCTGATGGAGAGACTGACTTTCTTTGTACGACTTAAATGTCATCTTTTTCAACAACTTGGACTAAACGGCATAAATATAAGCACAGGCTTGAAGATTCTGTCACTTAATTCATGATGCTTGGAACAGTGCCCCAATTTGTTCCCCTTTTATTTTTGTTATATTCTTGTCACAATGAAAATTCAAAATAAAAAGTTGCAAAAAAAACCCCTGAGGCTTTGAAAATGAATACAATTAATTGACATTATGATCTAATCCACCCATCCATTCAGCCTAGCTTCTGCTTATCCAAATTCAGGCTGTGGTGGCAGCAGGTTATGCAGGGCCCTTCTTCCCAGCAACACTTTCCACTTCCACACGGGGATTCTGAGGCATCCCCAGGTCTGAAGACAAGAAATACATGCAACAAATTTGAGGTCTACCCCAGGGTCTCCTTCTAGTTGAGTATGCCTGGAAACCATCCAATTGGAAGCCCCCATGAGGCATCCTCACCAGATGTATAAGCCAACTCAATGGAGCCAGTTATAATTTATAATAATTATAAAAATAAATACCATATAAGTAATAATAATGTTTGCTAAATGAGATATTGCAAAAAAAAATTGCAAATATTTGTAAAGACTGACCAATAAAAGTCTGCAGGTTACAGTAATTCAGTATCAACTTTGTCCTAATACTAGATTGAGTTAGATACATGGGTGTGTTGTATTCAGGAGTGCAAGGATTAGCATTTAGGAATCGTTATTGTAGGACCTGTGAACAGTCAGAGTAATAAAAAATAATATCAGCCCTGTCAGACTGGTGAATTAAGATTCTTCATTGTCAGTTTAATTTATTTATACAGGGTTTTTTTTTAATGTAAATTAGTTGAAAAGGTGGTGAGGTCATGTGTCTGCGATTCGTTTTAAAGCAGCTTGTAGAGACTTCTTCAGGAAGGTCTCATTTAACATCAGGCAGCTGGACAAGGAGTGTTTGTGTGCAGCAGTCACCTGGAAATGCAATCATTTATACGCAGAAGGTTATCACACACCATTTCATCCACTGTACAGACGTTATCTGTGATCCCAATCTGCATACTTACATCAGTGCTGTATTTGGTGAGTACTGTGAGCATCATTTTTGCAAACTTCACAGACTTTGTGAAACGAGGAGCCTGACTGACGAGCTGTTCTGTGAACTGTGTGAAAAGTTCTTCATTCAAGACAGGCTGTTGGGGGGAAACAGGCAAAACAGGTGGCTCAGTGGCAGTGAGTATTATGACTAACAGCTCTTGCAGCTCTTTCCCATGAATAATCACCTGGATTACCTTTGAGTCTAGCAAGCTGTGGATAATAGACAGCACTGCCTCACTCCATGCAATCTTCAATGTCATTCTTTAAAAACAAAACATAAAAAAGCAGGAGTGTTAGTCATTTACTACTAACCATGTGTCCGTTATTATGCGAAGCTTCTTTGGCGCAGCAGTTACAAGTGAAAACAGAACGTAACTTTATACTTACTGAACCACCAGCAGTCTGTAGTGAGAATCCAGGCAGCTTTCTATCAGTCTGCTTAGCAGCTCAGCCTGTGGAGGCCCTGAAAACAAAACAATGTTCAAAAGGATTAATTCATGCTGGGAGCAAAGCCTGAGTAAAAGGAGCTCTATCACATCAAAGCATCTGTCCTGTTAATGTGTACTTAAACCAGAGCTCTGAATCCGTGCCTGCTCTGCTGCTCTGCAACTCTCCGATTTCCCTGAAGCAATCAGTGCACATACACGCTCACCAGCTGGGTCATGAGGTACATCTTTTCAACTGCTTGTTAGCATACATTATCAATCAGTATGAGCAATTGTATCCGTAGAGAGATGAACACATGACCCGCTGAAGTTATAACTGAGCATCGGAGTGAAGAAGAAAGGTTATTTTAGTGACTTTGAACGTGACATGGTAGTAGGTGCAAGCTGGTCTTGTCTGAGTATTTCAGAATCTGTTGATCCACTGAAACAGCTGGAATCAGAGGAGAATGGACAGACTGCTTCAAGCTGGGCACGGCAACAGTAATGTAAATAACCACTAATTGCAACCAAGGTATGCAGAAGAGCATCTCTGAATGCACACCACGATGAACTTTGAAGCAGATGGGCTACAGCAGCAGAAGACCACACTGGGTGTCACTCCTGTCAGTAATCTCCAAAAGTTGATTCTGTTCATCTGGACGTAGCGTTTTGTGGGAGAAACGTTTCGTCACTCATCCAAGTGACTTCTTCAGTCTCAGCTGACTGCAGGTTTCCCCAAATCTTATAAACAGTACATTTGCTGTCAGTAATAACAGGAAATGGGCTCAACAACACTGGACAATAGGAGATTGGGAAAAATGTTGCCTGGTCTGATGAGTCTCGATTTCTGCTGCAACATTCAGATGGTAGGGGGAGAATTTGGTGTAAACAACATGAAAACACGGATCCATCCTGTCTCGTATCAACTGGTCAGGCTGGTGGAGATGGTGAAGTGATGCACTTTGCAGAAAAACTGATTGACATGTTGCATCACAGTATTAAGAAAAGTGCAGGACATATTTATCACTTTTGCACATGTCACACTGTTTTAACTGAGTGCTTGTAAACACCAGACCTTATTAAATCACATACCATCTTAGCATCTGACCAAGATCACAAACCCGAATGAAGGACATCATTAAGTCATTTCTGTAGTCACTTTCAGTGAAACGTTTTCCTTTCATCTCACCTATGTTCTCTTTCTCTAGTACTGGTCCGATTAGAGCCTGGCACACTGGTCTGGGATAGCGGCTACACAGTGATGTCACTGCGGTAACCAGACACCTGGAGGCCGGCTCTGACAGGGACAGCACCTGTAAGGTGAAACAATATTCTGTCAAGATGAAACACAGCAACACATGTTGCTTATTTTTCATATTCGGTGTTATACCTTCTCCAGCAGAAGGCTCTTGATGAGCGTTGCAGCAGTGCTGTAGCTGAGGTCAGGAGAGAGGGCCAAAACACTGCTGCACAGTTTAGGCAGCGCCTGGTCAGGTAAGCCCGGCAAATTCAGCATGCTGCATAACACCTCCACCTAAACAGGGCAGGTAAGGACCTGGGTTCAGTCCAATCACAACTGCAGATTATACATAAAATATTGATATATTCTCTGGAACCCAACAGAGACCAATAAGAAAATGCCTCTGATACTCACTTAATGGTCCCAACCACTGGTGTCAGTCCTATATTAAATATCTTTTATTCCTCCTATAAATATGATCTTGTTTATAGGAGTGTGTGCTTAAGATACACCCTCAGCTCAGCCCTAAGGATTTTAAATAGTATAACAGATTTAAAAGATTGCCCTGCACCTTCATTCTTTTTAATGAACAGCAGGGGGCGACTCTTCGGGTTGCAAAAAGCAACTCTGGTTTCATGGAAATGTGTGAAAACAGCTCTTTTGCACTTTAATCGACAGTTTCTATCTTGTTGAATAGTTTTATTTTGTAATTTAAGTCAAATCCACCCGTTTTCGAAGTAAAAGCGCAGGTTAAATTATTGAGGACATACTTGGTTTGAGTCACAGTTGTTCAGCACTTTGAACACATCTGTGGAGCTCTGGTCCCACTGAAACACACAAAAAGAATGACAGTGAGACTAAATGTCACTTACTGTCTGCACTGAATGAGCTAGAAGAAAATAAAATCTTCTTACCTCCGTCTGACTCTCCAACAACTCTTTTATCTGAGGAATACAGACCTAATAAACACAAAAACAGTAAATCAGCTCATCGTTTTACAACTTCTGCTTCTCTAAGGACAAAACAAACATTGGAATTGGCAGAAAGATTTCAGTGTGGAGAGGGTACCCTTCTTTGTATAGTGGTTTTTACCTTTATCTGTTCAGGCAGGCCACCACACGAACTGTCTGAGGCTGGAGTTTCTGCTGCAACATCACTTTCTGGCGCTCCCGACATTTCCTTGGGAACTCTCAGTTCTTCAGCTGTGACACACTCATTATCATCCATCTTTATCCGTTTACTCTGTGATCCCGTTTCTTCACCATCAGACCCCACGCTGACAAAACTGCCCTTTCTCTTCCTCTGTGTCCCCAGCTCAGATAAATCAGATGTACTCTGGGATTCAAATTCTGCCGTTTGACCACTGAAGCACTTGGTCCATCCTCCAGTTTCAGCAGATCCGATCAAACCCTGGGAGAGCTCCTTTAGTCTTTGGCTGCACGGTGTGGTGTACAGAGGCACCTCACGGTGGGTTTCCAGGTCTCTTTCGAGTTGTCTGCACAGAGCAGTCACCCACGGGTTTGGACAAGAGTCCTGGCTGAGACATTTGATCAGATGGAGTACAGCGGTCCGAGGAAGAACAGAATGCACCAGGTGGATGAATGACAGCAGGTTTTGTTTAAATAAAGGTGGAAACAGGCAGACTAGTGGTTTACTAGAAGAGGTAAGGAAAAACCAAAGAAACCGTCAGCTGGTCTCTGAAGTTGTGTAGACAAAGAAAAAGTTCATGTTTAAGAAAAAAGCAGGAGTTAGAAAAAAACATAAAACTGATTTGTGACTATCAGTATTTATGACACTTTTTTTCCACAAATGTAAATCATTTTGGGGGAGATTTGTGCTTGCTAAATACTGATTAAAGGGACTTCTTAGAAAGGAATTTTGTGAATTTTTCTTAATCAGACTGCAATAAAAGCAAGGAAATGTGGCAAAGGACCCCAGATCTAAAACAAAAGAGGTTAGGAAACACTGATTTGATCTTCACCCTACTTTTCACACGTGTGTGTGTTTACCCTAGAATATCTATGTGAATACTAAACTAACTCTACACTGTTTTTTTCTGTGTACTTTACTCACACGGTTAGAAACTCAGTGTCAGCCTCGGTGTGGGTTATTTCGTCTCTGCACAGTGTTTCTATGAAGCCACACAGTGAGCTCTCGGGGTTAGCCCGTTGCTGCCTGTGGAAGACGCCCAGCGCTCTCGAGGCCCCGGAGGTTCCGGACATCAGTGACCGAAGCAGCAGCCTCGACTGCCCGTCAAATCCGCTAAGAAACATGCCGGAGTTCAGACAGCTGTGTGCCCCATCTCCGGGTTTGTCCTTGCCGTCTCGCCCAGACACCTGTGGCTTCATCCCAACCTCACTATACCGCCACTGCTGTTTACATTTCTTCTTCGACACCGGTAAAGGGCTAGATGAGTTCAACATCGCCACCTAGTGGTCAGATGTGCCACTGGCGACACAGCACGATTTATCCTGCGGCGTATACTAGTTAAACAAAAGCCAGAAATTCCTGAATAGAACGAGATTGCCATCATCTCTCAGTCGTTTCCACTTTAAGTCTTTATTTGGAGACTACAGTGGAGCTACTCAACAGCATAGATAAATGTATTTTTGTTTGCTTAAAGGTTAGACTCGTCCAACTAGCCCATACTTGCCTTTTTTTTTTTTTTTTTTTTAAATGAAAATCCATTACGTGAATTCATTGTATGGTGTGATTTAGGCACATCCTGACCCCCAGGCCATGTGGGCATACCATTCAGGGAAATGCCCCGAATAGCACAGCACCAATGAAGAAAACAACACTTTAGTGAGACAAAGTGAATCAATGTTTTATTTTTTGTGTACAGGTACAATTTGGTTAAAAAAAAAAAAAAAAAAAAAAAAAGGACATAAAATCATTTGTTCTTGCCAAAACTGGGAAGTGTGTGACAACTAATCATTTTTATACAGATATCAGACATTAGGACAGTACACTTTTTTTTTTTAACCCTTGGGCAATTAAAACTACCATCGACATAACACTTTAAAAATATCTAAATGGCCCAAGCTACTAGGGAAATGTCTACATTGGCACGCTCAGAAGTTGGAAGAGAAGCTGACAGTTTGCTAAACACTTAACACATAACAGCTGTAGTATTTAAAAAAAAAAAAAAAAAATTATAAACCCCAACTAGAAACAAAGGTGTCTTACGCTGAGACCACTAGCCATGAGTTCTGGAGTGTCCAAGTGTGCACAGACTTGGAGACAGGTTCCTGTCTGAATTTAGGAGTCCTTTAAGTGAGATGTACTTTCCACTCGATGATCCTGAGTCAAAGCTACTCGTAGGCTGTTTCAGTAATAATTTCATGAAGACACAGGTGGTTTTTAAAAAGGAAAGAAGAAGAAGAAGAAAAAAAAAAAAAAAAAAAAAAAAGGCAGCAGCCATGCATTTTCCAGGGACCAATGATGGTTATAGACCCCATTCAGTGGTTTCAAACACTGACCAAAAAAGGAAAAAAAAATAAAAGGGGGAGGGAGATGAGCACTCAAACTACACTGTTTTAGTAAGGTAAAAAAGTAAATTCAAGGTCGTCATCATCATCATCACCAAGAAGGGTCATGGCTATGAAGAAACTAATTAGATCCACTCCATCATCTTCATCCTCAAAGTCATCTTCTCCAAAATGCTGCAAGGACAAAGAGAGTGAGGGGAGAGTAAATACAACCTTATCTTAGACACACTAAGAGGGAGGAGAACGTAAAACACTCACGGATCACCATGTAGTTACCAGAAAGGACGCGCTGTGTCGACTTTTGTCATGTCGGTAAAGGCACTCGCTTTTGAAGGGGCAGCATTGGTATCGAGAATAGTAGGTGCAGGATTTCTTACTGGAATCAAACAAGAGGCAGCAGGGAGGGGTCAGTTAAATGTTTATACTGGCTTGAGATGACAAGCAATTTTAAAATCTAAAAAATAAAAAAAATAGTGTGATTTAAGTGAAATATGCACAGGGCTTTGAGCAGTATATGCATATTTAATTTGTTGTGCATCAGCATTATAGATCTCCTTTCAATTAATACCTAGAGTTCTCCTTTGCTAAATTTTTCGTCATTACTTCTCTTCACACCGATTTCTGTTCCTTTTGCATAAATTTGATTCTAATTGCCATGTTGTAAAAATCTGTGCTGAATCATTCACTCTGTAGCTCCCATTGTTAATTAGTTAGCAATGCTACACACCTGTGTTTCAGTACTCTTCCTTAGATATGACATCTGCTGCACACTCCATACTGTTAATATCAGAATGACCTATGACCTAATGAAAATCTTGAAAACTGGTGAACTGTGCCGAGTCGAGTACGTACTAATGGTAAAGGGACTTAAAGGCGCAATAAGCAAAAACAAAAGCAAGTTTTTGCTGAATGGGAGATCTGTAGCAGCTCAAGAGATTCAATTTATTGGGAGGAGTATATTTATTTAAAAAAACAAAACAAACCTTTAGAAAGCAACTTTGGACCAAGTTACCATGGCCTAACCCATAGGTGTCAAACTCTGGCCCGCGGGCCAAATTTGGCCCGCAGCCTAATTACATTTGGCCCACGAAGCCATACCAAATTACTGTTAGAGCTGGCCTACTGGTATTATACAGCTAATATATATATATATTGTTTAGTATTAAGCTTTGCTTGTTCCATATTCAGTTTTCCAGCAAAACTTATTTGAGTCCATAAGAAAAGATTCATTCTTATATCTGGAGGAAGATTTTTTTTTTTCAATAAATATTAACATTAGCCCGCGACTTTGTTCCAGTTTTGAATTTTGGCCCACTGTGTATTTGAGTTTGACACCCCTGGCCTAACCAAAGGATTTAGATGAGTAGTTTAATTCAGGAACCTTAATCTACAGCAAGACTCACTATATAATTTTTTTTTTTTTTTTTTTTAAATCTATCTATAGTAAGAAATCTGAAGAAAAGGCTGGACTATTGAAACTAACATCCACACAACATACCCAGGAAGACAGACTCAAAGGATTTTCTAAACTCTGCGGACATGAGATCTATTCCTCACCTGAATTTTTGCTTGAACTCAGTAATTAGATCTTCCTTTTCTTGTCCTTCAACCCAGTATTTGTGCGGCACATAAAAGGCAGACCTCACGCGGCACTGTGGGCAGCGTCTGAGAAGAGGGAAAAAGTCAATCAGAATCACTTCGAGCCCTCTCTGGTTTTGTCAGATCCTGCTGCCTCCTAAATATTACAGAAACCTACTTTATCACATCCAGGCCGAGGTCTTTGGTCTTCCTCCAGGTCATTATGCATTGTAAACAGAAGGAGTGATTGCAGTTGGGCAAGATGCCAAAGACACCGCTTTTCAGATCAGTCTTTTCATACACTTTGTCCATGCAGATCCCACAGGTCACGTCTTTGCTCCTGAGGAAGGCCTCAGTTTCCTCCTCCCTTCCCTGAGAACCAGAAGCTGCAGCAGCAGCCCCATTCTCTGGGGTTTCAGATGGGGAGATCTCCTGAACATTAATAGAAGGCTTTGGGTTCAGCCAAGTTCTCCTGCTGAATGAGCATGCTTAAGATAACGCAGTCAAATTAAATGCAAACCTCATTTCTTCCATCGCAGGCACCTGCTTCAGCAGCTTCTGAGCTTTGAGACGATCCCAGACCAGATTCTGTAGAGGAAAAGCAAATTAATTAGATCAACTTCTACGTTCAGGTCCATCTACAAACTCATGCAATACCTTCTGACTGCTCCTCAGCGATATTCGCTGGCAGGTGCCCAGTGTCGCATTGAGGGTTTGAGGTATCAGCTGCCAACTCTGATCTGCTGCACTCTTGTTCAGATGTCACCTCAGCTTGCAGAACTGCAGGTTCTGACCCTCGCCTATCAGGTGACGCGTGAGCCACACTGGAGGAGGAGACCGTAGGTACTGAAGCCCTTCTTCCTGCAACAGTTGTGCCAGCTTCAGACTGAAGAACATGGAAAAACCTAGCAGAGAAAAAATATAAGGGATTAAATGATGGATTTTCTTAAATAATAAACATGGGGGGAGGGGGGGGCAGCTTACCTGCAGCGCTCACCATACCAGCATCCACCTTTCTGATAATACCGACATATTTGGGATGAGTGTATGGTTGGCCATTCATGACGATAATTGCATCTTGAACCAAATCTGCAAGAGCCATTTATGAAACGCCTGCAATGAGGTGAAAACCACAAATCGCAAAGTAAATTTCTGCCACAAACCTTTTTTTTTTTTTTTTTTTTTTTAAGTAGCAAGATTGGTTTTACATGCCGCTCCAGTGATTTGAACTGTGATGACTGCTAGTGTTTATAGGGTTATTTAGAATGCAAGTTCATAACGATGAGCCGCTGGTATTTTATTCTTTATAAGTGAAGATGCTCAGATTTTTATTGAGTGTAACCAGAAAGTATAGGATTAGGAGTGGATCAGACAGCTCAGGCTGAGGTGTTTGGAGACAAAGTTTGAGAAGCAAGGATGAGATGTTTGGACATGTGAGTGAGCTGCTCTGGCCAAGCCTAAAGGAAGAAGCTGAAAAGAGTAGTCGAGCCGTTTTTATAGTTTAGTAAATTCTTACAGGTGGGAGAGAGACTGAAAGCCCTGCCTGACATTAACCAATTTTTTTTTTTTAATTTTTTTGACGTAGTAAAATTAATAATCTGACTTGAGCCTCAACTGCAGAACACATTACAAAGTAAAGAGCGAAAATTTTATACGTTGAAACAACATCGGTACTGTATATGCACATCATTAAACAGCTTCAAAAACCGTATTTGTCAATAATAATCATCGTGTACTGACGCGTTTCTGGATTAACTGACGGAGAAGGGCCAAATCCGACACAGAAGTGCGGTCGTAAATCCCACTTACCAACAGCCACTAACTCAGTTAGCTCAAGTTTTGGCTAACATTTCAACATTATATTTAGTCACCTAGCAACACAAAATTTGTACGAATGTACTCACACAGCAACATGGTCTACCACACTTTCTTCCTAAGTTGATGTAATCAAAAGTCACTATTTCACTTTAACGTGTATATTAGAACGCCACACGAAGGCATTAAACTCTGACAAGCTATTTCTCGGTGCTTGGTCCACACTTTCCTCATTTCTAACCCACTCTGTGGGACTGTGAGGGGCTGCTTACCGACAAATGTTTCTACTACGAGCCGAGTCCATCCTCCGTGTGTTTTGAACGAGCCGCCGCCAAGCCTTCACCATCCACGTTATCTAAATAGTTGACAGCTGGTTCCTCGTACCAATTAACCTGGCAACGAACCAATAGAAACGTGACGCTGACGTCAGCACGTTACGCACTCCATTCAGAGAGTTTATTGAAGGACGCCAATCACAGCAGGGAGCAACTTGAAAGAGTTGTATGATCCACCTCATGATAAAAAAAAAATTCCAACAAAATAAAAAATAAAATAAAAATAAACCGAGAAAATCACCGTTGCCGCTTCTAATCAAGTTTATAAGTGAGAAATCACTAAACTAAACGTGCAGATAGGTTACATGTGACCATTAAGAAGAAATCATTTCAAGTTTTGAACAAATATGTCAGTCCATCACTTACACAGGCATAGAGGTAGCTTACATCAACTTCTTTTTTTTTCCTTTCTGTTTTTGGTGTAATTGCTCCTTTGCCAACTTGGCACACTGCACACCAGCCAGTAACATCAGGATTTCAATGTGTAGCAGGAATTTAAGGCAAAAATAATATATGTCAAGGATTAGATGAGACAGCGGAATAATGTCACAGATCATACATTAGAGGTAGATAGGGATCAAGACAGAATAAGAGCAAAAGAGGAGACCTGTGCTCACACCAGCAGGGACAGTAACAACAGAAAAGGGGAAGAAATGATTAGAAACGTCTGGATCCTGGCTACTGTATCGCAAGGCTTTTACACTCTATGCCTCACCTTTCAAGACACATCAGCCTGTACATAAAAAGAGCATTAATCTAGGACCGTGTCTATCTCCAATACAAAAGCACCCTACGATATTGGGAGATGTTCAATTTTCATCAAGTATCCCAGTAATAATGACATGGTTAAAAATGCTGGCTTAAGGTAATTCCTGCACATGAAACCATAAAATCCAAACTCCTCATTGGGGAGAGGTTTGATGGTATTCTTGGTGATATATTTGGTACAGTCTAAAACTAAAACAGGCAGGCATGTAATATGAAAGAACACATATGAACTAATATATGAAACAAGTTGATAAATTCATGTTTTGCCCTTAGAAATACAATCAAAAACTACAAATAATTTGTTACAGAATTACAAAGAATAACCTAACAAATATATTTAAATGGTAAATTCATTATATTTTGGATATCAAAAGGAAGAAAGAAAACATGCTGTCCCTTGTACTTCAATGGGTCATGTATGTATGCGTGTATAGTGTCAGATTCAGAAATAAAATCTTTGCAGCATAGTCCAACAGTTCACACTTGGCTAGATGGCTTTAAGACAAAACCTAAATAAACTGGATCTCACATTTATTGACAAATGGCAAAATGGTATTGCACACATTGCTGCATTAAGAGAGAGCTCTACACTGCTGGAGCCAGCCCAGTTTGTGTTCTTTATACCAAATGGCAAAGTGGTGGTCAGTGATAATGATGATGATGATGATGATGATGATGATGATGATGTAAACAAATACCAGCTGCTGCATCTCTCCCGTCAGTTAAGTCTGAAAACACAATACAATCACTTGTTTGTTTGAACGGTGCCACTGGTGTGAGAATGTGAAATGCTTTCCCTTTGCAGCACAAACACAGAGCTGAGGGGAGCGAGGATGAGCTCCCTCTGCACACTGCTCTGGGGTCAGCTTCGCTAACAGGATGAAACAGGAGCAGCCTCATTGAGAAAACATATCATTCTTCCTGTTACGTGACCGTTGTGGGAAACTGGGACTCGCAGCAAATGATTCCAGATGCTCGTCACATGCACGCGCACACAAACACACGCATAACTGTGCTGAGGGTTACGCTGACACTGCGAAGACTCTGCTGATTGTATTAGCACTACCAGGTGAATTTGCCTCATCTGCACCTTAGAAATCCATCCCGTACTACAGTGCTTGTACTGAA
Organism: Aulonocara sp. 'chitande type north' Nkhata Bay; assembly: GCF_057382095.1. Taxonomy (NCBI): domain Eukaryota; kingdom Metazoa; phylum Chordata; class Actinopteri; order Cichliformes; family Cichlidae; genus Aulonocara; species Aulonocara sp. 'chitande type north' Nkhata Bay. The sequence goes on along the minus strand of NC_141363.1, from coordinate 3,624,498 downwards.
TGCAGTGTTTCATTATAAAATTCAGTCTGTAACAGTATTGCTAAAAGCAGTTTGTGCTGGAGACTGCTAATACATGTCCTTGTAGATCTCCTGTAGTAGAGGGTGGAGCGAGGCCTCCGACTCAGTCTTTTTGATCTTTTGGACGAGCTGAGCGTTCTCTGTAACCAGCTGACGGAGGTCAGCCATCTTCTGAAGCAGTTTTGGGAAGAGGTAGACAGAGTCAGAGTGATTTGCGTGGAGGTGAAGGTCCAGGGCCTGAAGGATGTTGTCCTGACTCTGCTCCACCTGCTTCACGTTCATTAGCCCGGGACGATCTAGTGCAAAAAGAGGAAAAAGCCTGTGATGAGTCACAATTTATGCTGGGCAAACAAGACATGCAAAGACAAGTTAAAACCCGTTTTAGAATCTTACTGGCATGTAGCAACATGATAGATAACCAGTAGCTGTTATGTGGCTGGTTATAGACAATTTCTTTCTGGTGGAACCAGCCCCGAAAACAGACACCCTCTCTACTTTTAAGATTAGCCTTAAAACATTGCTGTAGGACAAAGCTTATAGTTACAACTGGATCAGCTGAACAACCCCTTAGTTGTGCTGCTACAGGCTCAGTGATTACTTTTAAATCACTGTCTTATCTTTTTCTGGATGCTATAAGACTCGAACCTTAATTGTACCTTCTAACAGTTTCAATGCAGCACTTTCAAAGAGGTTTCAAGAGCTACAGACACACTTCACAAGATTTGAATCTTCATACTTGACCAGAAAGCTGCTCAGGCTCACCTCCACAGAGAATAATGGCAGCAACAAACAAGGCCAGATCACTGTCATCCAGCTCCAGAGCATTGAACTTAACAGCAAACTCAAACTTTGGCTCCATGATCTCACTGAAGGGCTTCCGTAAGCTGCGCAGAAACTCCCGTGTCACAAAGCCTTTGCCATTGGCCACCAACAGTCCATCTTTGTTCATGAGAGATGGCAGCATGGCAAAAATAGCCTCGTGCACACCATACTTTAACAAAGTCACCTGCAGTAAGCACACAAACAGCTGTTTATTTGTGCTTTCCTAAACTTGGATATACTAATAATTCTTTGTTATATGAGACAGCGGCTTACCTGGTCATTAAGGAAGAGGTCCACAAACCCTGGAATGCACTTGGCAAACTCTGTAAGCTCTCGCACGGTCTCCACCGTGGTGCACTGACAGCGGTAGAACACATGAACCCCAATCTCCTTGGCCAGAGGCGCACCTGGAGTTAACTGGCTCCACACCAAACCACTCTCTGCTTTCCAGAGGGTGTCCACATCGTAGATCACAAATGGCTAAAAGGAAAATGTATTAAAGGGAGAAAGGTCTGAGGGAAAAATTCACATAACTGAGTTTTGCATAAAGCCAAGCACGGCTGAAAGACAGGAACATACTGAGGTGCTGCTGGTTTTGCCCATCAAGATGCTGCGGGCTCTCTTCTTGGTCATACTGAGGTTCTTCAGGTAGGCTGTATTGACTTGTTTGGCTAAAGTCTTCAGGTCTGAGCCACCTGGTTTGCTGACGTCCAGCTCCTCTGCGAGTATGCCTGCCACCAGCTTCTTCCTCTCCGCCTCAGGCATTCGTCCATATCTGATTGCTGAGCAAAAACACCCACAGAGACGGTGTTACTCTGAGAGGATATTTGCAACACTAATGAGTTCTGAAACCTCTTTGTGTTTTGGAACAACTCAGAGCATTAACAATGCAACACACCATCCATGTGCTACAAAAGATTGGAAAGGCTTTGACATGAAAACAGCGGATTTGTTTCCTCCTTTAGACACAATAAAACTCTTGGATCTCTCAGGCAGCCCATCTTCAGCTGGTCAAGAACGTAGAAGCTAGACTGGCTTCAGGTGAAATTCAAATTCATTTTAAGATTTTATTACTAGCATATAACGTCCTACATGGCCAGACTCATTCCTGTATAGCAGATATGATGACAGCTTATTCCAGCAGTTGGCCTTTCTGATCGTCTCATCCGGGTCTTTTAACTGATCCATGCTCTTATTTTAAAGCTAGTGATGACCACACTTTTGAGGCTGTCTCCCCTAAACTCTAGAACAGCCTTCGTCAGCACATCAGTTTGGCTGAATCTGTGGTTTGTTTTAAACAACTGCCCATTATTTTTGGCTCTTGTTCTTCTAATGCGTGTATAGAAGTGCACATGCAAGAATGAATGCATGACCACATGTTTGACTTTACATTTCTATGACTGGACATGCACAGTTATCTTTAATGTGCGGTTTTACTCAAACAGTGAAGCACTTTGTAACTGTGTTTTAAAAACTGCTATACAAATAAACTGATCATCATCTTAGTATTTTAAGTGAATCTCAGAAAACACTTAAGCCCTCACCATCGTGGGACATTCCCAAAGACAGGCACTTCTGGAAGCGACAATATTGGCACTTGTTACGATTTTTCTTCTGAATCTTGCAGGAACGCTCACAGCGCTCATATTCCAGTTTCATCCGCACAGTACGCCGGAAAAAGCCCTGCACAAAGCAAAGCACATCTAGTTAAGCAACTCACACAGTTGGGGGGGGGGGGGGGGGGGGGGGGGGGCACAGAACTTCCCACTCAATAATCTGTTGTGGGTAAAAGAAAAAATGTTTTACCTTGCATCCTTCACAGGCATGTACGCCGTAGTGGAAGCCAGAGGCCTTGTCCCCGCAGACCTTACACTCCACACTGATCCCGGAGCTTGTGCTGTCCTCTTGGCCCAAACGCAGCTGTTCTGAGAGCGAAGGTGATGAGGTATGGGACAGGTCTGCATATAACAAAAAATAATAGCATTTCAGTTCAAGTACAGCTTCTGAAAATTTAAGAGAGTGGAAAGTCTTACCTGTGTAGCTCGATGATGCGCTGCTGTTTTTCTTGTTGCCACTGTTCTCCTGATCTTCCCCTTCTTTCCGTCTCTTCTTCTGGTCCCTTTTCGGGTATTTAGAAGCAGGGACTACCTCCTTCTCCTCCTTTTCCTCCTCATCTTCACTCTCCTTGCACTTTAACTCTTTCAGATCTGCCACCTCGGAGACGCTTGTCGCACCACAACTGTCTGAGCCTACAGACTCTGCCTGCGGTGGCGTCCACCTGACGTCAGCTGCGTCCTGGGGGCACTTTGGCTCACAGTAGCCGTTCACCCCGTCATGCTCCTCTGGGGCAGTTTGTTGAAACCCGTCCATGGTTCCTGTTGCAGCTGATTCAGCAGCTCATCTCCTGTCACGTAGCCACCATAGTTGCACTATTTAAAAACAGAATCAATCTACTTGAAATACACCTTACTAAAAAAATATATCTGTTAACATGAGGTTTATTTACACAACTAGAAAGAATAGCTAATCACACTTTAGAGCCCACATATCATCAAGGGTTCCATTTAATCCAGGATGCCAGCGGTTAAGAGTCCAGTTTCAGCTTGCCATAACAAACCAACAAAGCCAAAATAGAGCCCTATTTTTTTTAAATAAGCACACGGGTGAAACTCACATAAGTCTTGTATTCAGTTTAGTATAGCAATAATAAATGAGATGAATGCTGTTCAGTAATCTTCAACAGAGTTTGTTTAGGTGCCTTTCAGTCAGTTAGGTTTTGTTATAACAGCCAGGGAATGTCTTTTAAAGAAATAAGCTCATGACCTGAGACACAGATGTTATGGAATCACGCCTCAGTTACTTCAAAGCCAACGGAACAGACAGACAAGACAATAATAAGGATATATCTACATTTTCAATCCTGATTTAAAATATCACAGAGCACTTTACAGGAATATTAACACAGACACTGTTTGGGGTAACTGTTGCTAGGTTCGGTTAGATTTAAATACTTTATTATAAATGAAAGATTGATTTGCTTATTTGCAGCACTGTCCAGAAAAGCCTGTACATACATCCAGAGATGCCATCTCAGTATTACTCAGTAATTACGTATTAGTTAGCAGCATGTAGAACGAAGCCGTGTCTAACAGTCACACTTAAACAGGGGTTTTCCTGGCTCAAAAAGGGTGGACTGTGCACATAAGGACAAGTTAGAGCTGGGCGATATGAGATTTTTTCATATCACGATATGTTTTTTTCATTTCAGGCGATAACGATATCTATCACGATATAAGCCAAATAACTTGTAAGAATTTGTAAGATTTAAATGTGCTGTTGCTCACAAGTAAAATGTGAAATAATCAGCAGCTTGTTTTTATTTAAATATTTATTTCCCATAATAAGTTCAACAGGGTAGATGTACTTAAGGAACATGAGACTTTTTCAGATAAATAAAGGCAAATATTGCAAACTACACAAAAGGCAGCCGCTAAAGCGTTTAAGTTTCAAAATAGAACAAACGAAACAGACTAAATTGTCAATTCCACTTAGAAACAAAATATTAATTCTAAAAATAAATCTTAGTTTGTTTTACAGAAGAACAGACAAAACTGACTAACTTTTGTCAATATCAAATAAACTGAGAACTAAAAGGAAATTCTCAATCTCTCCTTGTTGTATAGCTGAGCTTTTCAAACAGTTTTAACAGTTACTTTAGTCTGACAAAAGCCGAATGACGAATTAGCGCTTCCAGTCAGAGACTTAGGCTACGTCCACACGTACACGGGTATTTTTGAAAACAGAGATTTTCCGTTTTCGTTTTAAAAAATAATCCCGTCCACACATAAAGGCAGAAATGAAGGAAAACGCTGCTATGAACATGCCAAAGCAGCAGGTGGCGCTAGATTCCTAACCGTGCAGAAATGTTGGCCAATCAGAAGTCTAGAAGCCTCGGTGGGAAAAAGTAAACAAAGCTGGGGCATAGAAGCAGAACCGAGTCGTATGTGTGGAGGGACAGTAACTGTGTGTATATGTAAGCATTTAAACACTGCAGAGAGTAGAATTAACAGTAACAGTATTGTAGAAATTCATTTCACCGAAACAATAACGTGGTGCACAGTGTGACGCATGCACCAGTTTATTGTATTTCCAGACTTGTTTTCGGCACAATTTACAGTGCACGCTACTCTGTTTTTTGTCAGACTTGAAATAGCCGAAATACCTTCACACTACGGAACTTCTATGGCTCTTCCGTTCGACAATCTCTCCGGCATTGGAACCATCATCTGTTTTCTCTTCGGTCACACTCGGTTGATTTTTCTAGTCGGCACACTCATTTCCTCCATTACCCGCTGGCTCCATTACCCGCTGGCTGCTTCCCAAACAAACACACGTGCGGCTTGGCACTTGTGCTGTACGTAACAAGTCACGCGACGTGACGCTGCGGCTGTGATTGGTTCAGCTCTGCGCTACTTAATTTGGATTGGCTGACCTTTTTTTTTTTTTTTTAAGAGGACAAGAGCGGCGAGGTCTATCGCGATAGCTTAATTTCTCTATCGAGTAAAAGTTATATCGCGATACATATCGTTATCGTTCTATCGCCCAGCTCTAGGACAAGTGGTCTGCAAATAGTTCAGACGAAAAGTTTTCTGTTACCTGCATTTTCCTGTTATCTTTTGGCCTTTTTATGAACCATAAATGTATTTTTAAATAAAGAAAAATCAAACACCACTTGAATAAACATGTTAAAAATCACAGTCCTGCGAGCTTTCCCTTTATTGGAAGGTCAAAACCTCTTTGGTAACCACTGTAAGTTCAAAGCAAAAAGCTACTTTCAGCTTCTCCCTTATTCATAATAAGTTGCCACAGCGGGTAGCCTCTTCAGCAGTTTTTTTTCCTCCTCCAGATGGCAAAAGGACTGCCACTCATATAGTGCCTTTCTACTTAATTTGAGCCCTCAAAACACTTTCTACTGCAAGTATCATTTGCCTAATAACACACACACATATATATATGTAAAATTTTGCATTACTTCACATAATAAGATGTTTAGTATATGCCTGTGGTACCTTTAACAAAGTTATTTTTTATAGTATGGAGATTATCTATTCTTTATGCAGCTGCAACACAATGATTTTCATTGCGGGATACAGTATCTATCAATTTGTGCACCGGTGTGGAAAAAAAGAAGCTGAAATACTACTTTCAAAATCTTCAGTTTCATAATGAATATTCATTTATTTTGCCCCTGGAACATAACAAAAGCAAGAATTTCACAACCGCTGCATCACTTTTAATCAAAATAAGGGCCCACCGCATTTCCAGCACAGTTCAGCCAGTAGATCGTAATAGTAAGGGCACTAACTTTATCTCTAACCGAGCTTGAAGACATCTGTATTATTGTTTGCCTCACTTGCGATGGGGTGCGGGGGGTATTTGGCGGCTGCTTTTAAAGGAACAGGGTGCATGCACTATGTACACACTGAGCAGTGCAGCTTGCTGATGGAGGCGGTGGGGGAGAGGGCTTTGGGTTGAGGGTTACAATTTTTTTTTCTACCCCGGGGCCCTCTAGCGGATTAAAAAGTCCTTGTTTGTAGCTGTGCCTTAACAAACAGCTACAGTGTTGATATATTAGAAATAAATGTTGTTGTTTTTTTCCATAAAGGACACACTCATTGTAATTCAAAGGCTACGCGCTGTTTTCATAATGCTTAACACCAAATTAGGGGTGTTAGGACTTGTCCAGTAGACAACCTGTCACACTGGTTCTCGGAAGTCTCTGCTAACATTACCGTGTAACTGCATGAGTCACTGACAGGACTGTAACTGGATACAAGCGTTTGAAAAATGAAAGGACAACCGAGTTACAGACATGGCTGCCGCCAAACTTTCTTATCTCACTTAAAGTTTAAACTGTATAGGCTTTAAAACTGAGCTCGTTCAGCCGTCGGCTCGGTTAGCAGCTAGTTAGCCACTACCTTGAATTGTGACTGAGTCCTACTATCAGCTAGCCGTTAGCACGGCTGACCCAAATTCCCGTTTGTGCCTTTAAATCACGTTAGCTATCCTACCAGGTTAACTTACCTCTCCCGGTTGTGCTGCTGCTTCAGAAGATGTTTATGCCTCCCGGCTGAGGTAAACAAGCCACAAAAGCAGTCCCGAGTCCCGTCCCGGATCGATCGGCTGTTGACAAGTTTGTTTGCTTGAAGCTGGAGTTAGCGATCTGACGTTAGCTCTTGCTGTAAGCTAACTACTATAAACTTAGACCGAGTCAGGCCTCCGTCCATGTAGAAACCGGGCTGACGAGACGGGAAAAACAATGTGGAAATCTTTGTGGGCTACCATGTCACATGCAAATAAGTGGAGTTAACTAGTAATCCCTCCCCGAGTCTATCCCTGGCTTTGCTTTTACTCTGCTTTGGTTTGGTTTGCTTCACTCCCCTCTCTCCTCCCCCTCCTTCTCCCTCGTCACATGCCACAGCACAGCGCCCCCGCTGCATACATACACACAGAGCGCACAACCGACTGGATGTAACTACTGCAAACAGAAGAGTCAAGGTCTCGGTTGAGTTGTTTTTGACATGGACATATATTCAGCTTTGACTGACATTGACCGCATCTGCCTTAATGGAGACACACAAAGAGCACGTGGCTGAAATCCGTATGGGAAAATGTGCGATTTATAACTGTAGAGACTGAACTGGGCTGCACGCTTTTGAATCTGAATGAAATGGCTATTGTTACTCTCCACTACCAATCAAAGAGCCTTTGAGGAAATAAACATGCCTTACAACTAGTTTATACATATATAATCAACTTTACGCGAAACCGTAAGTGACCATGTATCGAAGAAGAGGTTTTATTTTTCGTTGGTTTATATTTCTAAATTAATTTCTGTTCAAATAAACATTAAGGCAACATCTAATATTAAGAACGACATAATATAGAAGGAGGGAGGGTAGCAGCTTATTTCTCCTCTCAGCTGACACTGCTTAAAAATGTAACACTCATAAGAAAAATAGGTCGTCTCATCAGCTGTCTCGGAAGCTTGTTTCTGCCACAGATTTATTTTATTCATTATTTATTTATTTATTTTATTTTTGTCAGTTTGGGGGGTTATGAATTCAAAATGTCGAGTTTGGGGTTACTATCTGAAAAAAATGAGTGAGAAATCACAAAATATGTAAGGAATAACTCCAAATTTTGCCCAAAAAAGCAAAAACAGAAAACAAAGCAGTCTTTTATGCAGAAACAAGCTTCCATTTAGCACTGTATGCCAAATGAGAGACACAGCTTAGATTTTGCTCTGCTGCACCAGAAACTGCAGTGAAGAGAGATTTTATATAGATGATATCTCTAAATTAACTGTTGTTTAAATAAACAACTATCAGGCAAATCTAATATTAGGGAAATATTAGAGTGATTATTCAAAAATTGAAAAAAAAACCCCCCCCATAAAATAGTCATCAATTGCTCTCACTGTGCAACCTTTTGGCAACATTTTACTTTAACTTCCTACATTTTTAAACCATTATCGGTACTTTCTACTTGTTACTTTTGGTTTAAGGCATTTGAAGAGAGTTATTATTTTGTCAGCGTGGGCCTTTAAACATCAAACCGAGTCTAAACAGTAACACATGAAAGGCAGTCCTGTTCGTGTAATAATCACCAGGGTATGTGGCACAAAAAGAGAGGAAACAAGCAAAACTGTGTGCCAAAGTCGGAGGTTAAACTGGGCTGGTATTTTTAGTTATTTATTTATTTTTTGGCACAACACGACTGAGGCTGTCCATAAGTTGCGGTTGTGGTACTTCCGGCCCTGCAAAAAAGGAGCGAACATAAAACGAGTAATTTTTTTTTTAAGTGGCAGGTAATTTCAAATGCAATTTTTCTATCCGATTAACAAACAACAGCAAACACACAAGCTCAGTGGTGTTTGATAAACTGGAAGATTAAACAGTGTACTGTCAGTAGAGGATGGAAATCAGCCAGGACAACTCATGAAACATCAGCTAAATTCAGGTGTGTAAATCCACAAGGCGCAGTAAACCTCAGAGCAGCTGCAGCAGCACAGGTAAGCAGATCACAGCCTCATTTTTTCTCTGCTTGTGTTCTTCTTAACTGATTCAAGCCGAGCCTTTATTAGAAATAAAATTTTAACAGAAATCAAGCTGGTTTTCCTATCTACTAATATTATTTAATTATTACATTAATATAGCACAGGGTTCAGTAAGATTTGCACAAAAGTAGGTGGAAGAAATGTTCTTCAAAGAGCTGCTTTTTACTCTCTTACTTTGAGAATATTTCAGAGCCAGTACTTTTCCACTTTTACTTGAGTAAAGAAGTGGAAACAGTACTTCTGTACTTTTACTGGAGTATGTTTCAAAACTACTATCTGTGCTTCTACTTGTTGCCACCTCTGCTTAAAACTGTGCATTAGTACACTGGCACATACAGCAGTTGGCATGCAGTTTGCATTACCTGTCAGGGGATGTCTCTGTTTGCTCATGTGAGCCAGCTGAAGGTTTTGTCCCCGGAAGGCGTCAGATTAGTCGGAGATGACACATTTAAGGCCTCAGAAGTGAAGCAGACTCCAACTCAAACCGAAGCGGATGTGCAGTGTGCAACTTCAGCAGTGTCTGCGACTCTTACTTCCACACCGTGTGGTCTTTTGCATTTCTGTCACGTCTGCGTCACTACAACTCGTTTTGCAAACTCTTATTTAGCTTTTCCACTGTGTGAAGCACCAGGTTAAGATTTGAAACAAAAAGTTGCCTTAAAGTTTCTTTGAATTGCACAATGCACTAAGTTTAACACAGTAAAGATGCAGGTACGGCTTCAAACTTCACTCTCTTTATTTACAGTAATGTTAAATGACATTAAAAACAGGAAGGTCATGACAGTTTTTTTTTTTCTTTCACGCCTCTTCTTTCTCTTTCCTGTTTATCAGGAGTGAAATTGTGGTAAACTTTAATACTGAACCAAGTTTCTAGATCAAAAAAACCTAAGCCACCTCCCACAACCTCGAAAATTGTACCAATAGAAATGAAACATTGGTATCCGTCTAAGTTACAGAGCTGCACAAAAATGAGCTTCCTGTGTGCATGTAGGCTTTTCTCTTTGAACACCAGAGCTAACCTTGTACTTTCAGGATCTTTCTTACCGCTCATTTTCTTTCCGCTGAGGTATCAGTTATGTTCACGTCAGGCCTCACACAGGCGGCAGAAAAGGATTATTTGAGAAGGGGAGATATTGGAAAACGCACTCTCGTTAAAATGTTTTTAAACTGTTGCTGTCTGTGATACGAGGTCAGTAATATTTCAGCATTTAGTAGACGTGGTAGTACGGTAAATTCAGCTATATCCCCGCCGCTTTCATATTGTTCACAAACATGACAACCATCTCTTGCCCTTCCTGTGACGAGGCAGTCTCTATGACTCATCATTTAGGGGATATCCATGTCGCCATTAGATGCATGAGAGTGACGTTTGTCTAAATCACATCCAGCTCTGCTGTCAACATTTTCTTTGCTCTCCTCCCGATCCCCCGATCCCGAACTCCTGAGACGCAGCCCGGGGTCTCGCTGCGTTGGGATCTGGAAGCTCGTGAAGGAGCTTCCCAGCGATGGTCTCTTCTCTGAAAATGAAAGCAACAAAACGGACAATTGAAATCAGACTTAGGCTGAAACAAAAACCAAAAATAAAAACAGAATTCACAGTTAAAATAAAGTATAGTATCAAATTTAAGGAAGTATATTTGCAGAAGTTCAAAATGAAATATATGAACCACCTATTTTGACCTAAACTTCACAGCCCCTGAGCTAAGCAAATGGTCACATCAGTCCTGGCTGCAACACAACAGGGCTAGAAGTGGTTAACACTTCTCTGCTGGTATAATGCAGCAAGAAACATTTGAAAATCTGGTCTTGAAACGGTGCATGTCTGTCATGTCTCTGAGCAGGCAAGGACACATACCGCCAGGTCCGATCGGCCGCATCAGTCTGTTCATCTGGACATTCCAGTGTTTGACGTTGGTGCTCGCCTGCCGAAGTTTCCTCTGGGCGGCCTGCCGGAGAAGAAGAGCTTAGCGGCTACTGATAAACAAGTGAACTGACAAACGCTTCCCAAAAACCTCGATCTGTTGAAAAGTACCCAGAAGAGCCACTAAGACGTGAACTCGCTTCCTTTTTGCTCTTTGTCTGTGACCTGATAAATAAACAAAGTGCTGCTGGTATTTTAACCACTAAAACTGGTCAATTTATTAAAAAGTTAAACTTTGCATCTCAATAAGGTTAAGGTTCACTACTGCCACTCTCAAGGCCAGATTTTGTCAAATAAAATCAAATATAATGAAAGTAATAAAAAGACAGAGTAGCCACCACTCAACAAGAGAAAAAAAATGGTGTCCTGTTTGAATCCTGTTCATAACTGATGTGCTTTTGAGGGACTGATCACGATGGCAGTCTGTTTAGTCTCATTAAAGTCTCTGCCATCTGGCATCCTGTCTTATCATTATGAATTTCAAAGTTATACTTGCAGCACTTCCTGGTTATCTAACTTTATCTGACGACTAGGGACTGTGATGGGTGGGTGGTTGTTTTTTTTGTAGCTCGTGAGATGCTTTCGTGTGTTGTTTTAAGCGCCTATTTTGAACTTAACTTCTGTTTATTGGTTTGGTGTCAGATTGTCAGTGACTCTTGCGACAGGACAGCCTCTCGCTGATCTCATCAACACATTCTGTGGTGATTTATTTAAAAACGACAAGCAGCAGAAGCTCACTTATTTTTTTCCATGTTCAGGGGGTCTGCAGTGGTATTAGGGGCCTGAGGCCTGAGGGGTATTAGCTTCGATAACATGCTGTAACTGAGTCACACGGTCAGTGTCAGGGTTTCTACCTACCACAACGTCCTGGTCAACTCTGTGCCGGTTGGCTCGAACCTCCTCCAGCTGTCTCTGCGCCTCCTCCAGGGCCCGGGATTTGGCCTCCATTTCCTGCTTCAGCTCCTGCTTCTCCCTCTGTGTCTTCGCAATGTACTCCTCCTGTTCCTCCTGCAGGTTCATCAGAGCCTTCATTTTATCCTCCTCCTCAGCCAACAACCTGAGCATGATGTAGAATGCAAAGAAGTTAGACTTTGAATAGATCATTTGTGATAAATGCAGGGGGCTCATCAGCGAGGTACTTTGGACCTGGGATGGGATAAATCGAGAGTGCAATGACAATGGTCTAGGTGGCTGCAGCGTTAAACAACTTCCTCTTTGCAGCTCAACTTCCTCAGGAACATAACGCAATGTGAACTAATTCAGCAACAGAGTTTATTAAATGCTGCTTGTACACAACACAACCTCCACCACCCTGCGCTAAGCTTTTTGCACTGCACACCTGGCTAGCTGCTTAAACAACTTTACCCTGCTTGAGCATAGCGGAAGGCCTCCTCATCAAGCCTGGCTTTAATCTCTTGCTGCAGCGCCTCCTCCAAACGTTTCTGCATCTCCTCCAACTCCAGGATCCTCTTCCTCTGCCTCTCTGCTTCCTCCTCTTTCAAAGCCATCTCTGCCTGCATACTGACTCGGGCCTTGTAACACACAGAAAGAAGCAAGTTAAAGTCGATCTGCATCTTTATGCTTTTAAAATCTTTCATTCTTTGTTTCCATGCTCACCTCCTCAGCCTCACGGAGCTGAATCTCCAGGGCACGCTGAAGCTGTTCGTGTTGCTGGCGCCTCCTCTGCTCATCCTGCTCCAGGAGGGCCTGAGCCTGCTTCTGCGCCTCCTTCAGGAGCTCCAGCTCCGCCAGCTTGCGCTCCCGTTCCTCCTGCAAGGCCCGCAGCCTCTGCAGCTCCTCCTCCTTGGCCTGTCGCCTTTTTTCCCGAAGCTCACGCTGTTCACGTCGCTTAAGCTTCAGATCTTTGTGGAGGGATTTCTTCCCCTCCACATGCAGCCTGATTGCCGTTTGAATAGCTGCAAAGAAGACACTGATGTTTAACATCTAAATAAATAATTAAAGCTTTTAAAAATTGATGTGAATTGATGAATGAGAGTCTCTTTTAACCTGTAGTCCACTCCTGTCGCTGTTTGGTGTCTGACGCACTCATTTCATACGTCTTGGAGAGGGTTTTAAGACAAAACATGCATCTCTTCCCATCTCGGTCTGGCAGCACCTGTTCAAAAAAGGGACACCCAGTTTATCTCTTAATACTGAGTAGTTAACTGTGAATGGTTTTGCAGTTTTTGAGTCTATTTTGTAAAAATAAAGGAGAAAAACATCAATTACAGGAAAAGGACATTTTTCTAACAACTCTGAAAGCTCAAAAAACATCTGCTTCCTACAATATAACACAATTTCAGCAGCTTCCTTTGAAGTATCACATGCTGGGTGAAGTGATGAACTTGTAACTCAATTAGTTATTCATGCAAGAATTTATATTGCCAGGATTTTTGCAATATTGTGGTCTACACTTATTCCAAGTCACCATTGTAATGATCATAATCTGAGCTGTACTTTAAATGTCTTTTATGAACACAATGAGTCATCAGTCACGTTCCAGGCTGGAAACAATATGCAAAACTTTTTGCTCGAGATTTTTCTTAAAAGAATCCTCTTGCAATAAGATGTTCCAGTTAAAGGTGTGACCCATGCTTCGATCACAGTAAATTCCTTAGGGATTTATAAGAAGCATAAAGAGAAGCAAGAAAATGTTACAACAGCTTTGCTAGAGGCCTCGGTATTTAATCAGTCCACAATAAAATACAAGGCAGGGATATTAGGAGTGTTGCTAGTTCCCTGGGGCCTGGCGTGCTGCGGTGATCACAACAAGAGAACAAACCTGAGTATTCAAAGAGGTAAGAAGAGCAGCTAACAGCAAAGCACCTGCACAACTCTCATTTCCTTAGTTAATGTGTCCAATGCAGCATTTACACAAAACCGAAGTAGTGTTAACCCTCTGAGGTCTACATCATCTACACAGGTGATAACCTTAACCGTACCATAACCTTAAATATTAGAGAAGGCCAAAATGGAAATCAATATTTTAAGATAATGACCCTGTATCAGGTAGGCCATCAAGTTTTTGCCAAATCAAACATGTGGTTCATCAAGAAGAAGAAAGAAATAGTTAAAGGACTCTATAAAGAAACAAGTGCTAAAACCAATAAAGTCATCGTAATGAGACTTTGTCATGATTACGTTTTGGCTTCATTCATGCTTAATAAAGTTTTTCATGCTTTATTGTGTTATTCTGTGAAATAAACCCTCATTAGTCCTCATATGAGGAAATACCTTTTGTTTACAGCTGATTCTTACTGTGTACTCATCAAGTCCAACTAATCTCAAAAACCATCGTAAAGACGAGCTCATGTTTCTTGAGGACCACCTCTGTATTCTGTAATAAACCTGGGGTGACGCTGTGTGGACTGCCGAGACAAACGTGAACTTTCATGCAATGCGGGGGGGAAAGGGCACTGCACACCCACGATGAAACCTCCTCCTAATTGCAAAGCACGGTAGGTGGAGTATCGCTCATCATAGTCATAGTTTGGGGCTGTTCGGCATGCGTACTTCGCCATGATTAACGCCACAATGACTTGCACGCGTGGAAGTCCAGACACCGAATGCGACCAGTCAACAAATGGTCTGTGGCATGAGCTGAAGAGGGCTGATCAATCAAGACGTCCCAGAAATGTTGCAATATTTCACGAACAGCCACAGGAAGCATGTGATGGATGTTGTGACTGCTAAGGGGGGGATCTACAAGTTACTACACTCGGGAATTCACTTACTGCTCTGCGATTAATTACTCAGAGCTGATACAAGAATAGATCTCATTGCGCTTTTAGTCATCTTTGACTGTAACTGGGATGAATTTCAGACCACATTTTATGAGCAATAAATGCAGAGAACCTAATAACAGTTTCCAATTTCCTTCTTGCAAGTGTATTACGCAGTATGATAACTGAGGCTGTGTCCACACGAAAAGTGACCAAGACACCTTAAATAGCAACCGCTGCACTCTTACTTCTGCTTCACTTTCAGCTAGGAGTGAGGCTAGCACACTAATCACCTCAGTTCCCTTGAGCTCTGCGAGATTTGTGAGGAAATCTTGTTTTTAATATGACCCATGGCAAGCTTCAGTTTTCAGTCTTACCTTGTTTCATTATGACACCCAAAATATGAAGCAGTGCCAACACAAGTCAAAGCACTGGAGTAGAAAGATTTTGGATTTTGCAGTTATTTACTTCCTTTTATGAAAGGTAGTTTAGTCATTTGAGAGAGGCTCGGTGTCACCTTTGCTCATCCCGCATCTTAAAAGAAAATCATGAGCCACTGAGTAAAAGTGGGATTATTCAGCAACATTTCACGTTTAAATTTCTTTTCTTTATAGCATGTTTATTAATGTCGACATGACTTGTGCTGATTTAACTGTGAGGGCGGTCTCATTTTCTCTCAGACTCCAAAAAAAATTCTTTGCTCTTGTAAACGTGAAGCAATAATTTTGACTTAAAAGAAACTGAATTATATAAAATTAAAGGTATAAACTGAATGTATGAATTACATTTAATCTGACCAGATTCCAGGGTCTTGCTGGATTTTGTACTTGCTCCCCTTTTTTTGTCTTGTTTAACCTTTGGAGGGACAGGATTTCAAATTTTGTAGTAAGTTACAAGTTAAATCAAAGATGAGGGGCGTGATAAAAAATAAAACTACAAAAAAACCTTAGTGTAGCACCTTGGGGAAGTCCCCGCCCTACACTGAGAACCACTGCCTGAATGTCATTTAAACGCCTGCTTGAGTATTTCTGCTGTGGAGATTTTGTTATTAAGAGTTTCTCTAGCTGTCACAGATGATTATCTCTCCAGCTGTTTACCTCCACGCAGCAGTTCTCATCCAGGGCTATATTGCCTTGGCAGTCCTTGCGGTCCTCTCCAGTGTAGTAGGACAGGTTGCTCGGCTTTAAGGTGAACCACCGTTCCTTCCAGTTTCTCCTCAGCTGGCCTTTTTTCCATAGATAGCCCTGAACGCAGCCAAACCGACACACAGATCACTGAAATAAATCTCACCGGGGAGGAACAAAAACAGCATTCTGGAGGCACATCAGTTTCCTACCTCTTTGAGGACGTCACCAACTATTTCCCTGTACACTTCCTCTATAGCCATGCTGATGATGCTCGCATCAATTCCTCTGGTTACCTTCCCGGAGTTCATCATCTCTAGAAACGTCCAAACAGTAATTCCACTCTGCTGCACTGAGTCTTGAGAGAAGAAGTCCTCTAACTCGACACAGTTGAACTCAATACTCATAGCCATACATATTTTCTTGAGGAGGTACTCCACCTGCATGGAAAGAGACAGGATTAATAACTCAGCTGGACTGTCCCTGCATGCTGTGCTGCACTCAAGCAAGCTATATATTACACCAATC
The DNA here is from genome assembly GCF_057382095.1 of Aulonocara sp. 'chitande type north' Nkhata Bay. Taxonomy (NCBI): domain Eukaryota; kingdom Metazoa; phylum Chordata; class Actinopteri; order Cichliformes; family Cichlidae; genus Aulonocara; species Aulonocara sp. 'chitande type north' Nkhata Bay. The sequence goes on along the minus strand of NC_141363.1, from coordinate 3,608,244 downwards.
ACCTTTGTGTGCAGTTTTAAGGAGTATTTAAAACTGAATTTACCATTTTTAGTGACCATCACCTGCTTATTAAGGACTAATTCACAGTAATGCTTTAATATTACTTTGTTACTACACTTTTATTTGTAGTTTGAATCCTTCTGCTTAAAACACAACTGCAAAAATTGTATCTAATAGTGTAGCTGAAAGCAGCTTTTGCTATTTCCCAATAAGGCTTTCTCTAGTAACAGTATAACCTCACAGTAGCCCTGGCTACACCACAGAGTGCTTTGCACAGTGGCTGATGTGTGAAACACGCTCCAAAATACAACTGGATAATGCTTTCTTAAACCGAGGGCGACAGAAACGACCCTGCCCTTGAAAAATTGGGGCTTTCTCTTGGCAGCGGCTGTGAAGAATACACGACAGGAAACCAAAATGAGACTTTGCAAGTGAGAAACAAGCCCACACTGCTGCGTGACATGAGCACCATGTTCCATGGTGGCAAGAAACAAACTTTCAGCTGGTGTACTCGGTGTTTGTAAAAGATCCAACAGCATTTTTAGGTCAGAGATTACTGAGTGCAATCTCAGACTCAACAACAGAGTAGCTTAGGGTCTAAGTTTGGAAACGGGTTTCTTTTGCCACACACACTTGTGATTTTTTTTCTCTTTCGGTTACATTTTCAATACGATAAACAATGCATCGTACTAATGATAAGAGTTAAGAGTTAAACCCACCTCGTCGGGAACCATAACCAAAGGGTACTTGTCCTCAGAGAGAAAATTAAAAAGGCACCAGAGACGAAAAGCATCTTTGTCTGGTAAAATGGTGCTGCTGCTTCGGTCTGGCTGGTAGTTTTTCTTCGCAGTAAGAGTCCAGCAGAGCTCGTCTACGTTTTCCTTAATAAAAGAACCTTCCACAACCTACAAAGACACAAGACCAGGGGTTTAAAAAAAGCTGTCTGAATTATGAAACACATGAGGCTCGCAATATGCTGAAATAAACTGAGCACACTTGTTTGGGTTTTTTTTAATCACCTTATCCAGGATGTATTTATTGAGGTAAGGCATATAACCCTGACTGGAAACTGGGCCATCATCGTCATCCCTGAAGTGCTCCTCCAAAGCCACGGGGTCATGTGGAATACACAAGACTGTGCACAGGTTGTGAGACAATACCTGAAGGATCACAATATGAGGATATTTAACAAAGAAAAACACTGAAGCAGAAAGTCATTTCAGTTCTCGTTGTCCAACACAGGACTGTGCAAACTGTTTTATTTGTTGTCCTGTGAGGCTGCTAACCGCATCCGCCTACAAATTAATAATTAAGTGTCTAAAAAAAGAGATTACACGTCATGAGTTAGGAAGGATGAAACTTTCTGTAGAATATAAAAGGTAAGTGACATGATGTATAAATATATTTATATAGCTGGCTGCTGAATCAGAGAATGAAGGCCAGGGAAGTGTTTGAGGAACTGAACTTTTAAATTTCTGCTGCATCGTTTTTTCTATTTTAAAAAATGTGTTTGCTCAAACATGGAAAAAAAGAGTCACCAGAGTCAGCAAAAAGCTTTAATTTTCTAGGAAAGCTGCCTGGAAAACCGTTCAGACGCACTAGTTTAAGAGTGGAACGACATCAGTAAAGCAATATGACCGTTTTAAAGTTTAAAAAGATGAAAATCGAGCTCAGGAAAACATCTCCAAGTTCTATTAGAAACTTCAAGTGTTACACTTTACTCTTTGTGAGCAGTGGCATCACTGACAGCATGTGAAAAACAGTTAGATTAAAAAACGCTTTTCCTTCTTGTTCTGTTTCTTCAGCTGAAACCATGCAACATCTTGAGGTATCGTGCATTTTATCAGACAGCTAGGTTCTCTGTGTGTTGAGCCATAACCACATCCTGTCGCCAGTCTCCAACGCTACAACATCTGTCAGTTTTGAGGCCAAAGCATGCAAAGTGTTTGCCTGCGAGTGCCTCTGAGCAGCGCGGCGCCTCAGAGAAGGCTGAAGGCACGAGGGGGGATAAGCCCAGTCATGAGGCTGACTCGCTGAGAGCCAGGAGCGCCGGGCGGCACATTCGCAGGAGCGTGGAGGTGGCTGGAAATGGAGTCTGAGCCACAGCGAGACCGAGTGACATAACAATGAGATCAACGCAACATACAGTAGCCTCGTTTAGGCTCTGTGGAAAGAGACAACGGTCACCAACATGTGTCCACTTTATCCCTGCTCTCCCTGTGACAATGTCCTTTTTGACGTGTTCGGCCTCATGTTGTGAACCTACTCTATTCAACAGGCTGCTCTCTGGCCCGGTGCTGTGCCAGAGGGTCCCTTTGCACTACAAGCTGGTACATGGAGGCCCAATGTGAGCACAGCTTGGAGATGAGGGCTCCCATTCATGTACAGACTGAGAGCAAACTGTTACTCTCGTGCTCGCGCCGGACAGAGGTGCATATTGTGCCCTCTTTCAGCAGCTGAAAGCATTTTATTCAAAATAGGGGGAACAAATTTGTTCCTTGTTGGGCAGTACACGGCTGAAAAAAACGGAGTTTTACACAGGAAATGTTAATGATGATGATGTTTTCTGATAAGTAGTATCAGACGTTGCACACCATTATTTCCTGACACATAAACACATAGTAAAAGTAGTAAACCTTGAGATTTAATTTGCTTTGTTGCTGAAATTGCTTTCACCTCCTTCACAACCAACCCGCATGATGTAAAATGCAACGAGGTAGGAAACGAGGGTAAACGGTAAGAGATGAGTAAGTTCTCGGGCAGGAAAAAAAAAGTTTCTCTAGTTCCATCTTCCAGGTAGACGATCCCTCACTCACCTTCAGCTGAGACTTGGACACTTTCCCGCTCTTCTCCAGATCCAGGGCTGTGAAACCATACCAGATGGATTTAAGCAGCTCAGACCGCAAGTCCATGTCTGCTGCAGCGTTATTTTCTGGTTTCCTCCTCTACGTCTCTTCTTCTTCCCTCTACTGTTGACACGGGTGACAGGCATACACCCACGCTGTGCTGCTGCTTTCAGGCAGGCATGGGGCTTTACTGTTCTGCTGGCAGCGGCACCTGCTGGATTACAGTGGTCAGTGATGAAGAGGGAGGGTCTCGCTGTTTACCGCAGCGTCAGATCTTGCCCTGCAGTGGCAGAAGCGTTTTAATCCTTAGAAAATTTTAAAAGAAAAAACTCCATTATGCATTGCCTAGAAATCTACAAGTGTCTTGCTAGGTTTAGTTATGCGCCTGTGCAAAAAGTGTTGTTATTACAGTTTTATATTTTTAATGTTCTAAAGTTATATCACTGATTTACTGAAAATCTCCATCCCCTTCCTGTGCACCTTGGACAGAAAGTAATTTGCCATTCATTATAAAGGTTTATTATTTAAGTTAGTAATTAGATGGGCTCCTGGCAGTGCTGCTTTTACTTTCATTTCTCTGTGAAGTAATCTTTCAGTTTGTTTTCAAGGTCCTCCTTATTTGGGTGATACCTGCACTGATGTGTGAACATAAATAAGGCATAAAGAGCCAATTAAGTGACAGTGAATGATAATTGGCCTTGCATGTGTATAGCACCTTTCTGTACAGTTGAGCACTCAAAATACTTCTTACTACAAGTCTCATTCACCCAATCACACACGTTGTTACAGTACTTGTATCAATGTCCAAAGGCTTTCTAACATTCACAGCACGCTCACACTGGGATTACACTGGTGGAAACTCGGGGTACCTTCCCCCAAGTGTACTTTGCCACATGGATTGATCCACTGACCTTCCAACTGGTAGAGGACCCACTTTGTTACCTGAGGCCACAGAGCATCTGCAAAACAAGCCCAAATCATCACCCCTCCACTGGTGATGTTACCCGCTGTTCTAGAAATCTTCTGGTTTGTTCAGATATGATTTTGCAATCAAAGCTGTGCTCCCATGTTCTTTTGAGAGGGAAGAGGCCTGGCACCCCTACCAAACAAGCCATACTTGTTCAGTCTTTTTCTAATCGTACTGTGACGAACTTTAATCTTTAACATGCTGACTTAGGCCTGCAGAGTCTGAAATGCAGCTCTTAGGTTTTTTTTTTTGCAGTTTCTCTAACCTTAGGGTGAATTTTCAGGGATGATTAAAAGATTTTTTGGGCAGCACAAATTGTTTCTCTAAGATCACTGCATTAGCTTTATGTTAAGTTGTCTCATCGCTACTTTAGCAGCTGTCTGTTAAATGTAGACTTCTTGTTAGCTAAGTTTACCGTATATTGTTTATATTTGCATATAAAATACTAACAAATGCAGAATGGCTTGGTAGCTTGACTTTACCTTAGTGCTGTCCAATGAATTTAAGAACCTCTGACATCAATATTCAAATATGTAAATTAAAAACAACAACAAAACAAAACCATTACGTCAGTAACTGACGTGATCCCATTGATTTAAACAATGTTTATATTAAAATATCTGAAAATAAAATAAAAATAACAAAAAATCTAAAATTCTTCTAATATTCCTCATGATTTGTCAAATAAATCAAACTCCACTTACTTTAGCTCTGGAAGTCTATATCCTTGAAATGGCTCCGCTTTATGTAGATTGTATTATTATTATTATTATTATCATTATTATTATTATTATTATTATTATTATTATTATTATTATTATTATTATTATTATAGGTTTCTCTGAATGTCTGTACTTTGCACATAGGGGGAAGCCGCGGCGACACGCTGTCACGTGGTAAAACAACTTTCGCGTCGTTACCATGGAGTTGTTTATGAAACTCCATTTCTCATTGGTCGAAGACGTTATCCTGACTAAAGCGCACGCGGCCATTGGCTGATACGGATTCTTATTTCGACCAATGGCAAAGCGCGCTTTTTACAAACTCATATGAGTCCAGGAAGTTGACAGCCCACTGTGGTGAGAATAGACGGGGCTAGTGGTTTTTAAATCTGCACAAAACACCCGATAAACCAAAACATTTGGAGCTGTTCCGGTCTGAAATACTTTACTGGATGATCGGAAGGAAGAAACGGATACTCTGTTGAATTATAGGAACACAGAAGGTCCGTATGTAGCCAGGCTTGTGATCGGGGTAAAGCTAGCTTCTCTGGGGTAATTTTCACAAGTCAGCACGATGGTTTGTACTGTGTTACTAACAGGCATGCGCTTTTACGATTAGACAGATTGTTTGAGAACTTTAAATTAGCTCATGTTAACGTTTTAAAGTCTCGTGTTTCTTTTTTGTTGTTGTTTTCATTGCATGTTTGGTGTCTTTTGCCCATCTCCATACTACCCTTGTTAGAAGCCTGTTTGGTATTTTGGTTGCTCAGCTTTAATTTCTTTCTGTCTTTAGTTGCTTCAGTTGCTCCTCACAGCTTTATCTCCTCATCATGGACTCTTCTCCAATCCTTCGTCAACAGAGTCAGAATAAAATCCGCAGTGACTTTATGAGGTGAGACTGATGATTTGAGCCGCAGTTACTGATATAGAATTTCAGAGCTGGGACTTATTTGGTCTGTCTACAGAAGCGTGTTTATTTGTTTGTCTCATAGTAAAATATACCTTTCTAAATCTCAGGTATCAAATCAGTACTGGTATTAAAAATGTCAGGCAGCTTGTTCCTCTCCTGTATCTGCCTCCCATCTTGTCTGGTTTTCTTTGTCCGTGAATCAGTTTTTTCCCCCTTTTTTTCCCCCTTTGCATGCTGCCTCTGGTGATTTCCCAGCCTCGAGCTGGGTTGTGTGACAAAGCTGACCGTTTTTCTTTTTTCAGAATGAAGAATGAACAAAACAAAAAGGTAGCAGACCCAAAGCCTTCCAAACCCATGTCAGCATCTCACCTTTCCAACAAAGATATTGAGAACAAAGATCCAGGAAGCTCAGCCACTGGTAAAAAGGCACCTCTGCAAGCAGGTATAAGCAGGCTTCCGGTGCTTGCAAAGTCCCTCCATCTTCAGACTCCCTCGGACTTCAGTCAGTCCCACTGCAGGTGGGAGGAGAAACCTCTGGCTGTAAGCATCTCCTTTTGATCCTGTAGATTTCCATATTTTTATTTACTCGGGTTAGTCTGATGTGTTTAATAAGCATTTTCCTTTTTCTGCAGCGAAAAGCGCCGAAGAAAAAGCCACTCACTCGGCCTGTACCTTTTAATCTGTCACAGCCCAAAAGCACAAGAACGGCTGCTGAAAACCAACCTCTGGCTGTCCCAAAGCTTTGGACTCATGCAAACACAAAACCGTCTAAACATCCAACCGCTTTAAAGGGCAACAAGGACTCAACCAAAGCTGCAGGGAAGCCTCTCGGAAAGACAACAGAAGATGCTTCCCACCTATCGGGACCAACTGGGCCTTCCAGCACATTTCAGACTTCATCTTTGTCCACCGCTATGTCATCCCGTCCTGATAGTGCTGCTACTTCTGCACAGTCTGCTCCCAGTGCAGAGGTCTATTTGAATAGCATGAACCTGCTCAGTCTAAAAGACCATTCAAAAACAGCACATGCTAGTCGGACCACGCAGTGCAATTCTTCAAAAGGTGGTAAGCTTGTTTATTTATCGCATCTAAGGCACAAACTTCCACCTATATTTTGTGGATAATCACTTAAAGCTTGCAGGCCGTATTTCCCTCACTCCTTTAAATCCATGGAAATCCATTTATTTTGTTTAGTGAAAATGAAGATATTAAGAGAGTTTCTCTTGGGCTTTTTTCTTTTGCATTATAGAAAAGGGGGAGAACTTCCAGCCTGACCATGCGGCTTTGCTTAGCATCCTCCGGAACGAAGGAGTGGGCGTCACAGGTCCGGCGCCTACGACTCCACAGTCCAAACCGTACAACTATTTGGTGAGTTGGATTCACAGCGGTGCATTCTTTATCATGCTTTTTTTTGTTTGCTTGTTTTTAATGCCTATAGTTGCAGCAGGTAAACATTTTTTTAAAGGTGTCCAATGATCATGTGTGCAGCCCCAGCGAGTGTCCGTCATGACGAGCCGACAGAAAGCTGGAGCCCCTGCAGGTCAGTGTAAGATGGAGAACACAACATGTGCTTGGCACATACATGTGAACATTGTAAAAGACTTATTTTATAGTAGATGGCCGAGCAGTCCCTTTGAAATACTATATAAATATATCTCACTATACGTGTGTGTTCTCTCGCCCTGTTTAAAATCCCCAATAAAAATGCCACAATTATGAGTCTCATTAACTGGAAGCCAATTTTATTCAAACTAAACATCAGGCAGTGTTAGTTGGGTGTTCATAATGTTCAGTATTACACTCACGTCATATTATTTAAATGATTGTTGTCTGTACTTTTCTCACAGGATCAGTGAAGTCTGTGCAGTTCTCTCCAGACCCCGCTGCGCTGCAAAGCATCCTCCAGAACGAGGGAGTGAAAGCCGGAGGGCCCGTGGGCACAACACCCCGAAGTTCAGTCTGTCCACCAAGCAGGGCGACTTCAATCTACACAGTAAATTTGTGTTCACTTCTGTACTTCCTCATACTTGTTACATTGTTGTTATTGCTTTTTTTTGCTTTTTAAGTGCTGCCTTTGAAATAATTTCTTCTGTCTTCAGGCTCAGAGAGTGCCGGTTAGAAAAAATCGTCCAGAAGCGACTGCTGTGCCAGCAAGTAAGACACAGCATTGCTCCACTCGTTATCTTTATAAAACCCAAAGCACTCTTATCTCGTTGTCCTTTTAATCTGATGTGACGTGGCTTTTTTCTCCTGAGCAGCAGCATCAGCAGCACTCAAAGAGACGGCGCTGAACAAATGGACCCCACAGAGAGTCCGCAACACCAGACATCAGCCCCTGTCTGCTATGGTCAGTATGTATTTATTGTATGTTGGCACTCTGTCCAGGTAGTCTGTTGTGTTGTGCACAATCACCGCGTTAACTCATAATGCTTCTGTTTGCAGAAATGGCATCAGTCGCCATACGGCACTCCTGGATTCAAGAGTTGCAAAACCAACCTTCAGCCCCAACAGGAGGTGAGATGGGAAACCCTGACTTAACCTATTATTTTATACCACTCGTGTGTGTGTGTGTGTGTGTGTGTGTGTGTGTGTGTGTGTGTGTGTGTGTGTGTGTGTGTGTGTGTGTGTGTGTGTGTGTGTGTGTGTGTGTGGCAGTGCCAAAAGATGTTCTTAAGTACGTAAATATTGTTTAACTAGTCACCATAAAAGGGAATCAGGAACTAATCTAAGTGAACACATAAAAAGTTTTAACCAAAAAAGCTTTTTGGTTTTAAAATATTAAGCTACAATGTCAGTATCCCAACTTTGGGAGTGATGAGCGGTGGGGAAGGAGCGAGACATCCTTCATTGCGAATACGCCTCACTAAGCATCTCTTTATACCTTCTAGTATAACTCTGTTGAACAAATCCAGGTAGGGATGGGTATTGATAAGATTTTCACGATTCCGATTCCATTTTCGATTCTGTTTAACGATTCGATTCTTTATTGATTCTTTTTAAAAAAGGAGAACACTAAGGTCGAATAGCTTAGAACTTTGTTTTATATCTTCTCTTTGAACAAGATAGAAATTTAGGAGTAACATGGCCTCACAAACCCAGCAGTGACATCTTAAGAGATCCACAGCATACGGCTCTTCCAAGGGGTGTCACAGGGCCCCCAGGAAAAAAATTGTAAATGTAAAATAAATATTCTTCTGTAGCAATAACAAAGTTTTAACTAGAAAAAAACTGTCTAAAATTTATGCTTAAATGAAGAAAATTTGACTTATTACAAGGAAAGAGACTGAATTGTTTCTTTCTTGATTGAGTTAAATATAAGAATTAAATCTCAACTCTGAGAACAATAATTAGAAAAAAGTGCTGAGAATAAGACACCATCAAACATACATTTTGCTCTTATTTCACATTTTAATATTTTTAATGATAACATTATTAGGTTTTTAATGTCCCTTACTGCAGAATAAAGATTTCTTATGAAAGTTTTGTTTTGTTTTGGTTTTATCTTTAGCTCCATTCTAAGAAAATGACCAGCTTCAAGTGTCCTCAGTGTAGGACACATACAGGATGCCATGCTGAAATGTAAAGCACTTACAATAGAAGCCACTAGAAACAAATTATTCCAGCCTAATAGATGACATTTATGGCACTTGTTTTCTGTGCTGACTGATATGCTGCTCAGTGCTTTGCTGCCTGCTTTTAAATCAGATGTCACTCTGAACATAAACACAAGCTACATGTGACGTCTCTGATGTGTATCTGTTTCTACCCGTGCTGATGCTACCGTGACTAAAGCTAGCCAAGCAGCAGTAAATATGTGAAGCAAGGCAGAAGGATATACTCATCAAATAAACAGGATCATAAGAATATAAGACCACGAGCACCACAAATGTAACAGAAATATGTTGACATAAAATGGCATGTTATTTGAAATCTACATGAAACAATGACACAACTACTTTTTTTAAATTTTTCTAATTTATTTATTTATTTTTTTACCAATTGTCCAAATTAGTCTGTGATTGGCCTTAGTGTGACAGAAATCATATTTATGTACAACTAAATATGCCTCAGCAAACATGTTTTAAATGGATGATTCCTCACTTGATGACGAATGATCCTTTTCCATATTTGCTGAGTCTTAAATTTGATGTCAGTGAACTTATCAGTGGTTGGTGTTTTAAAAAAAAAAAAAGCCCCCAAATCCCCTATGAGCAAGCACTTGGCGACAGTGGAGAGGAAAAACTCCCTCTTAATGGGGAGAAACCGGGCTCAGGAAGGAGTGGCCTTCTGTCTCGACCGAGAGGGGTTCAAATGTTCACTGACAATTTAGTTGTATATAAATATGATTTTTAGGACTTGATGTTGAGACCAATTAGGTGAAATTGGGGACGCGCACAGTTCCGCTTCTTCTTGTTCTTCTTCTTACTTGGCGGAGTCTCTGGAAGGCTCTTAACTTCAGCCTCGAGTTCAGCCACCTTGACATTGAGCATTTTCTGTTTGTCTTGTAGACTTTGCAAAGATTCTGTACAGAGAATGCAGCTGACTCTTCTTTTTCTGTCTTCTGTTGTTCTGTGGTGTCTTTTTCTTTCTGAGGCTCCTGCAGAGACATTGCAGTGGATGGCAGTGAGTCCTCTTTTTCCATCTTCTCCTGTTCTCCAGTCTCGTTTTCTTTCAGAGGCTCACATTTGTGCATTTCATTTGCAGCAGTGGAATTTTGTTCTTTGTGCTGCTGTGGGATTTTAAGTGAGGAAGCTTTGGGCTCTTTCAATCTACCTTCAAATCATGAAGGGCCTTGTTGGGGCAGAGCTGGGATTTCAGGTCACTGATTTCCAGGTTGAGTGTCTCCTGCTCCTGCCTATGTTTAACGGCCTGCTCTTCAAGCTGATTTTGAGCTGCTAGGAGCTGTTTCTGGAGCATCTCAATCTGCTCTTGCTGAATCCTACATTTGAGCTCAAATTCAGCCTCCTTAGAGGACTTCAGTCCTACAGAGTCAGTGTGTGAAGCCTCTGTGGTTGGAGTGGCAGACTCCACACACTGCTCTGTGGTAGGGTGGCTGATTTGGTCCTGCAGGGTAACCATGTTGTAAGTTGTAAGAGTAATTTCTAACAGTTTTTTTTTTTAACATGGAATAATGACAGATGCGCTATAGATTTAAAGATAATAATAATAATAATAATTTTAAAAATTATTACTTTAAAAAAATCCTGTAACTACAATATATTTTGGGGACAAATGCACATTTTATTTTGTGTCAGTTACAGTTCCTTTAACCTTTCGCAGGAGGTGGTCCAGAGACTGTTTGATGAAGAAGAAGAAGAGCAGAGCGCAAATGTGACAGAAAAAGATTGCGAGCAGCGACCAGTTCAAGCCTCAGCTGTGAGAATTTGAAGCGACCGATCCACATTAAATTAAGTTCTTCTGATTAATGTAGTAGCTTAACAATCAGTGTATTTTTGTTTTCTATTCATGTCTCCAGAGTAAATCTCACTGTGACAAAGAGGAGGAGAAGAGCAGGAGCAACGATGATGATGATGAGGAGAAGTTAGTGGGAGAACAGATGTTCTTGCAGGCCCAGCACAGAGAGTCTGTTATCTTTTTCTCGACTGGCAAAAAGTTGTTCAGAGTGCCGCGTTTAGAGAAGCTGGGGGACTCCGCTCTGCAGGACCAGCGCGCTCCAGTTTCACCAGAAGAGAGAAAGGGGCTACCAGTGCACGGCGAGGTGCCGGCTGTGCCAGAACCGAGCTGTAAGATCACCCCTGCTGTTCAGCGCCCGCACAGAGGTAACTCTGATCGATCACACTCCCCTTAACCTCTTAAAAGCTGACTCGGAGTAACCATTGAAGCTGTTTTCTGAACCGAGTGGTTTCGTGGTGTGAAAACCACAAGTGTCGTCTTTATGGGGGAAAGGGTTAACAATGTTGTGTGCCTGTTGTGACATTTATTAAAGTGTAGACTAAAAGTGAGTGCCAGGAGAAAAAGAACCACAATATTTGATTTTAAAAGTGACAAAAATTGACACAATTTTCCTGCTATTAAATAATTAGATTCTTTAATTAATTTTTACGAAGGCTGCAGATTTTTTTTTTTTTCCTGTCGCAGATCTCGTTGGTCAGAAGACTTGCTCTGTGAGTTCTGCAGTGTTGATGTTGCGCAAGCGTTTTCCTCCCCTGGAGGAGCTGCGTTTGGACGAGGAGGTGGCCACCTACACATCAGCGTCTGTCGGGGCTCCCCCTGGGTTTGCTCCCCTTCGACCTTCCTGTGGAAATCCTCTGGCCTCCATTTTGCACTTCGAAGAGTCCACTGTAAGTGTAGCTCTGACAATCTGCAGTGTAACAAACTTTATATCACTGCTTTATGGTTTCTTTTCTTTTTTTTTTTTTATTGAATTGAAAATACCAGCATGCTGTCGCTCTGCCTGAGTGGGTTCTCTCCAGGTTCTCTGGCTTTCTCCCACAGTCTAAAGACGTGTGTGTTAGGTTAAGTGGCAACTTTAAACTGGCCGTAGGTGTGATAGTGAGTGTGTGTGTTTCTCTATCCATGTCAGCTCTGTGATGGACTGGTCACCTGTCCAGGGTGGACCTCATGTTTTGCTCTATGACAGCTGGACTAGAGCAAAAGTGCAACCCTGAACTGGATCAAGGTTGAGTGGATGGATGGAAGTATTCAGTTCAGAGTGTGCTTCTAGAGAAAATGATAGTTGGCAGAACAACACAGGTTCAGATTTTTGATTAATTGTGACTTTTATTCAAATTATTCCATTTTGAAAAGCCAAGAAAAGGGAAACCATGATGGTACAAACATAAAAGAAATAGACCCTGCACAACACAGGTGATGTTGCAGCAGGGATCTGAAGGTGTCATAGGGGATCATCTTATTGTTAGGGTTGTCTGCAGGCTCTTTACCTCACTATCTCAGTATATAAAGCGCCTCGAGGCGACTTGTTGTTGTGCATTGGTGCTGTATAAGAGTGGAAAGGAAACACAGACGCCACAGAGGAGTAGTTGTTCTCTGTGGAGGACACGTGGCCTTGCAGCTCTAGCATCTACACAGATAAGTGGATGTTCTCACAGAGGCACAAAGTCACCTTCTGAATTGACTGAAAAAGTTAAATAAACAGAAAGACCAAAGTAAACGATCGCCCTCTGAACGGACACACTATAAACACAAAAGAAAAGGCGCTTTCAGTCGCACGTTGGCTCTCCAAACTACTGATTATCATAAAAACTCAGAGAAGCCATAATCTGGAAGAAAATTCTGAAAGGAGACACGTTTTGTTTTCATCTGTTCACACAGTGCAGATGCTGTAGTCTCACACTGATCCACACTGCATGCCACTAAACAGGTTTTGGTGTTTGCCTGTAAACAACATTCACCACCTCTTCTTTTGTTTATAGCATAGAATCAAAGCATTTTTAAGTATCATCAAAGAGTCGCTACGCTTTATTTCAGTGCATTCTTGGTTGGATGCTGTTCTCTGATCATTTATGTGAACATTTCAGCTTAACAGTCAGTTTAATAGACCGACAGCGCGCATGTTTTGGAAATGTGGTGGCACAGAAAAGCTCAAATGAAGACCATCCGGAACATGAATAAAAGTTTTAAAGCAATGTTAATGATCAGTTATAGAAATATATAATATTTGGCAGTTTGATTATTGGGTGTGATAATTATGCACAAATCAGTTGGAGATTTCACCCTCGGTGTACAAATAACTGTTGCAGCAGTGTATGAAGCTCAAGATATCTTAAAGAAGATCAATCCATCTTTATTTCACACTCAGTGGTCCAGGAAAAAACAAAGGTACATTAAACACGTCATTATTTTCTCACAAACAGACAGCTGTACCAGTGCGTCCATATTAAAGATGGTATCATTATTACCATTAGTTTCCACATGAAGAGTGGCGTAAGAAGATGTTTGCTTGTGCATTTGTATCATTTTCCCGTAAACATCTTCATCATCTGTCGTTTGATCTGTAATGACGTGTCTAAGATATGCGAGCTAATTACAGACACTAAAATCAGGTAATCTGATGAGCATGTGTCCTCTGTGGTTTTACACATCATTATAAAACCCCAATTCCCAAAAAATTGGCACGCTGTATAAAATGTAAATAACAACAAAATGCACTGGTTTCCAAGCACAGGCGATGTCAAACATTTAAATTGAGATAATGTCTCTTTTTAAGAAAAATCTTTGCTCATTTTGAATTTGAAGGCAGCAAAACATCCTAAAAGTTGTGACGAGGCAACAAAAGGCTGGAAAAGTTAGTGGTGTTTAAAAGAAACAGACGTTTAGGTTAATGTGCAACAGGTCAATGACTTGATTGGGTTTAAAAATGGCATCTCAGAGAGGCAGAAGTTCAAACTGCATCGACAAATTGTGGAACAAATTCAGAAAAATGTTCATTAGCATAAAATGATGAAGACTTTGAATATCTCATCATGTACAGAACTTAATATCATTAAAGGATTCAATGACATTTGCTTTATTTTTATCTTGTTTGGTTTTGCTTTAAAGGTGTATAAAGTATGCTGTGTAAATGGAATAAGGTGTAATTTTCTATAGCACGAATTGAACCTTTTAGTCAGTTTGTGCTACTAATTTCAGTTCTATTTGTCTGTTGTTGTTTTTTCCTTCTGTAGCTGATGTAAGATTTAAAGCACTTAACACTGACCACAATAAGACTCTGTGTGATCCGAGTGCTGCACAGAACACTCGGACATCAGGACAGCAGCTTAAATATTCTCTGTGGTCGGATGTGTTTGATGTGCACAACACAGTCAGAATAAATATTTGTCTTGATTTTGTTTTTCAGAGATTTGTCCCAATTGGCTCCGATCTCTCGTCTGGTCCGCCTTCTCCGCTGCAGGACAGTTGACTTGCACCACAGCTGCAGTGTTTGCTTTCACTGTGAAACGCCGCTGACTTCACTTTACAAATATTTGTCGAACACTGACGCCGCCAGGTCAATGGCTGCTCCAAAAAGAAAAAGGGTATATCTAAATTATACTGTTTTTCTTTCATAACTACAGACACTTGTATGTTTTTAATAAAGTAGATTAAAAGTTATCTTTTTGGGACCTAGGTCCAATGTATGTGTTGAAAAAAATATTTTTTTAAAAGGTCAATGAAGAGATCAGTGCTGTTGGCTGTAGTGTACATGTGGATCAATGGTTAGGATCTCTGTGATGTACAGTGTTTATAATAAATAGTTGTTACTGTCTGGCCATGTGTGGTTTGTTTGTTTGTTTTAAGCACATACACAATTTAAGATTTGTTGATTTGGGAAGTAATTTCAGGATTTGACCCCATGATAAAAACGAACTTTGAATAGTGTCAGACAAATATTTGTTTCATGTCTTTACCTTCAGTTATTTCATGTTTGTGAAGATGATGCTTTAAGTTTGGTTAAGATTGACAGTTTGCTATATTTTAGAGAATTAAGTAGTGGCGCTATGGTGTAGAGGTTTGCACATTCGTTTAATGCCACAAAGATCCTTAGTTTGGTCCCGGGAGGAGACACAAATCCCTTTGAAGTTGTGTCAGGTAGAATGTAAAAGTCTCCCAAATCACACATCCGGAGCTACCTGCTGTGCTCCTGTGAATAAGAGAGCTGCTGAAATCATCATTGCCTCACTCACATGTAGCACTGAGATATGGAAACGACACTTCAGTGATGCAAAATCTCATACCGTCTTGCATTCTGCACTTTGTTTCTTGGCCAGATATAAAGGTCAACCATTTTTCTTGAAACATGCAAAGCATCCTGTTCAGTCATGTGATGAGGTGTCCTGTTAGGAGTTATGGAGTAATATATGAGAAATGTAGCCAGCTGCTGAATCACCTCTGCTCCCATGGGCTGATTTCATCCCCGTCCAGAGGTTTGCATGAAGCAAGATTTGGTGCTTAGTGAGGTAACATCAAGATTAAAAGCGGTTTTCATGGAGGTACATCTCATGCTGAACTAGACTGCAGACCTAACCTGCACAGGAGCAACAGGAGAAACATTATGGAGGTTATATGTACCTTGTGTAAATTATGCAAAGAAAAATCTACTTAAAGTTGTTTTGTTTTTTTACTTTTCCCCACTTTACTCTCACACCACTGAACACTGCCAGAGTTAAAGCTGAAACCACCCAGCACACATTAACTTAAATTTAATTAGTCCAATCTTTTATTGATCATGAATAAGTCTTGATTGATTCATTACTTGCCAGTTTCCTTGGTGACTTTCAGCTCTTCTGATAAATGCCTAAAGCACAAATACAGGTTCATACAGACCTAATTTGTAGGGTACCGCAAGTGCCAAAATTAAATAAATAAATACACGATTAAATAATTATTAAATTATTTATTTATTTAAATGTTAAATAAATAAATAATGTATTAAAAACATAATTAATTTCTTATATATGCCATTAAATGTGTGTAATGTGAAAGCCATAAATTATTTATTAAATACATAATTATAATAATAACAATAAATGATGAAATTTGTCATTATTGCATAACATATAAATTCATTTTTCCTAA
Source organism: Aulonocara sp. 'chitande type north' Nkhata Bay (assembly GCF_057382095.1). Classification (NCBI taxonomy): domain Eukaryota; kingdom Metazoa; phylum Chordata; class Actinopteri; order Cichliformes; family Cichlidae; genus Aulonocara; species Aulonocara sp. 'chitande type north' Nkhata Bay. Next base: position 3,592,263 of record NC_141363.1, on the reverse strand, counting down.
AAAGAACAATTGATTTATTTCACTATTTAATTATTTTAGGCTTACAAAATTACTTTAACTTTCAGAGCATGTGATTGGTTAGCCAGTACAGTCAAGACAGAAAGAGCCCTGATAATGAGTCAATGCAGTGTCACAGTCAGTTGAATAGGTGGTGTGGACTCTTTGCATTTGAAATGAAATTACCAACAGCAAAGGCAGAGGAAAGCAGCCCAAACTGTAAGTAACATTGGGAAATACTGTTCCTGTTTCACCAAATACACAAGATTTTTTGGGGTAAGAGTGTAGTGGGATCATTTTTAAATATCTTGTTGATTTGTTGAGGTAAAGCTTATTTATTAAAGTGCTCCAATATTTTCCATTACTCCAGAATTAATGTTTTTAATATCGATCCAGCTTAATTCTAAACTCTAGCTGTGAGAATTATGTGTAAATGTATAATGCTTTACAGAGAAATCTACAGAACATTCTGTTGATGAAACAATATTATTTGATATACTGGTGTACCATATTTTTTAATGCCTTTTTCATAATTAGTCCAGTGTTTATGTCCTTTCCAAATCATTACACATTAATGGACCTTTTATTCTTAAACATCTTGCCAGATACATGATATATGTTTTAAAAAGACAAATAAGTAGGTCTGTTCTCTGCTAGTTTCATTTCATTTCATTCAAATATTATTAAATATTTATTCATGCGTACAGTGATTTTTGTGTATTTTGAGGGCTCACGCGCTCATGCTTCACAAGTAAAACCATTTTACAAATGTACATCCAAACCTGAAAAAATCTATGCACAATGTATTCAGTTCAGCTCATGAATCTGATCATTTCTCATTTCAAAATTCTTTCTGTGTGTACAACTGTCTAAAACCACACCTAACATCTTTCACTCAGTTACAAAGCCTTAAATATATGTGGACGAATCGCTTTATTCGCACTTACAGGCACGTTGCATGACCACATGGGGTTTTGAGACAAATTTAAAGCAGTACAATCTACAAATGTAAGATGCTTTCAAGTCACAGTGTAAATAATTATTTAAATAATTATTTAAAAATAATTTCAATAATTATTTAAATGAATGTTTTCTACGATGTATTTTTGTTATTTCATTTTGGCACTCTTGCCACTCCATACCAATTGAGGGTCATCGCTCCACGCAGCTAATATAATTATGCTTTTAAATCATGCTGCATAAATAAATAAGAGCATATTTGAAACGTTTTGCTAAAAGACAACTTTTTTTTATATAAGTTAAAAATAAATAAATAAATAAATAAAATCTTTGTTTACCTGAAAGCAAATTCTAACCCGTGCGCTTTTATTTGAGGTATAGACTTCTACTTCCGGGTCACGTTCCTTACATTTTTTTCTTCTTTCCATTCTTCTAAGCGAAACACAAATACCCCCAAAGCACAAATTGGTCCTTTTTGATAATTTTGATTTCTTGTTTTCGGTTTGTCGTTATTGACGACAAAGACAAAAGCCGGCCCTGAATTTTCCTTCTCGCTTTAAAACGAAAAAAAACTCTCTCTCTCTCTCTCTCTCTCTCTTTTTTTTTTTTTTTCCATTTTTGGCTCTCAGGAAACAAAAAGCGAGCTGCGCGAACATCGGACCAAACCGCTTTTATTCTGAAACTAACTTCTCCACAGGTATTCTGATTAAAGTTTTGTCGGGTTTGGGGAAAAGTTTTTGTGCCTTTACAGTTTAGCGAGGCTTTATTTGAAGAGCTTTTCTGTTATATAGATGCTTTTGAGAAAACTGATGAGAAATGAATGATGTGCGTATTTTTTATTTATTTAGTTTTCGTTTTTTAAAGCAAAAACTAAAGTCATCAAAAAGCAAGTAGTTTAATAAGCATCAGGTGCAACTAAGCATAATGTGAGATGAGATCTGTGACCATGCTGTCTCACTGTGCAGAAAAGCTGTTTGGAGAATTTGCAAGCATGAGCTACTTCTTGTGTGTGTTTCATGTATTGGACAGTCAGAAACTCTGATTTTATTCCTAAACAGTTTCATCTCTGAGGCATTTATTCATGGGGTTGGGTCTATTGTCTCTCCCTCAACGTGGCATGTTGAATAGAAGCAGCAAAGCACCCCCACGACGGATAACCTCCACCTCCATGCATGTTTTCTTTTGGGGGATTCTGTGTTTGGTGGGGGTCGGGACCCCCCACGTCCTCCAAACACTCAAAAGTGTACTGAGTCATAAAGTCAGATAGCTGGCAGTGGTTTTCTTCTTGCTGCAGATAGTAGAGTCATAAACACTGACCTTCGCTAAGGTGAGAGAGGCCTGAGGGACCCTTTGATGGTCACTTGTTGTTGTCTTGCTTTTGGGGGAACTTTGGTAACTTTGCCTGCTGTTTGTAGACAATGGGTTGGTCTGTCTCAAATATTCCGATTTTTAGGTCATTTTCTGCTCACACACCTATGATTTGTCTTAAAATGTTTTTTTTTCTCATAAATTTGAACCTTTATAATATTTCCGTTTAAGGTTTAGCTTTGTATACATTTCAGAACTCCTTTTGTTTTTGCACGATTAAATCTGAGGTAATGTTTGAACATGAATCCTGATTCACTTTTATTATACAAATCAGTAAAAATTTCAGGCTTTCATCTTAAATGATTTTTGAGATATTTATGTTTAAACATTGAGTGATATATACATTCAAACTTTGGACCATAACGTTTTAGGCTCATCAGAGATGGGCGAGCAGGAGGCCCATGATGATCTTAGATGGAGGGGCCCTAATGCCTCTTACTGTGGGCATGTGGAGGGTCTCAGTGCCTTACAAATGTCTTTGTAACCTTTCATAGACTGATTATTTTAAATAAAGCTTCCCCCAGTCACTCAGAAATCCCTGTGATTTTTGTCACAATGTGCTTCTGGTGAGAACTTCTCACCAGAAGTTGTCTAAAGGGCGTCCTTTTGAAAAAAGTCTGTTTACTGAACAGGGCTGTTACCAGTCAGGCCTGGGTGTGTCTTCCAGCTTAGCTAGTCAAATTAAAACAGGTTGGTAGTATTTTGGATTGAGCAGCTAAGTAGGTGTGTGGGTACTTTTTTATTTTTTGTAGTCAAACCGTTTCCTGCCACGTGCAGTGTTTTTCTCTCTTGCTGTTTATTGCAGGTGATCCCTGCACCCGATTATATTTAGTCCTGCTGCCCTTTTACTGTTGGACTTGTCAGCAGCTTTTGATACGGTTGACCACGACATCCTGTTATCACGGCTAGAATCGCATGCTGGCCTAAAAGGATCTGCCCTTCAGTGGTTTCGCTCCTACTTGACAGAAAGGTTCTTTTATGTCAATATGGGCCCCCACAACTCCAAATTAGCTCCTCTTAAATACGGCGTTCCTCAAGGCTCTATTTTGGGTCCCGCCCTCTTCGCACTCTATTTGCTGCCATTGGGCTCCATCTTCTCGCGGTACAGCATTTCATTTCATTGCTTTGCGGATGATCTACAGATTTATCTACCTTTAAAATCAGGATCAGATCAACCGCAGCTCTTATTACGCTGCCTTGACGACGTTAAACAGTGGTTATCATTAAATTTTTTACAGCTAAACGAAAACAAAACTGAGGTTGTCATTTTTGGCAATTTCAATCATATCGACAGCACGTTGGGTACCCTCTCCTCGTATTGTAAAACACATGTAAAAAACCTCGGAGTTTACATTGATGGTTCTTTTAAATTGAATAAGCAGGTGAGTGCAGTAGTTCAGTCCTGTTTTTTTCAGCTAAGACAGCTAGCCAGGATAAAGCCATACCTTCCGGCTGACGTCTTCGAGCGTATCATCCACCTTTTTCTTACTTGCAGATTGGACTACTGCAATTCATTGTATTATGGCCTAGATCATGCCACCATCCATCGCCTCCAGATGGTTCAAAATGCTGCTGCTCGCCTGCTAACCGGTACCAAACGGAGAGAGCATATAACCCCAATTTTAGCCTCTTTACACTGGCTCCCTGTCCCCTACAGGATCCAATTTAAACTCTTACTTTTTGTTTTTAAGTCACTCAACGCCCGAGCCCCCCCCTACTTGTCAGAGCTCCTCTCTGCCTATGCTCCAGGAAAACCCACGAGATCTAGTTCAAAACTATTGTTGTCCATTCCACGGACTAACCTCAAATCTCGTGGTGATAGATCCTTCTCTGTGGCAGGTCCCAGACTTTGGAATAGTCTCCCCTTTAATATTAGATCTGCTCAAACTCTTGAGCAATTTAAATCTTTACTAAAGACACACTTTTACGCTCTGGCTTTTAACACATTATGACCCAAGCATTTTGGATTTATCTGAATTAGTTAGTATTGTTTCAATTCTTCTATTTTATTGTTTCTATTGTTATTATTGTATTACACTGTAGTTTTTAATTTTATTGTTATTGTTAAGCACTTTGTGCAGCATCGGCTGTTGGAAATGTGCTATATAAATAAATCTGACCTTGATCTTGACCTTAGTCGAGCTGTGTGAGTGAGCGGTGGAAGGGGGCAGGATCAGGAACAGTAGTCTATAAAACCAGTGGATTTACTCGGGCTCCCATGAGAAGACAGTGAAGGAAGAGCACTCTACTTTTCTTTCCCCCCTCTCATCAAGGCCACCTGTCTGCCCGGTCCCTCTGGAAACATGTCTGAGGACCTCCAACCAACCGTGGACCCCACAAAGATGGGGGTCGGACGATCCATCGCCGTGCTGACGTCAGGAGGAGACGCTCAGGGTAAGCAGAGGAATGAGGCTTTGCTTTATTTTGAGCATAAAATGATTCTCAGTGGAGGGTAGAAGAACGATCAGACAGCATCTTCTCCTGATGTGTCTGATCACTGAATCCCAGCAAGCTGTTGAAGTCCTAGTTTCTCTTTGTCTCGTGGATGCTAATAGAGTATCATTTTATGCTCTCACTGCACAGCATTTTAAATAAGATCAGAAGCCAGAGAATATAAAGGGCTAGCAACATTTTTTCCAGTGCTGAATGACAGCTGTCAGAGGCCGACGGAGTTTTGGCTGCAAGTGCCATTTGAAGTCCAGAACATGATAGGAGGATTACATCTTGGATTAACTCCACCATCAATGCCTAATGTTACACTGCTCGTAATGTCTCAGAGTAGAAGTGTGGTGGGGGTTAAAACTGGATGAACTCAGATTGTTTAAAGGTTCAAGTCCAAGGTGTTATTATCATTGCTTTTATTCAAGTAGAATAATGTGGACTACGTGAGGATCACAGTGAATATGAAACACTAATTAAAAACTTTTCTCTTTCTCTCTATTTTTTGTTTTGCTTCTCCTGTGAATCCTTCTGGAGCTTTATCTGCCTCTTCTTCCCCTTGTGTGTTCCCTTATTTTACATATTTGGAGCTAATCTTAGTGGCAGTGACCTTTTTCTGGTATGGACAAGAGAAACACCCCCAACCACAGCTGCTGTCTATTGAAACAAGAGCTGCAACATGCCAACAGCCACAACACAAAGTCCCACAGTGGCCTTTAGTGTGCCAAGATTATGCACAAGATGCACTTTTCCCTTATGGCTATTCTTGGCTTGACATGTGCCTGTGTGCACACTAAGTCACTTAAAGGTTAAGATAAGGCCCGACAGTGTTCGGGTGATATTTGATAGAAAGTTTGAAATGTTCAGTCATCACAGATCAGATCATTTGTGTGTTTTTAGGCATGAATGCAGCCGTGAGAGCCACAGTCAGAGTCGGCATCTACACTGGAGCCAAAGTCTACTTTGTCCATGAGGTATTTGAGCGGCATACAGGTGACATGTTGGCATCAGAATACAGCAATTAAATATAAGATGGAGACACATAGGAGAGAGTTCCCTGTTAAAGTCATGACAGAGGCCATCAGCTCAGGCCTGACGGTGTATGTTGTCATGTGTTGTAGGGCTACCAGGGCCTGGTGGATGGAGGAGAAAACATTTGTCTCGCTACATGGGAGAGTGTGTCTATGATGCTTCAGCTGGTGAGTGATATACAGCTGAATAAAGACCCGTATTTATTGTACCATGGAGAAGACTATTAAAAATGCCTTTTTTAATATATATTGTAGGCTCATTTCTATGTTAAGGATTAATATTTAAAGAGTCACCCTTGACAAAGAAATCAACAATTAACAGGCCAAAATTCATTCTGATCGGTTCATCTTTTGTCAGTTTTTAGGATCCTAAGTCCATCCATCCATCCATCTTCATCCGCTTTGTCCGGGGCCGGGTCGCGGGGGCAGCAGCCTAAGCAAAGAGGCCCAGACCTCCCTCTCCCCAGCCACCTCCTCCAGCTTATCCGGGGGAATACCAAGGCGTTCCCAGGCCAGCCGAGAGATATAATCTCTCCAGCGTATCCTGGGTCTGCCCCGGGGCCTCCTCCCGGTGGGACATGCCTGGAACACCTCACCCAGGAGGCGCCCAGGGGGCATCCTTGTCAGATGCCCGAACCACCTCAGCTGGCTCCTTTCGATGTGGAGCAGCAGCTGCTCTACTCTGAGCCCCTCCCGGATGGCCGAACTTCTCACCCTATCTCCAAGGGAGAGGCCAGCCACCCTTCGGAGGAAGCTCATTTCTGCCGCTTGTATCCGCGATCTCGTTCTTTCGGTCACTACCCACAGCTCGTGGCCATAGGTGAGGGTAGGGACGTAGATCGACCGGTAAATTGAGAGCTTCGCTTTTACACTCAGCTCCCTCTTCACCACGACGGACCGGTGCAGCGTCCGCATTACTGCAGCTGCAGCCCCAATCCGTCTGTCGATCTCCGGCTCCCTTCTCCCATCACTCGCGAACAAGACCCCGAGATACTTGAACTCCTCCACTTGGGGCAGGAACTCATCCCCGACCCGGAGTGGGCACTCCACCCTTTTCCGGCTGAGAACCATGGCCTCAGATTTGGAGGTGCTGATCATCATTCCCGCTGCTTCACACTCGGCTGCGAACCGTTCCAGTGCGAGCTGGAGGCCTTCACCCGATGAAGCCAACAGAACCACATCATCTGCAAAAATCAGAGATGAGATTCTGAGGCCACCAAAGCGAAAGCCCTCCGCCACTTGGCTGCGCCTAGAAATCCTGTCCATAAAAATTATGAACAGAACCGGAGACAAAGGGCAGCCCTGGCGGAGCCCATCACCCACCGGGAACGAGTCCGACTTATTGCCGGCAATGCGAACCAAGCTCTTGCAACGGTTGTATAGGGATCGAATGGCCCGTAGCAATGGGCCAGACACCCCATATTCCCGCAACACCTCCCACAGGACACCCCGAGGGACACGGTCGAATGCCTTCTCCAAGTCCACAAAACACATGTAGACTGGTTGGGCAAACTCCCATGCACCCTCAAGTATCCTGGAGAGGATAAAGAGCTGGTCCAGTGTTCCGCGACCAGGACGAAAACCGCATTGTTCCTCCTGTATCCGAGGTTCGACTAACGGACGAACTCTCCTTTCCAGCACCCTGGCATAGACTTTCCCAGGGAGGCTGAGGAGTGTGATCCCCCTGTAGTTGGAACACACCCTCCGGTCCCCTTTCTTAAAGATGGGGACCACCACCCCGGTCTGCCAGTCCACAGGTACTGCCCCTGATCTCCACGCAACATTGCAGAGGCGTGTCAACCAGGACAGCCCTACAACGTCCAGAGCCTTCAGGAACTCGGGGCGGACCTCATCAACACCAGGGGCTCTGCCACCAAGGAGTTGTTTAACTGCCTCAGTGACCTCGCCCCCGGAAATTGGCGGGTCATTCCCCTCATCCCCAGACTCTGCTTCCTCCTCGGAAGACGTGTCAGTGGGATTAAGGAGGTCCTCGAAGTATTCCTTCCACCGCCTGACAATTTTCTCAGTCGACGTCAGCAGCGCTCCGCCAGCACTATACACAGTGCAGGTAGAACACCGCTTTCCCCTCCTGAGACGTCTGACGGTTTGCCAGAATCTCTTCGAGGCAGTCCGAAAGTCTTTTTCCATGGCCTCTCCGAACTCCTCCCACACCCGAGTTTTTGCTTCAGCCACTGCCCGAGCCGCATTCCGCTTGGCCTGTCGATACCTGTCGGCTGCCTCCGGAGTCCCACAGGCTAACCAAGCCCGATAGGACTCCTTCTTCAGCCTGGTGGCTCCCTTCACCTCTGGTGTCCACCATTTGGTTCGGGGATTACCACCACGGCAGGCACCAACCACCTTGCGGCCGCAGCTCAATGCAGCAGCTTCGGCAATGGAGACGCTGAACATGGTCCATTCGGACTCAATGTCCCCAGTCTCCCTCGGAATGCTGTTGAAGCTCTGCCGGAGGTGTGCGTTGAAGATCTCGCGGACTGGGGCCTCTGCTAGACGCTCCCAGTACACCCTCACTACGCGTTTAGGTGCACCAGGTCTGTCCAGCGTCTTCCCCCGCCACCTGATCCAACTCACCACCAGGTGGTGATCAGTTGACAGCTCAGCCCCTCTCTTTACCCGAGTGTCCAGAACATATGGTCGCAGGTCTGCTGATACGATTACAAAATCGATCATCGACCTACGGCCTAGAGCGTCCTGGTGCCACGTGCACTTATGGACACTCTTATGTTCGAACAGGGTGTTCGTTATGGCCAAACTGTGATTAGCACAGAAGTCCAATAACAAAGCACCGCTCGGGTTCAGATCAGGGAGGCCGTTCCTCCCAATCACGCCCCTCCAGGTCTCGCTGTCGTTACCCACGTGAGCATTGAAGTCTCCCAGCAGGACAACAGAGTCTCCAGGTGGAGCACCCTCCAGCACCCCGCCCAGGGACTCTAAGAAGGCTGGGTACTCTGAACTGCCACTTGGCGCATACGCGCAGATGACAGTCAGGACCCGTTCCCCGACCCTAAGGCGCAGGGAACAAACCCTCTCGTCCACCGGGAAAAACCCCAACGTACCAGCAGCAAGCCGAGGGGATACTAGGATACCCACCCCAGTCCGCCGCCTCTCACCAGGGGCAACTCCAGACTGAGACAGAGTCCAGCCCCTCTCCAGGAGACTGGTTCCAGAGCCCGAGCCATGTGTAGAGGTAAGCCCGACTATATTTAGCCGGTACCTCTCAACCTCACGCACTAACTCAGGCTCCTTCCCCACCAGAGACGTGACATTCCATGTCCCTATTGCCAGTCTTGGCAGCCAGGGGTCAGTCCGCCAGGGCCTCCGCTCCTGGCCGCCACCCGGCACACAATGCACCCGACCCCTATGGCGCCTCCTGCGGGTGGTGGGCCTGCGGGAGGATGGGCCCATGTCTCCTCTTCGGGCTGTGCCCGGCCGGGCCCCATGGACTAAGGCCCGGCCACCAGACGCTCGCCCTCGGGCACCCTCCCCGGGCCTGGCTCCAGGGCGGGGCCCCGGTAACCCTATCCCGGGCAGGGTAAACTGTTCCCTCGGTGTCTTTTTCATAAGGGTCTTATGAATCGCTCTTTGTCTGGTCCCTCACCCAGGGCCAATTTGCCATGGGAGACCCTACCAGGGGGCAAAAGCCCCCAGACAACATAGCCCCTGGGATCCCTGTGACACACAAACCCCTCCACCACGATAAGGTAGCGATTCCAGGAGGGGAGGATCCTAAGTTGAGTTTCTAATTACAATCAATGTTTATGCTGATAACAAAAGGAAGCAGATACATACCTAAAAAATGAAGGAGGGAGTTTGTCAGCCTCAGTCTGACTAATCTGCAAAACACTGCATCTACAAATTGTGGAAAAATGTTCCAGCAGCTACAATCCTATGTCAGACAAGAGCGGGACAACTTTCCTCTCCCAGAGGTTCCCCAGCTGGTCTCAGTTCCCAGATGTTTGCAGACTGTTGTTAAAAGAAGAGGGAATGCCACACAGTGGTAAACTTGATCCTGTCCCAACTTTTCTGACATGCTTTGCTGTCATCAAATTCAAAATGAGCTAATATTTTTCTTAAAATATAAAATTTTCCCACTTTAAACATCTGATATATTTTCTGTGTTCTATTGTGAATAAAATAGGCATTTATGAGATTTTCTAATCAGTGGATTCTGTTTTTATTTACCTTTTTTTGCAGCATCGCAACTTCTATGGAAGTGGGTTTGTGGTAACAAATGGATGCTTCTGTAAATGCTTCTGATATCACAACAAGCTGAGTGATGACATTAAACAAGTGACTCTGCCCTGTGATTTAAGGATCGTGGTAATACTGAACGGCATCATTCATAGTTATTTGTCTAAATACAGCAGTCTGGCAAGGAGTGACACACTGACATTTATGAAGTGTGTGTGAATGGCAGCAGAGGCTGCGGCAGATTTCTAAGATATCGTCTTTACTCGTGATGCAACCTCACTCCATGGGAATCCAGGCCACCCTAATGAGCTGTTATAAAGCTGACCCGATGATATCTAACTGTTATGGAAAACACTGTTGGGTTAATTGTCTGTCAATGCTGCATTAACGTTTTCAAAGCCAGTTATAAAAGCTTCTCCTCTTCCTGTGTTAGGGTGGTACTGTCATCGGCAGCGCTCGCTGCAAGGACTTCAGAACCAGAGACGGTCGTATGAAGGCCGCCTGCAACCTGGTGAAGCTGGGCATCACCAACCTGTGTGTAATCGGTGGAGACGGCAGTCTGACGGGAGCCAACGAGTTCAGGACCGAGTGGAGCGGGCTGCTGGTTGATCTGGTCCGAGCAGGTAAAGAGACAAACGAGGCTGCGAGAATCGTGAATGTGTCAAATCTTTCAGCCTCGTCTTTTTGTGTCTGACTAAATCTGTCTGTCCTCGTCTCTCTTCCAAGATTAGCTTCTAATTCATCACAAAAAGACGGGGTAGGGGAAAATAATGAAAAGCATGTGCATTCACTAGGAATATACAGTGGTGTGCTTTGTTTTGACCACTAAAAACTAAATTTGGGGACGTTTCCAAAATGCTGCATAAAGTTTAAATTTATAAGTTAAAGCCTCAGTCACACAACTCATACAAGCTCCAGTAAGGGCTAAATAACTGAATTTTACATTTTTTTCCACTCACTATGTGGTTGGCAATAAGCATTTTACCCTAGCAACCAGTAGATACCAAGGGGTTGACAACCAGTCTCTAGGCCTGTGCGTCTGAGGCTGCAAGAAAGAAAGATAAGAATAAACTTTATTGTTCCACTTGGAAATTTGTCTTGGACAAACGGCGCTAAACATAGCTGCATTCGCCTAATGAAAACCATGAAAATTAAAAAGGGGGATAAAAACAAACAAACCAATGTTTGTATCATCAGATTATGTATCATGTCTGCAGGTAAGATCACTGAGGAAGAAGCTAAGAAATCGTCCCACCTCAATATTGTTGGCATGGTCGGCTCAATCGACAATGACTTCTGCGGCACTGACATGACCATCGGTACTGACTCGGCACTGCACCGCATCATTGAGGTGGTGGATGCCATCACCACGACTGCACAGAGGTCAGACCCCACTGTGCATTCAAAAAGTGAATCTGTCAACCAAATTAATAGTTTGCACATATGTACAGGTAGAAAACTCTAGAAAAAAATGGACGTATCGCCTTTCTTATGCCTGTCAGTTTATAGTGGATATACTGATTCTGCATATTCATTTTTTTCAAAATCCACAGCCACCAGAGGACATTTATCCTGGAAGTGATGGGCAGACACTGTGGGTCAGTACTCTATCTGTGTGTGTGTCATTAGACTGAGAGACTATTATATTTGCGTGACTTATTTATTCTCATTCATGTGTGCAACAAGTAGTTACAGTGCATAACATAACGAACTCTCTCCAGTTACAGTCTTCTTATTAATATGATGCTGGTGCACAAATGACCTGAATGCCTCTGTATTGTTTGTGTCAGTGGACTGGTGGGATCTTGTGACTGTCAAAGAGGTTTTGTGATTTAAAAGTACAGCCGAAAAAACATGTTCCTGTGGCTACGTCTATGAATCAGGCTGCTTAACCGTTTGTGTTTGCACACATGCGTGCAGTTACCTGGCCCTGGTGACGGCTCTCGCCTGTGGAGCTGACTGGGTGTTCATTCCCGAGATGCCGCCAGATGATGGCTGGGAGGACCACTTGTGCAGGAGGCTGTCAGACGTAAGTGTTTCTTCATTTGAAGATACCCACATCCTCTCTTTGCATGCATATTTGTACTTTTATCTCTGTTATTATTATTATTTTTTTACTTTAGCAAAGAGCCCGTGGATCTCGACTAAATGTGATCATTGTGGCCGAGGGCGCGATGTGCAAGGATGGCAAACCGATTACATCTGACCAGATCAAAAAGGTAAGCTGTATGGTTCTTACTATTGTGCGAGTATTATTGTAAGCTATGCTGACAGTATACTGAACAAAGAGCTGGATTTGTTTGTGTCCAGTTGGTAACTGACAGACTCGGCTTTGATACCCGCACCACTGTTCTTGGACACGTGCAGAGAGGAGGAACACCCTCTGCCTTCGACAGAATCCTGGTGAGTGTCCCAGTAAAACGCAGAGTAGAATCCACACAGTACACAGCTCTACTTCTGCCTCTACTGAGGCTCCTGACTCCTGAGGAGTGTACTATGAAGTAAGAATTAATGGAGTAGTAAACCATAATGAGCTAAAAGTCTGAGTTTCTTTAAAAAAGTAGCTTTTAAATGGCTAAATCACCATGGTAACTTACCTTGAACACGTAACCTGGTCTGGAGAAGGTTTAAAATCCTCTGGAAATGCAACATTTTTAATACATTTCTTTTATTTACAGCATATAAAGCAGGATATAGAGTCTCTGCTAGGAGAACCTGTTTTATATGTACAAGTTGTACAGAGGGTGCAGTCTGCAATAAAATAAACTTGAATTATTTTACTCCTCTGTGCACTAAATCACCACATTAACAGTTTTCTGCAGCATTAATTTCCTGTCTTATTTGTAACAGTGTGTTTACATTTTACTGTAATATTTTATCTTTTTATCTTTATATATTTGTAGTCACCATTTCATTATCATCATCTGATAACATCTGTGAGTGGAGTAGGTGACGCTCATAGGGATCATTTTATACAGAAGAGTCATATAATCCGCATGAACGAAGCCTGAAGGGCTGAACTGGGTCAAGAAAGCTAACGGAAAGAAAGCCTAGCTGTATTTAACTTTCTTCGTAGTACACCCTCTGGTGAACTGGCTCTGTTGGTTTACTCTAGGGCAGCAGGATGGGAGTGGAGGCGGTGATGGCATTGCTGGAGGCCACCCCAGACACTCCCGCCTGTGTGGTCACCCTGTCGGGGAATCAAGCCGTCAGATTGCCGCTCATGGAGTGCGTGCAAGTGGTACGTCAGAGTATTTTCACCCAAGGAAAAAGATGATTAGTGTGTTGCTTTGCCTGTTCTGAGGGATATCCACTAACACTACAATGACTTTACGCTTTACAGACAAAAGAAGTGACTGCTGCCATGGCTCAGGGCAGATTTGACGATGCCATCAAGCTCAGAGGAAAGTACGTGTTTCACAGAGAGTATTAGCAATAAAACATTTAAGTGATCGACTAACTTTGCATAACTATGGAGCCTGAATTGTGCAGCTTCAGGCTCTGCCAATGTCATCTGCTCTGTGGGCTGAACAAATTAGACATTAGATGGCACATGCAATCAATTAAAAAACTTTAAAGTAAAACTTGCAATACCATTTAAATATTAAGTAATGCCTAATAACAAAAAGGAAAAATCATTAAAATACTGACTACAATAATTTTATATTGTTTATTCTGACTAAACACTGTAAAAGTCTAACAGCTGAGCCGTATTTTTAATCTAGCTAATAACCCACTAACCCTCCTTTATGATGTGTAGGAGTTTTGAAAACAACTGGAATACGTACAAGCTGCTGGCTCACATCAATCCTCCAGATACTAAGGTGAGCGACCTTCACCTTCTAAACCAGACTCGTCCTGACTCCCTGTTGTTACTGAATCATGTTTAAGGACCTTCAGCTGTCTCATTGTGTCCATCTGTCGCTGGCAGAGTAACATCAATGTGGCCATTATGAATATCGGCGCCCCCTGTGCTGGTATGAACGCTGCCGTGCGTGCAGCGGTGAGGATGGGCATCATCCAGGGTCACTCCATGCTGGGAGTCCATGAAGGTTTCGACGGTCTGGCTCAAGGACAGGTAATAATTTTTTTGGTAATCTGTTATCCTTTTAAACCAGAGAACCAGTGTCACACGTGCAAGAATCTTCTTCCTACTTCGGTTACGAAGACTAGAACTGCTTTTTGTTGCCTCTGGTGTTTTGTTCCCTGTCAGATCAAAAAATATGAGCATAAAACATCCATCAAACAGCGACGACAACTGTTATGTTATCACACGTGGTGGTCACAATGGCAAGATATTAAGTATGAATGGCGACATACATGCAAGACATAAAAAGGCTAACAAAGCACTGAAAACACATGTTAGAAGAAAGATCAATGTGTACTTTAATGAGCACCACCAAACTGGGAGGTGGTTCCACAGAAGAGGGCCTGAAAACTAAGGGCTCGGCCTCCCATTCTACTTTTAAATACTCCAAGAATCACAAATAAGCCCCCAGTCTGAGAATAAACTGCTCTTGTAGGATAATTATGGGGCCTGATTATGTATGTGAGGAGAAGGATTTAAAAAAATATCCCTACATTGTTGTTGTTGTTGTTGTTGTTAACTGCTGTTATTAACAACCAGTGTTCTTGCTTGTAGCATCAGAGAGAGAGAAGTTGCTGTGGTGAAGTTGTTGACTGGACTCAGTGTGTGTGTGTGTGTGTGTGTGTGTGTGTGTGTGTGTGCGCGTGTGTGTGTGTGTGTGTGTGTGCGTGTGCGTGTGTGTGTGGCATTAGTTGGTTCAGTTGTTGTTCAGTTGATTAGCTCGGAATTTATATTGGGAGCAATATAAACGCCCCTGTACCCATGAAATTGGAGCTATTCCCATTGAAGCCCTTTTTGCATCTATGTGTCACGTAAAGAAAAAAAAAACAAAAACGGGCCTTTCAAAATAAAAGACCTCTGCTTCTCTTCTGTTTTTATTGTGTGGGGTCAAATGCAGATACATGCTTTCAAATAATTCAAGTAAGTCATTGCTTTCATGTGTGAGTACTGTACTTTGTCTTCCAATAGTTATAAGTGTTTTACTTTTATTATATAAGCTCAGTTAGATCTTCCTGTTCACTACAGATCGAGCCCATTATCTGGACTTCTGTGAGTGGCTGGACTGGAAAAGGAGGTTCAATGTTGGGCACCAAGAGGTAAAAATATGCATTTTTGTTTCTTTGATTTTATATTTGGAAAATAAACATGTATCCTGTATTCCCGAAGAACTCTTCCAGGCAAAAGGTTGGAGGAGATCAGCCAGAACATCGCCAAATTCAACATCCACGCTTTGGTGATCATTGGCGGCTTTGAGGTAAGAAGTGGCAGAAGGCTTTGTTTCTCTTCTGCTCATTCAAAGTGAGCAGAAGTTCCTGAAACTAGAAGCACAGAAAAAAAAATGAATCTGCGTCTCCTCTTTTGCTGCAGGCGTATGTTGGAGGCCTTGAGCTGGTGCAGGCTAGGGAGAAATATGAGGAAATGTGCATTCCCATTGTGGTTATCCCTGCCACCGTATCCAACAACGTCCCTGGCTCTGACTTTAGCATCGGCGCTGACACTGCCCTGAACACCATCACCTCCGTTAGTGGCTGAACAGCAAATATATATGCACATGCACAAACATAAATTAAAAAGGAAGCAGTTTATCTTTTACTTTCTGGTTTGTTTCTCTGCAGACCTGTGACAGGATCAAGCAGTCTGCAGCAGGCACCAAGCGCCGCGTGTTTATCGTTGAGACTATGGGTGGATACTGTGGCTACTTAGCCACCATGGCAGGTCTGGCTGCTGGGGCTGATGCCGCTTACATCTTTGAGGAAAAATTCGACATTAAAGATCTGGAGGTGAGCTGAAAGTCGGTGAAGAAGAGGGCATGGCCATCAAGTGTGAGTTCATTGCTTGAAGTGACTGTCTTAAGAGGGCAGTTTCTTCCTGAGGACAGAAACATAATGAATTCGTTGTGTTGCACTCTTTTGGTTTCAGTTTTCTGTCTTTAAAGTTTATGGAGTCTGAAAAGTAATTAGGTGAACTTTTGCTCACAGGCGAACGTCCAGCACATGGTGGAGAAGATGAAGACAACAGTGAAGAGAGGTCTGGTGCTCAGGTAGGTTTTGTTCTGGCAGGGAAAAGAAATGAAGTGCAACAGGAAGAAGGTAAATACCTGGTATAAAACCAGTAATCTGGTTAACTGCTACTGAGTAAATCTTCGGAATATCCAGTTGTTGTAACCCTCTAGTCATTGTGAATCACTGATTTAGCAGAGCATCAATCACAAACTCACAGCGAGTGCTTCAATTTTCTGTAGTACAAACACCAAAAACTCAGGATATTCAAAACAATAAGAACCCAGGAGACGAGTTCTTTTATACAACAGGCAATTTTAACTGAAAGCATGTCATTTCAAAATAGGAAAGTGACGGTTTAAATAATAAAACTAGTAAAGAATTTTATTTATCTGCTCTAGTTTGATTGGCTCACTGTCATAGTTGAATTCAAATGAGCCATTATTACACCTTTACAATGTCTGCTGTGAACAGGACCCATAATTCATGCTCTGAAACCAGATAAAAGTCCATTTATTTTCAGGCAACAGCAGAATAATTTACTGTTCATTGTTCAAAAGGAATGAAAGCTGCAATTCCAACTACACGACTGATTTCATCTTCAACCTGTACTCAGAGGAGGGAAAAGGCATCTTTGACTGCCGTAAGAATGTCCTTGGACACATGCAGCAGGTGTATTCATGAGGGGAAATGTCCAAACGCAATAATTGGTTTGCTCCTCATTTTTCTGTGATTTATTCTAACTGCGTGTCCTCTACCAACTGCAGGGCGGCACTCCTACACCCTTCGACAGAAACTTTGGCACAAAGATGGGTGCCAAGGCAGTTCTGTGGCTTACTGACAAACTGAAGGAGTGCTATAGGCATGGTATGTGCACTTAAAGCCAAACTCTGTGTTATATATGATGAAATATGCCGTTGTTTAAAGTTTTGAAGTAAAGTTTCTTGAATCTGATATATTTATATGTAGAGTTAATTTCATGTTGTAAAGTCATAGCAAAGAAAAAGTACACCTTCTGTCAGTTATAAGTCTGTACATATCAAAATTAACCTTAAAATTTGGTTAATAAAACATACGATAAACAGCAACTCATGACCTGTTACATCATCTTGGGATTTATTTGACAAATGTGTGAAAAAGAAGGTAAATAGCAGCCAGTTGCTGCCAATCTTGCACTTGATTAACTGATCATCTTTAAGTGTGAGCACTTCTATAAAAGCAGAGCTTTTGGCAGTTTTCTGCTCTGCAGCATTCAAATGTGTGTTAACATGACGCCAAGGAGGAAAGACATCAGCAGAGCTGTTAGAGGAGCAACTGCTGCTGCCCATCAGTCAGATAAAGTCCATCATTCTACAGTGAGGATTGCTCTCCAGTGGAGATCACTCAGAAAAGCTCCCAGTATTTCCATGAGTGGATGTTCCAGCAAATTCACCCCAAGGTCAGACCATGCAATCCTCAGAGAAACTGCAAAAAACCCAAGTGCTACATTTCAGACTCTATAGGCCTCAGTTAGCACGTTAAATGATGACTTGGATTTGCAAAATTGCTTCTAAACAAACCACAAAACCCCTAGAACAATGTCCTTTTGAAAGACATGACCAAAGAGGGAGATATTTGGCCATAATACCCAGTGCTGTGTTTGGTCAGAAGAGACACTTCATATCAGCGGTCAAGCACGGTGGTGATTTCAGCTTGTTTTGCAGCCACAGGATCAGGGCACCTCTCTATTGAAGTATTCTACAGTTAAATGTGAGGCCATCTGTGTGACAGCTAAAGCTGGGCTGAAACTAGCTCGCACAACAGGACAATGATCTCAGTCACACCAGCTAATCTACAACACAATAGCTGGAAAAGAAAAGAATCAAGGTGGTGCAATAGTCTAGTCAAGGTCCAGAGCTGCCATAAATATGTGGACATTAGAAAGACTGATACAGTGATACATAAAACTGCTGTACAACGGGGTGAGCTTTAGTTTTTCAAACAATGCTTCTGCTTTTTAATTTAGTTTTGGTTAAATAAACAATGAAACTGTGAAATTGTTCACAGAAACTGAAAAGGGGGCTGTTTTTAAAGCTGCTGAAGACCAGATGATTGTTTTTACGTTCAATGCTCTAATATGTAAAAGCTTCCAAGTGGCCGAGCCAAACATTGACAACAATCGTGTAGCAGATCTACGTCATGTTTTGTCATTCTAAATGTACATTTTTCATACATAATCATATGTTATGAATATTCCTTTCAGTAAGTCATGTGGAATGTGAATCATGAATTAGTTAATCAGTTTGTCTTTGGGGCTTTTAGGTCGTATCTTTGCTAACACAGCAGACTCCGCTTGCGTGCTGGGAATGAGAAAAAGGGCACTCACCTTCCAACCTCTCGCTGAATTGAAGGAAGACACAGATTTTGAGTATGATATATATTTTCGAGCTCACATGTTGTAAGAATATAAGTACAATAACAAGCATCCGAGTGAATGATCCCTCCCATCTGTTGCAGGCGCCGCATCCCTAAGATACAGTGGTGGCTGAAAATCAGGCCCATCATGAAGATCTTGGCTAAATATGACATCAAACTGGACACCTCTGAACACGCCGACTTGGAGCATGTGATCAAGAAGAGTAGCTTTCTTGGGAAGTAGACGCCATCTGCTCCCTGTTAGTACGCAGTTGGACAGGGGGATTTTGTTCTTTTCCATAAACAAACTTATGTTTTCTTGTTTAACCATCTGTCTGCCTCAGTAAAAGAGCTGCTATCTTTCCTGTCCTGATTGTTTGCTTCCTCTTTGTAGCCCTCCTCATCCTGAAAAGCTTTTCCTGAATACACAGTGCAGAAGAAAACAAGCCATTAAAGATGACTGATAATCCCCCCAAAACACTGTGTTGTTGGTGATTAATGCCAATTAATGTGATCTGTCCAGAGAAACTAGCAGACTAATTTTTAATTTACACTCTATTTTGGAAATGGTGTCTGATCAAAACCCATACAGCGAACACAGTGATTAAAAGTTTACATATTTAGCAACTGCGTGACCTGATGATCATCTAGACGTCATTTAGTGTTTTTGTTTTGTTTTTCCTTGTAGCCATAGTAAATTGTACCCGTTACACCTATACGTATGAATTTTAGGTCACTGGAAGCGCTGATATAATTACACCTAATGCATCTGAATTAGTAAGCCTCAATCACAAATCTTTAGAAAACGTCCTTTACTCCAAGAGGTTCTTGCCCCCGAAAATTTTGAACCCCAATTGAAAACCATTGATGTCTGGTAAAAGCAGCCAGCTATAATAACGTGATCCATCGGTACACATTCAGCCTCCTTTTCTTTATCCTGATTTTGAACAATACGTGAACTGGGTGCAGCTAAAGATGGACTCATAGCGATCTGTTTAAATATCCTCTGCACATATTCAAACACAGATATATTATTCTCTGAATAAGCTCTGTTTGTATGGGTTTGTCATAAAAATAAATGTATGTAGAAAAAGCCATAACAAAAAGAGATTACCTATGTTTAACGAAGAACTGTGACTACAACTGAAGCAGCCTTTGTTTTGTTTTATTTGTTTTCAATAAATTTTGGTAAATTTTCTGGTAACAAATGTTATAACATGTTAATAAAAGCTTTGTTTACTGACTTATTCTTTTGAGGCACTTACTAATTTATGGTTTTGCTGAAATTCCCATATCGCTGTGATGATACGTAGACTTGAAAAGAACAAATTTATATAGTGATTTATAGAACCCTGGCCTACTCGCTCGCCACTTTTTTAAGTACACACATTTAACTGCTTTTTAACATAAATAGCTAATCAGCCAGAGAAGCAACTTTAACCTCCTAAGACTTGAGCTCTTCCATGGCATGCATTTTTAATATTTCTTTGATATTTGGGCATATTGGGACCTCATGAATGTAAAAACAAAGAATTGCCAGATCTTTTTTTTTAACCTCATTTTTATTTCTGACAAAAATGAGATCCACATATGAGGACATTTGTTTTAAATTTTGATACAACAGTGGCAGTAGAATGTCCTCCTAAGTGGATATCAGGCACTTGTAGAGAAATATTAGTGTTTTTAGGTCTAGACAATCCAAAATGTGATGTCCACATATGTGGACACAAGGTCCTAGGAGGTTAAATGTGATGTGGTTGTTTGTGTGGGGCTGTGTATGTCAAGAATTGCTGATCACATGTCTATGGTTTCCAGATAATGGTCTGAAAAAGAGAAAATATAAGTGAGCAGCAGTTCCCTGTGTGAAACTGCTTTGTTGATGTCAGAGGAGAATGGCCGCTTTGAGCTGATAGGAAGGCAACAGTCACTCAAATAACTATAAGTTAAAACCCAAATATGTGAAAGAGCATCTCTGAATGTATAACATGTCAAAACTTGAAGCAGATGGAGGCCACACCGAGTGCCACTCCTGCCAGCTAAGATCAGGAAACTGAGGCTAATTTGATAAAATGCAAGATTGTAAGAATCCTGATTGGTCTGATGAGTCAGAGCATTGATCCATTCTGCTTTGCACCAAGCTGTGTAGTGTGCGTCAAACTCAGGTTAAAATTCAGAAAATTCTGGGTTTTTCAGTAATGATATCTGAAAATCTTAGCAGGTCTCTGTGTCTTTTGTCAAGCACATGTTTGGGGCTGCACACAAATACCCCAAGTCCCTGAGTGCTTTGTTTTGAATGGTACATAAACACTGGAGCCATTCTCATTCACAATGTTGATAATCCAATTATGGATCCATAATTACCAGCATAATAGAATGTTACCTATCTTTGACAACCCATTTTCGGGTTAATGAAATTTATTTTAATCATCTGTTCCTGATTACATCTAGAGCAGGGTGCCAGGAAATCTGATTACGTCACAGCGCTCTCCACACAAAAGGTCCCAAATCACTCATTATTCCTGCTGGTAATCAACAAACTGCCTTTTCACAATGTAATCAGCACAGTAACTGAAACTGAAAGCCTATACTTCAGAGAATTGCAGCAGGCTGGTGGCCTGTATATAAAGCTTATGCAGTGCCCAACATAGTGCTGCATTTAAGCTGCATTTATTACAAGAAGTAATAAGAAATAATGAAAACACGCATGAAGGGTGAAATGGCCTACAGCACAAAAAAGGTATGTATCCCAGTGTGTGTCTTATTATTTATGTATTTATGTCATGGATTTCTTATGGTTTAAAGTCAGGAAAATAAGTTCAGATTCTCTGGTACCCGAAAAATAACATTATATGGATTTCACCTCTTGTATTTATTTATTCTTTAAAAAAAAAAGAAAAAAAAAAGACAGCGACTGGGTCTCGATGTAAGTGCTCTTACTAAAGAAAAACTACAGTGTAAATCCGGAAAAGGAAATAGCGCCGTAGAGGTCACCGAGTTCTCGCGGTGGCAGCCGGGACTTCGGCGGACTGTGTGCCTGCGCTGAGGAAAGGTGCGTGTCCCCAGTGTCCGCTCCGGTCGCCCGGTTAGGAATGCGCCTCACGAACCCGGTGTGTGCTGTAGTATTTGACGAAACGCCAGTGGGGACCGCCGTTTAAGAAGAGTCATGGTTTGGCACTGTTTGTACCATTAGTTTCTCGGCGTGTGAGCTTGATTCATTGAGCTAGCTAGTCGTTAGCCCGCTTCGTTGATTCATACGCACGCTAGCTTCAGTCTGTAGCATACCCGCTAGCCGGTTAGCCAATCCAGAGTCGAGTAGGAGAGAACCAGACTGACTGCTGAACTCAGCCGGCGTTTCGGGGAGAAGCGGCGGCGGTGGTGGTGGCAGGAGGGGGCCGGGAGAACGCGACGGGGTAGAAGTGAGTCAGGAGCGGCTGATGAGTTCAGACCAGAGCGGAGAGCCGCCGCTGCTGCAGGAGGAGGCTGATCCCGGACCGAAGACCGGTGGGAAGGACGAGGCTCCGCTGGGGAGCGAGGGAGGGTCAGGCGGCATGGTGAGTGAGGCCTTCTTTAGCCTGTTAGCTTACTGGCTAAGCGACTGCCGCTTTCTAACAGGGAGACCTGTTAGCACAGTACGCCCCCTCTGCGTAATTAGCTTTGTTATTTATTACACATCTAAAATTAACTCAAACAAGATCAAGAATGAAACTTTGAGCGCGTTTGTGAATGTGTGTGAGTTTTTGCGTGACTGTTTTGTGACTATGTGAGAAAGCGGGACCAGAATCAAAGACTTTCACGACTACTTACTCTACTTGCTGCCAGTACAAGCTTTACTTTTACACACTTGGTGATGGTGGCGGTGTGTGTGTGGGGGGGGGGTTATAGCAGTAGCTCTACCGCAGCTCATTCAGATAGCTGCTAACTGTAGCTTAGCCGTTGTAACCAGCAAGCTCATTAAGTAGTTTGCTGAGTAATCATTAGCCCGTAAGTTAAGTTTTGACAGAGCTTTAGGATGACTGCGGTGGTATTTGAAGCGGACACGCGCCGAATCAGTTGTTTTCCGTTAGCGGGTGAACGATGCTTCAATTACTGGCCGAATGATAGTGTTCATTCACTCCGTTATCTGTGAGCTAATCGCGGTGCTAGCAGACCTAGCTAGCGCAGTGACATGCGTTGCAAATACCTGGCCTTTGCTGCGCAGCGCAGTCAGCTGACATTGCTTGGCTCGCTGTGGCCTGTAACACAGAAGCGTGCATTGTAACCATGTGTCAAGTTGCACTGCACATAAATGTCCGCGCTTGTCTGAATGGCACAGAGGCCTCTCCTATGGGTATACATCCCGTTCTTATTGTGTGATCGGGGAGGAGAAGTGCCCTGAGCCATACTACCACCGGGAGCTGCTCTTGTCAGGCCAAGTGCTTCTGCAAAAAAGAGCCAGGATCTGTTAGCAGGTGGTGAATGACAATGTGAAGTAAATCTGACAGTTTAGCAGGAAGCTGCCATCCACTTTACACAAGATTAAAAGCACAGTCCACAGTTAGCTCACATCAAGATCACATCGGTGTCTGTAGATCTTAATGTGTCAGTGTGCAATCTATTCTTGGCCACAGATCTTTGCAGGGTCAGGATTTCTTCTGCCAGACCATAGCCGGTTTGGTATGGAGAGTCACATCAGATCTGTGGATAACATACATGGGAAATAAATTTGTGCTGGTGAAGGTAACATGTAACGTGTTCGTTTTATAGTCACCCCTCCTTGAGGTGAACAGGGTAAGGGCTGATTTTGTTGACAGGAGATCACAAGGCCTTATGGGGACATGTGTCACTGGGATGTTCCAGCCATCAGTATAAATTTAATCAATGAAAATCAGCAGACATAGCTGTAGTTGGCTATGACCCATCTACAGCTCCTCTCTTAGTCTATTATGGTGTTGTTGAAGACCATAATTTAGTTTGGCTTTGTTGTCCCCTGGTGTCAGAATCAAAATATTTTATTAATATCAGAGGGAAGTAATTTTCATTCAGATGCACACTTAAAACATAAATGGGGGAAAAATACAAATGAAATATAAAATATAAACAAAACTGGATAAAACTAAGGCACTCAAACTGCCATATTAGAACAATACTATAAACATTATAGACAGTGTATTAGTTATAACAGTCTAGGTGTCATAAGGGGGAGTTATAAAGTTTTTTGGCCAATAGTAGGGGTGATTTCATGTGGTGTTTTTGTGGTGTATTGTGGTTGAATGAGTCTTTTGCTGAACATGCTCCTATGGCTGTCCAGCACAAGGTAAAAAGGGTGTGAAGGATTGTTCAATATTAACTGTAACTTGGATTGCATCCTCCTTCCTTAAACCTCTGCTGGAGTAAGGGCAAACATGCCTTGAGACGTGCAGCAGAGGTCTAAAATTTAAAACTCTGTTTCTTAAAAAGGAATAAAAAGCAACCGGGGAAAAAAGAAGCAAAACTCAGGTGACAGATGTGTAAATGGTCACACATTTGTTAGTCAAAAGAGCCCTTATTTGAATGCGTCTTACATTTGAAGAACCACTAAAAGCATTAAACAGATGAAACGTTGTGTGCATTTCAGTGCTTAAATATAAACTCTTAAATTTCAACAGTAAAATTTAGATAACTGACAACTTACCTCTGCTCAAAAATAAACATCACTCTGCTTTCAGTGTTTGTCAGAACCAAATTTGATTGATCCTCCTCTTTCTGTTTTAAAGGTCACCTTCAAGGGTGCTGGTTTGAATCCTAATGCCAAGGTGTGGCAGGAGATGCCCGTGGCCCCCAGCGAGACCGTTACCAGCAACCCTCATTGGTCTCCCTCGGATCTCAATGAGGGTAAGAAATGAAAGAGAATGCTAAACTGATTTTATTGCGCTTTACAGCACGTGTTTGGAAAATAAGTTTGAAGGCTTTTTTGGGAAACTGGACATTGTGACACCCATGTCTACTCATGGGATTATTTCCCCTTTTTGAGTCAACACTCCTAACGTTGTTATTGGTGTTTTAAAATAATTTTGGGGCCTTACTACTTTAAAAAAAAAAAAAAAAAAAATTCTTAGATGGCATCTGTATAAGTCGCAACTTTTTTCATGTACACAAACAATAAATAGCTAAACCATCAAAGATGTGGGTAAGTTTGAAATAGACTGCTCTTTCTGAATCAGACTCTTTACCTTGTTCACAGGTTATTCTGAGCCTCCGTCTGCTGGGTGCAAGCAGTATACCGTGGGATTCCCGGCCCTGGATAACAGCAGCTCCACAGCAACAGCTGAGATAGCAGTAAATGGAATGGACCCTCCAGAGTTGGGCTTTTCCCCCGCTGAGTCTACAACAGGGACCTCAGGTCAGTCTTGACACAAGAAGTCATCTTCACACACACAGGCTGCAGCTAAAAATTTGTGTTTTTTTCAATACGTCTGAAAACAGGAAATTATGAACAGCTTGAATGCACTGAGGTGGCAGATTGAGTGATCTGATACCATAAAATGTATCAACAGCTTAAAATACAGGACTTTCATGCAGACGTGTTCACAAAACTCTTTGTCCCACGAGGGAAATTTGTCTGGGAGCCAGATGAAACACTGGCTAAACTGAGAGACTGCTGGGTCACACCTAACCTGTAGAGTTATTTGTATTTAATTACCACCCTGACAAAAACCCTGTCTTAATCACTTGTGTTGCTAAGCATATACTCCACTGTGGAAACTTGGAACCACTGGCCCCTGTGTTAGTTACACCTGTGCAATCTAATGCCCCCCCAAGGTCATAGATAAAGGTGTTGTTGTACACCCTGTATGTGTACAACAACACCTTTATCTGAGTTTGAATGGAGTAGAGTAAAAGTCACCTCAATCTAGCCGCTCTTCCAGTAACTCCAACTTTTCCTGTCGCGCTTATGACACGGATGAATCTGACACTGTTGGAGTCATTTCAGTCACTGCTTATAATGTGACATCAGCATATGTCTTTGAAAAGAAAAAGGTTGTGTTGGAAAAATAATGTCATTAATGCTTTTTAACAGAAAACATTTCAATTTTTTTTTTTTTTAACCATTGATTCTTTAATGTTTTACAGTGGATTCAAAAACGGAAGAACAGCCAATCTCTTCTGAGAATTTGCGAGAGTCTCTGAAGAAAGAACTGGAGTATTATTTCTCCAGGTAAGAAGCCAACACCTAAAGCAAATTTTTTTATGCGCAAAATTTAGAAAATAGTTTTCTCTTGACTGTTTGCAGAAGCTAATCTACGTGAATTTATTTATTTATTTTGATTCAGAGAGAACCTCTCAAAGGATTTGTACCTGATGTCCCAGATGGACAGCGATCAGTTTGTCCCTATTTGGACTATTGCCAGTATGGAGAGCATTAAAGTCCTCACTACAGACATGGACCTCATTCTGGATGTGTTGAGATGTAAGTGAAAAGCTGAGGATGGCTCATGTTTAAAAAGGTGTGTACTGATTGGTCTTTTGCCTCAGCTTAAATATTCTTAAACCCACTCTTCCTTCCAGCCTCTCCTATGGTACAAGTGGATGAGAAAGGGGAGAAAGTGCGTCCTAATCACAAGCGGTGCATTATCATTTTGAGAGAAGTTCCCGAAACCACACCTGTTGAGGTAAAAAAAAAACAAAAAAAAACGTTTGACTGACAGGCCATTAAAGCACTGAAAACATAGTTATATGCTTGAAGTGAGTATGCATTGTATTCAATTCACAGGAAGTGGAGTCATTGTTCAAAAATGACAACTGTCCAAAGGTTATAAGTGTCGAGTTTGCACACAACAACAACTGGTACATCACATTCCAATCGGACACAGATGCTCAACAGGTACTCAGCTCAACTCTTCTTCATCATGTCTAAAGTATTCAGATGAAATCCAGCATCACTAATAGTCGTTTGACTCTTTTTCTTGCCCCCCTAGGCGTACAAGTACTTGAGAGAAGAAGTAAAAACATTTCAGGGAAAACCCATTATGGTGAGTTAAATTAAAATCTGACATTTTGGAAAGGCCCTTCTGTAAACATCTTGACGTCTGTTGACACATTTTCCCCTCTGATTCATACCAACAGGCCAGAATAAAGGCCATCAACACATTTTTTGCAAAGAACGGCTACCGTAGCATGGACAGCAGCCTGTACGCTCAGCAGTCCCAGAGCCAGTCCCAGTACAGCTCTCCGCTCTACATGCAGCACGTCTACCCCCAGCAGCAGTACCCCCTCTACGGCATCGTACCTCCCACCTGGACACCTTCGCCCACACCGTACTTTGAAACGCCTCTGGTGAGATTGACTGTGCTTTTGCTGCTGTGAGACTAACTAAAACCCTCTGTCAGAGGATCTACAGTCAAAGGGGCGAATTCAGTGTAATCTTAAAAGTGTATTATTAATGTTAATTTATTATTTATAGAAGGGGTTTTTGTCACAGGACTTCAGGGACCATTGCACACCTGCCGACTAATCATCCAAGTTTATTTTGCACTAATCGAAATAACTGCATCTTTACAAATATAGCCAAATACAGTCAGGCATTAATGTCTGTTCTGTGTGATTATTAAAACCCAGAAAACAGAAAGCCACACTTCATGCACCTCAAAGGCTTTTGTCTGCGTTCATCACCAGCATTCAGCACCTAAATATAATGCAGGAAATCAACCGTGAAAAATGTGTTTCGCGCCAGCTGTGGCAGAATCCCTTGTTAGTTATTGCTTCCTTATTTATTGTGATGCTTAAATTCAGATGCTTTGCTTTCTGAAATGTCAATGACATAAATACACAATGTTGCATAAGAATTGGCTGGGATGTTTTTGTTTTTTTTTCTTTTCTAAAGCCGCTCTACAATGAGCTTACCTATTTTCATCTCCTTGGGGAAAGCTAAACAACAGATATATGCAAAAAAGTGTTGCTTTAAGGAGGATTAGTAAATACTGACTTTTTAATTTATTTTTGCCCCCTTCCACCTCTTGAGCAGGCTCCGTTTCCCAACAGTAGCTTTGTGAATGGATTTGGCTCCGCTGGACACTACAAGACCAGCTCCAGTTCTCTTAATATCTCTCGCCCATTCAACAGAAGCCGGTAAGGATTATTGTTGTGAGCTTTTTGTTTGTTTGTTTGGGGGGGGGGTCTCTTTTCTCAAACATATTAGAATGTTTTATCACTTGTGTTCTTGTTTGCATGAAGTTAAACAGTGAACATCGGACCATCTCTGTAATACAGTTTGTCTAAAGTTAAAGAGGGAACTGCTCATCACTCCCTGTCTTCTTTTACTTCCCCACAGTGTACCCCTCTATTCAAGAAAGAATGTAATAAATGCCTTCAGGTACCACTGTTATACTATATAATGAGCTTCATTGCTTCCCTCATTTCTTACCATACCGCAGTAGCCAAATGATTAAATACATAACAGGCCCCATGCCTTCTGCCAGGCAGATTTTTATGGCCATAATCATCCTCGTAGTTGTGATAAATGTTTGGTGCCTTTTTATGAGCGTCCTGGATTTGTCTTTCCTTTGATAAATGCTGGCTGCAATCTGATTTCGAGCAACTGGCTTTATTTATTTATTTTTCCAGTTAAGGCCATCTTGCCCTTCTTTGCATTTACATTATTACATGTGACAGCTTCTCTACATCACAACTAACTATCCATCATGTGTAGTCTTTCTTTTTATTTGTGCTGCTTTCATTCGTGACTGTCATCATATGCTGTAACAAAGAAATGCTGACAGGAGTTGAGTGTAGGTCATCTCTGCTGTCAAGCATCAATTCATACACTGCATTTTTGTGCAAAGAGATGACAACTTTTTCAAGCGTGTTCATCACGTTTGTTCAAAAGAAGCTTCACAAAGACATAAGTCAGACCCAGTGATGAGATCATGATGCGCATAGAGGGAAAGAGGGATGGAAGAACTGACTTTGGTTCTCTCTCTTTCTTCATCTTTTCTCTTTGCTCTTTCTTTCTCTCTCTCTGTTCTCCCTGTGGACTTTTAAAGTCAGGAATTTCAGTCCCAACCCAATGAGCGTTCAGATTATGAGATCTGAGGGTCAAAGACCGGTGGGAAGATAAGTTTATGTGAAATCATGCTAATCATACAACATCTAAAAGGTTTATTTGTGGCACAAATCCTGGCAGGTCTTGCAGGGGTGTTGTCAGCTCTGCTCAGTGAGTTAATGATTGGTTGCAGATAGTCAAACACAGTAATTCTGACATCTGAGTTTTAGCTGCTTCAGCCAATCATGACCTCAGTTGTAGTCCAAAACCACCTGCATGTCTACGTTTACTCTGAAGACACAGCATGTTGTCCCATTTCCCTTGCAAACTGTCAAGTTTAGTGTGGTTGCCACCAGTGTTTCCTTTGAACTGACTGAACCGTTTTAGCTTCTTTTCACTAGAAAATAGTTTATTTCCTTTGAAGACTTCAAATGAAATGATGTGTATAGGCTTCTAATTACCTCAGATTGCAGTGCATGATTTTCAGTGTTTTAACACAAGATTTACTCTTAAGTTCATACAGTGGTTTAGGGCTGTGCGATATGACCAAAATCTCATATCCCGATATAAGACATTTATCGTCCCGACAACGATATTTATCACAAAAGTTTTACATTTTCTGTAACTTCTGTGAATCTCGGGCAACTCGACTTGCACAAAGTGTTTTTCACCTGGGCGTCGTGTACCTGGAATCGAGTTTAAACTGACACAATTTTAACAATTTTTGTGAGTATTACACGGCGTGCTGCTGGGAAAAGCCTGTCTTAAGGTTTTTATTTATTTTTTTAGCACCTGATGGCTCTTTTTAGCTTCTCATCCGTGAACACTCTGCATACTATTTCATGTGATTCAGTTTATTTTGAAAAATCTCAACAGGATCTTAAGCTTTATTGTGAAAGGTTTATGTGGAAAATAAACAAGCGGTTTTACCTTTGTTGTTGCTAACGAAATGCATAAAGCAGTTGTCCGTCCGTAGTGTGGGTATTTTAAATATGAGAGAAATTCTACAGTGACCATCAAAACGATGAAAAACTATTGCTGTAAACAGTTCATTTTGCGACACCACGAAACAAACAATAGCGTAATATGAAACGATAGACGTTTTTATATCGTCATCTGAAATATATAGTTATATCGAACAGCCCTACAGTGGTTTAACATCTTATAGCCAACAAATTGGATTAATGTACTTGTAACAGCTGCTGAACTGCTTTCAAAGGCTCTGGATGTGTATTACACAGATCTGTTTCCTTGGAACACATAAGCATAATGTCTTGTGTATTTTATGACTGCAAAAATACACGACTAAAAGTTGGTAAATGTGTAAAAATATAAATCCTGAACGGAATAATTTATATTACGTGGACTTAAGTGTAAAAGCACCAAGCACCTTAACCGAAAGTTATTAAGTTCAGTAGGAAGCACTGGTTGCCAATTTGTATGCAGAGCATTTTAAATGCATAGTAACCTTGATCTTCACTTTCCCCTCACGACAACAGAAACCACGTGAAGCCCCAGGTGAGGCCAAACGACGTGACCTCAGCATCCGTAACACCGGTCCCACTGGAAAGCCTGACCGGACTGCGAAACCCGCAGCCTCCTGCTCCCAACGCTACTGCCGCCGTCTCCACTACTAACACAGTCCAGACAACCACTGACTTGACCATGGCATTCTCGCATCTACCCCCCTCTTCCTCATTGGACGCCAGCGATGACAGTGGGGTAGCTGGACGTGGAAGGTAAGCCTCATCTGTTTCAAACCTGGTCGAATGTTAGAGCTGCTGCTCGTGGGTTAGATTTGATAGGTTATGATATTTCCATCGATTTAAGCAGGTTAGAGTTGACTTGACTTTAACCAAAAGCCATATTTTGAACTAAATGCAGTTTAAATGAGTAAAAGGGTTTTTAGACCTAGACATGAGTGTCATTTCAGTGGGTAGGTACTACTCAGATTTGATTTTTTTTTTTTTTTTTTTTTTTTTTTGGTAAATGAAACAAACAAAACAGTCAACTTGGGAGTTCAAAATTCCACTTACAGCATTAATCATCAACTTGAAGACTAAAACTAAACTTTTTTTTTGCTTTTTTGGCAAGTCTCATGTACTGCTCCCTGCCAGGAGCATGCCTCACTGTGTCCCCAGTGTCAACAGCATCATCTGTGCTTGAGCTAGTTGCACATGTTCTTTTTTTTTTTTGTCTGTTACTTCAAACATTTTCTTTCTGATTTATATGTAAACATCAAATGATGTCATTGAAATTTGCTTATTGACTGACGCATGCTTAATGGATTTGGCATGCATATGACTTTTGACTGACTTGACTCTTTATTCACACCTTATTTATTTGTATTTCAGACGTACGACCTACAGAGGAACACGGAGGAGGCGAGAAGAAGAAAGGATTGCGGTAAACAGCAATTACCTATGGCCATAAAACTTGTATGTTGTGTTTAAAACCATGAACCATGTAATGATATTTCTGCCCGTTGGCTCTGTTTTTAATTCCTTTTCTCAGAGGCCTGTACCCTTAACAGAGGTCAAGGTTTCACCACCCAAGTTTGACCTGGCTGCTACCAACTTCCCTCCTCTTCCGGGCTGTGTGGTCAGCACACAGGGGGAGCCAGTGTTAGAAAACCGGATGTCGGATGTAGTACGTGGTTTGTACAGGGACAAGGTAAGAAAATGAGTTTGTAAATCTCTTGAACAATGATGCATAGAAAGCATTGTTGAAATGAGGACTGCACAAGTGTAACATTCATGCACTTTGCTTTTTATAGGCAGAACAAGCCAATAAAGAAGCCACTGCGAGTCCAGGTTCAGGTCAAGTCACAGAGGAAGCTGTGGCTGTCATAAGTCCTGCCCCGGCAGCAGCAAAATCTGCTACTCAACCACTTGGACCTTCAGCCTCTGGGTATGATTGTCTCTGCTCTTAATTTGAGCATGTTTTGTTCTTACAATAAAACTTAAAATGTTAGCTTTGCTAACTGAACCTCTTGTCCTGATAGTACTGTTCGTCAGGAGAAGAGAGTCGAACGGGTGGAACCTACGACTCAAAAACCAACTCCACGCACACCTGTCAAAACTCCCGGCAACCCCGCCTCCACACAGCCTGTGCCTAGCTCCAGGCCTCAGACCTCTGCTGCTTCCACACCAGCCACACCCAGCACGGCTGCCCCTGCGACAGCCGCTCTTCCCACCCCTGCACAGGTGAGAATCTGACTTTCCTGTTGTTGCTGCCGCCACATGAGCACAGTTGTCTTCCTGATGATGAGATCTTTTGCGCATAGAGGGAAAGTGAGGTAGTGAATTGACTGGCTTTGGCTCTATCCCTCATCTCTGTCACTCTTTTTTTCTTCTCTCTCTCTCTCATTTCACCCCAACCCCACCCCCCATGCTTTTGTCTCACCAAAAGTCCAGAATTTTCACTCCTACCCCAATGAGCGTCAAGATTATGAGATCTGAGGGTTTGACTGGAAGGGTGCTAAAACTCAGTAAATGAGTGTATGTTTTACCCATCTTAAAAATGTTTTTTCTGTTTTTGTTTAGGAGCCCCGTAAACTCAGCTACGCCGAAGTGTGTCAAAGGCCACCCAAGGACCCTCCCCCTGCATCCCCTGCCCCGGCCACCCCGGCCACCTCTAGCACTGCGTCGGGCCAGCCACTACGTGAATTGCGCGTGAACAAGGCCGAGGAGCCGGGCTCCAGCAGCAGTCCTGGAGACAAGCACGAGAGAAGCCACGACAGGGAGGGGGGATGGGAATGCAAGGAGAGCCGGCCACCGCGTGAACGTGACTCTCAAGGCTACCACCGCAGCAATGGTCCCAGGGGCACCGGGGGCCTCAAGTTCCGGGACCATAGGCGTCCTCCACCACCCCGACGCAGCTCCCCGCAGGGAGGATACAGGCACACTGGAAAAGAGCAGAACATCCCACCAGTATCGCCAAAATAAAAACTTGATATCAATAGAAAAAGATGTATGAATATATACATGGATATATATAATTATATAAAAATGAATAACATAAAAGCAACAACAATTATGGTAGCCACCTTCCCCACCCCCCTGGAACATGTCCAAAGAGAGGCTTTTAAAGTGGCAATGAGACTGACATCCAGGACTTATGGGCAAAATGACACCTGAAGAACTTTGACGAGTGATTGGAAAAGAAACAAAAACGTTGTTTTGGCCTTCAGAAATACGCTTAAAAGAATTTAAGTGTGACTTACCTGAAGGTTGTTGATTCGTTCATGCTCCGCTAGGGAAAGGTGGGATGCTGGGCCTCGTAAATGGCCCTCTACCTTTTTTTTTTTTTTTTTTCCTTTCTTTTTTTTTTTTAATTAAAGAATAGATGTTGGTCTGCAAGAACAATATGCACTAAGAAAAAAGAACATGCATATATGTCATGTACATATACAAAGATATCACTAACACGCAATGAGACATCAGTTTTTGTTTTGTTTTTTCTCTTGTGTGCTTAGGTTTGCAAGTATGACTGAAGGGTTGACTGATGTCTGTGTATGCATCGATTGTTAAGCTAAATGACTGAAGTGCTGCAGGGTGCTGTCGCACTGATGTAATGATATTGAGAACATTTTGATTTTTACAGCAGAGATTCTGAATCGTCCTGAAACGGGACAATGTGGTCTTCTAATGTATATCAATGAATTGTGTTCTATGGTGGTATTTTGATCCTGGTTCATGATTGGCTTAAACGCTCTCCGTCAGATTATCAGAAGGTGTTGACATGCGCCGCGGTCAGATGTGTGATTTTTCTTCAAAGCCCGGATGCTCTGTAGGGGGGGCTCACTGGGCTGTTAGCCACGGTGAACCTGCTAGCCTGGTCCAAAGTTTTTCACGTTGAGTTTTACGTGTTTTGAGTTTAACTGTTCCGATGAATTCAGAATATCGTCATGTTGATTATCAGTCAGGTTCTCTGTTTACATGTTTTGTTGTGGGTTTTGTTTTTTGGGGGGATCATGTGTTTTCATGAGGAAAAACAAATAGGTTTTTGCTAAGATTTGACTGCTTGGTGCGCCCAGTGGTTTTAGGCAAGGTTTGGCTTTTCTACATCATCATCATCATCACGGGATATCCAGGTTAAGCTTATCTGTGAATTTGTTCTTAACAATGGCATAATGTCAAAAAAAATAGACTGAGTGCTGTTAGCTAATGATGATAGCTATTTACTATCAGGCAGCCAAGTTGTGGATATAAAGGAAATTGGAATATTTTCACGTGCTACGTGCCAGCTGGCTGCGATTATAGTGTGCTAGGATAAAGTTTAGATTTTTATTGATGAGGTCTGCTAATGTAATCTTTGGGGGAACTCTTTGGCCCAGTGAAACTGGATTTTGAAAAAGCTGTAGAGGTGTAGTAACCTATGCTATATTGTAATAACCCTTCACTAGAAACGTGTGTGGGAGAATGTAATTGTTCTAGTATTGAATTTACGGAGGGAGGCTTTTGACCAGTCAATCCACCAGATTGTTTTGTGCTTTTAGGGTGAGTTTGCTGTTTTGTTTTGTTTTCCTTTTGTTTTGTTTTTCTTCTAAGTTTTGGAAAACAAACAGGTTAACTTAGAATTTGAAGTTTGACTCACTGTATGTATTGCTTTCTTAAATTTATTTATTTTAATTCTAATGCAGCGCTTTTCTCCCAATCTTGGTAGGCTGGTTTCCCCAAAGTTGTGTGAAATCGCATTGGCAAAAATGAAAAAAATCACATATGACATTTCTGTACCGATTAAGATGTCAGCTGAGAGAAAATACTTGTTGCGTTGACTTTGGGATTAGTAATGCAGTAAACGAGTATCCAATCACTGGAGCTGTTTTTTGTTTAGTTCTTTTCATTAATAAGTATGAGCAGCTAGTGATTTAGTATAATTAAAGAAATGCACTAACTTTGTTTTTAAAAAGAATCTTACTCATGAGTAATGTGAAATCATTTTAGAAGCATATGGTTGATGTTGACAGGCTTGCAAAAATACCTACAGGATTTGCTCCCCCCCCCCTCCCCCCCCCCCCCAAAAAAAATATGTTTGGGTTATTTTCTGTTAATTTGGGTTGGGGTGGCAAATGGAAATGTAGTCATGAATCAACCAAGTGTTTGAGACACAATCTTAGAACTGTATGAAATGTCACCAAAAATAAATTATTTTGATTTGGCTTCCCAGTGTCACATTTATTACTGTTGTTTTGTTTTAAGCACCTACACGAAACATATGTTTTCTTTTAGTGTATCAAGCTGTTAATAGAACTACAGACTGAATATCCTGCATCTCTGATCATTTGTTACATTGTTTATTTTAATTTTGTTTTTAAAACATTTAAAGTCAAAAAGAGCAGACAACATTTTTCCAGTCTTCCACTGTGAAATTGTGTGTATTGCAGCTTCAGTCTTCTCTTCTCAGCTGACAGAAATGTGGTCTTCTGCTGCTGTAGCACATCTGCTTCAAGGTCCAATGTGTTCAGAGAGGCTCTTCCGCATACTTCTGTTGTAGCAAGTGGTTATTTGAGTGACTATTTGCTCGAAGCTGGCTGGCCAATCTGCCACCAACAAGGTATTTTGACACAGACCTGCCACATGGTGAATATCATTTTATCAGACCATTCTCAGTAAATGGCTGTAGGGGGAAATCCCAGTGGATCAGACATTTTGTTGGTCTCAGTTCCACCATCAGGCCAGGGTCTTTCTGTGTGGAGTTTGCATGTTCTTCCCGTGTTTGCGTGGGTTCTCTCCAGGTACTCCGGCTTCCTCACAAATTCCAAAGACATGCAGTTAGTGGGAATAGGTTAATTGGTAACTCTAAATTGCCCATAGGTGTGAATATGAGTGTGAATGGTTGTCTCTTTCTTAGCCCTGCAGCAAACTAGCGACCTGTCCAGAGTGTACCCTGCCTCTCGCTCTGAGACAGCTTGGATAGGCTTCAGCCCCCTCCCCAACAAGGATAAGCGGAAGAGAATGGATTCATACATTTCAGCTGGTACAGGGTCTAGATTTTTCACTGCAATGCCACAGGTGGTGTTAATAAGTATTGTGTCACTCCATAAAAAATTTTCACTGCCTCCCCCCTGAATGACAAATTTCATTTGGCTTCATGCACTCTTATGATGATTCATAATTGCTGGAAAACAACAAAAATAAATAAAATTAGCACATATCTTGTGGGGGAGCTTTCCTCCTGCTGTAGAGCCTTGCCCCCTAAGCTGCCCACCTTGTACAAACTAATTGCTTGTTTGTCTAAAAGCCTCTTATAGCCTTTATTTTCTTAGGAGATAATGATACAATAAATAATTTTTAAGTGTTTTTGTCAATAATTTCTTGATTCTGTTTACGTATAGGGGATTTTGACATATTTTTCTGAAGAGGTATGTACCACCCTGCCTAGACATTTTGCCCCCCCCCCCATGTGAAATTTTCTAGATCCGCCGCTGACGTATGGCCTATATGTGGTTCGGCTACCCATTTTTAGGCGCGTATGCTGAGAGTTGATGTCGGCATGGGACTATCAGGTTCAGGATTAGGTTAAACCTTAGGGATAAAGTAAGAAGATGATAAAAACTTCTTATCCTTAGCTAGTACTGTCCTGATCATCGGAGTCCAACTCCCCACCTCCTCTGCCGCTGTTTCTGCTAGCTGAGCCCCTAACATGGACATAAACTGAAAGAATCCGTGGCACGCCGGTGGTAGCCTGCCGTGCCGTCATACATGCTTTTATTGGGATAAGTGAGTACACTTGGCGAGGACGTGGAGTTCTGCCAGGCCCCGTAAACGTCGGTGTTCAGAGAAAATGTCAGGTTATACCAAATTACTGCGGACAGTCAGCGTCCACTCTGCCCGCGTTTAAATACCGAGGTTCGAGACAGAGGGCGTGGCCCTAGTGGTGACGTTTCGTGTTTATGTGAAAGCTAGCAGCGGTCGGTCTATACAGTAACCTGCCAGACCTTCAAGCCGTGGACTGTAAACGGTATGGGTTTTCACCAGCATTGTTTAATTCTTGTTGATTCGTGCGAGCTGTGTTGGAAGGCGAGTTTACAAGTAGTTGGTAATTATGTCAGCGGTTTTTCTCCGTCTGTGAGTGTCGTTTGTTCCTGCATCTCCAAGCTAACATTACCTCACAGCTAGCTAGCCTAGCTAGCAGGATAGTGGGAAGTGTAGCCGGGTATGATTGTTTTTCTTTTGCCTATAAAGTCCTCCGGTCGGCGCGAAGTAACCCTTGTGGTTTCTACGTCAACGTTAAAGCTTTTACTTGATTGTAAACCTTGTGTCATTGTTGCAGACTTTGTTTATTTTTGCAGAGTGAGCTAAGGTTAGCTGTGTGTGTCAGTCATTTGTTAAAAGCAGCGGCGATAGCTGCATGCATATATATATATATATATATATATATATATATATATATATATATATATATATATATATATATATATATATATAGCTGACAAGTGGGTCGTATCTACTTCAGTTAGGTAGCAACAGCAAAATAAAGTTGGGTGTCATCTCCCTGATTACAGCTGAGCCTTGCACCATCTAGATTATACGACAAGACATCGTGTCCAACCCAAACAGATAATAGTCGGGAAAGATAATTTTGAATATTAATTTTGGTATTTTAACAAAGCTGTGTGAAATTTCGGTCTTTAGTTAAACAATTTCTAACACATTCTGTATGTAAACTGAAAATATTTTGTATTTATAGCAAGCATATAACTCATCAAACCAAAGCACTGGTATACTGAATAAAACAGGTCTGCGTGCATACTTAGGCACGATAAACTGTGAAATGTCTGTTTTATATTCTGTTGACTTATTTAAGATTCACTGTGTCTTAGAAGTTGTAATCAAGCAATTTTTAAAAACTGTGTTTCAGTGTGCCATAGCGTCACCCCTGCCTGGGTGCAATGCTCTTCTGTTACACATGAGCTCTACTATGTGGTACATCATGCAAAGCATTCAGAGTAAATATTCCCTGTCTGAGCGACTCATCCGAACAATTGCAGCCATTCGCTCATTCCCGCACGACAATGTGGAGGATCTTATCCGTAAGGTAGGCTTGCTTATCTTCCAGTCAAAGTGACGTAAACAATCCCCTGTAGTGTCATGAGTGTAATGTTGATATTGTTATTTCCTGGCTGATTAAGGGTGCTGATGTGAATCGGATGCATGGCACTCTCAAACCCCTGCACTGTGCCTGTATGGTTGCTGATGCTGACTGTGTGGAGCTGCTGCTGGAGAAGGGGGCAGAGGTATGTTACAGCTGCACACGGAAGTTTTTCATATTCACTTTAGATTTATTCGGCACCTTTAAAGGTTTTGGCCTTAAGGCGGGTAAGTATGCATGCAAACACAGTCAGTGTAAGTGTGAGCAGGACAAAGGTTAAAAGCTTTCTAAATGTAAAGAAGACACCTAGCATTGTTTACACTGAAGGATTCATGTTGAGTCATGATCTGAAACCACTGGCTGTCTGGAAAGATAGGGAAATTGTATCAGTTTATTTTAGTAGTACTGTGTACATGTGGTGGGGATATGGGAGAATTTAAAGGGTTAATCGTTACAATTATTTGATGGAAACTATCCTCTGTAAATTGAGTTTTACTTTCAGGTCTCACAGCATTCACATTCATTCCCTGTTTCTTTAGATGATCACTGAGCAGTTTTCATTTGGACTATTTGGTAGACTGTCGTTCTTTTGTTTTTGATATAATTTAATGGTGCAAACAATTTCTGAATCATCTGGTTATTCCATTTCACCCTCCTTTTACATCTGTGCTGCAACACATGAGCCAAAATATCTGGCAGGCGTTGAGACGCCTACACAGTCACTTCTCAGGGCACCCTGCAGCTTTGTGCTATTTAATTAAGTCTTGTTGGCATAAGACTGCTCATTATACTGAATTTTCTCATCAGGTAAATGCTTTGGATGGCTATAATCGTACAGCACTGCACTATGCAGCAGAGAAGGATGAGAGCTGTGTGGAGCTGCTGTTGGAATATGGAGCCCAGCCAAATGCCCTGGATGGCAATAAAGACACTCCTCTTCACTGGGCCGCCTTCAAAGATAATCCTGAGTGTGTAAGGGCCCTGCTGGAGAGCGGGGCCTGTCCCAATGCCCGTGACTATAACAATGACACACCTCTTAGCTGGGCAGCAATGAAAGGCAACCTTGAAAGTGTCAAAGTGCTATTAGACTATGGAGCGCAGGTCCATGTAACTAACCTGAAGGGCCAGACCCCTATCTCCCGGCTGGTGGCCCTGTTGGCCCGAGGCCTGGGCACCGAACAAGAGGAAGAGTGTTTGGAGCTACTGTGTCGAGCAGCAGGGAGGTTTGAGATTCGACGGGCCGACGGCACCCTTCCCAGGGAGCTGAGTAAAGATCCCCAGCTGCTGGCGAGGCTGACCAACATGGTGGCTCAGGCGCCCACGCTTCGCTCTCTGGCACGCTGTGCAGTACGGCAAAGTCTCGGAGTGCAATTCCTCCCCACGGCTGTCAAAGAGCTTCCTTTACCAGAGACTATCAAAGACTATCTGCTGTTGAGAGACTGAAAATGAAGCTGTTTCTTCAGACCTCACTGGCTCATTATTAAAGAGCTCATCACACTGCATTGCACACTGCAAGGAAGTGTCTCCACGGTATTAAAGAGTTGTCCAACCTTTCTGCAATTTATTACAATATATGTGATAGGAGGAATGATGAACTTAATGTATTTTTCTTTACAAAAAATCTAAATAAGCAGTGAGTGAACTGCAGATGAATATATTTTCATTTGTAGAATCAAGTTGGCACCAGTGCATTCTCCTCATGCGTTGAGTATCTCAAAGCCTGTTTTAAGGAAATCTTTCCCACTTTCTTTGCAGAAAGAAAGTATAACATCAGGTTTATTCAGCTCCATCATAGTAACGGTGTATGTATGTGCATCTAATCATCCAGCTGTTTTGGTTCATGAATAGTCAGAAATTAAAGTTATTATCTTGCCTGCTAAATTCACAGGAAGTATGAATGTTACTTTTTAAAATGTAAATATAATTTAAAAGAGTTTGCCACAGACAATGAGGAAAGTCATAAATTACAGAATGAGTATATGCTCGTTATACCTTTTTAGAGTGAAACAAACAGTTGATGAATGAGCACTCATGTCCTGTATTTGTAATAGAGTGTGTCGTGTGAAGGTGGTTTATATGTTGGCGTTGGAGTGGTCATCTTTCTCTCTGACACCCTGAAGAGCTCATGCTGCAGTCATTTTTGATATACCAATAGAAGTAAACACATCAGATTTAAAGAAAGCAGAGTGTGGGGGTTAACACAGCAAGAACGTCCTGGATCACTGGATGGCTGGTGCGAAGTTTTCATGTTCTCCCCATGCCTGCGTGGGTTTTCTCTGGGTTACTCCAGGTTACTCCCACGCTCTGAGAACATGCATGTTAGGTTAACTAGAGAATTGGCTGTGAGTGTTCGTTTTTCTCTGTGTTAGCTCTGTGGCAGACTGGCGGCCTGTTGGGGTTGCACCGTTCTTTTTGTCCTGTGACTGCTGGGATGGATAGCCCCACCCCACCAAAAAAAAAAAGTGAGGCTCAAAAATGGATAGAAGAAAACACTTGAGCAGATTAGAAATTATGCCAGATGGCAGCAGTTTTATTTATGTCGATGCAGCAGAAGGTTGGTAACTATTACTGGTTTCACATGATGTGCCAGGCACACTAACTTTGCCTCCATAGTCTTTGGAAGTTCTTCTGCTCTGATAGCAAGTCTGCAGTCTTGTGATTTAGTATTTATTTGGTCTATATTTTAATAAAATGAAATAAAAAGTTGCAGTTGCCAATAAGGAATAAAGTTGTTGTTTTTTGTTTTGTTTTTATTATCAGTGGAAGTTTTCAGTCTTAACTTGCAAAAGTTTGTGTTTCAAGGGTGCTCGCTGGTCCAACATTTTGCAGGATATTTGAAAGTGACTTTATTTTAAATTGTTACGTATTAGGACCATGATATGGCATGATGACTAAGTTTGTGTCTTTGAAGGATTCACTAACTTGCAATTTGTTAAAGCACTTGTCTACAATCTGACAATTTCTGTGCTTGATTATGTTTGCCTTTCTACAAATGTGTAAAAGTTAACCTCTAGATCATGTCTTGTGTACACCAGCAAAGGTGCTTTTTTTCTTCTTTGTAAACATACTGCAAGTAAATGCCTTTATATTCCAGCTCACTCTTTTCTCTCTGCTCTTCACAAAAATCACACATTGATAGCTCATATATATCAAGTCACAATTAATTACATCTAATAGAGAATACTTGATGTCTATACCTGTTATTGACTGCGCTGTGATTGTTTTACAATATGCATATACAACACAGGTTATATCTAATAACAAACTGTTACAGTAAGCACTGTCACTGATGACCAAACATTCACAGTGACAGCGTTTTAAAACACGAGCCATGATGTTTTTTTTAAACTTTGTTCCTGCTTCTGGCATGTCAAATATCTTTCATTAAAGAGACCATATACCAAGTGCAATTATTAAAGCTCAGTGCATGGCTACAGGCTACCATGAACTGAACATAACATAACATATGTAGCTTTGTCAAAATATACACTCATGTGTTACTTTCTTTAGATGCATCTTGCTAGTACTGGGTTGGACCCCTTTTTTACTTCCAGAGCTTCTTTAATTCTTCATAACAAGGTTCGACAGCTGGAAACATTTTTAAGAAATTTTGGGCCATATTGACATGACGACATGACATAGTTGTGCAGATTTGGGGGCCACAGGTCCACCATGTGAAGCACCCGATCCACCACATCCCAAGCGTGCTCTAGTGAACTCATTGTCATTGTACAAGAAACCAGTTTGAGATGATTTGAGCTTTGTAACATGGTGCATTTTTCAGCTGCAAGCAGCCACCAAAGATAGCTACACTGTGGTTATGAAGGGACGGACATGTTCAGCAATAACACTCAGACTGTGGCATTTAAATGATGCTTAGTTGTTACTACGTGGTCCAAAGTGTGCCAAGAAAATATCCCTTCACCATTACACCACCGGCAGACAGTTACACGGCAGGATAGATCCGTGCTTTCATGTTGTTTTTTTATTCTGACCCTATGCTCATCAGACCAGAAAGCGTTTTTCGAATCCTTTGTGCTTTGTTTTAGGCAAGCTTCACTTTCCTGTTCTCAGCTGTCAGGAGTAGCATAC
Organism: Aulonocara sp. 'chitande type north' Nkhata Bay; assembly: GCF_057382095.1. Lineage (NCBI taxonomy): Eukaryota > Metazoa > Chordata > Actinopteri > Cichliformes > Cichlidae > Aulonocara > Aulonocara sp. 'chitande type north' Nkhata Bay. The sequence continues at coordinate 3,550,593 of NC_141363.1, read as the reverse complement.
GGTGTGGTCTGCTGCTGCTGTAGCCCTTATGCTTTGTGGTTCCATGTTCAGAGATGCTCTTTTGCATACCTTGGTTTTAAGGAGTGGTTATTTGAGTTACTGTTCCCTTCCTATTAGGTCTAAGCAGTCCAACTATTCTCCTTTCCCATTCTCATGTGCATTTTGGACTTCATCAGGTCGTCTTCATCTCTAATTCCCAAAATGCATTGAGTTGTTGCCATGTAATTGGCTGATATTTGTGTTAATGTACAGTTGAAAAGTGTACCTAATAAAGTGACCAGTGGGTGTATAACCTAAATTCAGAAGTAATATTCATGATCTGCTGCATCTAACATATTCTCTCAAGGGCATGAATAATAAAAAATAAGAGTTTTAGTACACATGTTGGAGTGGCTCACAGCGGCTACAGCGAGCAGTTCAGAGGAAACGGATAATATATTTATACTTAGTATTTGTGAAGTAATTTCTAATTGTAGTGCAAAAAAATGGCCAGAGTATCGATGGAGTTATGATAGAAGTGCTATTTACAACAGTTAAACAAGGTTTGTATTTAATTTTACATTTTAAAATGCTAAATGCTTTTTTTCTGGGGAAAGCTCTTGACAAACATATTTAAGTCAAAGAAATGACCAATTATACCGTTACTTCAGTGTTTTGGAAAGAATTTGAAAGCTACCATTAGCACCTTCAATTCTCATATTATCCATTGGGGGTCCCTCTAGCCCTGTCTCTAAGTCACCAGCTTGTAAGACTGCCTTTGAAGTAAATGTGACACTTCTATATCGGAGGAAACATTTATTGTTAAGCAACACTGACTGTAGATTACATCAGCCAGTTTATCTGAATACATTTTTGAATGCATTTTTCAAATGTATAAGAAGAGCTACATTTACATGATCACAAGTTCAGGCATATTCATTTGTGATTTTTTTTAACCAGCTATTTGGGGCTTGTACCTTTACAAAGGGATAAGTTGAGAGTATCAGGAAGGAAACCAAATCAAGAGGGGAACGACCCCACTGTTGACAGCTGTGACATACCATGTAACAAAACTTCAATCAGTGACTTGAAAAAATGAAGATATCATGAAACTAATAACCATATGCACCACAAGTATCATCATTTTAATGTTTTATCATGTTTTTTGAATCACACAGATGCACAGTCAGTAACTTTTTAAATTAATGACATGTTGATGATATCAGACAAATGAGACATATCTTAAAAATGTAAGTGACAGTTCAAGCTTCCAAAAAGCTTCTACATACGATGTACAGTACTTAAAAGGATGTGTTATATTCGCAAAAGTTTATTGTTCGAAAACCCATCAAATTCATACAGTTATGAGGGGAATTCTTACCCTGCAAAGCCAAATTTACCTCTTTTCACGAGTCAGTTACAATTAATATCTTAATTGCACCCACTGTATAGGTGGACTTGAAGTCAATGTTTCTCTGTTTAAGCTTTAATAAATGACACAGAAAACATAAAGACTGTTTTCCCATCTAGTCATCCTATGCTTAAAGATATATACAAAGGCTGAGGGGGGGAATACAGACACAGAAATAGCAGCAAGAAAAAAAATGTAAGAGTAAGGGTTACAATTTCTGATGAGTCAGAAAAATATTCAAAAATTAAGTTTCGTTTCATCATTAAACTGCAGAAAAATTGGGTTGAATTTATATACACAGAACTTTCATTATGATTAAATTAAAACAAAACAAAACAAATAAATGTAGGGGCTTTCTGGTGCATTTCTTTACATGTGGCCAGGCAGAGATAGCTTGTACGAAATCTCGCGATAAGTCCGCGTCGAGGGGAGTGTCAAATTCCAAGAGAGAGGAGAGGGGAGTCAGAGAGAGGGGCGCGAGGGTGAGTTTGTAAACACTTTATTAACCTTTAAATTCACCATAGATTATTCGAGTATAGTAAATGATTACAATGTCGCGCTCGACACGACACTTTTCAATGTTTGCTGACGTTAAAACGACACGTCTATGTAGTTGTCAAAACTGTTGTGGGAGCTACAACGTTTCATTCGGACCCACTGTGTCTCGCTTTGCACTCAAGTGTCACTCCGCCAACCAACTAAGTGCTAGCCTTTTCGGCTGTTGTTACTCTAAATACCCGAAGTGCACTTTGAAATACAGCAATTCACGTCGGATGTTATTAAATTGATTTTAATATATGTCTATTGTCATGGCAGAAAGTGGTAGCAAGTGCTGCTATCACTCACTTTTTAAGTGTGCGCTCGGCCTGTTGTTAACGCTAGCCACATTAGCTAGCCATTAGTTTTGCGTTGATAGGAAAAAAAAGTTGATTTCGAGATTTTAGCCAATCAGATTCAGCTGTCGGACGTTATTGACAGGGTTCGAACCTATGAGTGCCCTAGAAGTCGCTAACTGACGCTCTCGTGGCCAATTGCTGAACAGAATAGGCGGCATTGTTACGGGAAAAGGCTGGGCTTATGTACCCGTACGTAGCCAGAGGTAATGGAGGCTAAAAAAGACAAACCTTTTCGACACAGTTAGCGGTGTCTTCACAAAGGAACTAAAGTTTGTGGAACTTTGGGAATTCAACTTTAAAATAATCTTCGTTTATATTGCCGAATATGTGGAAAAAAGCGCGCTCGTGTAGATTTTTTGGCGGTAGGATATATTGCGAGAATTTGGGTTTGCAAGAAAACCTTAAAAAAAAAAGTACTAATGATATCCACAGTATTGCAATTTGAACTGCTCAACGCTCCACGATCCATGTCTCCATCCATGTCAACACCTTCCTGAGAAATGTAGGTCATGTTTTTGGCAGAGTTGTGCATCATTCCTTCACTAAGAGAAGTGTTAGAACTGAGAAAACTGCACTATGTCTTGTCCAACCAAATACATGCAATTACTGAAGAGTAATGCGAGATGTTTGGAAGTTGGACCCAACACAAATGTTCTTTGCAGCTTGAAAATGAAACTTTTTTTTTTAAGTGTATATTGCATGCTTTTAGGCATTTCTGTTGATTAGATTAGTTAAGTAATGATTGGCTTGAAAGTGTTGTAGAGCATGGGTAAAAGCTACTGGCTACATTTCAATGTGGTGTTCTTCTTTTTGAATTTATAGTTATAAATCTATATTTGCTTGTTAAAGTTGCAGACCACAATCAAATCTACAAAATGTCTCTGATTTAATTTTAGGAAGCTCCCTTGAGTCCATCCTGTATTGTCCTGCATCAACACTGATTTAGCTTTCAGGCCTTGTTGGTTATGCAGAAGTAGGAATAGGATTTCTTTTGTTCCATTTACTAAATCTTGTGCTCACTTTGCTTACATAAACAAAACACTTTGGTTCTTGCACACACCCAGCCATAAACCTGGATGTCCTGTCTCAAATGCTCACCTCTGATCCCATAATTATCCAAGCACATATTTGATTTGCATTTTTTTTCTTTCACGGTTTCTTTTTTTATCCCTCTCCCCTCCAGCCCCCTTTAGTTATTTTTCTCTTTGTGGGGTCTCCCTACCCTCTGGCAATTTAAGCCCCAGATTCCACAGTCATGGCTGCAGTGCAAGCTATTAATACAGTTTGTTTAGTCAGTTTCCTAGCAGGCGGCGTCAAACACTGGATGGCTGTGGCTGATTATAGCTGGGACTTGTTCCCTTACACCTGCTGAGTCGGAGAAATCCAAGTTAATGTTGGGACTTTGGCATCGACTCAATGAGAGAGACAGAAATGAGAACGCTTTGAGTGCTTCCATGTCACCTTGGATGAAAGGAGGTGAAAATACTTGATATCAAAACCTGTAATTGATATCAGTGATGTGCATCAGGACTGATGTAACGAGTTGACTGATTATCTCGCATGAAATTGGGGGTCTGCATGAAGTAGCTATTTGAGGGTATAGGAAAACGTTAGTGAGACACTTCTGACAGTCGCAACATTAATTTAACTGTATCATTTCTACCTGTAAAAAATAAACAAATAAATAAATCTAGGCGGTAATTACGGATGGCTTCTTAATGTGAAGCAAGTAAAAGATGCTGAAGAAAAGACCTTAACACATCTGTTTTAATCAGTTTAAGTAATTGGTTGGGGCAGCTATGAAAACAAATGGTGTTTTCCACCCCTGTCATCTGGAATTTATGGTGGATTTTCCACAAAATCAAATCCCACATTTCATGTTGGTGCCAGCCAGCCAAGTTAATGTCTAGCATGTCTTTAGTAAGATGTAAACTTTGAAATCTGTTCCTACTCCTGATGCCAGATGTGTCCATTTCCTCAAACAGTCCACACCCTCGGTATAACGAGCTAGATGGAGTATCTCGTTTGCAGACACGTCCACCCAAATAGACTCAGTAGATTGGAAGCACTTTGTGAGGGGCCTTGCACTGACCTGTTGCCTGCAAGAAATCAGACTTCTCTGTTTCATGGGTTCTTTGACGTGTGCAGAGAGGGGCAGCGTTTGCCTGCAAATATGATGCAGACCCCTTTTCTCATGAAGCAGCGAGACACAACCGTTAGGTTTGTTACAAGCTAAGCTTCACGGGAGAGTGTCTTATTCCAGCGCAAGGCTTCGGTAATCGCGCGCTGGCTCAAGGACTGCAGAGGGAGAGATGGAAGGAGGAAAATATACTGACTTCAACATTGGGAAAACTTTCAGACATTTATGCCTCGCCAAAAAAATGAATAATCTGTCCCACTCAATAATGTTAAATGACATGCACAACACATGTTAGAGGTACAGCCGAGGTTAATGTGGTCAGTAACTCAGAAATAGTGAAATGCTAAACATTTTTAATTTGTCTTTTCTTTCCAGTTTGTCAAAAAACTCTATGTACTAAGCAACTTTTTAATTCACAAACAAATTTTTGCTCAAAAGTAGGGCTGCCACAAACGATTATTTTGATAGTCGACTAGTCACCGATTATTTTTGCGATTAGTCGACTAATCAGATCATCATCCATTGGACGTAAAACTACAGCTTATTGCACCAGCAGCATCTGCTCTTATATAACTATCATTAGCTTACAGCTTTAAGTGTTTAAGGTCTGTGCTAACTAAAAATAAAGACAAGATGATAGTTTATTAAATTTTAATGAAATTTGCAGATTGTTTCGGTGAAGTTTAATAAACTCCTTGCTATCTAAAATATAACAGGACACTGGAGTATATTCTGGAGCATCTCACACTTCTGTTAATCAGTTGTCTGCTTGACGTTTATTCAGCTGTGTAAAAACTATAACTTTAATCTCAGACAAACTGATTTACTCAGGAACAAATAAAATACTAAAAAAAAAAGCCAAACAATAACATTTTAAGTTATCTAAGTGACTCATATATATTTAACCTGAGTCGCGAAAGACGGTGGTGGGTTTGAAAACGATTTGCGGGGAGTCCGGTGTTCTCACGGCGCTAGTGAGCCTAGCCCCCGGCTCGCTAACGAGCTAGTGGGTAACAGATGTCTCCGAAAACGTCGGAGCGCTTTTGAAAATATGTGGTGTCCTGATAAACTGAGCAGATATTTGAGGTTTACACAGCTACATTCTCGCCTGAAAATATGTTAAACGTTTATTTTGTGACCCAGAAAGAATAATAAGAGTAACATTAAAACTAACTAGCTGCCGCCATTGTTGGAAACTGCGCTGGGCCGCGCTATGAATTCTGGGACACAGCTGCTTCTTCTTCTTCTTCGGGGTTTAACGGTAGCTGACATCCTTGTACATGCAATGCTGCCATCTTCTGTTTCAGTCCGTTATTACACTCTTAAATCCTGCCACTTATTCCTGCGTCTTTTGTGATCTTACAAAGCTTCAAACGACGCGTCGACTATTAAATCAGTCGTCGACGATTTTGATAATCGACGTAATCGTGACTAGTCGACAAATCGTGGCAGCCCTACTCAAAAGTAATGAGACTGCAATGTTACTACACTCAACAGATTTCTCCTCTTTGGTTTTTGACCCTACCTGTTGAAAATTTGTCTATGCTTGGCTGCAAACAAGATTCAAATCCTTATATCCCAGGTGAACGTGTTCTTTCATAACATCTCTGCCCTGTTGGGCTATTGACCGGGGACGTCTGGGAATGTCTCGTGGCTTCTCATTGGATGACTTTGGCGATGTGATCCCTTGGGCCGTATGGGTAGCTGTGTGGTGTGGTGTTTGCTCCGGTGCATCCCACAGTTGCTCAATCACCTTAGGATGTTGGAAGTTGTACTCATCAGTTTTTGCATTGTAGTGGCTGCATTGTCCTGCTGAGTGGGGAATCGGGCGAGGACGAGTGACGTTACCATTGTTGTCACACACAAAAAAACCTGCGCTTAAAATTAATATTAAATTAAGATACTCGTTTGCAAGAGTATCAATGCAAACAGTGGTGTCTTTGCATCTTCCAGCTGACACACAACTGCATGCAGCACCATTGTAGTCAGGCCCACAGCTCCTCCCCTCACTAACAGCTGAAGTAGTTACTGTCCATAATACCGAACAACACTTTAGAAGGAATTTCAGAGGTCAGTAAAGCTCTAGTTTCAACAACATTGAAATATTAAACAGTTATCTAACCAGCACACATGGTAATGATAGCTGTTTAACTATTAGTAATTGCCCCATAGCCACATTAGTAATATGTTATCATTAACAGATGATAGTCGACTGTAGTTAAACAAAAGATGAATAATTATTGCAGGGCTATTGAGCTGTAACAGACTGGATTACAGACACATGGAGAACTGGGCATTTTGCTGGCTTTTCAGAGCAGTTGGGGAAGCATAGTTGAACTGAGCAGAGAGTCCAGAGTGTGGAGAACTAATTGGAGCAAATAGAGAGTGAAATCTGGAGCAGTGCAGCAGAATTGGACGGGTTTCAGTCTTGAAGAGCAGAGCTGAGTATGTGAAGAGCTGCAGACTGAGGAGCAGTGTGAACTGTATTCAACATCTGCTGCCGGCAGATGTGGACCAGATGAGAAACCTGAGCTTTTTTTATTTTATTTTTAACAAATGTTTATCAAAATCTGTTTCTTGTTTTGTTGTTGCCAGCTGTGAGGTCAGTTTTAAAATCCAATCAAAGACCGGTTAGGTCTTTCAGTTTTTGTTCGTGAAGATAAATTTCTTTAACCTTCAAAATCTGTAATTTATGGAAAATTAGTGTAAAAAAAAAAAAGTTAACTTTTTCACGATATCACTACTTTGACATTATTTAGTTGCAGGACGCAGAAAATCTTGCCTGTGGTATTGAAAAGGGTATCGAATATTTTTCTGTGTACAAGTGTCGAGTTTGAAATTCTAGTATCATGACAACTTTAGACTGCCTCAATGCTTAGTTGGTATGTGTCACAATAACATGTATAAATGCATAATACATAAATACCAGGGGCAAGGATTTTCCAGCAGAATGTTTTGTTGTAATGAAATAATGTATAATGTTATTCACTTTGCCTGCCAGTGGTTGTAAGGTAGTGCTCAACTGGTCTGGTCTTGAAAGACCTGTGATTGGCCCATCGGCTATATTTTCTAAATATATGTTTTCTAAAGCTGGAAAACTTTTGCTTTTTGAATTGCAATAAACTGAAAGATAATTATGGACTGTCAGTTGATGGTAAAAACAGAGAGTCTACCCCGTCTTCAAATCAGCATTTTTTTTTAAAGTAAAAGTTTAAGAGGTGAATCACAAAAGACATCCTAGGGCTTGTGTTAAATCACAAAAGTCTGACAACATTTTTGCTCAAGAGCTGGAGAACATTGAGTATAATATATACAGTATATTACATAAATACCAGTGAGTGGCTTTATTTTTCCTTTGTGTACATGTTGGTTGTGTCTGCGTGTGTACATAACAAAGTCCTCGATGCAGTTGGTGTATTTTCAGTGGGACAGTGTTGTGTAATAGCTGCCAGACGTCACTCTGGGCCAGCTGAGAATGCTAAAACATTCATGTCTGTTGCCTCTACCCCCTCCCCCCTCCCCTCCAATTTCCCGATTTAAATTTAATGAGTTATTTTTCTAACTTCCCAGTTTGTCTCCACGTGCAGTGTTGTTCAGCTGTGCAGAGCAGCGCAGGGTGGGGGTGGGTTGGTGGCATTAGAGATTGAAGCAGTATGCTTGCATTTTTTTGCCACTTCAGAAGAAGAAAACAAATAAAACATGCACGTATTTAACTCTCAACAACAGCATATAATAAGAAGGTGAGAGGGGTGTTGTGTATAACTTTTATTGGAAAGCTTTTTAGGTTTTTTAGTAGATTAGAAGGGCCAACAGTGCTGCCCACATATGCCTCTATTTTTACTTACTTTACAAAATACTGTTAATACTGTGTTAATAGTACACTAAAACTAAAATCCTGGGGCACATTTATTAGAAGTTAAGAAATACAAAACGGCGTGATTATGCCGTGAAATATTTTTGAAATAATGGTTATCTTTTGATGAACTTTTTTATGTTTAATGTGTTTTTCTTGTAAGTCATGTTAACAACCAGCTAGCAAAAGGTAGCTACACTCTAACAATATATACATATTGGTTAAAAAAAAACTATACATAATTTAAAGTACTTACTAATATAACAATAAACTGTGGTTAAATGTTCATGTTTCAAAAAACTTGTTAGTTTTAGCTATGTCAAATTACCTTAAAACTCTTCATCCTGCTTCTCAGGAGCTGAACCATCCACCTTAAGATTGCAAAATTTCATAATATTTAAAATATAAGTATCAGATGTTCATTTAGAAGTAGTAAGATGACCTGGAGAACAAAACGCAGCGAGGTCAATGGGAATGTGTCCAGTGCCAGAGATCTGTTGTGTGGAAACACATGAAAACCTTCATAAAGTGAATGAGGAGGTACTTAACCTTAGATTGCATGTGCGTGCACAGAGAAACAGCTGACTCAGAGAGCGGGAAACATTGAATGAGGGGTACGAGAAGGGGAGGGGAGGCAAGGTGGCAGAGAGGTGAGGAGAGAGTAGTAATGAGAGAAGGAGGCATTGGAAGTGAGGAAAAACGAGACAGGGAAAGAGAAGGAGACCGAGATGTCTTTGTGTAAACGGTAGCTGCCGTCCTCTCGTGTAAGCAGGCTCCTCATTGGCCAGCCCGAAGCCCCCGTGTGTGTGAAAGAAGTATCACCAGGGAAACTTCTTCTCGCTGCCACTGTGCGTGTTTTCCTCCTTGCCAGGGTTATTTTTAAATACCATTCGGCTTCCTGCTCAGACTAAAGACTACAAGCCACAGCATCACTGTTTTGTTGTTTTCAGGATTTTGCCAGTACACACACCAACAAAAAAAAAAAAAGCTGCAACAATGTTCTCTTCTTCTCCTCTACCACAGTTACATTGCAGGCTCTTTGCAAAAATGGGGGACGACCGACCTTTTGTGTGCAGTGCTCCTGGATGCGGACAGGTAAGTCCTCTCTTTTCATGTCCTGCTCTCTGTGGTAGTAATCTTTGCCTTTTGTAATTGCTTACCAAAGGTCAGTACTGCACTTCACAGTATTGTACTTCTCAAAGAAAACTATATGAAACCTAAAAATAAATAGACGTTCTTTTTGAGAACGCACTGGTTTTAATGTAGCGCTATATACAACAACCCTGAAAAGATCCGTTCTCACTGCAAGCGTAAACGGACATATTTATGCAACACTTATAATTAACATCACACCGATGACATTCATGCTAGCATGCCGTTTTGTGAGACAATGCTGTCTCCTTTTGCAATGACTCACTGGAAGCTCCAGTGAGTAATCAGCACCGTTATTGTTTCAACCTGTCACTGCTGACTTCTAAGCGCCTGCAGACACAGGTTTGAGCCAAGGCAGTGACTCAGCTGAGTGCCAGTAGTGCACTCACATGCCTGTTACGTGGTGTTTCGACGAGGCTTGGTTTGATATCATAGAATAGAAGAAGGAAGAAATTAAAAAGGAGTCTGTTCTTAGACTCATGATTATTCAACACAGGAAATCATCATGTCTGATGCTGTGTTCATTTGGGTGTGATATCCTTAGAGCTAGTAGTGAAATGGCTCCTGGGAATCTGAAGGAAGAAAGTGTTTATGGGTTTACGCAATACTTGGGATTCTTGGGACTTCTTCCATGCTCTGATCAGAAGAATGGGATTGTGGTTTGAACAGCAGTCATGTAAAGCAGTTGAACATGCATAGTCGATAAATAAGTGATGATGAGTTGTTTGGTAATTTTCTTTTCAGAACGTCGCAGACATCTAGGGACCCTTCCTTTGTCTTTCTTTACATGTTTTTGTGATGTAAATACTCTGCATATTTCATTGGTTTGATTACTAATTTATTTTACTGCTTAAGCAACAGAGACCTAAAGAGGCAAAGTGATGTGGATGACAGTGCTGGTCTGCAGCTGTGTCACTCTCAAAGCATTGTTTTAGAGCCAGACTGTTGTATAAACAGGTGTGGGGTGGCAGAGTGGTGCTAGATGTTTGGGTATGTTGTCAGTATCGCAGTGCCACCTCACTTTAGAGAACCTGTACAAGGTTATAAACAAACAGTTTTCTTTCTTTTGTTTTGGTTGAATCTATGTCAAAGGGCAGAAGAAATGCAAAACAAAAATAATGAGAAAAGAAATCACATTTGCTTAGCACCTTTTTAAGAAACACAGTCACTTTACACACACTATCTGATATCACTGTGTTGGTGTTTCTATGTCATGATAATTATGTTAGAGTAGCATTATCCAAGAATTTGGCTAATGATCATATATTTATTCTATTGTACGAAAAAATAAAGAAAACACTTGAAATTCTTACAATTCTTTCCAGAACAGAATTTTATATAAACAAAGAGGAAAACATGTCTTTTTTCCCCACATTGCAAAGCTACGATAGCACAACTACATGATCGTTCAGTTGCACTGCTGATCCTGATCTAAAGCCTGAACCATGAAATAATTGCCAGAAAATTAAAATTTTTTGGAAATTGAGTGTTTATTGAACTTTCTGATGAGATAAAAAAAAAAAAATCATTTGCACGTATTAGCTTTAATTTGTAGAAACTGTGTATCAAATATGATACCATTGGCTCTAAAGCGTTAAGATAATGCAGGAACTACACCAACACGGGGGTATCAGATGCACTTGCTTTATACACACACACACACACATACACACAAAGTCAAAGGCATCAGTGAAATAAAAAAAAAAAAAAAACAGGTGAAATTGAATAAAGTTGTCATGGTACACATGTAACAACTTCTCGCTGGTTAAGATTACAGAATTTTTTGGGGAGTCATGTTTGTGATCACTTAACTGTAATATTACTTTCTTTTAGCTTGGTTTTCATCTCTGCCTACTCCTGAGAGAAAAATGTGGCTCTGTAGTTGATAATGAATCCACTTTGTTAACAAGCTAAGTGAATTGTTTCTTCAGTTAGTGATGGAGCCACATCATCAGATTTTTGGTAACCAGGGTTGAGGTTTTTTTTTTTTTCTTTCTTTCTTAAACCAAAACAACAAAAGACAAAATCTGTTTAGTGCTCTGCAGGGTTCTTACCACAAGTGGTCCAGCTCACATGCCACAGCAGTTAAAACAGGAGTAATATACAAATATTGATATACACAGGCTTGGTGTTATCTTAACAAGCAAGTAATGCATGTAAATGAAAATGCAGTCTAAAATTGGCAACAATCAAATTTCCGTTATAATACTGACAAGGCATTCGATTTGATGGTTTCCACTACTCTGCGGTAGTGGTCGGTATTAAAGGCATTGAGGTTCAGTACTCTATCCTGTACATTTGCCAGCACCTTCATTATATGTTTATACATTTTCTGGCCTTTAATTGCGATTTGCTGCTAATTATTGTATCCTTTATGTCCAAATACTGTTTTAATGCTGCCCTTTTAAATGCAACAGTTCTCTACTGGGAAAGTCTGAATCATGCCCATAATAGAACAAGGATGATTGATTCCTGGCTTTGCTCAGGATTTTCCTTCTACCAAGTTAACAACAACAAAAACAACAACAGCAGCTCCCCTATTATATGATGTCCAGTATTTATTGCGTGGGGAGGAGTAATCCTAGCTGCCATTTTCTCATACATGGAGATTAGTTGGAGATAGTTTTTCTCCACAAGACCTAGCTGCCTTGTTCAGAGGAATGAGACAGATGGGACACGTATTGGTGATGCTCCTGGTCGGGCTAAAAATAAGCCCCCTGACACTTGACTGTGTTTCCACTTCACTCTCACGACTGAACTCGCAACTGCAACACGGGACCCTAAAATAGGCCTCAGTGAATGGTGAATAGGCTGGTGCCAGAGCCAAGATTATTTCTCCTACGTCTCTCGAGTGAATCACCTCACCACTTCTCAAAAGAAGTTCCATGTCTCCGAGGACGGCTGTTAATGCCGTCTGTGCGGTTGATTTGAGCTAACGCCAGGCTGCTTGTAGCTTAAGCTGCAAGCAGCCAAAAGGAAGTAACAGAATTCAGACTTTCTTTTATCATTACAGACTCACAGTTCATACATGTGTTTTACACACTAATTCATTGGACAACACCAAGTTACGTGTGCAGCTATTTCTGCAGCTTTTGTGGTCAGTTCTGTCGATATTTTTTTTCTCCCTCTTCCTTTATTTTTATTTATATATACTTCTCTATCAAGTTGTTGACATTTTCACCTTTTTGTCACATACTGCGTGCTCCACAGACTGCATGTGTTGGCCACAAAAGATTATCTATCGCTGATTTTAGCAATACAAAAAACAGGATGTCTCTTCAGAACGCAGTTGCCGTTTCTTGTTGGCTAATTCATATAATGTTCTCTTTTGTCTTGTTCGCTTTTCCAGAGGTTTACCAACGAGGACCACTTGGCAGTACACAAACACAAACATGAGATGACGCTGAAATTCGGACCAGCCAGGACTGATTCGGTCATTATTGCAGGTACTCTCGTCCGTGTGAGACAGACGTTCATCTTCACTGTGTTTTTAAATGTCCTCATGCAGCATTCAGATGGACAATATTTACCCTAACGTCAGCGTGCTCCAACACTAGATATCACATGGGGTTTTACATTCAGTGTAAGTGTGAACTAACTGTGGTGTTGTTACTTTGAATAGTTATATCTGCTCATTACATTTTCCTAGACCAGACACCTACTCCCACTCGTTTCCTAAAGAACTGCGAGGAGGTTGGCCTGTTCAATGAGCTGGCCAGTTCCTTTGAACAAGATGATGATGAGAAGAGGGCCAAGAACTCTGTAAGCAACACTTGCGGTTGATGATTTTATCTTCTTTTATCTCTGCGCTTGTGCATGACCGTGTGCATTACAGTGTACAGTAACCGAAGAAATTTTCTACAGAGACTCGACATGACCAGAAAGAATTACATTTTACTTCCTTCTTTTTTATCTCAAGTATTAATTCAGTCAAAAAATTTACAAACTTGAACTTCGTGCCTTGCACACAGTCCGTGTGTCATTTACATTTCAGTTTTTGCAGCAATTTCTTTTTAAACTGTTTGGTGTTTTATTGCACTTTATATGCGTTTCAGAGCTGGGGTTGTGGCTGTTTAGTTTGTGATGAATGCCCACTTCCCTTTTTTTTCTTCTTTTTTTAATATACTTTGATCTATATGTAGTGTAAGATTATTCTCTTTATCTGTAACTCATTTTCAGCTCCCTGCTTCCAACTCAGTGGCTTTGGACATGAGCCTGCAGACACCATCAGAGGTGAAGGTGAAACAGGAGGCACCTGTAGAAGTCGACTCTTCACCCCCAGACAGCCCTGACTCCACATCTGGGAAGTCGGACAGCTACAGGGAGCCTCTAGTTAAAGGAAAGGTACAAGAAAACTTGATAAGGGGGATTGCATAGGTGTGTAGAGAGGAGGGGAGTATCGCTAAGTGATGTTGCAAGTAATTCATGATACATTGTGGCTGCAGTGGTTGCAGAAATTTGTTTGGGGGTACAAATGATGTGTGACATAAAAGCCTAATTTATTTTATTTTTTGTTTTAATCTTGTAGGACACACCACCCAGGAATTCAGCCCCTACCCCGACTATTGTGCGTCCAGGTTCCCTCCCACTACATTTGGGCTTTGATGCTCTGCAGCCCACCATGCCATCACCCACTTCCGTCATCACACAGGCTCCACCCTCAAATCGTACTTTGGGGTAAGTTAAGTTCCAAATCCTTTGGTTGGTCTTTGCTAAACTCTTTAAGCTTAATCTTCAACTTAAAATAAATTCTAGCTTAAAAAACATGTTTTGCAAACAATGTGACAACATCTCATGTTCTTGCAAGTGAACCTTTAATATCAAAGATGCCATCATGTTCTTTCTTTTTTCTTTTCTTCTTTTTTTGTGGTCCCGACGGGTCAGCCACAGTCAGAAACAACCAAAAGCTGTGCTCTGACCAAAAATTATGCCAGTTTTGATCTTGTGAAATAGGATGTGAAGTTTTGCGAAGTATTCATGATTAATAAGAAAGATACGCAGCTTTAAAGGGAACTATTGAATTTGTTTTTCCTGTTACAGACACTATAAAATAGGTGTTAGGATTACCAGCTGTTGCAGTTTTCCCCTGTTAACACAAGTCTTTATTTTCATATACAGATGTATGTAAAGTAACACAGCAGCAATTTAGATGTTATCTTGGGATAATGGAAAAGATGATCATGGTTCACATAAAATCTGTAACATTTCACTGAAAACAAGTACACGCTAATAAGAGAAAGTTTATAGCATATCAGTTTATTTGCATTCTAAACTCATGCATTTTATAATTGGGTATAACTTAACAAAATGTTTCTCATTTATGGACATTAATGTGTTGCATAAAAGCCCAACGATGTGTAGTACGTTAATTACTGTACGGGAAGCTACAGCTTGCAATATCCTGCACAAAACTCAGCCCATGAACCTGTAACATGATTCTTCCTTATGTCTGCAGCAATATTATATGCATAGGATTTATAACCATTATAAATAATAAAAAATGATAAATTAATGTTTATATTTGCTGTTGAATCAGTCAAGTTAAGCACGGACGCTGCACAGTGTTTCAGACAAAAGTCAACAACTTCACACATTTGTGAAAATGGCTGCAGAGTGGGTAAAAATCCCTTGCTTGTCACACTCAAGGTTTCGAAGGAAGTCATAATATAAATCTTAACTTTTTATCTTTGGACATGTAAAATGTGAAACAGCATTAAACTGGTTAAAAACTGGTATTAGAGGGAATGCATATATGTTAAATCATAATTTGGAGTGTTTGCATTCAGATATATTTATATTTGACAGAATTACATATTTAAGCTAAGATCAAACAATTTCACGTCATTAATATCAGAACTACTATAGTCTTTTTTTCCCCCCATTTTGATGTTTTGTTTTTCATTCAGTTTAGTTTCAGTTTGTTTCCACTCTGGGGTTTCTTGTCTCAGTTTTGTTTCTATTGTTTGAAAATGTTTAGTTTTAGTCTAGTTTGTATTATTTTCAATTTTTTAGTAGATGGATGAATAAATATAATAATAACACAAAACTATACAAAGTCTCAGTAAACATGACCATCATTGCCTTATCAGGGAGGTTGTAATAGTTTTGTTTTTTGGCCAAACTAGCAAACAGTAAAATTCTGTTTTAATTTGAGCTTAGTTTAAATATTCATATTTATTTTTCAAGTGTAGTTTTCATTTTTATTTTAACTATCTAAAATGTGTTTTCCACACTGGTTTTAGTTTTTAGTTCAGTTTTTAGCAAGTCACAATAACCTTGAACAACTCAAATAAAATTGTATTTTTTACTGGATTATAATATTGTGTTACACACATCAACCCAGGTTTGTCATTTGATTGTGGCTGACCCTGAGAGGAACAAAATACAGTTTAGTTCATGAATCTATGAAATATTTTCTCATCATTAAGCAATGGACTGCATGTTCTATTTCTTAAAAAGCATAATTTAAAATTCATTAACAAACACAAGAGTGAATCTCCTCTTCTTATTTGTCGTCTGCTGTCTGTCTCTCCAGTTCACCGACGAGCCATTACCCTATGATGATGCTTCCCTCTGGTCAGGCAGTGCCTGTGCTGCCTGGTCCTGTTCAGATGCCTTCTGTCATTAATGTAAGGCAGACTAACAGTCTAAGTATGTTGTAACTTTACTTTATAACTTAGAAGTTGGTTTAGTTTTAACCCATGCATTTGTGTCTCATATTTGATCACCAGCTGGCTCGACCCATGTGCATGGTACCCAACATTCCTGGGATCCCTGGTCCTCCTCTGGGAGGCAGCAGCAGCGGCTCCAACTCCCCCTCTGGCTACAGCATCCACTCAGAGGCCAAGATGGTCAGCACTAGATTAGCTCTCTATTTTTATCTATTTATCTGTTCTTTTTGTCTCCATCTTCACCCTCCAGCCTTCCGCTGCACAGGCTTAGGTCCTTCGTCATATGATCTTTTACTGTGGTTGCTTGTTTATGTAACCCTTTCACCTGACAACACAGTTTGCACTCATTTTATGATAGTGCAATGCACACACAGAGATTCATGCACAGTTTCCACCTTGCAGCTATGTCCCAGATGAAACTGAGAGAGTGCAGTCATTGTTTATGGTATTTAAAACATATAAAGTATCCCCTTTAGCACATTCCTCTGTTTACCCTAGCCCCTCACTCCTTCAGTTGTAAGAAGATGATCATCGTTGTAATTAAAGACAAACTTTAGTTTGGGTTTTTTGTTTTTATTTGGGGTTGGGGGGGTTTCGGGCTGATCTGCAGAATCTTTTTGTTCATGGCGCTTCTAATACGATATGATCATTATCGAGGTTGCTTTATATATATATATATATATATATACATACACACATGCATATATAACATTTGACTGCTTGTGTACCTTCAGGGCTGCAATCACTTTTTTTAATCATCACGGCTGAATTAGTCACAACTTAAATCAAACATGATCAAAATCCGAGAACTGCTGCGGGAGCATATAAAGCCTCCAGATCTGACTGAAGGAGGTCACATGAATCTGTTGCTGAAAACAGTTCAGAGAGAGCACATCTGTAAATGTTCTCCTCGGAGAGAATCAGGCTTCTCCATGTTTTAAACAACTTTAAAACATGCCAAAAATTGGTAACTAGGGTCTTGTCCAGGTTGTTATTGCAAAGTGTGAATCAGTTAATGTAGACGCAGCACAGTGAAGTTGTAGACATGCTGTTGGCACTGATTCAGACACGCTTTGATTATGACTTTCTACAAAGTTACAATGAAGTTTTTCATGATTTTTTTTTTTTTTTAATTCCTGTGGCTGTTATTGATGTTGCTTATTTGACTGTTGTTCTGTAGCGTCTGAAGGCTGCGCTGCAAAGCCCGTCAGGACAGAGTATGGGGATCATGGCCATGGGCAGCAGCCCCATGGTACCTCAGAAGGCAGAACAGAGTCAGCTGCTGGTCCAGCAGCCAGACGCACCATCACCTGCACAACCTCAGGTACTCAATGTTAAGTATAAATTCCTGACTGTAACATGTTTTTTTTCATCCATACAAAATATGCTTTAAACTTGGATTAAAGATGATCACATCTAAGTCATCTAAACTTTCTTTATTATATATCACATCACTTGTTTTAGTTAACAGAAAATTGGGGATATTCTTGTTGTGCCGAGATGACTCTGGTGTGTGCTGGCTAAAATGAAACTGTGACTCATACTTCCCTTTTCTCGTCTTTTTTCCACTCATCTCGTCTGTCTGTGTGTTTCCTTCTGACCTTTACCCTGCTTCTCCCTCCAGGTATCTCCAGCACAGCCTACAGGTGGGCGTCGACGGCGGACGACAGACGATGACCCCGACGAACGAAGGCAGCGTTTCCTCGAGAGGAACCGGGCGGCAGCATCCCGTTGCAGACAGAAACGCAAACTGTGGGTCAGCTCCCTAGAGAAGAAAGCCGAGGAGCTCAGCACTTTGAACGTCTCACTGTCGGTGAGTGGGCCTCCAGTGGGTGGATGCTGGTGATGGGGCTTCTAACTACTTGTAAAAGTTTGAGAGGTGGATTCCAGATAAGATAAATGAGTTTGCATTAGTATTGAGTAAATTCTTTTTGCAAATGAACATAGCTGATAGATTTGAAACAATGGAAACCACTACATCTTGTTTCATATCTTTATTTTGTCAAATGGAAATTTTAGGTAATATTTACACCTTACGCCTTGTGGGAAATGTACGCTGCTCTGCAGTGGAAGCAAAACCATTTCAACTTTTTTGTTTCTACCGGAAAATCCATTAGGGAAGAAAAATATGGGAAGTCTGTATTTTAAATTACATAACCAAGCATTACTTTTTTTCCTTATTGGTTTGGGAAGTGTAATGTAATTTCTGAAATTTAGTATTGTAGTACTAATCAGTCTGATTTTTTTTCTTTTTCTTTTCCATCCTCTCAGAATGAAGTGTCTCTGTTGCGTAATGAGGTGGCTCATTTAAAGCAGCTGCTGCTGGCCCACAAGGACTGTCCTGTAACCACCTTACAAAAGAAGACTGCCTACTTAGGTGAGCCCTGCACAGCTATGCCCTGTTCACACGGTTCTATTTAAAGTTAGAGGAAACTTGAGTCTGAATTGCATGTCTTAGATATGTAGAAATATAGTAGATGTATTGCGCAAAGCATAAAGAGCTAAAATGAAATTTGAACCTCAAAGTCGCTCTCACATTTTAATCGAAACACACGGCTTTGGTGTGTAGCTCTCTACTTGTGATTGCAAGAAGAAATGAGCAGGCCTGGGTTACAATATAGCCATGCTGCTGTGGCTTTAGTATCTTCATGTGAGCTGTAGTTTTCTTCAGTGCCCACAAAGTAATTGTAATTTTGTTGAAATAATTAGGGTTCAGTTTGTTATGGCAACGGCCACAGTGGACAATAATGTGTCCAAAAATTATTAATAGAGTTGGATTAAAAAAAGCAACATTTGCAATTTAGATATTGCTAAGGGCTGATGGTAACATTAAAATAATAAAACAAGAACTATAATTAAGTAGCAAAATCTTTGTTCCAGTACTTCTTGTTTTATTTATAGTATTTTTTGGGGCATTTCCTTGATTTTGGACGGGATAAAGTTACTGAATATAGCTTGATTTTCACTCGAATAAAAATTAACATAATGTCCAAAGATTTTCAGCAATGAAAACTGTGGAATGTGCTCAATATAAATGAGATAAATATCTTTGCCTGTGTTGCCTTTTTATTTTTTTGTATAGCTGCAGACGAGAGCATGAAAGACATGTCAGAGCCTACAGGTTCCCCTGCCCCGGTGATTCAGCACAGCTCTTTGGCGCCTAGCCCTTCTACGGGGCAAAACGGCCTGAGCTCAAGGGCAGCAGCTGAGGCTATGGCCATGTCAGTGCTGGCAGGAATGGGCCAGCAGCAGAGAGCTGAGAGCGGACCCTCTCACATTATCATGGCTGCACAGTCTCAATCTGCTGCCAGATGATGAGCGATGCCACCAAGGCCCACACTTGGCTCGTCACCCAGGGTAGAAAAGACTCCCACCTCCCAGGTTCCCTCATTTTTAAATTCAGAATTTCACATCTTCTCCTCTGCCCCCCCTCCCCTCTGTGGTCTTTCTAACCCTCCTGGGGAGCCATCTTGCTGGGGCCTGGAGCTCATCAGCAGCCTTCTGGGAAAGGACTGAGACTTTTAAGAGAGCTTCCTGTTAACTTTGCCATAGACTACAGGGGCTGGACTCCAATACCCCCTCCCCCCTGTTTCCTCCTGTGCATCCCTACTCAACTGTCCTCACCCTCAGTAATAAGGACTCTTCACTGGACTGTAGGACTGCGTCAAGTATACTGCCATAACGATCTTCCCACGTGGACACGTGCCGCACAGGTGTTTCGTAAACTTTTTTTTTTTGTGTGTGTGAATTAAATCCGATATAAACCGCACACAGGGCTCTACACTTTTTCCAGCAGGGAACAGTGCCTTGTTCTCCTCGTCACTTTAGCCTTGCACGCACACCCACACATGCCATCACAGAATGCCTCCCTATACATCCTCGGCTCCAAAGATGCGATAGTTGTCTAGAATTCTCTGACTCACATCTCAATTATTCACTCAGACCTTTAGTAAATGGTTCTCAGCCACAACACGATCTCAACCTAGACCCAAAAACCTTACCTCATGTACACCCCTTTATGATAAAGTGTATTAACTGTGTGTGTGTGAGATTGTATATTTATGTACATCAGAACATAGCAGTTTGCCTACTCCTGATCTGATGCATTATTAGCTAGATTGTTAGCATGTGACTTTTCTAATAGGGTTTTTGATACAGTATGCGCAGCTATATTTCTTTTAACTAATTGGCACGTCCTCCCAGATTGACCCATGTAACCAAAATTATGTTAGATTGCGATTTAAAAATAAGTTTGTTGGAGCAGATTTTTTTTTTTTTTCCTGACCTGAAGGGAATTGAACTTTTTCCACCTTTTCATATTTCCTGAAACAGGCAGGTGGTTTATTGGTGTGTAAATGGATGCCTCTTTCCATTTTTACATGTAACTGTTCTGGTGACTGTGTTTTCTTCGTGTGTGGGCCCTGCTGGACTTACTGTAACTGTTATTTTCACACTTTTCAGGATGGTTGCACATCCTTTGCTGCTCGTTTGAAAATGCGATGAACCCCTTGTTCTGTATGCTCTCTACCAAACCGAAACTAAGCCATAATGGATCTCTCCAAAGACTATCTGGTACTTGTCCTGGGACAGAAGTGAATACCCTGACTGTTATTTTGTGATTCAGAGGTTGCAGTGGCACTATGACAGTATATCACTGCTTGTAACTTGCACTTACACACAGTCTTTCACACAGTGTTTGATCATTTTGCCTTAAGATCACATTTGTGCCTCCGATACCCCCCCTCACATAAATATATACAGATTTGCTTGTATGGGGGCAAAAAACGGCTCTAGAGAATTATATTAGTCAGTGTATATAAATTGGGAAAAAATGAACATCAATAAATATAACATTTAATTAATAAACAAAGCTTTTTGAGGCCTTTAAGTAAATAAAAAGTGTCTTTTTAGAATATTGTTAAAATATTGAAGTACTTGTCTGTCATCTGGTGGAGAGACGGAGCAAAGACATCTCCAGTGGTCAGAGCTTTAAGGGCAGAAGACGAGCTGTCTTGTGACTGTTTCTGAAAGGCTCTAGTTCTTTTACAATATCCCCCAGATGTTTTATCCAGATATCGATATATTTTTACATGAATGCTCAAAGTGGTTTGCTTTTTTTTTTTCCCCCCCCTGTCCCTCTTTTGCCCTCTTTCTTAATATTTTCGCGAGATATGATATTTCAAAAACAGGATATGACTTATTAACATAAGGACATTTATGCACTAAAGTAATGCAGGTTAACTATTGCTTTGTATTTCTGTTCAATTTACTTTTTTTTTTTTCAGAGATATCAGAATGTTTTTTTGTTTTTTCTTTAATGATGGTTTTCTGTTATCTGTACTGTATACACAAATGGGAATTTGCTGAGCAACTTTAATACCTTTTCCCTTTTGACTGAACCTCTCCTCCTACAGTCTCAACGGCGACCTCGGCAATTTGTGTAAGTTGCTGGCAGTCAAATAGACGATTGTTCATTTGAAATGAAAATTCAAACTGCATTTAGCTTTTATGTTTTCTTGTATTATTTTGTTGCGTGCTGTCTTTAGCACCACACTCTTCATCATAACGCTTCTGATTGCGCTGATGAATATAGACTAATTTCTTTAACACAACGATTTGTGTTTTTGTTGGTTTGTTTTCTCAACAGAAAAATGGACTTGTGCTTTTTGTTCTTTTTTTTTTCCTTTTAAAAGAAATTTTACCCCCTCTTTTTCTTTTCTTCTTTTTTTTTAATACCTTTTAACAATTGGTCGTGTCTTTTGAGCTTCGTTGTCTAACTTATTGTTTAAATTGGTCAAATAACAATAATCTTTACAGTCTTTGGCCTGTTAACGATGGGCCAGACTTGTTCTAAACATAGCAATTTAGTGGGAAATACAGTAATGTGAAAATTACACATAGTGTATTGATGGTTTTTCACACTCCCTTTGTTGGACTGATAATTTCTAAAATTGTCCTTGTATTGTACATATCTGTACTATATGAATATATTTACTTTTCCATGCATGTTCAAGAGGAATACCATGAACACTTACAGTGCTGCAGTTTTAATTAAAGAAACTACATCATAATGAACATTTATACTGTTTTATCTGTGTTCAGTTATCATATCAAAACATGTTTTCTATTGTAATGTAATTATTAATATGAATGATTAAAGTGGAGACTTAGTTTGATTAAAAAGAGATATGAAAGGAAATGATGTATACAAAGGCATTGAATAATACTCTTTCAAGTACTTCTGCAATATTGTCCAAAGATTTTGAGCCCCTCCTCACTTTTTAAATATTGTGCTTGGAAAATGGGAAATTGATGCATGGATTTATTGAAGCATGCAGACATATGTGGATCTTTAAGGCAAAAACAACAACAACAACAGTTTGTACAATTCTAATGAGCTTGAAAGTCAATATTTGGTATGACCACTTCTATTCTTCAGCACAGTGTGAACTCTGTGACATAAGATTCCCCGTTATTTCTTTAAATAATCTTCAGGATTAATTCTCCAGGCTTCTTGAAGGACATTCAAAGCTCTTCTTTGGCTGATAGCTGCCTTTAGATGATCCCACACTGCTTCAATAATGTTGAGGTCTGGACTCCGAGGAGGCCAATCCATGACTGACAGTGTCTCACATTTCCCTTTCTTAAGCATGTCTTCTTGACAGCCAGCCTTCCACTGAGACTATTTTGATGAGGCTTCAGCAAACAGTTTTTTAAGTACATGAATTTCAGACACTTTCATATGTATTAGATATTTTTTAGGCCGACCGTGTCTACCGATCTACTTTTGTCCTTTACTTGTCCATACCAAATTACACTAGTGTGCAAAAGTGTTTACCCCCTTCCCAATTTCCTACTTTGTATGTTTGTCACACTTAAATGTTTCAGATCATCAAACAGATTTAAATATTAGACAAAGATAACACAATTAAACACACAATGCAGTTTCTAAATGAAGGTGTTTATTATTAAGGGGAAAATAAAATCCAAACCCGCATGGCCCTGTGTGAAAAGGTGATCGCCCCCTGAACCTAATAACTGGTTGGGTCACCCTTAGCAGCAACCAGTGTACAATCAAGAATTTGCGATAACTGGCAATGAGTTGGTTCGCTCATCTTTGCACAATTGTTGTAATTTAGCCATGTTAGAGGAATTTCAAGCATGAACCAACTTTTTAAGGTCATGCCACAGCATCTCAATCGGATTCAGGTCAGGACTTTGACTAGGCCATGTCGTTTTGCTTAAGCCATTCAGAGGTGGATTTGCTGGTGTGTTGTGGATCGCTGTCTTGCTGTAGAACCCATGTGCGCTTCAGCTTGAGGTAATGAACAGGTGGCCTGACATTCTCCTTCAGGATGTTTTGGTAGACAGCAGAATTCATAGTTCCATTTACCACAGCAAGTCTTCCAGGTCCAGAGGCAGCAAAACAGCCCCAGACCATCACACTACCACCACCCTCTTTTACTGCTGGTATGATGTTCCTTTTCTGAAACACTGCGTTAGTTTAATACGAGACCACAAAGTATTTTCCCAAAAGTCTTGGGAATCATCAAGGTGTTTTTTGGCAAATGTGAGACAAGCTTTTACGCTCTCTTTAGTCAGTAGTGGTTTCCTCCTTGAACTCTCTCATGGATGCCATTTTTGCTCAGTCTCTTTCTTATTATTGAATCATGAACTCTGACCTTAACTGACACGTGAAGAATCCGGTTCTTTAATGCCGTTCTGGTTTCTTTTGTGACCTGCTGTTGCTGTGCTCGTGGAGTAATTTTGGTTGGTGCAAAAATATGTTTTATTCGTCAGCTAGATGTAAAAGGCTGATGGAGTATTGTCCGCCTGCCAGGCTAGCAGGTGGACAGGCGGCATGGACATCCAAGTTTGTGAATGTGATAACTCAAGAACGAGGGGATGTAAGATTTTGAAATTCATATCATGGTTTAATCTGCTAAAAATCTTGGTGACCTCGATTTCAAGGTCAAGTTTTTCTCAAAATATAGTGAATGTGATAAGTCAAGAAGGAACAAACAAACAAAAATAATAAAACATTTTCTTCTGAAATGCTCAGGTACAAGGACTGGACTAAAAAAACAGTAAATGTTTAAACCATCCTGTACATTTACAGTCCATATACTTAGACATTTAACTCAAAATCCAAATGGTTAAAGAATTATAACTACCTGTGACATTACGGGTGTGTGAAGGGGTTCTTGTTGGCCTAGAAAATGCTCGCTGTGGCCCTGCTTTTAAGCTGTGTTTTGCTGTCCAGTAATCCAGTATTTTTGGAAATGCAGAGTGACAGCAGTCTGCAATTAAGTTGTTATGTTCAGTTTGCTTTGAAGCTTGTTTTCCTCGCAAGACAATGTCCATGTTTCCTAGAAGAAGAAAAAAACATTAACAGAACTTTTTGGAGAAGTCCTAAACTGCTGCGGGAGTGGCTGAAGGGAATATTTATTTTTAGCGTGGTTACAGTGAAGATGCCACACTGATGATCGTAAGTGCTCAAGGTCACTTTATGAGCTTATGCAGAGGCAGTTTTCAGCACTGCAACTGTGTGTTACATGAACTTTGCAAAGACTGACTTAAAGTCAAATTCTTCTCAACTCATGTCAGAGCCAGAGAAATGTGCTGTGGCTTTTTCAAATATCTGACTCTCTGCATTATATAGGCCTGTGTGGCACTTCCTGTTTGTTCTTTACAAGAACAGAAAAAAACCCTCCAGTAATTTCTTAACAGGAAATTACTGGGCAATGTTATAAATTATTAATATTATACCTTTGCATATTTGTCACACGTACATGTTTCACCCATCTTTGTCCCTAAGCATAATAACTGGTTATTAATAATTAATAATTGGCCACCTTTGGCAGCAAGAACTGCAATCAAGCATTTCTCATAACTAGCACTGAGTCTTTCACTCTGCTATTGAGGAATTGTTTTAATTCAACCACACCGGATGGTTTTTGAGCATTAACAGCCGGTTTAAGGTCATGCCAAAACAACACATTGTGATCTAAGCATGGACTTTCACTAGACCACAACAAAACTTTCATTTCGTTATTGTTGGGTTTTTTTAGCCATTCAGAAATGTGGTTTTGTGGTAGTGAGCAGAATTCATGTGTCCATCACTTAGGGCAAGTCGTTTTGAAGCAACTAAGCATCACATTCTGACCTTAACTGAGGCAAATGAGCCCTGCAGTTCTTTAGATGCTGTTCTGTGTTCTTTTGTGATCTCCTAGATGAATCTCGAGCCTTGGAGTATTTTTGGTAGGCCGGCCACTCCCGGGAAGGTTCACCCCTGTTCCATGTTTTCTCCATAAGTGGCTAATGGCTCTCACCGTGGATCCTTAGAAAAGCCTTTTAATTCATGATTTAACAAAGGGAGTAGTTACCTTTTTATGCAGGTTTGATTGCTAAACATAATCAATACTTAAAAAATGCATTTTGCATTTACTCAGGTTATGTTTGCCTAATATCAAAGTTTGCTTGATGATCCAAAGCATTTAAGTGTGACAAATATACACTATTTTTGGTCTCCAGCAAAGTTTCTCTCCCTGATCTCTCTGGAAATTGACTATTGTTGCACCTCTGTAGTGTAAATCGGCCATTAGGTTATCTTCTGAGTCCCAGAAAGCTGCTAACAGCAGGAATCAGATGCTGCACCAGTTTCAGTTTTTGTGGTTTAGTTTTTTTAGTAAGTCGAGTACGTTTTAATTGATTTATACATGCACAGTTAAGTAAATGATCACACAAAACATGTGCATTTCGTGCGTGAAACCTGTATTCTCCCCCCCCCCCCCCCCCCCCAAAAAAAAAACAAACAAAAAACCTTCAGTCATCTTTATAAAGAAGTTTTAATCTTTTCTTTTAACCCTCTTGAACTCAATGAAGGGCGGGGACTGTGTGTCCGTGTCTCCCTGTGTGTGTCTGTTCGCCACTGAAACGCCAGGGGGAGCAGCGGTGTCGGTGAGACCCTCACCTCCTTCACCTCCACCTCCTCCTCCCTTCTCGGATGCGGCGAATCAACACACGCAGGCGAGGTAAATGCAGTCACGTGACCGCCCGTTGCCGTTGGTGAGTTTCCCCCATTATGGCGGAAGGGCCAGCCGTGCGGATGGACTGTCTCTCCCACTCCGGTGCTTGTTTTGTGTCTTGAGGGAGGGGTTTTGTTTTTAATTTTTTAACGTTTCCTCGCAACAGCCCGGTTTCTTTTCAACTAGACGCCACTCGAGTTTATCGGCGAAGCCATGGCGGACCGGGGCGTGGATTTGTCCGCCCTGCCTAAAGAGGTTAGAGACCAGTTGGCTGAGTTGGATCTGGAGCTGTCTGAAGGTAAAGGAGGGGCGGGGGGCTGATGGGGGGGATGCTGTAGCAGATTGTCAGGCTAGCTGTGTATGTCTCAGCTGTCTGGGCTGACCGGCATAGGTTATACCAGAGGTTCATCCTCATCGTCTACTTTTCCTTTATGAAAAATTTGAATGAGAGCATGCTTCAGGCTCTCAGGCTCTGCCACCTAGCTTATTTTGTGCTAGTACAGGATGTGGGCATTTGAGCTAGCAGTGCATGGCAAGCAGCATTGTACATGAGGAAGAGAAAGGCTTCCATCCATTTCCCCTTGTTTCTGTTTATTTTGTTATATTCCTCTTTTTCTCGAAGCTCATTTAAAACTGAAGGTTGATTAACAAGATCAGAAGTCCTCTCGTTTGCTGTGTGAATGTGTGTCTTTAAACACCACTACGTGTGTGTGTGTGTGTGTGGCTTGGTTGAAAGGCGTTCAGGGCTGTACCCCTTTTCTTGTTATCCAGTTGTACTTCTTCATATTGTATTGATTTTATTCAGCTGTAACCACATGGCTCCCAGTTAGACGTAATTGAAACCTCAACTTTCATCTGGGAAAAAAATCCGGCTGATTGCTATAAAAGTGTGAGTCACTGTGAGTGGTGTTGAAATCAGATGAGCAGGCCTATAGTCATCATCCGCTCGTGGTGTCATATGAAGATACAGTCTGTCATGTATGACTGCCCGTAGTTACCACACGTAGTTTGTGACCTCAGTGATATTCACCGGAGTGATAACGTAGAGTTTACCGAGCCTTGCACACCTGTGCAGCCCTGTTATTACTGGAATCATGGGTTTACCTGCCTATGCTCCTCCTCATATACTACACTGCCCTGTGCCTGTGGTCACAGTGATGTGAGGCTTGTTGTCACGTGTGTATGCACCCCAATATTGGGACCATTCATTTATCCAAAGCAGGGCTGATATCAACCCCTCCCCCAGAGCAGCTGCTTGCCCCACTACCCCACCAATGACACACTGTCACACATCCGTGACAGTACCCCCTCCTTTTCCCCTGCTTTGTGGCCCCCATACATGCAGCTAAATCTAATCCTCCTGTGCAGTGACCCCTCTAGTTATCCACAGCGTCCATAGCATTTTGTTATTGTTTGTTCTAAATATAGCATCATATATAGCTACCCTCCTATAATTGGTTATGCATGCGTTTTGATGTAAATACATGATGATTTCATATCTGGGAGTAATAAAGGCTTAAAAAGGGGGTTATGACACTGTGTAAAAAGATACTGACTGCAATAAAAATACCAAAGTGTTCGATCAGAGTTTAATAATGATATTAGTCCATTACTCAAAGGTGTTTTCAGCTGTAGATTTAAAAAGGATTTAGTGTGCTGACCTGACCTGCTGATGAATCTCAGCAGTTGTTCTGTTTTGGTTACTGTAGCCCATTAGTGGTATATACAGTACATCCACTCCATGGAGGCAGGAGACGTTCACTGGGTGAGAGGCTGGGTACAACCTGTATGTGGAAATTTCTCATTAGTCTCGCAGTGATATGTCACATTTTTAAACAACACGCCATTAAAGGAAGTGAAGTTGTCTTCAATAGCGCGTTCAAAATTAGATGGAGGGCTGTGAGTACTACTTTCACGTTAACAGATTAAAACATCCATATATAGAAAAACGCAGTTATGTGGACTAAACATGCTGGGCCTCTGTAGGTTAGCACGAGCTCTCGTTGCACCACAGCGATGAAACGGGACTAGAGGGACTCTTGTTGGAAGGGAGTCATTTTGGGCCAACACCTTTAGATGCCCCAGGGGGAGACTGAGGTCTATAAGATCGCTATGTTATATTAGATCACAGGTTATTTAAGAAAGGTTTGCCAATTATTCCTTCATCTTTATGCTCATTTTCTATAAATGGACACATGGTACAAAAATTAACACAAGCAGTTGGAGTCAGGTTTGGCGAATTACAGGCTGATTTTCATCTGCCCCTCTGGTTCCTTGGTAGCATTTATATAAACAATAAAAGTACAGATAAGAACCAGATACATCAGACAGATAAAACAAAGACATAACATATAATATTAAACAAGCGTTAAAATCTCAGGGTGTATTGTGGGTTAAATTTGTTTGTTGTTTTGCATCATAGCAATATGATATATGATAAATATAGCAAATTACACTGATATTTATGACTTACTAAGAGTAAAAATGCAAATATGTTTTGCCTGTGTTTGCCGTACATGTTTTAGAGTTATTTCTGATTATTTACCGGAATCGGAACTTGCTTGTGGTTAATCTTTGTGGTTAACAGCATGTCACCATTATTTTTGGTCTGTTACGCACTTGCACAGTAATGCACTTCTTGCAAACAGGAACTGCTTTTAAAACTCTGCATTTCTGTTGTTGTTGACGAGCGCCCGTCAGAAACACGAGGTTCAAAAACCGGTTGGTACAAGAAGCGGGCAAATTCCCAGTATTCTGGTGTTGACACTTAGACTTCAACACATGCTCATGTGACATCATGGCTTATGAATGCAATGCTTTTTAAATTCTAGCTGCGAGACACTGAGTGTAGTGGAAAGAGTGGGTTGGGGGCGGTGGTATAAAGTCCGTTTCACGTCCATGTATGTATAAGTTTGTTAGTCCCTTTGTGACTGGATGCGTGCCTCATGGGCCGTCTTTCTTGAGTCCATAACAAGCCCTCATCTGAAGCAAGTGGAAATGCCTGTTCCTGTGTTGCTCGGATAAGAACACTGGCCTGCCAAATGGCCTCTTAGAAAACAACTCATTTCTGCGAGCCCCCTGTGACTGTGGTGGACACAATGAGGACCATTCAGCTGGTCTGAGCCGCTGTGGCCAGGAGCTTCTGCTGCCATTTAGGCCATTCAGCTGAACCCGATCTTTGTGTGTACGTTGGAATGAGCCGCCTCCATATGAAGAGAAGGGAACGGCCGCTGACTGGTCATACACACAAGAAGATGACACCCAGTGTGTATTTCCACTGGGAGTGCACGCCCTCCCATCTCTCTACTGGGCCAGAGGTAAAAGTTCATGTCTTGTTCATCCCTGTGTCCAGCCTACCTGCTTTATATCACCTTCCGTCTGTCAAGTTTGCTTGAGAGAAATCGCTGACCCAAGCAAAATTCTGCACAGATGAGTTCTGGTTTGTCGGCTAATGCTGATGCTCCGTGCCGAGGTGCTGTTTTGACATTGCAATACAACTGGAAATGATTGGCAGTTCCTCCCAATCTGCTTCTGAGCGCTTTCTAGTGCATGGAGTGCACTTGTTGATATGTGTGTGGGGTCGCTGTCTGTTTGCATCTCTGATCAGTATGCAGAGAGTCTTCTTTTCTGGGCCAATCCTTCAGATGTAGCAGAAGTAGGCTGTGTTCATTTGTGTATGAAGGAGAGAAGGCCCTCAGCAGAGCATGTCAGCACTAATATGGACTAAGCCTTTCTTAGCTACCTGCTTTCCTGACCTTAGTCATCAGTGACAGCATGTAGGGCGAAGTCTGATGAATCGTCAAGGAGGACTCTCCTCCCACCCTTTAAACTCTTTCATTTTTACCCGCAGTCCAGCGCTCTTTGAATGACTGTAACTCCATTACCACTTTTGCTAGAGACAAAATTCAGACAGTTCCGGTAAGAGGAGAAGGCGAGCTTTACGGGGATATTTGGTGTATCACCGTAGCACAAAGCATTCACAACGTAACGCTGTCTGAACACAGACAGAAAAATCAGCTCCGCCTAGATTTTACAGTGTGGGCTTCATGTTACCTGAACTACTCGACCATTTTTGGGCTAGATGCAAAAAATCTCTAAATTCCTGAAAGATGAGAATTATTTTGTAATTTTATAGTCAAAATGAAAAAATATTTCCAGCTGTTCTGTACGATACTTAGGTCATAAAGGTTTTCACAATGTCTCTGAGCTGTTTTTATTATTTCTCAGTGTGTTAAACAGCAAACAGTTGTTTTTGTTACAGTCAAAACAGTGCTAAATTTAAGGCAGATTGGAGACATGTGATGGACACTTCCTCAAACGGAAGAACATGTGTTGCAGTGCGTGCGTTTTTAAGGTGCCTTTTGCTCTGGTGTAAAATGAGGAATAAGAGGCTCCTTACACTGACTGGAAAGATGAAATCTTTACCCAGATTTCATTTCTCAACTTCTTACTCTAACAGGCCTCTTACTACATGCTTCTTACAGATGTTCCAATGATCTCTTGCGAATAGCAGGTGGAAATGTGGTAAAATTGATATCATAAAGCATTCGCAGCATGATGTCATCAGTATTTCAGCCCCAATACTTTGATTTTGTTTGTCTTTATTGTGTATTTGATTATCTAGATTAAACCGAGGGAGAGAGGAGGTAATGACATGCGACAAATCTCCCCATCAACTCAGCTAATGGAGTCATTTTTTTTAACTTCATTTATGGAAGTGTATGACATGTATTTAAAAGCTGTGTTTATCCCATCGAGTGAAATGGTTTAGTCTTGTTTTATTTGCGTACATGTGTAAAAATCAGAACCAGTACGGCGTTTGCTCTCACTGTATTTTACAAACGTTTGTCAGAACAGAATTGGAGGGGAGAAGGTTTTCTTTTCTTTCCTCTAACCCCCTTTTTTGTGGAATAATCTACAGAAAGAGCTGAAATTGTTAGAAGTGTGGGGGAGTTTGTCCATTTTAAAGGATCGAGAAAATGGCTCTCTTCAGTGTGAGTGTGATTTGTTTTGATGCTCTTGTTCTTGATATGTTGTTGCATATGATCCGAGTCCATGTTACTGTTTGTGTTCTGTACTGAATATCACTTGTACTCATTTCTTATATTTACATTTGATGGATCTCTCTTGAAAAAGAGATTTGTTTTCAATCTTGATGAGATTTTCCATCTGCTTTAATAAAGGGCATATTATATAGAACAGAATGGTAACATTTCTTGTATCGCTGACAGATTTTGTTTAACAGAGCCTGGACAAATTTAGCTTGTTTTGTTGTGGAAACCTCCTCTTGGACTTGCACTGCTTTCCATTAATCTGATCACATCTAAATTCACCAGTTTCCAGATGTGAAACAACACCCCTTTCAGATTTTCACACAAATTGCAAAAGCAATCTTGGCAGGTCTCTTTTAGCACCTTTCAGTCTAATTTTTGTCCATTTGCATGAGTGAGCAGGCATGCGCAGCATTACAGCTGCTCATGACATAAACAGTACATTAAAACGATGTCTGTTCACAAAGTACAATAAGCCTGAGATATTTGTCCGTCCCAATCCAGAGGAGAAAGCTGTCTCTGTGCACAGTGAATAGGGTGTAGCTTTCTCTCAGCTTCA
This sequence comes from Aulonocara sp. 'chitande type north' Nkhata Bay, assembly GCF_057382095.1. NCBI lineage: Eukaryota > Metazoa > Chordata > Actinopteri > Cichliformes > Cichlidae > Aulonocara > Aulonocara sp. 'chitande type north' Nkhata Bay. Next base: position 3,518,853 of record NC_141363.1, on the reverse strand, counting down.
GGATGGTGCACACACATTCAGAAGTACAACCGACAATGCTCGTTGCCACAAAGCATGACAACTCTTTTGCACATATGTAAAATATCACTGCTTTCTCTGTCACTGCTGTGTGTGCACGTTTAAACATGTCTGAATAAAGCTCTAAAAGTGTGACCGAGAAAGCGACTGTTGTCTGACAGATTTCTATCTCTTTTAAGAGATTAATGAAGCCACTAAAGTGTCTAAAAAGGACACATTGCACTCCGGTGTAATTATATTAAAGACGGATTATAAACGACAAAGATGGTTTATTTTCCAGCGCTGTTTGCGAGACTGCTTAAGTCATTCGTCTTGTATTTCTTACGGCATTTGAATTGGATTTGAGCAGTCTTGTGATTTTTCTTACCATGCTATAATTTTTGTGTTTACATATTGTAGTGGATATTGCACAAGTTTGTGCTTGTGTTTGATCTCTGTAGAGGACCCAGAAGGTCAGAATCCCAAAAGCTTTCATCTCCCCGCTTGTAGATTCAGAGCCGGGGCATTTCATCTGGTAAGGGTCTTGTTGTGTTTGTGTGTAAACAGTATATTTGCACATGTGAGTTTGACGTAATACAGCTTCTGTGAATAGTTAATGATGGCTGGAGTCCCTTTCCCTCCTCTGGGCCTATAGTTGGCTGAATTATTCAAACGGTCTCATTAAGTACCAGGACACTGAGTGGTGTGGGTGTGTGCGGTAAGTCAGCTTGACTTTTTTATGTTCCCCAGGTACATGTTGAGGCATGCCAAAAAAACACAAGATCGTATTAAAATTTATGCCAGGGGCTATATTGACATCCCACTCATCAGCTCGTAAGACCTGCAGATCTTTGGTGTGAGAAAGTCACTTTATATTGTCAAAGATGCTGAACTTGTTGAGCGAGTTCACTCGTGATGTGAGGTTGGATTGAGAAATCAACGACTGAATTATGCATGTGAGTTTGAGACTGAAATAACAAGATGATACTTGAAACATTCAATTTGATGTTCCTTGGAAATGATTAACAGTTAGGAACCCAACTATAGCTCAGAAACAATGAATAACACATTCACTTCATTTTTAATATTGTATTCATTGCCTTATTAATATGTTATAATATATTAATAATATATAATAATAAAAGTACAGTGCTAATATTTGGCTGAAATATCACTAACGTGGTCCTGTTAAATGACAGTATTGTGAAAAAGTCTTGAGTATCTGCTCATTTCTTTATATTTCGTTAATAACATGGGAAACAGACAAAAACAGAGTTTGTAATTTTTAACAAGCTTGAAAGTCAGTATTTATTTTTCTGAGCCTGAGCTTTCTCTCCTTTGAGTAGTTCTCCGGGATTCTTGAAGGACATTTAAAGCCCTTCTTTGGATACTGGCTTCCTTTAGATGATCCCATGTTTTTAGATGTTTTTACTGCATTGACGGCGTGTTTAGGATCATTGTCATTCTGAAAAATGAAGCCGTTGCCAATCAGGGCTTTCCAGATGGCACTGATCAAAATCTGATGGTACTTCATCTGATGGTAGATTCAACAAGACCACTGTTTGAAATGCAGCTCTAAACCACGACACAGCCTCCACTGTAGATGCCTGTAGACACTCAATGATGCACTGCTCCTTTGGCTAATAGCTCTTTAGAAATCAAGCTGTGTTGTCAGCCTGTGCTATCTTTGGTAGCTTTGGTAGATTTAACAAAAGAAACGGGAACAAATGATGCGTTACAACAGTCTGTTATTCTCATATTTTACATAGATTCTTTGCTAAGTTGTCTGTGTAGACATAAAATGATTTAGTATCTGCCTTAAAGAGCTTATATCTGGGCTGGACTTTGGCAGAAGTACTTTGATCAGCGAAAGGCATCAATAAATATATAGTGATAGCAGCAGAGAAAAAGGCTATTACCAAAAGATGGATGGAAAATGTAGTATCTACCATAAATAACTGGATTGATGTGACAGTGGAAATGCACAACGTGGAAAAGACGACTCTCTGTGTTAACCTAAAGATGGACATCTTTAAACAGCACCTGCAACTATTTCATCTCGTCAAGATGTGTCATCTATTATTATTGTGTATTCTTGTGATAATATAAGAATTTAAGACCGAACTAGTTGAAATTTATTTCTCCCTGGGTGTATACAGGTGTGAGAGGACTCTGTTATCTTTTATTTCTATAATTTGTTGGAAAACTTGAAGTATAATGGTTGATCTTACCTTGTTTAAGGTATATGGATAAGGGTTAACACTACATAATATCCACCCATTTATGTGATAAGTAGCTTGTTTATGTATGTCAAGTTAAACCAACAGTATTTAGATAACGTGTTTACAGACTAGGCTTGCCTGTTGATTTGTGAGTCACTGCTATTAGGCGTGTCCATTACTTCTGGGCATAACAATCCGCTGCAAAGTGAGTGAACCTGTTCAAGCTTTGGCTTTTATAGACGTGATGCCAACTCTGAGTCATCATAAGGAAAGAATGAATGTTGATTTTATCATATCAGGCCATTTATCACAGCTTTCCAATGCACCCACCTTCATTTACCACTCAACCAACTTTATCTAACTGAAAGTGATGGTCAGGGACTTTTTCCCCTACTGTGCTTTTTGTGCCCCGCAGAGCCAGTGCTGTGACACACCTGGTATTGCTCAGTGATACACTCTCTGATCTGTGTCTGATAGGCTCATGGAAATTAAAGTTGTTTCTTTTCGATGGTGGTGTCAGTTTGAGAGTTAATGCAGAGCCCCTCTAATCTATCGCTAGTATATACCCACTGCCCAGTGAGCCACGTGACCGTGCCAATGCTCTTGTGAATATAAATAGACCTGGCTGGCAAGACAAATTCTCTTTCATGCCTGAGGAGGAGAAAACAAGCATCTCTTTGACACAAAAGCTCCCCCATTATTGCAGTGGAGGCCACCCTCTCGAAATCCTTCGGAGTCAGTCTTAATTTTGTGTGTGTGTGTGTGTGTGTGTGTGTGTGTGTGTGTGTGTGTGTGTGTGAGTGAGTGTGTGAGTGTCTTTGGCGCTGAGGCTGAGTTTCCTGGCTAGTAGACATCAGCCAGTGGCAAACTCATCCACGAGCGACCAACTAGCTGGTTGGCTGCTACATGTGGGTCACTTCTACGCCCGTGGGTTGTGTGTGAAATACCAGAGCCTCTTCGGGGCTGTCCTCTTTAGGCCAATCACCTACTTTCTGACTCCCTTGGAAAGTTGTTAAAAGCGTGATAATTGTTAACCCCAGTGATTTTAGTTGTCTTGTTGTCCGTTACCTGCTAATGTTTAACAGTAAAGCTGAGCAAGTGCAAGTTTATTGGTGTGTGTTCGTGTATATATGTGTGTGTGTGTGTGTGTGTGTGTGTGTGTGTGTGTGTGTGTGTATATATATATATATATTAGAGATGGCACGATACCACTTTTTTATGTCCGATACCGATACCGATATCATAAATTTGGATATCTGCCGATACCGATATGAATCCGATATAGTGTTTTTTAATCAACAAAACTGTTTTTTTAAATATCTTGCTGCATTTTGTGTAAGTTCATACTCAAGTTTAAAACAACAACTACACTAAAGTTATTCTGTTATACCTGTATGCAAAAAAAAAAAAATTTCATAGTTCAGCAATACTGATCAATCTAATAAACTTAAACCTACACCATCCTCCCTATTCTGGTATTTTAAAGAGTACTTAGCGTAAATATTAAGCAACCTAACTAATAGGGTTCCAACTCCCAGCAACAACAAAAATAAATAAATAAAAAATAGGGAACCACCCCTCACGCTCCACCTCATGATGCTTAATCGACGTAATCAACCTTAATTTGATGCAGTGTGGAAAAAAAATGCACAGAAATCAATTCTTTTTCAAGAAATATTAAATAGATTCAACATCTTTCTTCAACAAAATTGCAGACTGCACAGATGGTACCTTTCCAAAGGAAAAAGTACTATAGCTTACTAGGGTATATATATTAGACTTAATAGTCACTATATACAGTAATTGACTTCTATTCATTTTACATCAAATTAAAACTTTGGGTGTCAGATAATTATTTATTAAAAGCTAGACATTTTAAATGAGAATAAGAAAGAAAAGTATGTCTTTGTGCCCCCTTTTCCCTGTTAATGCCCTATCGGCCCCCCTGGCTAAACTTTGCTAGATCCGCCCCTGCACAGTTACCAGCCGTCAGCTATGTAGAAAAAGATCCTCGAGTAGAAAGTAATATTAAATACATTCTAACAACAGCTTATCAAGCTTAAACGTGCTGCTGTTGTTCAGCCGCTGGTTTCCTCTTTCTGGTGCAAAGTGGGCCAAAAGCAAACTAGAGACACGGACTCGCAACAGAAAAGCCGATCAGCTGATCGTTAAGCAGTTTCATGATTGAAGTAGCAGCAAGAAGAGGCAGTCGCTTGTTAAGCTTAATGCAGGAATGCTTTACAAACATTCAGAGATGGACTTACACACTTGCTTTACTTCTCTCGGGGATAACTTTGTCGGAGATGAAATGCCGGGTTGCTAGCGAAGCTCCACATGCTATCCAGACCACCGACAGGTCCCGCATGCCACAGCCGCTCTATCACGTGATGCATACTGCTCCGAGTGCTAACGTTCTGAGGTGAGTTACGGCGTGTTGCAAGTTTTGTGAGGTGCTTTTGTGATATTTAATGGATCGGATTACATTTTTTTATTTTTCTCCGATATCCGATCCAGTAATTTAGGTCAGTATCGGACCGATACGTAATATCAGATCGGTCCATCTCTTATATATTTATATATATATATATATATATATATATATATATATATATATATATATATTAGGGGTGCAACGATACACAAAATTCTCGGTTCGGTTCGATACTTTGGTGTCACGGTTCGATATTTTTTCGATACAAAAAAATGTTCATGCCTTTTTAATTTGTCATTTATTAAAATTATAAATATATATTTTAACTCAAAAGTACAGTTTTTAAATTTAACCCTAACCCTTGTGCGTGTTTTTTATTTTGACAGCGAATGCGCACCTGCGGACCACTTATGTGCAGCCCTGGTTATTTAGCTCATCATATCGCAGCCACAGAAATTCTTTTGTCCATGAAACCATAAAGCTGCACTTTCTTTTTGCCTTATAGTCTGATTTGTCATAACTTTTCCGTTTTGTGGTAAGCTTTTCTTTGGCTGTCACTTCTTCACCCTGACCTGTCTTATTTGGCTCAGCAGAACTGAAATGCTTTTACACGCGCACTCACATAAGCTCAGCGATTCTCTGCGCGATCAACCTCTCACATGTGTAAGCTGCGGGAGATTTCACTTGTCATGTTTGCATAGTAAGCTAACGATTAATAAGACGATGTCAGAGGAATTGGTGCACAAATTATCATCACTCACAGATCAGTGCTGTCGCGCTCTATACACAGTTCGCACGATTGCAAAGTGAAAGCAAAAAAACAAGCGCAAATTCAAACGCGATTTCAATATGTCACATATTGACAGTGGCTCACCGATGCCAATGACATAATTACCCAGCTACATTTCTGAAAGAATGCAAAAGCATTGACATATATTTTTCCTACAATAACCCGACGGGCAGGGAAGAGAAAGATTTTGGTAGCCCGACTGAAAAAAATCGCTAGCTCCAGGACGTCGGGCTAGCGATATTGCGAGCCCTGTATCTGATTGAGGAATCACTCATCTTTGGAAAAGAGAGTTTATTACAGAGAAATGGCTCTTTCCAAAATAAAAGCTATCAGAGGTGTGGACTCGAGTCACATGACTTGGACTCGAGTCAGACTCGAGTCATTAATTTTATGACTTTAGACTTGACTTGAAAAAATGTTCTAAGACTTGTGACTTGACTTGGACTTTTACACCAATGACCTGGGACTTGAATTGGACTTGAACCGGTTTACTTGAAAAGACTTGATATTTTACCCCAAATATAAAATTTAACATGCATATTATATAGAGATTGAAAATGTGACGTCATTCACGGGTAGAATCGCAAAGGATTCTGGGAACTCGTGGCAAGTGGTACTAGCGCACGCAGGCTTTCAATTAAAATCAGTTATACAGCGATAAAAAGAAACACAAAAATGTCAAGAAGCTGTTGTATTATTAACTGCAATAGCCGGTCGCATGACAGCCACGGGAAGCCGACGGGTAAAGAGATCGGTTGTTATCGGATTAGTCGTTGAAGAGAAATTGTTCGAGCCATGTTTCCGAAGTAACAAAGACGCGACGGATGGCCTGGATTGCAGCCATTCAAAGACCAAATATAACGTCCCAGAACACTCCAGCTCACAGGTTAGTCTGCTCCAAGCATTTACACGA